>NW_025953561.1:200510-925331 GCF_022495145.1 Xylaria bambusicola
CACTATAAATCCCCCTTTTTTGGGTTTTTTTTTTCCCCGATATATTTTTATTTTTTTTTATTTTTTTTTTTTTTTTTTTTTTTTTTTTTTCCCCCCCCCCCCCCCCCCCCCCCCCCCCTCCTCTTTCATGAACTCCAACGCAACTAACTCAAGTCGCAGGGATTTTTCATAGTCATTCTGTATAATGGATACCAAGGTGGAATTTATCCCGGCCTCGGTGTCCATAATTGGCAGTTCAACCCTGAACTCGCGACAACTTCACACTTCGTAAGGTCCCATAGTCATATACTCCGAGGCGACAGCTAATAGTCTCTAGGACTACAAACTCGCAACTATATCTTTTGGTCTTGGGATAGCATTCTTGAAGGTTGCCATATTGCTCGATTGGGTAAATATATTTGTGCCCACGGGCACTCGCAATAGTTTATTTTGGATTCTGCAATTTTTAATTTGGAGCAATGCCTTATTTTACTTCATTGGGTCCTTCATTGATGGCTTGATATGCCAGCAAAAGAACTTGGTTACTGCCAAGTGCGGTGCCAAGCTAATGAAGTATATCGTCGCTTCAGGTGTTGTTAATCTGGTTTCAGATCTCATCATTCTCATAACACCCCATTGGGTGATATGGAAGCTCAACATGTCCACCACTCAAAAGAAGGGCATTTCATTGTTATTCGTAATAGGCTTACTGTAAGTCTCTTCTTTATCTTTCTCTTATGATGGGCTAACGGAACTCGAATTACAGAGCAATTGGCAGTGCGCTGGCTCGTTTGATATCTGTCATAAATGCGTATCACAAACGCGATATGCTGTATTATGCTGTCATGGTAAATATCTTGGCAATATTAGAGCAGACATTCGGTTTCCTCGTCATCGGCGTACCAGCGATTCCAAAGGCCTTCCATAACTCTCGCTGGGCCAAACGCTTCGGGACTCTTTTGCCTCGATCCAAACAGCCCTCGAATTCCATATATCATCGTGAGCAAGGAACATGGCCAGTTTCTGGCCGGCGACGACATCAAGACCCATGGGATACAGATACACGGGCTTTAGTAATCGGCGACGAAGACGAGGATATTGCATTGCCAGAGCAGACACATATACAGCACGGTAGGCGAAATTGCTCGAAGGATGAGTTGGGAATAAATGCTTAGTGGGTGCGCCGCACATCAGAGTTGAATAATGATACCAATACAAGACTCAAGATCACAAGATCGAAGATAACCTCGAAAAAGCAATCTTTATCTTATGCGAGAAGGAAAGCTCAATATAGAGACACAGCAGGTGTGTTATAACCGCGTCTTCAGTGGTGTGACGCTCGAGGCTTGCTTCCATAACTACCCGAGAAGTGGAATAGCTATCTCAGGGTGTGCTATCTCGACTATCTCACCCAATTCGACAATGCGGGTTTGGCTCCTGTCCAGGAAGCGTTCCTTATCCGTCGTAATGGTAACAGCGATGTCCGGCTGTTGGATGAAATCACAGTCCTCCCAAAAAGCTGCTGCATTCCTGAAATCAATGGTGCAGCGCTTCAGCGAAAGTATCAGAGCGAAACCAACCTTAGGCAACGACACATCACATAAGTAGCACCTTATTGGAAACCTGTTGTTATTGTAAATCACCTTGTTTAGCATAGAAAATGTGAGATAGCGTATGAAGATGTATCATGAGTTGAGTTGCTCCATGTTGAGGGTTGGATTTCAGCAGTACAATTGGGGCCCTTCAGGGATAGAGATGGGAGGGGCGGGTTCTGTCAAATCGAACCCGGGAGCCCAAAACCACAAAATTTGCCCATTCAGAAATCAACAGAAGCCCGCCCCTCACTCAGCCGAAAGCGCCGAACTCAAGCCAATATCCGAGGGGAAAACGCAAGATTGTTGTATGTGGGTAGGTACGAAGTACGGCGGTTTTCGTTTTGCGGGGCAATATATACAAGTATGCAACTATACAACTATAGATAGCTCCATATAGCAATATGGAAGCTACTTGTCGAGGTTATTCACTTAAAATGAACATTTTCAATGACGCCCGCGCCGAAGATATCCGTTATCGCAACATGCTGCCGACGCATGAACGGAATGCAACCTCCGCAGGATTCAAGCGGCTCCGTCTTGCGTGCTAAATCTCCCCGCTCAGGCGGTCTCTTGCTGAGAAGTCAAAGACCGTACGCCAAGAATGATCTAGAGAGTCCTCTCGCCCGTGCTAGGCAGATCTTCATTCAAACATGTCGGCTCTCGCGACCCATCCAGCCCGGGGAGGGCTTCGCACCCTGGCCGCTCGGAGCTCCCGTCGAACAGCCCCCTCATGCGTCACAAGCACCGGAGCTCTTCGAGCTTACTCAGCCAAGAAGGATCCTTCCGAACCATCTTTCCAAGGCCAGATGCTTGAAAGCATAAGCTCCCGTATCGCCCGAGAAAGAGCAGAGCGCGAAAAGTTTGCGAGACAAAGGCTAGAATCAGCAGGCACAAGAAGATGGGCTACAACATTTGGTACCAAGAATCCATTCACCTTCGAGAATTTAAATATCTAAGAAAGCTAATCACTGATGACACTAGTGGTCCTCTTTGCTGCGGGTTTCTCGTACTATCTCGGCACGAAATCTCCTCGCGACTTGGATCCCGCCTCGACGCTACCGCTTGCTCTATCGCGTGAAATTAAACACAACAACGACAAATCGAATCTAGAGGCGGCTTGGTCTGATTTTGTCGCCGTCGTGGGGAAAGAAAATGTTAGCACTGTCGAAGATGATTTACATACACACGCCAACTCGGACTGGTCGAGCTACCGCAATGAGGAATCGCAAAAGCCGGTTATGGTCGTGTATCCCGGATCCACCGAAGATGTTAGCAAAATTATGAAAATATGTCACGCCCGCCGGATACCTGTAGTTGGATACAGTGGAGGCACGAGCTTGGAAGGGCACTTCACTCCTACCCGAGGAGGTATCTGCGTCGATTTCAGGAGGATGGACAAGATCATACAACTACACAAGGATGATATGGATGTCGTCGTTCAACCTGCAGTTGGCTGGGAACTTCTGAATGACGAACTTGCCAAAGACAATCTCTTCTTCCCTCCAGACCCAGGTCCAGGTGCTCAAATTGGCGGCATGATCGGGACTGGATGCAGTGGTACCAATGCTTACCGGTATGGTACTATGCGAGAATGGGTGCTGTCTCTCACTGTCGTCTTAGCAGACGGAACTATCATCAAGACCAGGCAACGACCACGAAAGAGCTCTGCTGGTTATGATCTGACCAAACTATTCATCGGAAGCGAGGGCACTCTTGGTTTGGTCACAGAGGCGACTCTGAAACTCACGACAAAACCGGCTAACACTAGTGTCGCTGTTTGTAGCTTTGGCACAATTCGACAAGCAGCAGACTGCGTTTCGAGAGTCGTTGGGCAGGGCATACCTGTTGCTGCAGTGGAAATACTGGATGACGAACAGATGAAATGTATTAATGAAGCCGGTACAACATCAAAGACCTGGACAGAGGCGCCCACGCTCTTCTTCAAATTTTCGGGGACCGAGCGAGGAGTCAAAGAGCAGATAAGCATTGTTAAAGACCTCGCCAAAAAGGCTGGCAGCGTAGGATTTGAATTTGCCAAGACTCAAGAAGAGCAAACCGAACTTTGGAGTGCTCGTAAGGAGGCTCTCTGGAGCACAATGGCTGTGGCAAAACCAGGCGAAAAGGTTTGGACTGGGGATGTGGCCGTACCAATGAGCCGGCTATCCCAACTCATTGAAGAAACCAAGGATGATATGAAGAAGAGTGGCATGTACGGCACCATTGTCGGCCACGTTGGCGATGGAAACTTTCACAGTACGTCTTCAAACAATCTTATGTCGGGTCAACATGCTAATCAGGCTAGTTATTCTCCTTTCCAATGAGAAGCAACGTCATGACGCCGAAGAATTAGTCCACCGAATGGTCAAAAGGGCAGTCGAGTTGGAAGGCACTGTGACTGTAAGTTCTCGCACACGTCCCCAGAACTGACGTAGGCTGATGTCAATTAGGGTGAACACGGCGTTGGTCTAGTGAAGCGTGACTACCTCCCACATGAGCTTGGAGAGACCACTGTAGATTTGATGAGAAAGGTTTGTTAATTAACCTATATATATGTTCAGTAATCAGTGAACAAGTTGCTAACATAGTTCTTCCCATCACAGATTAAACAGGCACTTGACCCTCAATACCTACTCAATTGCGACAAGGTAATCAGGGTACAACGCCCAAAGCCTGGCGAGGTCCCTGAATGGTGACACATGTAATCATCCTGTATATTAACAGCAGATGCCCGATTACTGGCACTCTTGTATACCATGTCATGCTTGTCAAACGCACCATATTGTCAAATCATGATACCGAACACATCACACTGATTTGCAGCTTGATTTGACGGACATTTTCAATGAGGAATTATAGGTGGCACTGAATACGTGGCATTTATTTCCGTCCGCTGTCTCCAAAAGTATTAAGTGAAAAGTGAATACATTAGCTCGAATAACGAGGCGTGGTAACCAACTACTAGACAAACCGGTACTTGTTCCTTCAACACTCCATATCGCCTGCCCACGCTCAACAAGTTGCCGTCAAAACACTTAAAATAATGCGTACACGAGCAGCAGCATCACTGCTGTTGCTGGCACCACGTTTGCCGACATGCTATTTGCCTTCGACGGCCACGACGGGTGGAACAAGCCGCCTCCGAGTGGATAGATGACATCATCGTGAGTTTCTTTGGTAGTATCGGCAATTCTGATGCCGCCATTTGTGTATTCACGCCCACTGACGCCGCTGCTGGAGGAGCCGCTGTTCCAGCCGGAATTTGGAGGACTGATGGGCGAACCGCGGCGGACATCCACCGCGCTACCTCCTTTCTTGATGGAAACTCCGGTTGGAATTATGATAGGAGATTCAAGTTCTCGAGAAGCAGGCTCTGGGGTTTCCTCGACACCTTCGGTCTGGATTGTGGGCGTAGCCCCAAGGCCGTGCGATGTGGTAAGGGGAAGGCTCACAATGTCATCAAGGGATGGGCGTATGGACACGCTGAAGTAGCCGCTCGAGGTCGTGATTGACGGTTTCTTTGTGGAGTGGCTGGAATGTGTAAGCTTGCTCCCAAATTTGCTAGTGTTGCTATCGTCGTGGCCACTATGAAGGCTGCTATGAAGGCTGCTATGGTGGCTGGTGTGGTGGCTCGTACTGGAGTGGTGGCTCATACTGGATTGGTGACCTTGGTGCTTGGAATGATGGTGATCTTCCGCGGGCATAGCGCTCACCATGGGGACGGCGAGGGCCAGTGCGAGGGTTAGGCTTTTGAGGGACACCATTGTGATAACAACTTTGCGTTTCGTTTTCTGTTTTTCTCTTCAATGTCCGGCGATGATACCAGCTGTGAGATTCCTCCAGTGACTTGATTGTGGTGGAAAGCTATTAATGAAGAAGAGTAAATGTTCGAGGGAATTTACTGGTATGCGGCGGCCTAGAAATACCATGATTCTGTTCAAATAAGTGGTGCGTCAAGGTGTACGCGTGATCCTGAAATTGTCCTGTTTTGCTTAAAGCTACTTGGGAAGTTTCGTGGTCTATGCAAGTTATCTGGAAAGTTACCATCCCAGTTTCCAGCTTGCGAGCTTAAGATTAGGTTCGATCGATCTGAGATGTAGGTATTTGTGATCAGGGAGAGGGAGCACTGTAATGGCTGGTGTAACTGAATATAACTGAATGCAACTCGGTCCGCTGCACAGACGAGCTGGAAGTTAAAACGAGCTTCTTGAAACCTTATTCAAGATGTTCTTCCCGCCTACTTCTTCATACCTTCATGAATGCATAGAGCTAGTTCCATGTGGTACCATGGCAGGCAATCTCCAGTGGGCTTCGTCATCATCTACTGCTTATCTCCAGTGTACAGACAAGTCTTTCAATTTGATGTACCTTGGTAGGATTTATCTACTAAATTGCGAGTGTTAACCACCCTACTATAACTAGCAGAGCGACATGACCAATCATGCACATTCTGTAAAAAGAAAAAGCTAATGTTGATCATGGGTATAGTAAAGGTTGCATTTGTTCATGCTAATTCTTGGTGGAGATGAAGAACCGTTCATTGGTAGACGAAGCAGAAAGGGGTCCCTCCAACAGTGTCCAGAAGTTGACGGAATTGAAAAGATCCTCCCACCGGTTTGATATCCAATACGTCATCAAGCGTTCCATTTCGGCTTCGTGGTTGGTTCATCATCGTGATAGTTCCGGCCATAGTCTGTAAGTAGAATACCGGAGTAAGCAAACGTCCACGTGTAAATAAGGCTATTAAAACCTACCTGTCGCTTCGCCCAGTCAAGCTGGCTCCAGATCCAGTACATCTTATCAATAGAACTATGATGAAGGTAGAAGGCAGGCTCAAGTGGAGAGAAGTAGAAGTCACCACCAGGGTCACCGGCTGTACAGAAATGTTAGCACTGCCGATTTACCTTTGAGAAAGACCGGCGCATCTGGAACCGGGTTGAGTTCGAAGTGACAGCTTACCAATTGTAAAGTGGCCACCACCATGCACGGCAAAAGACCATTTCCGAGCCGCGGCATACCGGAAGTCTCCTTGAACATTCGCCTGGAAGCTCTCTACATCCGGGCTTTCGAGAATGGTCTCAGTAGTATTGCGAAGTGAAGCGTAGGTCGAACACATGGCCGTGTTGAGATCTCGCTTCAAGCATCGCGGGTTCGGAGCGAGGGGGTTTCGGGCTGTGTTCGGGCCAAAATTGACGGTGTAATTCTTAAATGGTCCAGTTGTCACACAGCCGCCGCCCGAGCCGCCAAAGCCGAGACCGCCACCGCTCACTTTGGCGCCGTTCGATCCCATGGACGTCTCGGAGCCGTCAAATAACGGCGACTTCTCAACACCACCGGCATCAAGACCCCATTCCCAATATGGGAATGATCCTGTATATCCACAAAGATCGCGCAGCTTCTGTTCATATGTCCAGATGTACAGGCGATGGAAGAGAAGGAAGTAGGCCTTGGGTTTTGTTAGTGGAGAAAAGCATAAACCGGAGTATTTACGGCCAACATACCGAGTTGTGGACATATGGCGTCAGATAATAATGAAGAACCCCAAAGCTATCGAACATAGATCTGTGTCGCATATGTTAGAGTAAGATAATACTACTAGCCATGTGAGAAGCACTGTCCACATACTTTGGGCCGGCAGAAATATTCTGGTAGACATTTGGTTGTTGCATCAGACATTCAACAGCCTTCCTGTAGGCGATCCTCTCAGATCCAGGTAAGTTTCTCCTATGATAGTCATTAGTATTTAGATTAGTCAGGATATAGGTGGTTCACGCACCATTCCTTGCGTACGTGGACAGTGTCCTTTGTGCAGTTTGACGTGCTACCCCCAAGGCGTTTCATAGAGGTGTCATAGGCAATCTTGCCCATCTGTTGAAGGGCTTTGCCAGAGTTAATATCATCTTGGCTGTATGTCTGACCCAACACGAGCCCACTGTAGGACGTGGCTAGTAAAGTCAGCCATAAGGCTTGCTGGAAAAGAAACATTATGTCGAAGTGGTAGCTTCCTCGGGGGCCCTTGAGGAGCAAAGACTCGGCACCAGAGTGCTCAGAACCATGTGTTTATTTATGGCTGACGGATCGCAACCGTTACCCTAGGTGCCAAGACTATGCCTTCATTTACAGCAGGATCCGGGGAACGGCACATGATAGACAAGCAGGCGGTGCTACCGTTCCTCAGCAGTACCAAGCATCTTAATATTAATAAAAGAATGTGTGCATGAGCCTTGACTCGGGAGTTAAAAGCCTCACTTGGTCAATTAGATAAGGCGGAGCGCGATTGGCTCTTGTCGCTGATCGTGCTCATTTTGGTGGGCAAAAATAAAATTCGATATTTGCCGGGAGTACGTCAGAACGACTCACGCGGAATTCAGTTTGGGATAAATAAGTGCTTCATCTGGCTCCTGATTGGAGAAGGAGAATGCGGAGGGACCGAATTGAGCAGAAGCTGGATTCTCCCGGAATCGCAATTTCGGCCCAGCAATAACAGAGCGTCACATGGTAGTCCGAGCATTCTATACAGCGGATAATACGTCGGTCCGCTGAAAATCTGGCGAGTAGTATCGTTAGTTCGCTCGGGACTGGACGACGTAAGCTGTAAGTTCAAGGTGAGCATGCGGCAGATAGGAGGATCTTGGTCACAACTCCCTGGTAAGCCCAACAACACTCACGGCCGGTAATTGTGCTCATATAACACGGCAATTTATTTCCATTAAGTAAGAGATTCACGATTTACGTCTCAATTCTTAGGGGTGTGTGTTCAACAACACACCAGAAACAACTCTCAATACAAAAATGGATGGGAATCTCGACAATTACGAGGATACGTTTCAGCGACAAGATTAACGGGTCAAACTCGGCTAAAATAATCAGAAAGGTTTAATCTAATAGTATAGTTAAAATGGAACTACGTAGCACTAGTGATTTTATATTATTGAATCAAGAGCTTAAAAGGAGAAGCATACATTGAGGTTTATTTGATGTTCAATTTTCTGTTAGATCTGCCGTGTTTCTATATCTGTCAGACTCCAGATACTGAGATAAAACAGTAGATGATTGAGAAAATCTAGGGCTTGTGAGAATAATGATCCTGGTAATGAGATGCTTTCTCAAGACTCCTTCTCCACCCCATCGAGACCCTTCCGTGACAATGTGCATAAGAGGCCGCAAAAAGAATCAGGCGTTGCGAGTTGGCTAATGCGGTGACGTGCGCGGTCTTTGAACGTTGCTTTTTTCTTGCATATTTCCATCGCCTTAAGCTGCAGGAACATGAGGGTGTGAAAATAAATCCAACAGACGTCTTCTGTCCACGTCTCTTCTCTGTCATATCGATGATTTCTCAACCAATTTAGCATGGCGGTTCTTGCGGGGTAAGGTGCCTCTAGCTGTTTTAACATGAGGATTATGAATCGTGCGTAGTGCTCTTCTGCAGGGCTGTCTTTGTCGACCGGGCTTAGTGCGAAGTTCCGCCATGCGATTTCATCCCTGTGCTGCTTAACGAGAGCTAGTGTGGGAGCGAATTTGGGAAGTGGAATTCCCCATCGGCTGCGGGTGTAACCTAGGACGAATTCATCGCGTGGTTTTTTTATTTCAGGGCTTATGAAGATATAATATGCCCTGGCTCTGGCTAAGACATCTTGGGTTGAATCAGGGCCAAAACCAAAGAGGGGTGCAAGTTCAGCAGCGACCAGTTGAACATTACCCGTTGAATGTTTGTTTTTCGTTGAATGCTTATAGACCGTCATTAGGAATTTTTCAGCTTCGTCTGGAAAGTCTATCGCCGGATTGATTACACACGTAGGTGTTCTCTGGGGGGCGGACTGAACTGTATCATGTTGTTGGTTAGACATGACGAGATCAAGATGTGGGGTGAAATGAGTATGTAGTAATCTTTTGAACAACTTAAAGTGTGAATATATGTCAGAGTTAGATGTATTTAACTTTTGTGGTCTGTTGACGTTTGGTTAGCAAGAAATTACATCAATGGCAATAGCAATCCTATATACTCAATGGCCCCTATTGACAACGCCTTTGTAGTGGGGACTCTTTATCGTCTATTGTTTCGAAACAATGTAATGGTCATAGCTTCAATGTCTTTCTTGTCTAGAACATACCCAGGTAGTATCACGAGCATTGTAGTTACTACAAACCACTTTCACGGCGTTCTTTATCCACTCTGACTGTTCTATAGCAATGGCCGATTGCATTGACCAGCCAGCTATGAGCTGATAAAGCCGAAACTTGATGCGATCACTAGAGCTAACATAGTGGAATTGTTAATACTCGGACAATGAAATATAAGTTATAGGTAGATGCAAAATTAAGATAAAGGATCGAAGCACTGTTCAGTTTGTAATACATGATAACAGCACCAGGAACGGCGAGTCCATCTAGACAGTTTCCACGCAGCTATTCCAAACCAACCCCTTCTCCAAGACTTCCCTGAGAAGATTGCACAATCTCTCCAACGCAGAATCAGTGATCTGGTAGTGAAAAGCAAGACGTCCAATTTGCAGATCTCGAAATTTGAGATCATACTTCTCAGCCAAGGGTTAAAACTATTCATATCCGACTCCAGAGCCATCAAGATCAAGCCAGACAAAATTCGTCTCTGTCAGCATGAGCAACTTCCCTCCAAGACTTTCCCACAGATCCGACGCATGTCTGGCCTTCCTGTGCACCTCTTTCACCTTCCCGGCAAAGAAAACTTGATCCGTGCATACCCTAGCCGGCGCAGTGATAATGCCAGTAGCGCGCATCCCACCGCCGAGAAGCTTGCGATACCACATTGCGCGATGTATATATGTCTCGATTTTCTACAGCTCATGGGATCCGAGGGCCACGGCGATGATCGACTTCTAGGAGTGTGCCTTGCTGTTAAGATGAAATCTAATTGTAGGTAGTCAGCACATCGGTAGCCGCTCCCGGTTGCTTAGGGGGTCAGGGGTTTTGATTCGGATTGCCGAATGTCTCATCGATGCAAACTTTGGGATCAACAAAGAAAAGCAATTGCTCAAAAAATGAACACAAGAAATTTAATATAGCTTTGAGGCCAGCTTAGAGAAGACATAAGCTAGATAAAAGATTAGCAGAATATAGAGCGCAGAGTACATCTATCTCACTAGTTGGAGAGCTCCGAAATTGATAGATTTAGGGTGATAGCTTCGCATCTTCAATACTTTCATTATATTGAGTAATCGCCTCCTATTTACTTAATTAGGTAGTTATGCGCCATCGGGGTGTGTGAACCAAGCAGATATAGATACAGATTCTCTACCTTACTATCTGGTGACTTACTTCGCAGATGGTAGTTATCAAGATTCTGTAACACCTAATCACACGCACACCTCGAAACTTTAATCTTAGCATCGGAATGAGACTAACCGCTGCTTTTGAGTCAAACGATATCATATGATGACATCTTATCAGTAATTGAAAGGGGATTCACGTTGCATTCCTGGGACATGAGCTTGTTTTCTTTTTTATTTCTGTGCATAGACTACATCCATAGACTACACCCGAGAAGCCTTGACACTCTCTGAGAAACATTTCAATCTTCAGATCCCTATTCCTCGACAGAACCACCTATCCTGGAATCTTTCGCTCCTATGACAAGGCCCCGTCAATCATCCAAACCAAATAGGTATGTCCATATACCTTTTTACAAAGTCGTGACGTTAGCACACACACTCGACTCGCCCATAGGATGTTGTAGGAACAATGCCTTGTCTGTGACGCCTTATAAGTGTCCACAAAGTGCAGTGCTATCATTGACACCGCGTCAGGAAAGTTGATGTATCTGCAAGACCCGAGCTACTAGCTCAAGAAGGAAGCCTCACAGTCATAAATCGCCACCTTCAGAGATGGCTCTAACTTCTATCAACAATATCGGGGTATAGTTTTCACAAAGACGACAAGGAGCGGTGTGACAGGTCGTTGTGTTGCGAGTCGTAGCTAAAAAGGAAAGTTGAACGAAAGAGAGTCGTGGCCACAAAGGGAAAGGTGACAGAAAGGCGAGTTGAAGAATAACATATCGAGGAATTGTAAGTATTAGTAACAAAAGAGGGTGAGGAAAAGAAGATTCGTGAGGCTGCCGAATATCACACAGAATTGAAAGCATGATAGAGTGCCCCAATACCGTCAAGCTGTAGTGATGCCAAATCGATCCCTTAATCTGAGAATTAATACCGCAATGGTGAAGATGTAAAGAACGAATTATTTTGAGTTTGTTGAGGGAGCGTGGTTGGCTGACTACCCTAGAGGCGGTAATATATGATTCTTTGAAGTTGATTGCAAAACCAATCGCACTGTAAACGAGTGTATTGATTTGAGAGTTTAGGTGTAGGCCTTACTCTCCAAGACGAAGTAGACCACTACAGCCACGACGCCGCCAGTGTACAAGACACACTCGGAAATGAGTATGCATTTGATGATCCGCTGCTGGCGAGAGTTTAGTCGGTCCACCTCACCTCGAGTAGCCCATTTCAGGCCTTCGCTGAAGGCCCCAGTCAAAACGAGGACGCCGACGAAGGGTAGGATAGACAATACTGCTAGAACATAGAAGCATGATCGACGGATATCATCGGCATGATCGGAAACGTAATCATCTGGCGCAATTAAAGCCGGCCGTAATCTGTACTGGTACATATCTTGAACTGGTACGCCGAAATGGGCTTTTTGGCCATACCAAAGACTTTCGGCGGCCGATTTTGTGGTAAAAGAGGACGAGTTATCCTTGGTGCCCAGCGAGTTAACCTTCTGATGTTTACGTTCAACAGATGTGGCACTCTCGTGACAACCCATTGAAAATGGGGCTGGCGTGTCTATTAAAATCAGTAAATTATGGTTACGTTTAGAGGAATGAACAAGAATTTGAGTTTACCTGTCAAGTCTGAATTTTGTGCCTGCCATTTTGGCGACGAGAAGTTCGCAGAGAGATCAGGGCCAGTGAGGAAAGCTTTAGTAGGTGGTTTAGGAGGACTATGTGTCCTTTTGATAGATCGAACACTCTGGTTTCGCTTAATTCTGGCTGCCGTTGGCTCGTCCTCGTTGATCTCGCCGCTGTATCTTTTCGATCTATCTCTCCTCCGGGCTTGATCAAGAGGCAACAGCTCAAAATTAAATTTCGACCGGACTGAATTTGCTGATGGCTGATCGTAGTATGAAGAAGCAGCCGCGAATTCCCGGTTATCAATTCCTTCGATCTGATTTTTTCGATCTGCTGCGTAAATACTAAACCTTGTATCTTGACCAAGACCAACCGTTTGACAATGTTTACTCTGCTGAGGGAAATTGTTGGATAGAATTGCGTCCGCATCAAACTCAGCAGAGCGGTTAAATTCAGTATCCGTATTGTGTAGATGGTTTTCTTCAGCGACATCTGACACCGGAGATGGTAGGGATCCACGTGTATCATATATGCGAGTGCCGCAGTTTGCCTTCGTGCTGGCTGCTGCCGGCTCATACTCTGAAATCGAGTCGCGAAACTCGTACCGTGGAGGAGCATTCTGATCAAAGTTGAAAACAAGCCGGCCAGAAGTCTTGTTTTGTCTGTTGTTAAACTCTCGATACGGATTCTTATTCTTGCGTAGAATTTGGGGTCGGAATTGGCCAGCTTCCTCCTGTGTTGTACTTGCCCAAGGAAGACTGGAGAGCTCTAGGCGGGTACCATGTCGGCGCGAGAACACGCTTGCGAATTTCGGTTGATTCATTCGCCGACTAAAAGACATTTTGTCTTTATCGTCACCCTCCGGATTCTGGAGAATTCTTTCCTGCGATCCAAATCTATCTAGTATGTCTTCGTAGCCGTCGTCAGAATAGTCGGCGATGCTGCTCCCAGCTTTCTTGAAACCGCCAGTCAAAGGTCCTTCAGCAAGGGGAACAGTACTGATGCCGAAGCCAACATCACTTGTTGCCTCCGTTATCCAATCACCGTCTTCGGAACATATGTCGCGGTGATCGTGTTTGGCATCATTATACGCACCATTGCCCTCATGATTATCCTTGCTAATCTTGGATTCTCTTCCGATAACCACCTTAATGTGTCGAACACGTTTTCCTCCAGTACTAGGTGTCAGAAGGCCAGATTGACTAAAAGTATCGTCCTGGGGTTGTTCCTGTTGAACTGGGAAGTGCTCGGAATTTTCTGCACTATACATTGGTTTGGGAGAACTGCTAAGGCGCCTTAGCTCTTGACTTATGTCCCGCTGCATCTGAGGCTTAAGATACGTTTTGCAGCACCCGTCGTATCGATGTGCCGATAGATTGTCATTGGGAGCCTTCTTCCCGGGTTCCATAAAGTCATCATTGATTCTTAGAGCATTGTAGTGCTGCTGGCGTGTTATTTCTGTATCATGCAGTGTTCGAGCGATGTTAAGAGGGAGTGGGAACAGGGCGCGTCCCACTTCGTCTAATTCGTGAGCCTGCGCTTCAGCGTCAAGAAGATGCTGCGAGTCAGTAATGCTTGAGTCCAGTCCCGGAGAATCGTGCTCGCCCTGGTGTGCATATGCACTACGTTGCGTGTTCATAGGTGGAGGCTCGGGAAGGGATGCTTGAGGAGGCTGAGAGCGAGGCAGTTCGGTCTTCCAGCAATACTAAGACATTGTAAGCTATAATTTAGGAGTACTTCTTTTGCACAGAGCCATACCTCTCGAGAGTTGTTATACTCGGCCCTAAGACTAGATGTACTGCCGTCATACTGAGCAACGATTCTCTTAATGGTGCTGCTAGTAGTATCCTGAGGCGGGCCACTTGAGGTTGGTAGCTCATTGTCAATCTGTTTTCTAAGACTGGGGCCGGCGTTATCACCGCGGTCCGCCTTAGGTGCCAAATCTTCTTCCGGAGTATCGATTGAACCCAGGGTAGTACGGCGTGACTTTTTCATAAAGAACCGCATAGCCGAAGCGGAAGTCCGGGCCTGAAGTTCATCTTGTGACCTTACAAGACGTGGGACAGCGACAGATGATACTACAGAATCTGTTGAACTTGACTGGTGCTGATCCAACGCCTTATGAGTAGTTTGTTTCGACCCAAGGCGAGAAGTAATGTTTAGGTAGGCGTCACTCAGTTTGCTGAAACGTTGACCGCGAGGAGTGATGCTTCGCGCCTGTTTCGTTGGTGGCAATTTGTATTCCGATTCCAGCTCTGGCGGAGGAAGTGAGATGGGAGAGAATCTCCTAATGGAGAAAAAGCGGTCACCACCCCCACTGACCTCCCCTTCGGACATTGTTGAGAAGATCCCTAACTCGAAACTAAGAGAGTCAGTCGTGACGGCAAAAATGGGAAGTGCGTATGGGAACTCGTGGATGCTACTGCCGATGAGATGCAAGGCGAACTGAGGTGAGACGAAGCCTACCTGATGGGTTTAAGAAAACAACGAGGAAGCTGGAGTACAGCACTACTTCTGAGAAGATCGACACAGCAACCTGAGGCTGATGCTGGAATATGGAAAGTTCTTTCAAGTCCCTGAATTTCGTGGAAAGCATGCCACTAAGATGGAGAAGAGAGACCAGATCCTACGCCAGTGTGTTAGATGATGGTTGAAAGCGGCAAGAGGTCGACTGCAAGGGAAGATATTGAGGAGATAATCGATAGATCAGCTAGCATGGATGGGTATAGAAGTGCGAGCGAAATGATTAGATGAAGGAGATGGTACTGGTGGATATACAGTTTATAGCCGGTCCTGGGCTTGCCTTCGAAGAGAGAAGAAGGCCTGATGATGGTGGCACAGTCGCCGAATCAGTGTATAGGTGCTTCAGACCTTGTTTCAAGGCTCGTGGAAATCAGAGACTCAGCAGAATGGGTAGAAGGAGGTGCTGGAAGGAGGTACATGATCCGCTACTAGCAGAAGGTGCATCTGGCTAGACTGGGGGAAGGTGCCACTGTCACAAGTTTGCCTGCGCAGGTTCTGGAAAGCGTTTTGCCTTACCTTAAGTGAGATCGAACTTCTCCCCGAGACCCTGGGTCGGTATATTCAGTATATCCGGATGCCAACTTGAATCTTGTAGGTGAAGGAGTGATTCGACTGGACATGGAGATGCAGACAGCCGTGTAAGATGACCATGGGGCGAGATGTTATATCAAGATATAGATATGGTGAAGAGGATGCGGGGTTGAGTAGTAAACAAGAGAAAGAGATGGTGGTTTTGGCTAAGTCCTAGACTCAATAACAATAATAACAACAACACAGATGACGCCATGCCACACGGCGGGCACTGAGAGATACCCATCTTGTACCAGTACGTGTTTGCTCGACATTGAGATGTGGAACAGAGACAATGGAACAGAGACAATGGAACATTGATACATTCACTGATCCCACTACTGAGTCACATTAGCAGACACGCCATACCTGGATGTAGGTAAGTATTGATGGTATTCAGCATTGATCTAGGTCCCAAAGAGACCTTACCTACTCATTGTGAACCAAGCATGCATCATTGTAGCCTTCAATTCACGCATGCTCTCTCCTCTCCTCTCTGTCACGGTCTACAACTCAGGACAATCATGGTGATAGAGTGACAAGATCCCAAAGAGCTACCCGTCTCAAATTTGCAATATGATACTCATCTTGTTCCTTCAGGCCCCATTTGCAGCATAGTATAAGTAACTGTTGAAATTCCCTCTTCTCCAGTACAGATTTGATATTCTGTCAAAGGTATTCAACTGTGTCAACCAGTTTGGCAGTTACCTTATGTTGCATGCTTCAATATTGCCTACAGCTCACAACATACAACCCTGGCCATCGACCCCTTCACATTGTACGTCTTGCCCAAATCATATGTTCATCTTTTCCAGGTACCTGGGATTCACACGGCAGTAGTATGCTAGTAATTGTTTCATGAATTCCTTTATATAACTTCTAAAGGACGTGGCATGTGCTTTATGCAGGGCTGTTTAACTTTGCCTCGATGACTCAGGCAGCGTTATTCACTTTCTTCTAGAGATTAGAAGCTTGTAATGAAGCGGTCTGTAATACTCCGAATCTATCTTCGAGATACTGGACAATTCCTATGTGATAATATTTAGCATGTGATCATCTGAACTCTAAGAACACAAGTCACCTAGCTGCTCGAATGCTTCTCTATTGATGTAGCCTGTCTGTATATACGCATTTATACAGCTTGGGGATATAATGAGCATGTCTAGGTAGGCACCTACATATAGGTATTGTAGGGGGCAAGGTACAGAAGCAAGTTGATAGGTATACCATTTGAAGACAAGAAGAACCCTAAATGAGGCGTCTTACCCAGTAGGTACCTATGTACTTATGTACATATGTAGATTCCCACCCGGAACCTGCCCCTCAATCACGACTCGGGCTCCACAGCCACAAGCAGGGCTTGTACCAAAGTATTGGAGGGGTACTAGGTAGGTACCTAGGTATCATCGGGGAAAGCTTAAGCATCCGTAAGTTCGTCATCTCCAGTCCCTTTGTCCTTGGCGTGTTATGACACCAACTGCATGGCACTATTCCGGGCATCTTCTCATTGCCCGCCAAGGGTTTCCTTACTTGCTTGTCGAAAGAGGATGACTTCATACCTGTAGATTAATAGAACGATATATTTCACTATACTGTAACTTATTTGATATGCTTTTTCAGGCTTAAGCGTGCGTTTGGCCACGAATATACCCGCCATGGCTGCAAAGAGCCGACTTGAATTGCTTCCCCACGAGATCTTGCTGCATATCATCCAGTGTAAGCCTGTATATCTACCCGGCCTTCCCTTAATATATAACATTGCTGTTTCATAGAGATCCGATCGCGTACTAACTAAGCCTCGCCGATAAGTTCTGCTAGTTCCCGACGTCGTCAACCTCCAGTCGGTTTCCAAACAGCTCCTCCGGATCTGCCGAGACAATCCCCATTGGCGTGGACGATGCCTTGAGAATTCCGTCTTCCTCGAACGAGTGTCGTTATTCAGGCGAGGCTCTGACTGGTTCGATGAGGAAGGAATACCGTTGAGCAGAGCGGCACCAACAGACCATCATCCTCTACAGTACCATAACGCGATAGAGGCGATAGGCCTGCTGTCTAGTAGAAAGAGGGAAAGAGAATACTCGCGCATTGCTGCTAATTGGGACCCTACGTTCCCCGGAGAGAAGACTAGCTGGTATCACGAATTCATACAACGGAATGCGCCGGTGGTTACCAATTGGTTCGAGCGACCTCCGGCCCTCGACGGCCCTGCAGAGGAGGCTGTTGATGTTCGCGGCGCTGCACTGTACGAACCTTACAAGACGGAAAACCAGCTCTTTGCTGTCTCGCCACTCGATGACGGGTCTATATGTATATGGGACGTAAAGGGTTCCAAGGTCAAGAAGGGATCTATTCTGTCAAGGAGTAGGCCGGGTGTTCTATGGCATACGCAGGGCACATCATCTGGAAACGTATCAAACCAGTCTGTCGACAGAGGGATCATTGAATGTGTGAGCGTCGACAGCTCGAGACGCGCTGCATTTTTCGCCTTAGGAAACAGTAAGTGACCTCTCCCCGAGCGCGAGACGACATGCTCACTGTTTGTGAGACCTTGTTGAGGTAGACCTTCAGACCCAGCGTGTTATTGCCACGACCAACTTCGAACGGGTGGTAATGACAATGTCTGCCGCGAATCCCACGGTACCGCTTACAGTAGGCACTTTCAATGGGCTGTACTTGCATGATTATCGCGAAAAGAATGTACTGCGCAATCAGCAAGAGGAGGTGGTTGATCCATTTCCAACACAGAGCCCCAATCTCTCCAGTATACTCGGAGACTGGCAGCCTCTTCCACTTTATGCCGCTCTTGCTCAGCCCGGTCCGCAATACATTCACCATATGGACCGACCTGGACAGCGGGATGAATTATCTGATGACATCTTCGTAGCGGGTCGATTTACCAGCATATTACATTATGACCGGCGCATGTTCCCTTCCATTATGGGTTCACTTCATTCAGGCGGTCGATTATGCAGTCTAACATCGCTACCATACCCATTCTCTAGTGTTGACAGCGACCTCCGTCGACGTCTGGAGCTAACAGAAGAACAAGTCACCAAGTCTAAGAATACAACCGGCGGCAGAACACTGATAGCATGCGGCGAGTACAACACCAAGGGTTCACTTGAGATCTATGGGTTGACGTCCACATTGGAAGAGGGGGGCGAGATGTATATTTCTTACGACTCCACGATGAAAAATCGGCAAACTGCCTCTTCTTCAAAGCTTTTATCAGTCATTAACCATGGTAACCGAATTGTATTCGCTGATGGTCAAGGATATCTCAAGTGGATGGAAAGAGATGGCTTCACAGAGGTGCGGCGTCACAAGATCGGCAAGGTGGAGAAGGTCACTCACCGCTCTCTGTTTGGGGCGATGCCGGGGTCGGATGACATTGCCCGTAAACTCCTATCAGCACGGACAGCCGCGGGCAACGGCATTTGCAATGACGACGATATCTTAATTTGGACTGGGGAGACGCTGGGGCTGATTAGCTTCTCGTCCGGATCCGGTTCATCCCCTGAGGACTTCGTCGAAAACACCCGAACTCCGGAAGAGATGGCTGCCGAAGAGGAGGAACAGGTCTATGCGGAACGGATGAGGCTTGCATTGGAACGACAGGCGGACGAGGTACGCTTTGTTCAGAACCTCGGGATGCCTCGCAATTAAGCCGAGAAGAGAGTAATCTGCCCAGAATGGTATCTGGGTCATCATGGTATATATATAAGGGCGTCTTAACTACGGCTCTGGCATGCATACCCCAGTACCTACAACACTAGGCTTCAGACTAGAAAGAGACTAGAAGATGGGGTTGGCACACGCATTATGTTTTTCCGGCGAACATGATTATGCTACATTGATAGGATGAAGGCATTCGAATGCGATAAAGGTATATACACTACAAACAAGGATATATGAAGAGAAGAGAGTGGGTTAACACACCACTATTTGGTTACGCCTTTCCGCTTCTGACCTCCGAAAATGAAGCGTGTCTACCATGCATCAGTCACGGTATTACTACGATATGCGCTGTATTGGCTGCGTGTCAGTGTATGCCCCGACTCCTCACCTTGGTCACCGGTACAGTAGTAGTGTATGTAATAGGCGTATTTGGTGAAAGGCCGTCCAGAGCCGTCCTTTAAGCTATTACGGATTCCCGCTTGGCATCTGGGGTAAGTCAGTAGCGTACCGCGATCGAAGGAGAGGCTACACCTGGTGCTGTAGGTGTACATTATGTAATAGAATATCGCAGATAGCAGAGCATAACAATACTCATTGCTGTGCATTTTGGTTGAAATCGATGCTGGTGAGCTTGCATGTGAACGCAAGCGCATTTCGGCTACGCGGGTTGACACAGTGACACTTGTGTGCGTATGGTATTACTTATGATAAGTGCACACTGTATGGGATGAACCAGCCTCAGCAGACTGTTGGACGAAAAGTGTCACCAATCACCGAAGATGAGGCGACCAATGAGCAGTCGTCGCGTCTCCAGGCAAACCCCGGTCTCACGAACCAAAGACGCCAAAATCGACATCTCATGGGCAGACCACGGGCCACGGCAAGCTTGAGGCTAATTATGCATTCCCTTTACAGTACTTACACTTACGCGACAGGCTACTGAGCAGGTATGGTCAGATATGGTCTAGTCCGTCTCGTGTATCTTCAGCCTGCTCTCCTGGGCCATTGGCAGCTTCTTATTATATTATCGAGATATCCTGGGATCCTCCTAGGAGACTAGTGTAGTGTGTCTTCGGCGGCGGACTTGACGACGGCCAGTCTTGAATGTGGTAGGGCAGGAGAGCCATGGCTATTTTCTATGCGCGAGGATTCGCCTTCTGCAGAAGACTCCATCGGGATAGCAACAGAAGACGAGGCGAGGCGGTGTCGTTATACGACGCAATCATCAACCAATGCGCACCAAAGTGCTCATTTTATTCCCTGCCTTCAGTGCCTATAGACCTGGTATGTGGAAGGAAATGCCGAGCGCAAATGCAGGTACGGCGCGTCACAAGCCGTAAGCACACAGATGATATATACTGTACATTAGGTATGTAGGTAAGGAACTGCGTACACAACGCACTCGGAACAATGACGGGACGAGAAAAAACCTGGTGTTACGCCACAGGTGAGCGATCTCTGTCTGTCTGTCTGTCTGTCTGTCAATAGTCGTCTTGTAGACGGACACAAGACCGCCAACACAGAGGCACACACACAGACACACAGACACTCAGACACTCAGATAGATAGACAGCATTGTTGAAGGTGTTGCTTGTTGTCCTTCGGTAATTCCAAAGTCAAGGAAAGGTAATGAATGCCTCATCGTCCTGTTGGCACACACAGCGGCGTATCAATCTCCTCCCGCCCCTCCATACACCTGCATACCTACCTATATTGCATTCCTCATGGTGTGGTGCATGGAACCACGATGTCGTACATCAAGTGATTGAAGCAGTATACACGTGAGTATACACATGAGTAGGGAGAAAGCATAAGATGCCTGGAAATATCCATTCATTCACCGCCCACACGCAGTACACGGGCAATGGATGGTCGAGGACAGTACGTATATACCACCACAACTAAATCCATGTAGGTAGAGGTAGTAACCAGCGTCCACAAACCTATTCGCCACTCTTGACCTGTGCTGTGTTGTGCTGCTGATGCTGGAGCATGAGAATTTAGTCTTACCTTAGGTGCTTGACTTACCTAGTGCCTTCAACAGCGTTACAGCGTCCTACTCAAATAGTACTGTCGAGCTGTAGGTGGTCGATCAAATGGTCGATCCTCGTTCTAGACAGGGCCCAAGACTAAAAACCGTCCAGACTGACTGACTGACTAGTCTAACTGACTGACAGATAGAGACACCCGCCACGCCGAGATCGTCGTGTTTTCCACTGTCGTTTCTCTCTCTCTCTCTTTTATTTTTTTTTTTATTTTTTCTTTCTTTCTTTATTTCTTTCTTCTTTCCGTTGTGTCTCGTCTCCATCTGAGTCTACTTTTTTCCTTCTCATTTTTATTTTTCCCTATCCTTCACCGCCGCATGTAGCTTACCATCTATCTATCATATTCATTATACCTAAACCATATATAACAGACTGTGATAGTGTAGCAGGTCCCTGTTTCGATATTTCTCCACCTGTATGCGTTGGCTCCTCCTCAGGCCTCTCCGCTTACCGCCTCCCACTCGCCGCTGGTCAATCCTGACTTCCAGGCTTAAACTAGTGTCGTCCAAAACGGCCCCCGTCACAGGCTCACCAGCCAGCCAGCAGCCAGCCAGCCAGGTCGTCAGCCAGGAAGCCCTGGACTACAACTGCATGCATCCTGCCTGTCGGTTGTGTCTTGACACTTTTTGCATTCCTGTCGTTCCACGCATATAATCAATCCGTCTTTCACTCTCTCTCTCCTTCACCTTCTGGCTATTATAGCACGCGAGCATCTGGAAGTGAGGCTAACGGTAATCTTATTTTATCTTATCTTATTTCATTTTATTTGATTTTATTTATTGCATTGCATTGCACTACTACCGCATTTCGCCACAGCTAACAGTGTTACGTGGTGCAAGTTCAATTTTATTTTTAATTCCTACAGCGCACCCGTTCTCATAGTCGCTTCGTCGCAACTACAACAACAAGAACCTTGAATTCTAGTTGAACGCGCCGGCACTATCTGAAACTAACCATCGTGACGGCGTCAAAGTGTCACCACTTTATCATTACGCTGCCTTTCGAGCATAGGCCCTGAGACTGGCTTGGATCCTACCACATCGTTGTCTCGTGTTATGCGTCGTGGGAAATCCGACCTGGAGCATGTACATGTATGATGGCGGGTTGGGATGCGGGTGGTACAGAGATGCTACGCTCTCTGAGCGACTCGGCTATCCCCCCGCCACGAGTCTATGCCAATTTTCTGCCTCACGAACCGAGAAAAAGACAGTTCAACCATCTGCACCACCTGGATATCACCAACAACAACTACCAGATCATTCCCGAATATTGGAAGCGGCCTCGACTTGACACTCACTACGATGAGTGCTCTATGGGTCGCTGTGACTACCAGCCAGTGCCTGCGTTTTTCATCATCAAGGAGGCCCCGTCAGCGAGGGCGAGGCTCGAGAGCCATCAACTTGCGCACATGGACTCAGCACACCAGTACAACTACGATAGCGTGTCAACACAAATAAACAATCCATGTCTTGATCTTCGGGTGCGGAACGACAAGGGACCTGTGTCTATGGTTCGCCCGCTTAACACAACGGACAATGCTCATCATGATGCAGCTGCGGGTCTCGTCGAAGCAGACATGGCAGACTACCGACGACGAAGGAAGCTCTCTCAACACGAAAGGATCCTGAAAAGCATTATCAGTCCCAAAGCACTAAGCGCCGAATTTGAAATTGACGACCAGGCACTTCAAGGCATATTTTACGCTGCCAATGAGATCTTCTTTCGGGGAAGTCTCAAGGGCCGAGTGTCCTGGACATGGGCGGATCTTCCAGCCAATATCATCGGCACTACGGCATGGAGGGATGCGCCAGATGGCCACGGTTACGAGACCCTGATCTTCCTGTCGAGGGAGATTCTCAAGAACAAGAAATACAACAGACGCCTACTCATATCCACCTTCATCCACGAACTCATTCACAGCTATCTCTTCGTCTACTGCGGATATCACCCTGATGATTGCGGCGGTCACACGAGCGGGTTCAAACGCATCGCCAAACTCATCAACAACTGGGTCGGCGAGGAGAATCTCCTGCAGCTCCACAAGATGGAGGCCGAGCTGAGCGACTTCGAAACAAGCGCGGCAGACGCGCTACCGCGCGATCACGTCTCCGGCGGGTGCCAGGTGCAGTGGCTCTGCGACGGCACGCTCGGATACATCATTTTACGTTCACGGGACCGGGGCCGGGGCCCCGCGCTAGGAGGATAAAAGGGGGCACGGTTCATATACGGTTTATTGCGTCCCGTCTTCATTATTTACTTTCAGGGACTCGAGGGACGCATCCCCCCAACGTTATAAAGACAATTGCATAGCAGATTTTATTTAATCTCTTTTGTTTCTCATGGTGTTTTTTTTTTCGTCTTATTTGTTCGCATGGCGATGGCGTTTACACTATACCACAGCATATACTCTTCTTGTGTTCTTAAATAGATTTTGTCGCAATCATAGCCATCTCATCTAGATACCATTTGAATACAAACGCAATAGGTTTGCCGTTATCCAAATACAATTACTAATACCCATGGCACACTAAGTATTATGACAACTATGTATATGCTCATCCGCAAAAGGTCTCTTCAATGCGAGCGGTCTTCTCTACCTTAACCCTCTCGCACATACGAATTTCCAGGATAGATTATTTCAACCTGAGGAACACTTGCATTATGGCATCTCAGACGTCCCTAACACCCAATGCCTAAAGATACGTACACAACCACAGCTCTACCAATGACAGCGCGGATATCTCCAACCGTAAGTCGCAAAAAGGCAGACGCATATCTTATTTCCGACAACACGCATCCGACCCACACAGCTGCAACACATCGAGCATACAGCCAAGGCTCTTGGGTCGCAGCGTCTAGTAAACACATATCCGCGGGGGACCTATCAAAGGCGCTTTCTCAACTTCGGAATTCGCTGGCGTTAGCTGTTGCCTGATAATACTAGTTGTTTCAATGTCGGAACTTCGGTAAATACTGCGTAGTCAATGACTGTTCGCGCGACGGCGTGTATGAGCAGAGTGGAGATTCATGACTTGACGGGAATGTGTACGGGCCGTTGGTATTGATTCTCGCGCTGTGGGCTCTGAGATCTGGTAGTGCCCTCTAGATGTAATGGTTAGGATAGACGTATCATCTGGGCTGTATTCGTGTCTACGGTGTGGAAGGACTGGAGTAAAATGTAAAAGTGTATGGTGCGTGACGTTCTTGTACGAAGCTTATCTCTGGGTAATATTGTCCTCCGTGCAGATATCTCTCTGTTCGGACGAATCCATAGGGCGATGTACTGTTTCTGGTATTGACTATTATCACAAGGCCTTCTATTTTATATCTGTAAGATATACTATAGCGTCTTGTATGCGTTAGCACCGGCTCTCCTACTGTACTATACCTCCATCCAGACTCATCCGTAGACAGAGCATTCCGGGAGAAAACGAGATGGTCGCCAAAACTGATTAGGCGCAGAGACGTCGGTTTTCCTTCCACTACGGGGTCATGGTATATTCTAGCTCGCTGAATGACAGAGTCAAACAGCGTGGTACTTCCGTGTTCTTGACTGGACTACTGGTGTGTTGCGGCTGTGCGTAAACGAAGTTATTTACAGATTTCCATCAAATTTAGGTTCGCCGCGGTACCGGCCCCAGCTCAGTATTCGTTTTCGCTCTACCTTGTGGTACAGAAGATGCTTGCCAGGAAATAATGGAAGACCCGGTATTTTCTCATATTCGTATGACATACTACCTACGATGAATCGCGGCCGCGAGATGATGGCTTGTTATCTCTGTACTTTCCATGAAAAAGAATTCTTCATTAATAGCATCTAGATGATAACCGCCATTACCAGGTCGTGCCCAGAGTAACGAGATTGAGCTTGTAGTCGAATAACAGCCCTGGTTGCTCTTATGGTTTCCTATCAACTGAGGAGGCTCGAACACAAGTGTTGTCATCCGGGTGAGCAGTTAAAGTATCTTAGTATGTAGTTGAATTACACCTACTCGGACTCCATGTGACGTTGAGGAATCTGCGCGCTCATCTGGAGGCTTAGTTGACTGTATGTAACCGTTATGGTATTCTGCAACAGCAGGTCCTTGTACGTGGGAGGCAGATGAGATGCTGGCCATGTACTAGGACAACAGAATATGCTCACGAATAATTCGGTCGCCTCGATTTGTCATTACAGTCTCCGAGCTCAGCGTTGACTTCTCAAAGGAGTCAGACCCAATTCTTGAGGATCTTTGGAAGACCAGGTATGACTCTATGGCCAAATTTCTTATGCTTAATGATGCAAAGAAGCGCTAGCCTATATTTACCCTTTTCTTCCCCTTTTATGAGCTATAAGGCTTCACTTGCTGATGGTTAGAATCACCTTTGGCATCGATCCTTCGCTGTCAATTATTTCCGCTTGAAGTGATATAAAGAGCACGGATGTCAATTTGAGCTGTTTTATACTCATTATTCACAAGATAGAAGCCAGACAATTGCTACTTTAAGGAGAAGTAGAGTAGAAGAGGAAATGTTAAGTTATTGAAAATGTAAGGAGTTGAGGTTGGCCATCATAATTCGTTAGTAGTGGGTGAGTGCTGAGTATGGGTAATCGAGCAAATACTCATCACTTACGCCAATTTCAAGTTTCTTGTCACTGACAAGATGATTTCTTTTAGCTTTATCTCACCTCCACCTGAGATCAGCTAAATTTTGAACCGATTTAACCTATAGACACTATCGAATTGAGAGCTATTAAAAACCAAGTACGTTTTAGCTTAAATTTGACCTTATTACATCCGCAATGGCGACCGCACCAGCAGGTTAGTTCTTTCCTCTTTCGATATCTAGTAGTCTGAAAGAGTTTCATGTCTCGTTTAGGATGGGGGAGAAAATAGCATAGCCCTGCGACGGTCGAGAAAGCTGGCTTTTGAACAGCAAGTCGAACTTAGCCTATCTCTGTTACTGCGAGTTTGTGGCTGAGTTGAGCAATATTTCATATTACCAACAAGGAAGCCTCTGAGAGTGTATCAAACCTTTTATTTATAGGACGGGAGAGCTGTCGAGCAACAATCTCACAGACCTCTGTATATATTACAGAGAATCTCACACTACATGTAATTTCACACGACTAAGTACTCACTCTTATACAGCTACATACTGTCGACTATTGAGAGAGGAACTTGCCGTTACACTAATGGTAGTACTTCAACAATGGATGATAGAATTAAGCTTCTATGTATCCGTCATACCAAGCGGGTAATGAATGAAAAGCCTACTTCCTTGAATTCTATCTTTGATTTGTAGTGAGAGTTTTGCAGTATCGGCTAGACTTAGTGAGGATTCAAATCTTTGACTGCCATCACCATTCCAGAAGACCTAAGGACGAAGAATAGCTGAAGGAGGCATTTCATAAGATCGAGGTACTACCTTATCTAATACGCATCGACGTGAAACGTGTCGCTTATCTTACATCGCCACGCCTCGAAGATATATTGCATGATGGGATGACTAAATTGGGCGGGTAGAGTCTCGGACCTGAAGGCTGCATATGAGAGTGTTACGCTGACTTTGATTTGGTAGTATTAGGTAGTAAGATTCAAATGAGGTTGTGTAACTATCAGGTCTTTATATATAGAACATGAATAGGGCCAACTTAAGAGGTCTATAACTATGAGATCAGCTTACAGTGCTTTACCTCCTAGCTTACCTAAGCCAATTATGATAACCCTTATGCTGAGAGTGAGATGTTAAGAACCCTTAATGTCAATTAAATTACCGCAGTAACCAAATGATTCACATTTGTGTAAGTATGTAAGGGCGGTGGCCAAGTAGGCACCCTGGTATCGCCTGCATGACCAGCTAAGTGATGCATTACATAGTGTCTACATCGTAGACTAGCCTAGGTGCATTAGCATATGGACGGGCAACTTCGCTATTCCTATGTTTCGGAACGCGAGTTACTACGCTGTTCATTAGCTATACCAATCACTACATACTTACACATGCAGCTCAGGCGGTCGCAACCTAAACTCAACTCAGAGCCAATTGTAGGGTAGTATATCCATTACTGTGAACCAGGCGACCGAGGGGACCATCATGTTGTCATTCGACGAGCCGGGTCGATACCGAGCCTTGCCCGTATAAATCCCGGGCGGGCAGATCCGAACTACGCCCCCGCTCCCGGCGCATCCGACACAGAAGAAGCCATCACCCGAGACACTGTCTTACCTAGTAGTGACGAGATAACGACATTGAGTATCAGGATTAACGCTAGGTGCTGGTAATAAACTTGACCCTCCAGATTGGAATACGCAATAAGTTGGCTGTCCCTGAAATCTTTGTTTCGCTTCATCGGGGTCGTCTTGATGTAAGGGGCCGGGGATGTGCGAGTTTCTTATCTAAACCGCTTTGACAAATATAGGTCAGGTCATTAACGAGTTGGTACTACCCACCCCAAACATTGCTGTTGGTAGCATGGGGAGTTTCTGACGGCATATTCATGGCACAGCCACAGCCACGAAATTCATCGACTTGCCTAGATAGGTATGCGTGAGCCAACAAATCCCGTTCGCGGACGGCCTCCCTATTCTTACTGCTACCCAAGCATCAGCGCCTGACAGTTGTAGCACGTTTTTCGGTGTGGTATCCAGTGATATGTGTTGGTCTAGAGCACATAATCCTCACGAGGAAGATATGCCCTTTGACTATCAGGAAATTAATACGTTAAGTTATTTGTTTTGCGAGATCTATTTGACCCCGCTTGCGTCAACGTCCTAGTGAATCCGGCATCGTGCGATTCAACCTTCTCTCTACAAACGCGACGCCTATAATGTATTCCCGCACTATAGCTGAGACACCCTGCACTTATAGATCTATTTTTCGTGACAGCGGACTGGAAGCGCTGTACCCTGCGTTCAAGGTTTGGATCTTACGTTATCGAAAGCGAACTAAAGCCGATGGGTAGTTTTCGTTGTGACGTAGACGAACATCGACGCAAATGAACCTGATAGGTCGAAGGGTGTTGATAAGGTCAAAGCGTGACCTATTCCCGAGCCCAAAAACAGAACAAAGCCAATCGTGGTCCGCATGTCAATTTGACCAACAGCGTGCAGGCTTTATACATAGTATGTAGATAGTAGCAAATAGAGTCGAGCTCGTTGTATCAGCTTGATCTCCTGATGAGCTGATGCAACACGCCATGACGCTGGGAGAAGTAGAATAGGGTACCGTGTGCACTATGACGATGCTTCTGGCCCTTACTGGCACAATCGGACCCTCGTAGAAAACATCTTGGTACCGCACAGGAGGATAGAAGATTCGACAATAGAGGGGTTCTCGGGAATAATTATACGCAAAAATGACGTAGAAATACTAGGAAGCGAATCCGCGAGTGTCAAACTAGTCACCGTAATACACAACTGTACACAGTAATCCATTCCTTCTGCTGTTTAGTCGCGGGTGTGTCCCTGTAAATGGCCTTTAACTTAACTTGATTCGATGGAAGATCAACCTAAGTCACATGTGCTCCGTAGGGAGAGATGCAAAGCTTAGCGCCGGCAAACATTGCCCTGTAGTTGGCTAGAAGGGAGCGAGTGTGTTCAGGTTGTCGACTAAATAACTTAATCAATGACTAAATAAAGTGATGGCATACTAGCAGTAGTAAAGTCCAAATAAGCTCAGCGATGGAGCTTACTATCGCCGCGATAAGAGAACATCATGACTCTTGTTTTTATTTTTATTTTATTTTATTTTTTTAATTTTTTCCAGTTCGAGTGTTTTTGTTCTTTGTCTGTTGTTGGTTGCAGAATAAGAAAACAGAAAAGCCTAGATCCTGCGAACTCCTGTTAGTGGCTGATGGATGGAAATTGGCATGCATACGTCAGCTCCAGTGTCTCGACATGAAAGCTGAGCGTTTTTCGCTTCAGCGCGCTGCAGAGCTGAATTCGGAAGCGCACCTACAACGTCCGCCCTCCCCTACACGTGTCGTGTAGATAATGCCGTATCCAGGGGCTAGGTCTACTTACTTCGTATACCTGGTCCTGATATCGTTCCTATGGTTCCAACATTGAAGGCTAGGACTATTGGACTGTAGTGAAGTGCCAGCATACTACCTATGTACAGAGCTATGTAGGTAGGTAGAAGGATTCTGGCTGCGACGTGTTCCAAGACGTACCTGGTAAGCACCGATATGCTTTCTTACTTATGTGTTGGTGATCAATCACGCTATAGCCGCCAGCCTCAATACCCCACGGCGGCACATGATACCGTGATGTAAGTAAGAAAAGGGCTGGCAAGCGAGAGTTAATCTCCGAGACCACAGCATAGGGGGTAAGGGATTTCTGATGCTACTGCTTCACGTTCGTTTGCTTGTCCTCATCCTTCATCCATGAAGCGGCGTCCTTAGAATACCCAGTCGAATTCCAAGATATTTCAAGACTTCACCAGCCGTACTAGGTACCGGTATATCAACTTGGCAAAAGGAGGTTACACTACCTAGGTAGGTAGTTTCAGGACAGCAAGTCGAACAATGCTAGCCCTCGGCGGCATTAATTGTTACACTTGATGAGAGTGTACTTGTAGGGCTTACTGACTTAAGTAGGTAGCCCTTCCTATCTTACCCTCTTAGTATTAGCGCTGGCATCTCGGATCCTCCGGCTTACGCGAAACTACTTAGCCAATGAATTGTTTCATTTGGGGTATTCCTGTGATTCCTGTGGTTACTTGTAGTGGTTCAGGTCAATAGCCAGCCAACCAAAGTAATGATGACGAGAAACAGGTCGGCCTCGATGCTGTAGAGCACATTCAGACAAATAGTGGTGGGATGGTGTTTTTCAAGAAGGGATCAATACTGGTACACGTGGTAATAGAGGACCGGGCCATGAGTTTGCCAGATGACGACCTCGGACGACTATCTGTGCGCTGATTTACTGTTCCTGTCCCCCCAGATTGTCCCTAGCAATAAGCCGTGGATCTTATCTGGATAATTGTAGCAGCATGACGAACCGATGACTTTAGCGCGACAGGCATTAACCCGATGGAGATATTGAACGGCGGGTCGCGTCACAGGTGCGCCTGTTATCTGTAGTGTACTTACATATACCTATGTAGGTAGGTAGGTACCGTACATGTAAATACCATGTAAGTGTCTGGGCGGAGGATACCTAGGTTGAGGGTTACAGTGCTCGGATCAAGCAGCTCTTTGTTGTGCCGCTTTCATCTATTTTCCAATGCTTTCAACTGTGTCACTCGACAACTCCCATTCTTGCGTGAGAATTAAGGACCCAAATGTAAGGCTGGGGCTTTTGAATTAATTTCCTGAAACGATCCGATGGCGATAGTGTATGAACTATTGTAGGTACTTACGGCAGGCCCTCTCGCCTGCTTCGTACTTACTACGGGTGTCTACTACCAAGGCGAGCTGGGTACTGTAGGTACTTACCTACTTTAGGGACGCAACACGCTACAGCTAGTACTACGCTACAGTGGTATTACTGTAATCGATGTCCATTGGCCATAAGCCTGGCCTTGTTCTGGGTCTGTTCTGGGCCATGTTAGTATTTGAGTATTCTCGTCACGGCAACTTGCAAGCCCGGCGCAAAAGAGTGCAGAAATGGTGGCTTCTGGGGCACTTCTGGGGTGGCTTTGCACCAGCCGAATCAGCACTAGTGTGCGCTAAGAGCCCACCGCCCCCGGTTCTTTTGCTCCACGGACCATACCTAGGTACCTCCAAGCCTCGAACAGACCTCGAACAGACCTCGAGTCCTTTTGAAAAGAAAGAGAATGCGATTGCCGTGCGCTCTGGATGCAGCGTGAAAGAACCTAGCAGTCAGCTATATTTAATACATACATAGGTAGTATCTGATAGTAGTAGCAGGCACTTATACGTAGTAGGTACTAGAAGTCTGTTCCAGCCCATCCTTTCCAGGCCTGGGCTCGCCTGCCGCTAGCGCTAAAGTCCACCCAGCCAGGCAAGTGGCACAGGTGCTGCTCCACTGAAAGGGTACATTGTCCTGCCCACCCACTTGCCTTACTTACTTAGTGCACCTGGCCAACCATTGGCCTTATCTCCTCTCTGCCTCCCGAACTCTCCCTTCCCCTTCATTCCGTTCTACTTGCATTTCACTTTCGAGGTCCATTGCCTTGTTACTCCACCAGCCGTCTGTCAACGTCGCAGCATGCACTGCAAAACTCTGGTCGAGCTGAGCGAAGTCAAGTAATCTCAGCGTCCTAGAGACCGTCCCGAGATAGACATTCGGCACGTTTCCCTTCTCATTCGAGTTGGGAGCCCGACCGCATTCTGACTGTCGTGGTCATCGCCTCTCAATTGAATCTCGATTACCGACGTCGTTGCGGGCTGTCTATTCATATTGCGCAGGATTTCTGGAACGGATCGGCTTTGATAGCGGCGTCTCGTGTGTCTTGACTCTTTTCTTTGTCCGCTCCGAGGGAACGGGTAGACGAGTCTTGCCGTTTGACCAAAACCCAATCGCACTAGTCGAAGTAAACGAACTCAAAAAGCGACTTTCGTCAACTGAAACTCAATTGTCGCACCCATGACGCTACTCTCGAAGATTTGATCCAACTCAATCAATCTGTTAGGCATTTTCTACGGTACAAGGAAAAATGGAAAATCTCAACAGGGCGCTTGTGAACGGCGCACACGTCGTGGCGAGAGTGGTAGAACATCAGATCAGACAGGCCGTGACTTCCTCCGCCACGGATTTAGTGAGTTCGCCGACGTCTGCATTGGCTCCATCTAGTACTGGCATCTCGTCAATAATGTCTACTCCCTCCATATCGTCTATGATGAGTAGCCCTACGGATGCCGCGGTCTCTCCAACTCCTACCGCGGAAAAGAAAGATGGCGGGGGTACGGGATCTAGTTCCCCTTTGTTGTTTTTCGTCGCTCTCGGTTTTGGTGTTGTCTTTACGAATTTATGGTAAGCATCGGCCTACGCATAGTGCTGGGATGCCGGGATTTCTGATTTTTGCATAGGATTATTGTTGGTGTTAAGTACTGCTTTCGATACAATGCTCGCAATCGCGCCATGGCACGACTTGATGAGAATGGCGAACCGATTGATTTGCAAAATATGCCCGCACGGCCCCATCGACGACGTCGCGAGAAAAAGCTGATGACTATGGATGAGGTAAATGAGAAGTTCCCGATGGTCAAGTATAAGACTTGGGTCCTCGAACGCAAGAAGGAAGGATTGCCAACCGCAGGCGGTATTTCAGCACCACCTAGTCGAGCCAATAGTGTGCGAAGCGTAGAGGGAATCATTCCGGAACAACCCTCTGATAATCGAGGGCCTATCGATGCATCGGCTACAAATAATCCGCTCGAGGCCGATCGTACAGCACAAAGCCAGCCAAAACCAATCGTTGGAGATGAAAAGAAAACCGATGACCAAGTTAAGAATATCTCACCTACACCAGAGCCCGACGGAAACAAAATAGCTGCAAATGAAGTGCCCACTGCCACAGCTGCGCAGACGGACAATGATACAAGCAAAGATTCACTCCATCGGACTAGTGAGGACGACGAAGATGACGATGATCACATCAACCCTGCTCTGGACCCGGATATGATGGGATCATCAGGTGATACTTGTGCTATTTGCATCGACACGCTTGAAGACGATGATGACGTGCGTGGCTTGACATGCGGGCACGCGTTTCACGCTGTTTGCTTGGATCCTTGGTTAACAAACAGGAGAGCCTGCTGTCCACTTTGCAAGGCTGACTACTATACCCCCAAGGCTCGCCCTCAGCCTGCCGAGGGTGAAGCACGAGACCCTAATGCATCGGCTGCGGCGGCTGATCCGTCAAGGAATAATGGTCGTATGAATTACCCTCGGACGCCTGTACGATCGTTTGCTTGGAGTCATTTCCGCGATGCTCCCCGTCAAATATTTCCTAGCCGATTCAATGATACACCACGAGATCCTGCCCAGATGGACCGGCGTTATAGGTCTCAACGACCAGGACAGGTCAGCCGTCGGAACACCGCTAACCAAGCGCAGCCCCCAGTTTCACCAAATGAGAATGGCGGTAATTTCATGACCAGATTTCGAAATCGATTCCCACCATTTGCGTTACAGCGTGAAATGAGGAATCGAGAAGCGCAGGCTGCGGAAACGCAATCAAGTCCTAATAGCGGTACCGCTCATCCTTCAACAACACCATCTCAGCTAGAAGCAGGACTCCAGCCATCGACTACTCAGCCCAACTGAGGAGTTGTGGTATTGTGATTTATATACGCAAATAATAAATGAGATTCTAGAACTTCATCATGAGCTACTTTGCAAATCGTCATTTTTAGCGAGCACCTATCCCATGGAAACAATAACAACAGGAGAAACGCAGCATCTGTTTATAGTATATATTAATCGACAGTTTAATCTGCCGTATCAACTTCTACCGCAAGTCAAGCAGTCATCTAGGCATGGAGAATGGATAGGAGGGGGAAGCCCGTGGACGGGAAGTCTTTCAACTCTGTTCCAATGATGACCCAATGGATCCAATTATGTGGAACCCAACCAACCGTGAATCTACTTGAACGGACTTTGAACTTAACACTCGTGGCTATAGTAGACACGATTGGAGCTTGAAGCATCCGACACAAGTGCTCACGCTGAGTCGTCGTCGCCTGAACGGCACGTGGAATCTGGAGGAAGAGACCAGGGTAACTGAATGAATGAATAGCATTGCGGGAGTATGGCATTGTTTTTATTTGATATCGTGTAGGGGATCTCGAACTACGCAATGGAAATGGAGGGTTTAAGGTCTCCCCTACCCATCAATCTCGCTCGTCACGTTGCATATAGGAGGAAGTCGGATAGTTAGGTATTACAAGTCTATTTACAATTGCAACTTGATGCTATCGCTGGAGTGAATGACCCTTTCTTGTATTTCTTCAAGTAAAAACGTAGTTGGGTATTGTTATATCGGCATTGGGTAAGCTCTTGACTAATGTTGTACAATTAGATCTGAGTGTGGACGACTAATGCGTTAGATATTGTTGAGATGCATTTCGGGTTGAGCACCTCGCGGAGACGACGGTTGGGATTATCTATAATCACTACGAGAGAGGTAATGAGAGTATGAAATCGCCCTGGGCATAATTCCTACGCAAAAAGATTATTTAGGGAATTCAAGTTAGTTAGATAGTCGTGAGTATTTTTGGTGGTTATATCAGGCGTGACTAGTAATTAGGTACTTCGAGGTTGTATAAAAGTTACCTCATCAACTTACCCCTTTCCTGGATCCTTATGTTCTCCACAGCACTTAAGGTATAGACAGATATATATATATGCGTTCTTACTTATCAAATTCGCAGGCTGAAAGATGATAAGATCAATCCATGACCAATGTAATTAGATCGATGTGCGTTCTTCTATCTTGCGCAGCTGTCTATAGATACTTCCCCTTGGCGAACCGACCGCCAAAGTCAGCGGCCTTGTTCAGTAGTTCCCGCCGCTGCGCAGCGCCGATACGACCTCCGAGCTTCATGTCCTTCTCCTTGTCGAAGGTGCGCTTGCTGGGGTCGTCCTCTTCCTCGTCCACCCAGCTCTTGGCGCCGACGGTCTTGGGATTGTCGCCGCGCGCCCGCGCCGCTTGGTGCTCCTCGTACAAACTGCGGCCGCGCGTCGACTCGGTGTAGTTCTGGATCCGCGCGGCTTGCGCAACATCTTCTTTGGTCTTGCTTTGCGGACGTGGCGGATGCGAGGATGCACTGGATCCCGCTGTTGTGTCCCGGCCTAGCACGGCGTTCTCGAGACGCTTGCGCTTCTCCTCGGGCGTCTCTGTCCATATGCTGCTGATTTCGCCGCCGTTGCTTGCGCCTGCGCGCGGACCTGAGTTGAAGCGGCGCGCTTTTATTTTCGTCGGGTCTGAGGCACGATATCCACCTGCGCTTGGCGGCGCGAGCATCCACTCGTCGCGCTGGGGCGCTTTAACTGTTGCTGCTTCGGCTTCTGCTGCCTCGAGAGCACGGGCCTGCCGCTTTTGGTGTGATGTGGATGATGGGAGGGCCGGCCCGTAATCATCGTCCGAATCGGATTCTGAATCTGCTGGCGGCCTTTCTGAGAGGTCTGCTGGGGGTGGAGCAGGGCCTTGGACACGCTTGGGTTCTGGCGGTGCTGGGCCAACGTCGTCATCTTCACTTTCGAGGTCGATTTCGTCTGTGCTTGTCGGTGGTAGTGTAGGGCCTATTGAGCGGTTTGTCGTGTGTGTGGTGGGTGGTAATGGCGCCGAAGGACCAGTGGTTTTCTCCTCGCTTTTAGGGGAGGTACTGCTGGTGTTCTTCTCTGAGAGACTTGGCCCTGCTGAGGTTGATGGAGGGGGGGCCGGGCCTATTGAAGACGGGCGCGAGATAGCTTTTGGAGCAGGAGGACCGTATCCATCATCGCTATCACTGTCGAGCTCAACTTCATCTTCGTTGGTTCGCGTGCTTTCTGAAACACGTATTTTCGATGCGGGTGAGTCTGTAGATGTTTCCTCGTCGTCGGGCGTGCGCTTGCGTTTCGCGAGCTGCGGGGGCAATGCTGGCCCAATAGAAGCCATTGTGAAACACGACCGAGGTTCTTTGCAATCAACAGGTCAACGGTTGGTTAGGATGAGTGATGTTTCTAGACGTGAGTCTTCGGGTTAAATGTTTAAACGATTCTATAGCACATGTAGGTATAGGTCAGATAAAGCTCCCCTGGTAGGCAAAGTGACGTGGAGGGACTCGGGAAGTGGCTGGGATAGCTGCTGTTAGTGAAGTAGCGGCGGGGCCTGGGAAATGATTGGCGGCAGCCGGTAGGGATCGTGTAGTAGTTATAGTGCTGTGCTGTGCTGTAGCCTGCGCCCTGGCTGAAGCTCTATCTGCCTAGGCGCACCCATACAGGCCTGACTTGCCAATCTTGAGAGTGCGACAATAAGGTAGACAACATCAATTGGATTTGATAAGTCTGGAAAGTGACGGTCTACGATCCTACAGCGTATATATCACGGCAGTACACGAGATAACTTGTTTCCCCTTTGTTAGAGCCCGCCTTGCCTCCCTATTTGTCTCAACCGTGTCTAGCTCACCTCCAAACTTCCATTGAGCTCGACCTTGAACGCGCGCCAGTAAGCTCGGAGTACCTAATTCAAAGAGCTTCCAAACACCCCAAGCATTGCGAAGCCGTGCCGCGAGCTGGGGCGCCGTGTTGTATCCTATTGAGAAAATACCCATGGAAGCCATGCGCTCGATACAACCGCCCCGATGAGCACACAGCCACCGGAGAGGGAAGATGAGGATATGGGCGAAGACCACTTAGATCCGCTTCCCGATGCGGATGTAATTTCCAGTGACGAAGAGACGATCAAGGGGGATGACCAGGACCATATTGCCGGCGTCTTGGAGGAAGAGCTACGGGAAGATGTATCCAATCCGCCGCCAGTCGAAGGCTCTGTTGCCGCCAGTCGGTACCGGCAACTGCTCAGAGACCAAGCCGATGTGTCCGATGAGGGTTCGTCGATGGATGGTCTACCGCGGCGAGCTTCTAGTCCAATAAACTCTTTACTATCGATTCCGGACGATTCACCTTCTATCCAAGTAAGAGCGCCAGCCTCCCAGTGTTTGGTACTATGCTAACGTTACTGAAGGGGTCGGTCTTATCGTCACCCGGTAGCAGCGTTGCTCCGTCTATGGCATCGCGACCCGGATTAGCCAGTCCAACCCCTTCTTTTCGGCCCTTTGACCGGCGATTCCAATCACGCATCTCCTCTCCATCTACACTATCACCGCGACCTTCATCTCCCGCTTTCCTGACGGGACACAGTAGAAATGTGTCTCTCAGTAGCCAGCTCTTGCTAGATCCCGGGGAGACCGAAACCCCCTCGCCGCCATGGGAAGTTGTACGATGGACGAAACTTAAGAAACTGAATGGACAATGTTTCTCGGAAGCTGGGAAGCGCAATTTTGGTTCTCCTACCTGTATAGCTATCTCTGCTTCAATTGTTTTGGGCACCACTAAGGGCATAATTCTAATGTTTGATTACCACCAAACTCTGAAAATGATAATTGGACCAGGCACCAGAGGTGAGGCAACCCTCCCCTCCAATCCTTCTTGAAAATTCTAATCCAAAATAGCCGTGGAATCTGGGGCGATCACATCAATCGCCATATCAGCGGATCATACCACAATCGGGGCCGGTCATGCAAACGGAAGCATCTTCACCTGGGACACAAGTCGGGCCTCGCGCCCTTTCTTACACATACCTCATTTAGATCCGGCCCAAATGCAACATCGGACAGTGGATGGCCATATGCCCAACGTGGCTGTCACCCACCTTGGATTTTTGGGTACGAGACACACAGCCTTGGTTTCCGCAGATGATCGAGGCATGGCTTTCTCTCATTTAGCCACCAGAGGAACCGGCTCGCTTGGTAGAACAGTCAAGACGGTGAGGATACTTGGACGTTATCCCGAGACCCCAGCGCCAGCAGGCAAACCTTTGAAACCCAGTACTGTACTGGCATTCTCGCCTCTACCCCTCGGAAATGTGGAACGTGCTACAGACTCAATGGGTCTTACGGCAATGCTCACACCATATCTCTTAGTCATTGTATCAACAACACCCATCGCACAGACCCAACATAAGTCGGCAAGACCAAAGGATGTTGCACCACATAGTGCGATGAGTGGATGCTTGGCGTGGTTCCCCGCGGTCAAGTTAAAAGTTCCCGACCCTGCTACCGGCAGTACAATGTCGAAAGTCAAATTGGTTTACTGCTGGTCGAATGTTTTGACTGTTCTGGATGTGGATGAGATACCCCCCGATAACAAGGATAAGCAGCCAACACTCAAATTCAAAGCACGGAGCCGTTGGAAATGTGAAGAGGCTATTGTCGCAGTTCAATGGCTTAGCCGCTCGGTCTTGACCGTATTGACTGTTAGTCAACGATTGATCATTCTGGAAGATCGTTCAATGAGGATGACTGAGGCTTTCGACCTGATTCACAAGTACATCTATCATTTGGATTTATTTTCAGAACAACTACACGCGTTGGTAGAGCAGCTGGATGAAGATGACACCTCTATGCACGGTGTTGTTGCTGATGCGTTCTATATGAGCCTGAAGACATATAAGGGGCGCCTCTTTCTGCTCGGATTCAACGATGTCTCGATTGGTTCACTGTCAAACTGGGCTGACCGCTTGATCGCATTGATGGAAAATGGCGATTATGTTGGCGCGATTCAATTAGCAACCTCGTACTATACTGGCGACGCAAACAAGTTGACTATTGGACTGCCTGAAGATGCAGTTTCGCGGCATCAAATGGTACAAGACAAACTAATGGAGATCATGACAGCATCGTTGAAATACGCCTTTGGCCAACGCCAAAAGAACAAATCCTCAGCAGATGACCAGCATTTACACGAATTAGCAGAAACGTGCTTTGTGGCGTGCAAGAATGTGGGTGACATTGACTTTCTATTCGATGAAGTTTACGAGTGGTTCGAAGAGGGTGAAGTCGAGGGAATATTTCTAGAGGTTCTCGAGTCATATATCCTGGAAAAAACCATAAGGACCGTGCCACCAACCGTCGTCAAAGCAATGGTAACGCATTTTGTGACCCAAGGCTGGGAAGGTCGCCTTGAAGAGATGATTTGCCACATGGAGACGACTACTCTCGATATTGACCAGATCACACTGCTTTGTAAACAGCACGGTCTTTATGATGCATTGATATACGTGTGGAACCAAGCCCTGAATGACTACATAACACCACTTATCGATCTTCTCACCCTTCTCAAGCCACTGATGCAAAGTGGGGATTACGAACCAAACAGCAATGTGATGGAAAATGAGATCTTCAGTGTCAATTCTCTCAAAATCTTTCCTTATCTATCTTATACGTTGACAGGTAGAGTTTATCCAACGGGAGAGGCTATCGAAGAAGAACTGGCTTCTAAGGCAAAGGCCGAACTTTATTGGTTCCTCTTTTCTGGAAACATAATTGAGTGGCCAAAGGGTAGCAACAAAGACTTCTTGACTCGGCCATCAGGGACGCAAGAGCCACCATTTCCCTATCTAAGGATGATATTGAAGCTTGACGCTCCAAGCTGTTTAAGTGCGCTAAATGAGGCTTTCGAGGACCCCTTTCTCAATGAGTCGCAGGAGAAGCAGCTCAATGGAGGTACCGGAAAGGACCTTCCAGAAGAGCAAGTGTTTGGCATGACTGTCGATCGCCAGTACATCGTGTCGATCCTGCTGGAGATAATGAATCCCGATGACTTCGCCCCAGAGGATACTATCTATTTGGATATGTTCATCGCGCGGAATCTGCCCAAGTTCCAGCAGTATCTCATTATCCCGGGGTCGACATTGGATAAAATAATCAGCGGCCTCTGCAACTACCCAGGTGTTGATCTAGCAGATGATGCCCAACTTAGTGCAGAATACCTTCTTTCAGTCTATCAACCGCCAGACTTAATGCCAATGATACCTCTGTTTGAGAAGGCGGGATTTTACCGTATCTTGAAGCGAATTTATAAAACTGAACACCGATATGGCTTGTTGGTGCAAACCTACTTTGACGACCCTGATGATCAGGAAGGGATTTTCGGTTGCCTTGTGGATTGTCTCAAACCTCAAGCTAGCTTGAATAAACGGCAAATTCAAGATGTTTACGATGTTATCAAACAGCATTCGGCGGAACTAGTAGAGTTAGATGCGGAAAAGGCTGCACAGATGCTCCACCAATATGCACCCGAACTACACCACTTTGTCGTGGAGTCTCTCGAAGATAGCCCCGAGCTACAATATGCATATCTCAAAGCACTTTTCGAACCCGAAGCTGGAACTTCTCGACAGCCAGAGAACAATTTGGGACGAGAATTTATCGAGCTCTTCGTGCAGCTTATGTGTAGATATAATTCCAACCATGTATCGGATTACGTTGGTTCTGTTCAAGCAACAAACCTAAGACTCGATAGATTGCTGCCAACCATGGAAGACACTGGCGTTATCGATGCCGCGGTCATTCTCATGGCACGTGAAGGACAAGTACAGGATGCAATGAGCCGTCTAACAAAACATCTATTTACACTAGAGTCAACGCTTCAAGGGCTCTTGTCTGGCACAGTTGAAGACAAAGAGGAGGTCGACGTTGAGGATGTAGCTGAAGAACTTTTAAAAGCACTGCAGAAATATACCCATGTTGGTATTTGGTTGTGCCAAGGCCAGATGAAAACATCTCAACGGGTTGATGTTCTCCAGAGACGACAAAGCTCACCGACTCCTAGCGATCTTACACCAAGTGAAAAGTTATGGCTGGAAATAATTGACGTTACGGTTCAAATCACCCGCAGATTATCCAGCGTTGTCAGCCCACCTGACCAGGGCACAACTTCAACACGAGACCATATCTCGCAAATTCTAGATACCGAGAAACTTGTTGGTTTACTACGTTCGCTAGTTCAGCATACCTTCACGGCACTTCTTACGGCAACATCAGCACAAGGATCCTTGGAGTCGAGTAACCGTTTAGTTACGTCTTCTGGAGGCAGCTTGATGTTTTTGCGTATCCTTCGCGCCTTTTTGACACGTGCAGCTGCCACGTCACCAAATCTTGCTGATCTGCGAGCCGTTCTAGCATCGATTTTCTCCGCTTACGCCTATGAGCAGTCGATTTTGCAACTTTCAAATCGATTGCTGGAGCAGCAGCTATTTGTCAATGTCAAGCAAGCAGTAGAGTTACGCCAGAGGGGCTGGCGCCCAAAAGGATCTACTTGTGAGGCTTGTGGACGTCGGATCTGGGGTCCTGGTGTTTCTGGCAATGTGTTTGAAGCTTGGGAAGAGAAGCAAACAATTGAGACTACAAGGCGAAAAGAGAAGAAGTCCCTTGCCGCTGCTTCTACTTCCTCTACGGTTCGTGGGAAGGGTATAGCAGAATCCTCAACAGAGCAAGAGATATACTCGGGGAAAGGCAAAGGCAAGAGTGTCGATCCACCAGCTCAACAGGGTTCACTTGAAGGCACAACAGCCCAAGGTGAAAATTCTTCTGAGGACAGGGGCTTAAGCGTAAATGGCAATGCTGTAGGCTCGAGGAGGAATGAGCCGTTGGGACCACTTGTTGTGCTTGCATGTAGGCACATCTATCACCAAAGATGTCTAGATGCATTGCAGGCACAGAGCAAAGATAAACGCCACAAGTCAGTTGATGATTTTGGCCGCGAAAGAGAGTATATATGCCCCATTGATGGTTAGATACTTACAGAAACACAAATACTTGTATATACTTGTCACCCAATGTATTGATGATATATTCCTGACTTTCTTGAAACTAGTTGCACTAGCATGATTGCGATCCCGAAGGCTTTCATCCTACGACGGCCGGAGGTCTGTCTCCTTGAGAAACGATGTCTACGTCCATAGTTGCCTATGAAAGTCTCACGAGTTGCTTCACTCTCTTCTGTTGACGTTTCTGTTGAGTCACACAATTCAACTGCGTGTTTCCAGCTGACCTAGCACTAAAGTCGTCCTCGCTCCCGATCTGCCAGGAAGCCCACCCAGATCGTAATTCTGTAGGTACCAATCTTCAACTTCACGCTCTCAGCTCGCTTGTATGCTTTTTTGTACAATTATATCTCATATTACAGCAGTTGTTGAGACTCCTGGCAAGAGATGTCGAAATTTCCGGGGGTTTTGGTAGTGGTTCTACAAATATCAAGATAAGTGGGGTTGGGTCATGTTGTAAGGGAGTTCGCAGCACTATAAAATAAGGTGTGCCATTCACATAGTTTTCAGTATCATCACCAATACCACCACGACATCGCAAAAGTAAAACGCTTGCTAGTACACCTTCGGTTCTCGTGAATAATACTCAATAATACCCGGCATGGCGCCTACACAGCTTCCGGCCTCGGGAAACCCCCTGTGAGTTGCTTTCCGCGTCATGACACCCGCCTGGCTCGGCGATCAAGAAGCGGCGCTGGGTTGAAATGGACGCTTGTCTCGAAGTTTAAACAAACAACAATGCTGATAATGACCGGGTTGTAGGGTGTTCTTCGACATTACCCTTGGAGGTAAGATGTATTGTCCCGACGTGGCTCCCTCATTTTCACTGTCGCGGGAAGCCATCTTGGGATTCTTCTCCAACTGCACTTTTCGCCATCATGCATCTACTACAATATCGCTGCCTGCCCATTGCACATGCCATTATGAGATTCTCCCACGCTTCATATTACTTACTGACGACTCAATGAATGGCAGGCGAGCCCCTCGGTCGCATCACCTTTGAGCTCTTCAAGGATACAGTGCCACGAACGGCAGAGAACTTCCGCCAGTTCTGCACCGGCGAGTCTAAGGATAGCCGCGGACAGCCCCAAGGGTATAAGGGTAGCAAATTCCACCGAATTGTGCGATAATACTCTTTTCAAATTCATCGTTCTTGCTTACTATGCTAGCATCTAACTAATACCACTTTACGATGAATCAGATCCAAAACTTCATGTGCCAGGGTGGTGATTTCTTGAATGGCAACGGAACGGGGAGCACTGTAGGTTCTTGGAATGCGCATCCCTTGGGGGGTGTTAACTGGTCTAACTAGATTTAGTGTATCTATGGCACCAAGTCGTTCCAAGACGAGAACTTTACCTTGAAACATACGCAGGGCGGTTTGCTCTCCATGGCGGTAAGAATTATCCTTCCCTTTCTAATATGCCAACAGAGCAGTTAGCGCGCGTCACGATGTGTATTGGATTGTCTCTGACTTCTTTGTGGCCAACTAGAACTCGGGCCCGAACACGAATGGAAGCCAGTTCTTCATCACTACTACGCTTACCCCTCACCTAGACGGGAAACACGTCGTCTTTGGAAAGGTTGTTGACGGCATGGACGTTGTCTCGAAGATGGAGAAGACGAAGACTGGTCGTAAGGGCCGCGATGTCCCGGATTTAGATGTCGTTATCGCTCAGTGCGGTGAGCTATGATCGGTTTATCAAGGGCTAGTGGGAAAGGTGGCAATGTAATCTCCGATGTAGACGGTATATGGGCGCTCGGGAAAAGGAAAAAATAGGGTAGCTGGTTTGCTGCAATGCTGGTGACCTAGGTGCGAATATCTACACCGTGGCCTGGCTCGAGTTAGGACATATGATGGAGGAGATAGGTATCACAATACCCGGGCCTCACAGAGTGCTTGTTATGGTAGATGCCAAATCACAACGCAAAAGCAAATGCAAAGTCCACAAACAATCTAGGACGGAGACAACAGTATATTGCTATTCTCGTGATGATCTACCCCCGTTCTATCCACCTCTCTAAATATCGGCACCCCTTTATCCTCGATCGCCCCCTCTCCTTTTCTTTCTCCTTCCTGTTGTTTTTCTTCCCATATGCTCCCCTGTGGCTGCTGCTGTTTCCAGCGGAACTCCCGCTCAACCCCAATCCGCCTCTGCGCCGTATCGCAAAGTCTTTCATTCCCACACTCGCACTGGCCTCCTTCGCGCAGCCACCGGTACGTGATACTCCAACGGTCACCGCGCATCCGCACCGTGCCATCAGCGAGGACGTCCTTCTTACGCTTCTTGATCCCATGCTCCCAGTGCAAACGTGAGTCCCCGGACATCTCCATCATGCTGCGAGGTGGGAGATCGACGTCGACCATTTCTCTCTCGTCCTCGGCTGTCTCCTCCACTCCGCCTTCCTTTGCCTCGCTGTCTTCTCGCGCCCTCGTGTGCCGGAACTGCATCATCACTGCCGAGCCCAGCGACAGCGCATACAGCTCATCGTACGCCGAATGCGTGTCCACGTGCGGCGGGATGCCGGCGCCAGGCGGGTAGTATTGCAGACAGACCTGATCTGGATCACGGCCTCCTTGAGCCGTCCGCGGAATCAGGGGCCGCAACCACCCTGGAAACGGCTTGTACGGGATATTCGGATCGATCCCGAAGGTCTTGTAGTCGAATGTGTACCCGTAGTGCAGCGATTTACGCGACGCGAATTTTTTGGTGGTGGGCCAATCCAGCTCGGAGCGGAAGATGTGTATGAGCTCCGCCTCATGCGCCGGCGTGACGAAGTCTGCTTGGAACTTTATGCCGCGCGGAATTATGGGTAGTTCTTCCATCGTGGTGTTTGTGGGGTGAGATTTGGTGCGATGAAAGGCTCAGGACTTGTAACGGATGATTGCAATCATAGGCCGCCTTGTCATGTTCAGGCGATTTACTTCGTCAGGTGATTGTAAGCGGTGTATGAACGAGTTGCTCAGTACCAATTTCCATATACTCACCAAATAACTAGGCGAGAATAAGAGGCGCACTCGGATTATAGCTAGAGTATAACATTGGGATCCCGAGATGTGAGATCGTGGGTAGTGATGAGAAAGAGCAAAAGAAGCAAGCAGTAATGATGGTTTCGATGAGTTTATCCAATGAGGTTGTGTGACAGAGTGGGACGGGTCACTGCGGCTTACCACTTCTCCTCGCTCATTCGACACCATCTGGACAAACAAAATGGTCTGGTCCAAATTAGAAAGATAGGGAACATCATCATCATCATCTGTACCGAGTACTATCTTCAAGCTATCGAGGCACATGTCACGAGCACCGAAATATTTATAAAACCCATTAACACCAACGCCATCGCTAATTGCATCTAAATTGAACTATGGGTATCACTATGCGAACCGCCATGCTGCTCATACTGGTCGTCATCATCATCCAAACATCCATATAAAACCTCGCACACGCCTGCAAGGGGTACGTCCATGACAGCATCCGTTCCCCTGTTCCAAATCCCCTTCCAATCAAGCTGGCGCGCAGTCTCCTCCGTTATCTGCTTTCGTTCGCCGGCCTCCTTCAACCTGATGCGTCCTTTACTGTCAATGGTGGCTATCTTGGCTGCCTCGTCGACGATGGTCTCAATGGATGTCAGAGGCAGCGTCAGCACCTCGGTGTTGTACAGCGCGAGAGCCACGTATATGTACACGATCAACATGGTGATGAATGACGGGATTGCCAACGCCCACCACCGGTTCGGGTAGTAGTATATGCCCAGCGCGTGGAGGAACGGCGAAGGTAGGTACGCCCACAACAAGTAGATCAGAAAGGTGAGTGACGAGAACAGGTATACGACGAAACCGTAGTATTCGTACGTCGGCACCTTTGGAGATGCGCGCTGCACCGGCTCGATGTCATCGTCTGACGGGTCTGGAGTCGTAGGCCGCGAGGGTCGAAGCAGAGAGGTCAGAGACGGCGACGGTGGTAGCGGAGTGGGCGGGCGGCCGTAAAAGGGCGGCGCAAAGTAATTCTGGCTTAATGGAGGCGGTGGGAATGGCTCGTCGTCGCCCGAGGATGAGGCGTTGGACTGGTTGTCGAAGAGGTGATCGGCCTCTTCATCGTCGGAGAGCGACGACATGTTCGAAACAATAGAGATGTCATTCGTTTCAGCAGCACCATAAACCGTATCGTAGTTATCGAGCATTCGCACCCAGTAGGTACGGAGTCTAATGCGACTGCCCGATGGAAGCTAGGTATGGTATCTCGAATCGCATAGTCGCTTGTCCGACAGAGTTTATTGCCCACATTGAAACCGTCATTGAAGCTGGTCAGTAAAGCTATCAGTGAAAGCTCCTACCTAGTAGAATTAGCTGGGGGTTAGGTACCCTCTCCAGGCTAACCTACCTACTGTTGCGAGTGGATTTGATGGCAGATTAGATGGCAGATAAGATAAGGTCAGGAGGTAGTGATCTAACCATTGGCTTGATTACCCACCTTCCTAACTTACTTATCCTCATCCTTATTTACCTAAGTCTGACCACTCTGGATTGGACTCGCAAGAAAAAACCGTATATGATATTACAAGGCAATACACTAACCTGCTCATAGTATTGTCTTCTATATACTGCGGGAATTAAACAATATCTTTCAAACACTTGGCATAACAGGCCAGATAAACAGAGACAGCACTACAAGATTCCAAATTGTATGTATTAGGACCTCAATCAACTATAAATACAAGGTAACTATGTACAGCACCCAACCAGTCATGCCAGACGAAAAATAGATATCCGCTTAGTAAAATGGGAGCGAACATCGACTTTTCGTATAGCGGGCCAGTTTAAGAACCTTTTGACGAAGAGAAATTGGCTGCGTACCTCTGCTACTACTAAGCAGAGAGCATTGGTTCGTTCAACCCCGAAATTCAATAGACCCTTTAGAGCTTCACTCTAGTCAAGTCGACACGCTGGCAAGTTGGGTTGTGTGGCTGGTCGCCAAAGGTAATCCAGGACAGCGTATATCCGGCGATAGTGTACGTCGTCTGCCAGCAAATGACCCAACCATTCTCTGGGAACTTGTCAGTCATCCATCACATCATCATTTCAATCCTTCAGGCAGGCGACTCACGTATTTTAATCGAGGTTTCATCTGATCGTTTCCCTACAACCTCTTCCGCATCATTATGACCCTGGAAGTATACATAGGCCCTTCCGTCCTTACCAAAACCTAGCTGGTGCGTGGTGTATGGGTTGGCGCCGGAACCGAGCTCTAACCACGCAATATTCGTACCAGGGAAGTGCGTCCAGAACATAGGCTTTCCTTTATAAAGATTGTCTGGGTTGCTCGAGTTGCTGGCATTGATATCCGTGACCACAAAGCCCAGCCCCGAGTCATCGTCTACTGTGCTGTTGAAGTAGAAGCGGTACGACGAGTTAAAGGCAGCAGGCGCAGGACCTGGGCGATAGTGCAGCACAGAGATTCCAGCGTCCGGATCATGGTCCGTCGCAAATTCATGGACGGCGTAGAGGTACCCTACAGTCGTTAGCGAAGAGTCTTTTATTCGTCAAGGCTCGGGGTGCAGCTCTCACCGTTAATCGAGCTCTTGCCTTGGCCCTTGACGTGCAGTGCGTACGGGCCGTCGGTCTTCAGATCGGGGAATGGGTTTCCATCGATATCGGTACCCTGGGAAAGGACCCCGGTAGCGGCGAAGAGGCCGTGCAATATAGTAGTGAATTTCATAGTGGAGTAGAGACAAGGCTGGAGTTGCTAGGGAGAGGTTGATAGCTGTAGGAAACTATGAATACGATAGTCGACTTCACGGTTGCTGGTTTTCGAGATTAGAACGGTATGTTAGAAAACACTATGAATATAAAGATGTACAAAATCCTGCTGCCTGAGAAGCAGACCCTTACTTCCCACTTTTATATAATCCTTCCTAGGCTGCTATTTAAGATTGATTTGCATGTTGGCAAATAATTTGGATGAACGATCTTAGCTTTCTATTCTAGTCGCACTACCTATGGACTCGACCATGAATTAAGTCAATTGATCTGCCGCTGATACACGAAATGCACAGCTGCGGAGTATAGGCGTAATTTACCTACGGTATATACGACAGGCTGCCATAATTGACTGCGGGTATTTTCAATAATGCTGGATTCGACAAAATAAACCCATGTACAGCCGTGTTGAAGGCGTTGAAGGTGTTGAAAGTGCAGAGGGTAAATGGGCTGGAAGGTATTGCCTAATTGAATTTTATAGCTGTATTCAACTTTTTCAATCGCTATATAAAGTAGAATTAGTTAAAGCAGAGCTACTTTTATTGTAGTGGGGATGCTATATAAAATTAAGTACCTCAGTTTTTGTAAGTTAACTGGTCATTTGTAAGTTAAAGTAGGTAACCTAGGTATTTGGGTAGGTGTAACCTGCCTAACAGCCAGCCGCCCTTGCTGTCACCAGCCACACGCGACCGAAGCTTCAAAGTTGTGTGTTGTGTTCTGCGATTGAAGCTTTGCGGAACTCCCCCGCCATCTCTCTTTCTCCCACCTCACTAATCGTCGCACTTCATTTTCCAGCTTCATTTCTCAATAGTCCATTCTTTATCTCGCTTTCCATTACTATGGCGGCGCAGCAACCCCTTCCCAATACGCAGGCACCGTTAGATGTCTATGGTGGAGGTAAGCACTGCATGGTGATCTTGGTGGTGCTGGTGGAATTAGCATTGGAATGGCCAGCTGACCTGCAACCCTAGACGAGGTATCAGCACTTGTTCTCGATGCTGGCTACTGCCACACGCTCGCTGGATTTGCCGGCGAAGATGTTCCCAAATCCGTGCTGCCATCCTTTTACGGTTCTCTAAAGACCAGCAACCCGGAATCTACTACGACGACGTACCGAGATATCTTCGGCGACGAATGCCAGTACCCTCGCGCTGACTTTGAGGTTAAGAATTACATGTCACGTAGCGAGAGCATCGTGAAGGATTGGGATGCCGCCACCAAGCTGTGGGAGCACATGCTGATCAATCGACTGCAACCGGATCGCGCGTCGCCCCCCATCATCAGGAGCAGCGCGAAAGAAGGAACAGCAGACGGCGAGGGAGATGTTGCGATGGAAGACGTTGAGGTTCAGGAGAAGCCTCTGGCAGAGAACCCTCTTCTCATGACTGAGGCCCCGTGGCAGACGGGCAAGAACCGAGAGAAGGCTATTGAAATCGCCATGGAGAACTGGGGCTGCCCTGCTTTCTGGATGACCAGGACTCCCGTATGCGCTGCTTTTGCGGCGGGTAAGGCCTCGGCGTTGGTCATTGACGTTGGCGGTGCCAACACGAGCGTTACAGCCATACACGATGGCATGATTCTCAAGCGATCAATTCAAAAGTCACAGATCGGAGGTCTCTGGCTGTCGCAACAGATACGGACTATGTGGGATAACAGCGAGCCCAAAGTCAATATCGTGCCCTACTTCATGATTGAGAATAAGACCCCTGTTGACGCTGGTGCCCCGGCCCAAGCTAGACTCCGCAAATTTCCCTTCGAAATTACTCCCTCGTACCGCGCATACGAAGAGGAACGCCTATTGACCGAGTTCAAGGAGTCGGTTGTCGAGGTGTGGAGAGGCCCGGGTAGATATCTCAACCCCGGAAACGAAGAGCTGGTCAAGACACAGCCAGGCCGGGTCTTCGAGATGCCAGACGGCTGGAACCAGATGTGGCGGGAACAGCGTTATCGCGTGTCAGAGGGCATGTGGGACGAGAATGCTGCTCTTCCGAATCCCGACGGCAGTGCTAAGGCGCAGACCATCCCCGAGATGATCAAGGCCTGCTTAAATGCCGTAGATGTTGACTTGCGGCCTAACTTGCTTGGCAATGTTGTCGTTACTGGTGGTACCAGCTTGCTGAACGGATTCAACGATCGCCTGAACAACGAGCTGATGGCCATGCACCCAGGTATGAAGATTAAGCTACACGCCGCCGGTCTCACCACAGAACGCCGCTTCGGTTCCTGGATAGGTGGCAGTATCCTCGCCAGTCTCGGAACATTCCACCAAATGTGGATTTCGCGTAAAGAGTACGAAGAGAATGGGCCTGGTATCGTCGAGAAGCGCTGCAGATAACGGAAATATCTTCCCTCTCTGTATCCTCTCCATGTTCATGTCTCGAGGTAATATTGCGACTGCGGCTCAGGAATCACGGTATTGGAAAGCATGAGTTATCCTGCCTGATGTTTTCAGGCATTTGGCGTACGGAGTTGTTTGTGGAAAATGTAGAATGTCTCCGGAGAGACTTCACTCGAGCTCCTGTGCTAAAAGGGGGGGTTAGAGATAGGAACAGAGGCTTGTAAACTTTGCAATGAAGCATTGAATTGTTATTGGCATTAAAGAACCCGATTGCTGCAATCGCTGGTGGATCTCTACGCCCCGTTATTGGAACTTCTTCATCAGTTCCTATGTCAAAGTGCTGTTTGCGGTCTTGATTCTGATTATATGTGCTATCCAAATCTAAGGAACAATGACACGCTGCTGGCTTATCTCCTAGGTCAGCAATATTCGATAGCTGCGCAATGAAAGCAAGACTAGCTAACATCATCATTCACATCACCATCCATTCCACCGGGGCCAGACATCAATGATCTCGTCTTCCCGCCCCGCATTGCGCGAGTCCACAACGAGATACCACGGGTATCCAGCGCCCGTGATACACGAGTGATTGGGCCAGATGCGCAAACGCTGGCCCACCGCAAGCGGTGTCTCCTCATCATTCGCCGTACTCCCATCACCACCATCACCACCAGCTCCGCCGCCGCCGCCGCCGCCGCCTCCTCCCCGCCACGCCAGCACCCCGTGCTCCTGGCTGATGCGCGCGACCTGCCAGCCGCCGTGGACGGCCGGAAACCCGGGTCCCGGGACGACGTTGGCGACGCCCGCCCACGGCATCACGATGCCCCAGCCGTTGTAGTGCCGCCCTTTCACGCTGCCCATGTCCTCGCACGGTTCCCGCCCCAGCGCGAGACTCCCCGCGTTCACGAGCGCCTCCGTCGCGCCCCCCGGTCCGCGCCCCGGATACACTGACGACACCTCGGCGAGCACCGTGATGCCGATCGCGGACGGATTCAGATAGCGCGCGTCGCATGAGTGCGCGGCGAGCTGTTGGACGTCGAGCGTGGGGTACACGCCCGCGTGGATCTCGAGAGTCAGGCCATCGGCGCGCATGCGCGCCAGCAAATCTTTGATCTGCGATACCGCCGCCGTGCTGTCGCCATTCGTTCCCCCGTTTGCAACAGCGGCGCCGTTGATGTCGAAGTCCGGGTGGTGCAGCGAGTTGACGGTGGGCGTTGCGCCGACGGAGAGCACGAGGGGGTGGTCGGGGCGGTCCTTCTGCACGGCGCGCGCGACGTCGTGCAGGGTGCCGAACTCGACGCCCAGGATCCCCATGGCCGCCCAGTCCTCGCGCGACGCGTACGAGTGGCCCGCGTGGCTGTACAGACCCCAGAAGACGGAGGCCCCGACGGTCTCGGAGAGCAGGAGCTCGCGGACCAGGGCCACGCAGGCGGGGGAGTCCGGCGGCACGCCTGCGCGGTTGCTGCCGATGTTGATCTTTAGGAAGACTAAAGGGGGGTTGCCGGCCTTGGAGGCGAGGAGGGTTAGGAGCTTGATCTGGTCCGCGTGGTCGACCATTACGGTGAGACCTTGCGGGCCTAGCTGTGAGGATATGGCTGCTAGACGATCTACGCTTGAGGGGTAGATGGGGAAGGAATACAACATCTTTTTGAGGGGGGGCCAATGGTTAGTAGGAGGGTTGTTTAGAGGTGTAGATAAAGTACGTGTACGTACGTTGACTTGTCGTCCCTTTAGCTGGTATTCCTTCAAAAGGGGCAATACGTTCTCGGCCTCGGCGAGAGTCGATACGACGATGTTGACTGGCGTCATCTCATCGTCGCCCACTTGTAGCCTCGTGAGCTCAGCCGTCTAGATCTCGGTCGACGTCACGTCAGTTTCCGCTATGCTACTCAAATAACCCGCTACTTTATTTATATATGTCCGGGCTGGCTGACCTTGTGAGTCTTGATGTGCGCTCGCCAGTTGAGATCCAGTCTCCGAGCCGTCCTGAGCATCTGGTTGCAGTTCGCCTCCACCTTGGCCAGGTCTAGTACCGCGGCGGGCGTAGGCACGGAATGGAGTGTTTTGCCCACGAACTGCGCTCGCAGGAGCTCCTTTGATAGCTGTGTCGCCGCCATTGCTTTTGGCAATTTGGAGCTGGATCAAGAGGAAGCCGTGTTTCTAGCTCTAGTACCCCTCGCGGAAGTGAAGTTCTTCGTTGAGCAGGTAGTGACTAGCTAAGTCCCTAGGGAAAAGTTAGGCTTGCGTATGTATGTGTGTCTATGTGGAGGCAGGGTAAGGCAAGTCAGGGGTATGGCCCTTCTGTAAATCATACATACTCACACAGATACATAAGTGCCTAACTTATGTAAGTACTACCTAATAGCTAACAGTACGTATATAGAGACATCTCGTGATGCAAGATGTAAACGTAGCATCTGGTTTAATTAAATTCTGCAATGTTGGGGGCCACTGTTGGCTGGTTGGTACGATACAAGTCCTGGGGGTCGTGGTCCCCACGTAGTATGCCAAACATGACTCGAAGGGAGAGAGAGAGAGACCTGCCCAAGAAAGATGTGTTCCTGGCACTATGATAGGTTAAAGAACCGCAGCAAAACAGAAAATGGGGTAGACGATGTCAAATGGTAGCAAGTTGTCGTGCCGAGGTGTCGTTTGACCCACCTTTGGTTTATCGTTCGTCCTGTTGTGACGTTTGGTTGACATCGTTAAGGTAGGGCGGGGTGAGAGAGGAGGCCGGCGGAGACCAGGCGAGCCAGGCTCGCTTTTTTCTCATGTCCGGTTCATGTAACTGTTCGGACGCATGCGGCAACCCGCGATGGAGGCCGCTGTTTACTCGGTATAATATGTAGATGGGATTTGCTGAGTCCCGTGATAAAACTGTCCTTCTTGTGTCCCGTTCTTCGAATGCTTCCCCCACTCATCATGGTAGGCCAGGTACCATTACAGGTGAATCGTCTGCCTGGGTCGGCTACTTAGTCGATCATAGCGACACTACAATTGGGCTAGAGCTGGGTTGGTTGTTGCTTGGAAGACGAGGGGAAATAATGGAGAACGTTTTAGTAGATTCGGCCTCCAATATCGCTCTTTATTCCGTGCCTATCATGAGGACGCCCACATCAAAGCTCGAGAGAAGACCCACGTCGCCGCGACTGTGGCTGAGTGAATTGGAGATCCTGCTAGGAGATCATACTAATATGTACTCCGTAGTCACGAAGTAATTGATTCGGCTAATGGAGGGGAGATAGATCTGATCCAGGCAGTCTATAACTCTGATTCCAGACTTGTTGCAATGGATGAAGTCTTGCTATGCCATACGGCTTTACAGACAGTATTGTAGTCGATAGATAGATAGCCTATGAGCCACGTGGTTGCACGACATATTCTTTCTATCCCTGCTCATCGAGTCGCAAACCCCGTAAAGCGGGAGGGAGTACGTCAACAGAGCTCAGCCGCACGCCGCAGCGACGCAGTATTGGTCGTGATAACTACAAAACCTGCTTGCTATAAGATGCACCTACGTTATACCTACGTTAGGCAACAGAATAATTATTATGGCCATAACGGCCTCTCTCTTCATGCTCTGCACAGCACAGCCGGCCGGCCCTTATCTTCTTTGGGTCTGGACTCTAGCCCTAAAACCCTGTACTCCGTAAGTATGGTCAATTTCTGGGAACCCTGCAGCGCCACCTAAGTACATCTTTAATCGAGACGAACACTTGATCATGGAAAGCATCGTGATATTCAGATATGTATGCTAGACATACATCTCAACTCGATATATTTGTTGTTATTCTTCTATCCAGCTTTAAAATCTATCGCTAGGACCTATGTGAACCCCTTTCATGACCCCCTAATACCCCTTGCCTCTTTTGCAGTCAAGTGTGTTCGGAGCAGCTACCGCGTGCGTGATTGTCTCCTAGACATTTCCTACTACCTATGAGTGAGCGGTTCTCGCTCAATATCCGGGGGCACTGAATTTTTAGGGTTCCTCTGGCCTTTGGCGGTCTTTAGATTATTAAGATATCAAATCAGAGAGTTTCATGACTCCCCAGGGTCCTATTCCGCGAAATCGGGCGAGCTTGCGAAAAGCGGCTTTAGCCTTAAGCATCCACTCAGTCATTTCAGTGATGCCTTAGCTTATTGAACTTGAACAGTCAACGCCATCATCATCTCTGCTATTGGTAGGTATGCACAACTACTTGTTTAAACATGGGGATCGGGGTAATGGCATACAGGTACGCAGAAGGTACTATACAAGCACCTAGACATGTACCTAGACATGTACCCACAGACATGTATATGTAGGTATCTATAGGTAGACACTGTCTAGAACAGACAGACCCCTCCCCCACTCCAATGAAATCAGCCTCGCACTCGCACCCTCAAACCCCCCACCACGTCATCGCAGGCCCCGGCACCTCCCGGCACCCACCAGAGAGGGAGCTTCACACAGGCGCAGTTCCACCAAACATCATCAAAGTTCCATGCCAGGCAGCAAAATAGCAGAACTAATCATCTATCCAACATTCGTGGTCTTTAAGAAGCAGCTGACAGTCCGATTAATTCCAAGATTGTGTTCTCTTGCGACCCATTCCCGCTTCTAGTACCGATACTGCGTATCATGATACCCATCCATCAGGTCCTGCGCATTCTGTATACCTAGATACCTCAGGTGCCTGGGTAGTTATTTACATCATCAGTGTAACTAACTGTCTTTTATATCCCATCAGCTACAAGTGTAACAAGACACCTACAAGGTGATGCGTTGAGGCATCTCAGTCCCATTGCTTTCTTTCTTTCTTCCTTCCTTCCTCCCTTCCTTCCTCCGTCCACTCCTCATTCTCGTCCCGTTACTATCCCTAGGTAGTCAAACGGTATCTTTAACGCAAACCGGAAAACTGCTCTCAGAGCAATTCCTTGACCGAGGAAATCAATCCTTCGGCCATGTCTATAGTTGAGGAGAAGAGGAAGCAGGCTGCTCGTTGGGCAAAACGAGATGCCCTTGGGCCCACACCACGGAGTCGGTCCCGGACCGGCTCAGATAACGCTCCAGGCCTCGTTGTAACCGGTGACAGCCAACACTATAATAATGGCTTCCTTCCTGACGACCCCGGTCTAGTCGCCGACGAAGATGTGCCTCCCGCCTACAGCGAAGTCCATGACCGGCTGAATATCCACCAGGCCGGCTTCAATGCTGGCGCTGCTGTCACAGGTACCATTACCATCTACCGCCTGCTATTGCGCCCTCCTATGCCTGCAGCTAATAAACCCCTTGCTAGATGATGGCCGAGTCAATATCAACATAAATCAGACCAGCAGACACCTTGCCGATCTTATAGCGCCTACTCTGCGCAATCAACTGAGACATGAAGCGGAAATCTCTGGTACTAAGCCCCTACCACCCCCTTACATCCCCCCGAGCCTCGGCGGCCAGCCTGGACAGACGCCTCCTCCTCGGTTAAATGTCGTAATACAGATTGTCGGGTCGCGAGGCGATGTTCAGCCCTTTGTCGCTCTCGGCCAGGTATTAAAGAATACTTACGGTCATCGCGTTCGGGTTGCCACCCATGCCACATTTCAGCAGTTCATCATCGAGAATGGCTTAGAATTTTTTGCAATTGGAGGCGACCCCGCTGAACTCATGGCATTCATGGTTAAGAATCCCGGCTTGATGCCTGGAATTGATGCGCTGAAGAATGGGGAGATTACCAAACGAAGAAAGGGCATCGCAGAGATTGTCATGGGATGTTGGAGATCCTGCATCGAGACTGGCGACGGTCTTGGGCCTGCTCCACGTTTCAGTCGTAGAGACGAGGATATCCCTTCTGATGTAATCCCTGTTATGGGCGATTCAAGACACAGACCGTTTGTCGCGGATGTCATCATCGCTAATCCGCCAAGCTTTGCGCACATTCATATCGCAGAGAAACTTGGGGTGCCTCTACATTTGATGTTCACGTAAGTGAGATCCCCTAGTGCACTCTTAGGCCTGGCTAATCAAGCGTCCCTCAGCATGCCCTGGTCTCCAACAAGGGCCTTCCCACAGCCGCTTGCTAATATTCAGTCATCCAACACTGACCCAGTAACAACCAACTACTTGTCATATGCTATGGTTGAGATGATGACATGGCAAGGACTTGGAGACGTAATCAATCGCTTCCGGACTAAAATTCTCGACCTCGATCCTCTCCCGTTAATCTGGGCACCAGGCGTCATAACCCGCCTCCAAATACCCTACACATATTGCTGGTAAGTTGAATTCATGTTCTAAAACAGAAAGATGAATAGATTCTCATAAAGGAACTCAGGTCCCCGGCCCTTATTCCTAAACCCAACGATTGGGGTAATCACATAGACATCGCCGGTTTTTACTTCTTGAATTTAGCTTCATCGTATGTCCCAGACCCTGCGCTTGCAGAATTTCTGGCGGCTGGACCGCCACCAATCTATATCGGATTTGGCTCTATTGTCGTTGATGATCCCGATGGGCTTACCAAGATGATCTTCGACGCTGTGGCCGCAACTGGTGTTCGCGCTCTCGTCTCAAAAGGCTGGGGCGGTCTTGGTGCCGACTCCATGGGAGTACCTGAAGGTGTCTTCATGCTTGGTAATGTGCCGCACGACTGGCTATTCAAGAAGGTTTCAGCTGTGTGCCACCATGGAGGTGCTGGAACCACAGCCGCCGGGATTCAGGCCGGCAAGCCTACTATTGTCGTCCCTTTCTTCGGAGATCAGCCATTTTGGGGTGCTATGGTGGCGAGGGCTGGCGCAGGCCCAGATCCTATACCCTACAAGAAACTGACTGCAGAAGGTCTTTCCGAGGCCATAACTATCGCACTCAAACCGGAGACGCAAGAGAAAGCGAAAATTCTGGGGGAGAAAATCCGTGAGGAAAAGGGTGCTGATATAGGGGCTCAAAGCTTTCACAAACACCTCGACGTGGATACTCTAAGGTGTTCTGTTTCACCTAGTCGAGTGGCTGTCTGGCGGGTGAGGCGAAGTCAGATACGTCTCAGTGCATTCGCGGCTGCCACTCTCGTAAATAGTGGCTATATTCAATACTCGGACTTGAAACTGTAAGTATACGAGAATGTAGCCCCTCGGCACCACGCCATAGAGCATAGAAATTGACACTTCATTATAGCTTCCGCGCAAAGGAATACGAAACAGACAACCACCCTACTGACCCTATTTCGGCTTGTGCCTCGGCTTTAGTTGGCGACTTCACCACCATTGCAATGTCTGCAGCAGACATTCCCCGAGATCTTTTCAAGGCGGCGAAGAGCATACCAATAAGTAAATCAACAGAGAATACCGATACTGATGCTTCCCCAAATCTCTCGAAAGAAGAAGCAGCGACACCAAGTACGTTGGACCATAGAGACTCACTGTCCAGCAGCATTCTTTCGAATACACCTACGATGCGCACGTCAAATACGGGTGGTTCAAGCAATACAGCAATCACGGCTGCAACATCGATCCCACAATCCGATACTCGTGACCAAGGAAGTAGTAGCACGCGTGCGGCGAGAGCCGAGTCGATGTCCAATGAACGCATGCATGCGCAGCTGGAAAAGGTATTGGATACCAGTATTAGCATCAACAACATCATATCTGCCGGTGTCAAGACTCCAATGAACTTCTGCATGGGACTCGCGAAAGGTTTCAGGAATGCACCAAAGCTTTACAATGACGACACTGTTCGGCCTGCAGAGAAAGTTACTGGCTTTAGTAGCGGTCTGAAAGTCGCAAGCAAGGAGTTTGGGCTCGGGATGTATGACGGTATCACTGGATTGGTGACTCAGCCTCTCAAAGGCGCTGAAAAGGAGGGTGGTGCAGGGCTCATCAAGGGATTTGGTAAAGGTATTGGTGGCTTAGTCCTTAAATCTGGCGCCGGTAAGTGTTCCTCTTCGAACATATAAAGATGCACGTGTGCTGATATCTCTACAGCCATATGGGGTATACCTGCTTATACTATGGCTGGTGTGCATGCGGAAATCCGTACGTGGTTTGCCGAAAGTGCTCAGAATTATATTATTGCATCTCGCATATCCCAAGGCAATGAAGCCTTCAAAGACTCTTCGCCTGAGGAACGTGATGATACTGAAGTGCGCTGGCTCTGTTTGAGAGACGAAATGAAGGGGTTCTATGCCTTCAAACAAAAGAAGAAAGGCAAATCAAGAGATTCATCACCTTCGGCCCCTTCGGCTGCTTCAGCCTCGGCTAGTACCGAGGACTTAGGCGAGAAGCCCAGGACACGATGGCTCCAAGGTAGAAGTGGTTCTAGCATAGAAGAGAGGCAGGTATTACGGGAACGCAAAAACGCATGGAAGAAAGCGCAAGCCGAAGGGCCGTTCGTCGAAGAAGATTTGCGAAGCATGTCTGGCCGTGATAGTCCACCTGAACTAGGCGACGAATTCGAAGCCGCTATTCAAGCTGCGGTTCAGGAAACTTCGAAAGGAGATGCAGCCGAAGATGCTCAAGTTGAGAAAGCCATTAGGTCCAGCGTACAGATCATGAAGAGGCGGTCAATGAGGAAGAGCCCCTCTACCGATGCCAGCAGACAACGTTCTGGATTTATTCCCGACATAAAGCGTCCCGATGGCGAGCATACCTTCTTGCCCGATGACCTTGAAAACATCACAGATGAAGAGTACCAGGCTCTGATCGAAGAAGCAATTAAGCTGAGCATAGGGGAGAATCAGCAACAAGCCATCCGCATGTATGACGCCGAGGAAGACGATGAGACCCCTGCCTACGACGATGTGGAATATCAGAGAGCAATCGCTGCCTCGCAAGCGGAACACGAGATACGGAAGCAACACGAGCGCGAGGGCGCTGAATTCGACGAAGATGCAATCCGCCAGGCCATCGAAGCCTCCCAGGCCGAACAAAAGGTACCGCAACAATTGTCAGCAGATGACGATGAAGAACTAAAGCGCGCACTCGAGGAATCTGAAAAGGCGCATCAGCAAGAAGTCGCGCGGATGAACTCGTTGAAGTCGGAAGAAGACATCGTCATGGAATACGTCAAGAAGCAGAGTCTCGCAGAGGCCGCGTTCCGTAATGCACGGGGCGGCAATGAGGACGAGGAGCTACGTCAGGCGCTGGAAGAGAGCATGAAAACAGAGGGCGAGATGCAGCGTGGTGGAGGTGGGGGTCCCTCGCGGTCATGAAGATGAAGAAACTGCACCTTGCGCGGGATTAAATTAGATTAGGAGGAAAGGACGGTAGCAATCCGTATGAGATACCCTTATTTGTAGCTGTGTTTTTAACAATACATGATACCACCTCTGTCTGGGAATTTGACGCTGTTTGCTCGACATGAAAAGGGGTTGACTTTGCTTTTCATGCGTTTGTGTCTGTTTGGGTGGGGGGGGGGGGATGGTTTAGGATTGTGTTGAAAGATTACCTTTTCTTTCTAAAAGGTAATGATGTGTTACAAAACCACTACTACTTCGGTAGTATTCTCATATCTCTGATATGTAGATATATCTAAGTAGTCGCCAAAGCTGAGCATTGTATCATGAGGTTCTCGACCGCGAGACCGTCTTTCTATCAAAATAAAAACATCTACTGCAAAGTGAACTAGTACTCAGTATGTAGAAAAGATAAATTAACCAGTCACGATGAGAATAGAAGGGAGGGTCAAATATATTGAAAATATTGCTTGCCAATAGGCAGAGTCATGCGATTCAATTCGTTCATGGTCAAAACGTCATTTAGATCGTACCCCCCCCCCGGTCTTTTTTTCCCTGCACAGGAAACGCCAGATCATCTCTCTTTTTCTCTGTACAATACCAACACCTATGATAGTTGAGATCCACATCTCCGTTTCATTGTATTTCGAGCCCGGTCAAGACTTATCTTCCAAATCGAGGTACCAACTTTAGCAATGTCATTCAGCCAGGAGCAGCTATGGCCTCCGTACGGTCTCTATAGAGTACGAGGCACGAAATGGTTGGTGTTTATCCGTGGGTTGGTTTTATAACAAACCGCAGACAGCCAGTCAATCCCAGAGATCATAGTGCGAAACGCTGATGTTTTAATGGCTCATAAGATTTCACACATAATCGTCTAATGACAGAAGACTGTATGTATTATTGATATCATGATTGACTGTCACCGTGGGGTTTGTTCCTGTTCTTTTCCCTTGACAGAATCCGCTACGGGAGCTGTCAGTCTCGCATCTGGTAAAATCTCTAAAGGTTGAGATTTGGTAGAAGTCGAATCACTACGCCTAACATCCGAACTGCCCCGCCTGCCAAGCGCAGTATCAAACGTGTTTTGCACTGTTGGCGTATTTGCCTGACTACCCCCTCGTTGCCCATGATAATGCACAACCTGTGGGGCTTGCCCATGTTGGCCCAGCAAATGTTGCGGATACGGGTCCAGATCTTTACTAGAGGTGGAAAACGTGGACACTATCGGTTGGTGGTACCCATTCGATGTGCTTGAAGATGGCGTGTGTCCAGATTGTGAAGCAGGTAAAATCTGGCCACTATGCTCAGCTTGTGTCGGGGTCCCCGCTTCATTAGGTGATGCAGAGCCATCGGTCGTAGCGACCTGGGCCACGAGACTCGTCATGCCACCTTCAATATCACGAAGGAGGCGGACATATTCCTCGGGGACAAGCCCGCTTTCCTGAGTCTTAGGATCCTCCGCTACAAGCCAACCTTGCCCATGTCGGTACGATACCCAGATAATTTGACCTTCAACAAGAGGGAGCTCGTTCTCGTTTTCTCGTTCGAAATCAAATAAGGCAACGGCTTTGCCGTGCATTTCCTCGTCTGGCGAGGTAATAGTAAATTGGTAGTCCCGAGAATACCTTGACTCGTCATATGCATTGAAACCCGGCGAAGATGCAACACTCGACGTATCCGATTCGGATTGATATCCAGCGTTGTTTTCGGCGTAGTGTTGAGGCTGCTGGTCTGCCGATCGAAACGCCGCTGTCGATTGACGAGTTTGGTCTGGCGGATACGTGACGAACTCCCCACCAGGACCATTGGCCTCTCCACCTTGGCTCACATAATATCTTTCGCTGCCATCGCCGCTTGTACCAACGTAGTATCTCGTCTCGGTGTTGAAGTGGCTGCCACCCATACCAGATGATCCATCGCTCCTCGGCTTCCCATGCCCCATAGTCGCAGAGGTGGACTTGTTTTTCCTGTGCCGAGAACTAACAACAGGACTATGGAGATCCTCATCCTCACTCCACGGAGGCCCGTCGCCAAAGTGGATCGGGGCCAACTCCCCGCTCTTTCCGTATCCACCATCTGCCGTCCATTCCCACGATGTCTTGCTATCCCATGATGGCGGAGGGTCGGACAATCGTCGCGATTCACTAGCAGGTGTAATCATTCCGGACGGCGGTCGAGAAGGTTCTGGAGGGGGGCCATAGTGCATAGGATTCACCGGCGGATAGGCGAAATCACGGACAATGGTGTAGGAGAGGCTTGAATGGAATATAGGGAATAAATGAGACGTGGGGCGTGACCGCGACGGAATGGAGCCCGTCGAGTACTGAGAGAGCCTGTTCTTGGAAGCGTGCGACATTGGGCGAGGAATTGCAGATCGACGCGAGGGCGGCGATGTTATTAAAGGAGGCAATGGGGGGTGGTTCGGATTCGGTGAAGGAGAATGCGACAAGATTACTGCTGGAGGCGATGTCGCCGGAGATGAGCCAGAGGACATGATTGCAGCCATTGGGGGGGGAAAGGGCCGAGGGAGTCTTTCGACTTTGGTTTGATTTGGTGTGCGTACCCTGGGTTCGATATCCAAAAGAGCAATTAGGATATTCGTATATATGTATGTCCACGTATGCGCAGTTGGCGAAGAAAGTATATAGTGACGTCGGGGTAGCGAGGCTGATGGCCGCTTAACAGTCTTGTCCTGCAAGCTGTATCCCACCGACGCCTAAGTCGATCAATTGCTCCGTCTTAAAGAGGCGCAGGTTGCCGGTGCGGCAAAGCACGAGTATATATATATATATATATGTGCGTGTATATAGATCTCGAAGTATACAACCCGCGGATGATTCGATGTAGGCGACTGCGACGATGAAACAATATGGCCCCGTGAACTTGTTGGGAGCTCGTCGGTTGGCGTGAATGAGACTATCCTCGTAGCACCGTGGTGAGCACACAATGAAATATAGGTACGAAGTACAAAGAAGCAAAAAGCCTTAGGTAGACTCTAGAAGGCAACGGCCGGTATTGCAGGCAGACAAGACAGGAAGGCAGATGAAGTTGCCAGGGCTAACAGGGTCAAGTGGGGTGTAAACCCTATGCTACGGACCTTGGGCTACCTAGCGGCTCTCGCGCAGTGGGGTGCGGAGGGATATGCAGAAACACATTTGTATGCTTTGCGAACGTATAGTCGCCGTGGGCGGAAACAAGAGGGCAAAGGCCAAGGCCAAAACGATGGCGAAAAAGAAGGTGAGGTTAAGTAAGGCACAAGACAGGTCGATAGGTATGGGTCACCTAGCCGAGCGTGGACACCAAGCAGGCAGGGCAGGCAGGGCAGGGCGGGCAGACAGGCAGGCAGGCAGGCAAGGCGAGGCCATCCGAGGTGTATCGTGGCGGTGCGGGTTTGTCTACTTGGCCTGGGGGGCAGAAGACAAAGAACAAGGAAACAAACAATTGAAACAATTGGAACAATTGGATGGAGGGTGGAGAAGGGGAACAGGGGGGCAAGCAGATGGCCACCTGTGTTATAGATGAGGTATGTATAGACAAATCGAGTGGGAAAGGGAAAGGGTAAGGGAAAGGCAAGGAGCCATGAAGTGAACCATAGACGAAGGGACAGACAGCCAGCCAGACAGACAGACAGACAGACAGACAGACAGACAGATGGACGGACGAACAGACAAGGAGAGGGTTGAGGGAAGAGGTGGGAGAGTGGACCGTCGGCTCGTGATAGGTAGCTAAGGTTTAGGTCGGTTGGTTGGTTATGAAGCTGTGTGTGCAGGTAAGTTACTTACCTACTTTACCTACAGGTTACCGGTAGGCGCCCTACCTACCTAATATGTACCTACTTATGTACCTACTGCTAGGGAGTATATAGGTTACCTTACCTAGGTCAGGATACCTACATGCCGGTAGGTAGGTAGGTAAGTGGTATTTTCTTTTGGAAGAGGTCACCTGAAGACTACCTAGGTATGTAGTTGAATGGATGATCATATACAGACACTTGGAGAACACGAGACTGGACACATACTTAGTATTCAGATAGACTACCTACCTACCTAGGTATGTCCTATACATACCTAGGTAGGTAGGTAGGCATGCGTGATGCATGTCGATACTAACTTAGGTTCTGTCAGGCTCGGTAGAGTCGAAGCAGCTTTGGCTCGCTGCTGGCTGTGCATCACATGTACAGATATTGCAACAGAACGACAGCGAAGAGCAATACCAACATCAACCACCGTCTTGGCGAGCATACTATATTCCCTCTCTCCCTTTCTCCCTTTCTCCGTCCCTACTGTGAGTATGCTATGCCGGCCGAGTGGAGTACATACATACATACATACATACGACTCGTCCTTCTCTCTAATGGACGGCGCTTGTCTGGACAGAACTTGCATCTACCTAGGTATATACATAAGTATGTAGCACTAAGTAGACATGGGACCTACGTACTTAGTAAGTACCTACCTACCTAGTGTAAGAGCCCCAGCCTATAAATTCCTGGCAGTCACCTATCTGAGTTATGTAGTTATGCAGGTGTGTACTATGTACGCTGTATGGAGACCAATATCTCTTGGTCAATGTTGCATTATCGACTTTCCAAGATTCTGTACGTCACAGGCGTGCCTGCGTAAGTAGGGCGAAAGCAATAAATCGTACTCAAGATTGTATCAGATTGTATCGTGAGGCGGTGATACGCCGATATATCGATATATCGATAAGACAAGGACAACCCTTCGAGCAGCCGCTGCGGGGTGGCGGCCGATCGTTCACGATCTATTGAAAACTACCTACAAGGGGTATACATAGTATATAACGAACCGTCAGGTCGGGGAGCCTATAGGGATGTTCCAGTACGTACGGCGTATCCGAAAAGACTCCCTACGTTGATCCCCGCCAACTTACAACTGCTAGACGCCTAGGTAGATAGGTAGATGCTGGAGGAGTGGCCGAAGATGAAATGACATGCAGCCAACACCGCTTTTTGACTCGTGCAGAGCCCAAAGACGCACGAACCCAACCATTAATGCATGTCAGCAACTGTGAAACAAGTCGGCCACGTGATGAGCTCCAGATACTTGGTGCATCTGGTCGGTTGTGTTGGCGACGTCTGATTCGGCAGACAGAGAGAGGATGTGCAGTGTTGCAGCGCCTCGGAGTTGGACAGGGACAGCACAGCCGCCGATGTATGTATGTATGTATGTATGTATGTATGTATGTATGCATGGGGATCTGAACCATCATTCTTTACCATTATCCTCTACCACTATTACTACTCGAGGCTACGTGAGGCAAAGCATCGCGTCTAATGGAAGAAGAGTGTGCCCAATGAGACATGTAGTCGGGTGCAGGGAACTCTACATAGAACCCATTGGTCCGATTGCAAGCATCATGAATAAACTAAACTACACGCAGACAACCTCCTCAAGTCGATGAATAATACTTACATACCTAGTAAGTAGTAGTGTGCTACAGTAGCATTTGTACTACTAGTTGGCTCTATTTTTAGCTGAGACTACCGGTGCGTGTATCGAGGTACATAGGTATCCCTTCCATTTCCGGACATGCATATGTAAGTACTACGGAGTATGTAAATATCCGCTAGTCTGACGTAATTAGCTCTTCATTTTAGCAATAGTTATCTTTAGCCTGACTTTCTCCGGGTCAATATTGCTATACTATATTTACCGACCCTACGGGTTGAATTTTCTTGCACCTGCCACATGGAACGCTGACACACTACCGGTAAATCGCAACCTTCCCCAATTGCTGCTTTGGGTCAACTCGGTCACATCCATTTAACCTCCTCAACACTATGAGGCAGTCTTCCACGCTCTTTCACTTTCCATGACGCTCTAGATCCCAGTTAGCTACATACCAATAGGCATGATGCGACTCGGAAACAGCTTGTCCTACCTAGATTGACCCACCTCGACTAAATGCAAGCTCGCTAAGGCTTTTCCCTTCTGCACGAGCTCTCTATAAACATCAAGGTATGTAAAATGAAACGCGTTTCCTTGAGCTACGCGAGATATCCCTTCTCTTTCATGATGAAATTTTTATTGGAGCTGTCTGATTTACCATGGTGACACCCTACATATTACCATACGCAACAATTCTGAATACTAGAGAAAATTTTTCTGTCGGTCCGAAATGCGCTTCTCGTCAGTCCACATCGCTGACCATTCATAGTAGAGCTCATCCACGTTTTTAGAGCAAATAGCGAATCCTAGTTGAATAAATACGACCTGTACGAACGAAGAAGAAATATATAGATTCGTAATTTCATGATGGAGGTTGCTAATGGAGCCGCCACGGCCGCCACACCGGCAGAGAATGGCGAGCGAGAAGACGTCGGAGGATACAAATTGAAGTTCTGCACCGTTTGTGCAAGTAACCAGAACAGGTACGTGCTTGTCTTACTAGTTTAGAGAACCGATCAACTTGGCAACTGTGAGACTAATACTTCATAGATCGATGGAAGCGCATCTTCGTTTAGCGCAAGCCAACTATCCCGTCATCTCCTTTGGTACCGGCTCTCTCGTCCGCTTGCCTGGGCCTACTATCCATCAACCTAATGTATACCCATTCAACAAGGTTTCCTACGACACCATGTATAAAGAATTGGACAGGAAAGATCACAGGCTATACACAGCCAATGGCCTATTGAACATGTTGGGAAGAAATAGACAGGTGAAGTGGGGTCCAGAGCGCTGGCAAGACTGGCAAATAGGGTACCCGAGAACCGAACAAGGCAAAGACAGTGGCCATATCGGCACAGAAGGAGGCATTGTAGATGTCGTCTTTACCTGCGAAGAGAGATGCTGGGATGCTGTCATAGATGATCTGCTCAATCGAGGATCACCCTTAAATCGTCCCGTCCATGTCATTAATGTCGACATCAAGGACAACCATGAAGAGGCCTCTATCGGTGGATCGGGTATTTTGGATCTGGCAGAGTCGCTCAACAAAGCAGCTAGAGAGGAGCGGGAAGTCCTGGGCGCTACGGCGTTCGATATGGCCACTGCTGCAAGCAGGATGTCGTTTGATGAGCGAGTCCCTGAAATCATTGGCGAGTGGCAAGAGCGCTGGCCCAACCTGCCAGCGACATGGACGCTAGCTTGGTTCTAGCTTCTATGATTATGACTTATGCCTTCTTTTCTTCTTCTTTTTTTTTTTTACGATACCAGGAACTACCGTAGTTAGTTCCATGTTCATGATACGGGCACTTGGGACGAATGGCGTTTGGAGAAAGAGCAGGGACCACGAAAGGGATACGCACAATCTATATATGGCTAAATAATATTATCCCAATTCGATGAGCACCCTCATGATAGCTTTCTATGCACTAGCATGCAGTGAGGCCGCATAGCACAGATTTACTTGGCTGATTAGGTACAAGGCAATAAAGGCAAAGCAAAGCAACGCACTATAGAAGTCGTTCGCCTGCCAGCAGAATCCCATTCCATTTTTCCTTATTGTCTCTACCCGGTCAAATGCTCATGTTGGAGTAAGCCTCATGACGTCGCTTGTTATGAGGTCAGTCAGTTCACCTGACAACAGGCGGACGGACTGGAATGTTTTGTAGGGAATGAAACATCGGAAACGTCCCGAAGGAGGATTGTGATGGTGAGACTAGGACATCTTTCGACATTTAAATTTAAGCACGTCAATGGCCTATTACTAAGGAATTCTCGGAATGGATACCACCTGGGAACGGACTGTCCCCATTGCTGCTGAGATACAGTAGATTAGGTAGCAGGTATAGTGGTGAGCTGTACTTGGGCTGAAAGGCTCAAACACAGCCTGAGACGGAGGCTGCGACGAGGAATCGAGGATCATGGCCGCCCCCGTGCACGGATGAATCAAGCCGGAAACAATAGTTTGGTTTCTTCTTGTGAAACATTTCTTGCGCCGCGACGCAGGCAGCATTTACTATTGAACAGCGAAGGTTTTTTTTTTTTTGCGTAGTTAATTATAACTACTCTACATATTTGACTTGCTGATTGTCATGACGATTTTGCATGGTCGCTGGTCGGTCGGTAAGGAGGGAGTTACTTATGCACTTGCAGTAGAGTGGTGAGTTCTAGAACGCTGTGGTCTAGGTATCCTTGTCGAGGAACTGCCGAGGCTTCCTAACCTTAAGTATTCTTTCGATGCAAGTATCGTATAGGTATAGCAATTTCCCAGCCATACTTGTGAGGTTGCGTACCCTCTCTCTCTCACGTCAATTACAAATTTATGTGTTATGGTGTAGGTAGTTGTCAACCCGAGTCCGTCACCGGTACCATGACTTGAAGAATAATTCAGCCTCCGAATTTCCCATTGGCTGGGTTGGGGAGGGGGGTTTTGAGACGGATGGTTGCTAGGTATGCTGATCCCAGAATTCAGGAGGATCTTTAAATTTTTGCAGAGGCGGGTCTTTTCTACCCAGATGGATTGCGCCTGGCGACTTTAGGCTAGGAAGATAACATTTAATTACGCTTGTACGCATTCATTTGCCTTACGCGTATGCCTCTATGTCCTACCTGGGTAGATATGTATGTATGTGCCATTCGAGATTGCAGCGTACGATAGAGGATGTTGTCGCGATGTGATCAAATTGGTAGGCAGGCACACGATAGAAGCGCGCGCGAACGGTACAGGTAAGAGGCCAATAGTACCTAGGTATTGGTTTAGACGCCTTGAAGCCAATTCTAGTGCTCAGGTGGTGCAGATGTCTGCACAAGCTATACATGTTGCTTCTGACGAATGAGGAGCCGACATGGACGCCTCCTTTCATAATCTAAGCAAGGGATTGCAATGCCACCACTACCGATTCGGTGGTGTTGTGGCGACGTCAAAAGTAAGTTGGCGAACAACGTGATGTGACTGTGTGGCAGGGGGCTTGCGAGGACGCTGGACAAGCATGAAGGAAGTACATAGTAGTGGCAGATAGTGGGAAGAAGCAACAGATCATCGATGAGACAGTGGTGGACAATAGGTAAACAAGAAAATGCCTCTAGCAGGACGATCTGTTCTATTTGTGCCTGGGCTGAGATCTATCTATCTATCGACGGGCACTTTGTCGATCTCTGGAGCGTTGGCAAATCTTCACTGAGGCCTCAGAGTACTACATGTATGTACATACCTATAGTATCGATAGCACAGAGAGAGCACTATTATAGACAGTGTGTGCCATCATCTGCGTACTGTGTTGCAAATTGCCCAATTAGGACCAGCGGGTGCCTGGCATTGCATGGATTCCACGGTAATGAGCCCAATGTACTGACCAGTGACAGCCAGAGGCTGGGTTGCTAGCCTGCAAGATCGCAGTGTATTAGCAGATGGGAGGTGGGCGAGGTGGGGTAGCAACATGGGGAAGGAGAAGCCCATAATTTCAACTAAGATTGTAGTGTAGCAGCGTGTGCCAACAAGTTCAAATATTCCCAGCACTTACTACCTATTAGTACTTTGAGTATGGACATGGTGTACAGTAGATACTTGGGTATAAGTCGGGCAGCAGCTAGAGGCAACAAGAGGCATGGGAACTCAAGTCCTTGACTTTGGATGGATGCCATCGAGGCCGTTAGGAAAGAAACAAGGTCGAACCAAAGTCTGTAGGTAGGTAGGAAGTAGGTACATACCTAGGTACCTACTTACGCCCCTTTCCACCGGCCAATCGAGGTACCGAAGTTAGGCTTGCGAGGCTTGCTAGCAGCGCACACTACCGCCGGCAACAACCCCTGACTAGGTAGCTATAGTGCATCTGTAGGTACGCATAGGTAGGTAAGGTAGTACTTAGCAGGCAAGGTAGGTGCAGTGTGTCCGGTGTATTATTGGCCTGATACAGCTCCATCCTTCCCCCGTTTCTCACGTCGGCGTCGGGGATTCTCACTCCTCCTTCTCCTCCTTCCCTCTGCCTGCCTGCCTGCCTGTACACTACATCTTGGACATCTTGGACTTCTTGTACTTCTTGTACATACCTACATCACATTCTCCCGCTTGGCCTCCCTTCTCTCTCTCTCTCTCTCTCTCGGTAGCAGTGTCTTGCGTCTCGACAACCCTCTCCCATGCCAATGGCCGCCGACCATTAGACCGTTTACTCTAGCCACCCAACTTTTCCTACCCTCTCCTTGCCGTGACTGGTAACTCTATCATCGCTTCATGTTGCTGCGTTGATCTTCCAAGTCCGTAGAGCTAACCTTCACAACTATCCCCCTTTTTTGGACTTTGCTCAGCACGAGCATTTTTGAGATACCAACTATAGTCGCCCATTAGCAACCGCACCTCTTTTTCAATTCCCAGCCCTTTGGCACGTGGACCCAGGGGTATTTCCAGGACAAGACAAGACTACACTCACACTCTTCAACACCTCGTTTCCCGGCTCCCTGTCCTCGGATCGCACCGCGTCGATTGACTTCATCCAGCTGCTACACCTGAGCCACGACATTGCTTGAATTTCTTGGAGATACAAGGTCTTGTACAAACATAATAGATAATTTTCGACTGAAAACTAATTCGATAATTAATTTCCTGGCGAACGTAATAATCGCGCGGCACGATCGCTGACTTCGAGATTCCATTCATTCCTCTACAACCAGTACACGTTCACTTCGACTCTCTGGGTACGTCGAGTGAAAAATCGAACAGAGCCGATTAACGGGCTGATCGAAACGGGCCCGGTGGATTGACTGGATCACAACCGGATACCGAAGAGGGTGCTGCATAGGATTGCGTAGCGCCGGCTGGGCTGGCCTGGAAACACGAAGCCCCTTCTCTGGCGCACGATCCTTCTAGGATCATATCACTATCAGCTCCTTTGTTCCGACTGGACGAGGCCACATCCTCGCCTGAGCTACCGACAGCCCCCGATCTTTCTCTTGAATATGAACAATCGCAATGCACCACTGTCACCTGTCTCTATAGGTGGTAGTAGTGAGTGGTCCGGTCCTTCGAAATACCAAGCCGACGGTCTTTATCCTAATAATCGCGGTCTTGCCTCTCCTCCAGATTCTGGAAGCCCTGGCGGAATGATGAATGGTTTTCCTGGCGGGCCCAGGAGTGTCGGCGGCCCTTCCCCTCCACCCTCTGTTGGCCGTTCTAGTACCTATGCGCACAGTGAGAGCGGACGAAGTATACGCGAAGATAATACCGAGGCTGTATTAGGAGAACATTATGTCGCACTCAGAAGGTACTTGGCCTCCACATCCAAGGATGGGAGAGCGAATCCGCCCCCAAATAAGGCCCGAGACAAGCTTCTCAGGTTGTCATCCGTCCAGTTCCTTGAACTATCTACCGATGTTTTTGATGAGTTGATGCGGCGCCAGATAAGGCGACCGCCGCCAGGTGCGCCTCCCAACACCGGGCCGCCCCCTTACCTTATGCCGGAGCCGAATTTTCATCCAAAGCGCAACCAGGCCCGCCAAAAGCTTTCTACTCTTGGCTCCCCAAGGTTTAGAGACTTAGCTACTGATGTTTTCTGCGAGCTGGAGAGGCGCATTCCAGCATTCGTCGCAAGCGTTACACCTCGCCGAAGTAATCCTGGAGCACCTCCTGGCGCTCCACCGAGCAGGACCGGGACTCCCGTGAATGGCATGGGAATGCCCAGAGGGCCGAACGGTGCTATGAGGAGGCCATCTGATGCAAGCTCTATTCGTTCTGCCGGTCCACCAAGAGTCCCCAGTGACTTTCCAGTACCACCTTCACCTGTAGTGCCAACTAATGGCAATTTCGACCGACCATTGCCTAAACAGTTTCAAAGTAATACAATTGTTCCAAATAAGAGCACAATGGTCGAGGAAGATGATGATGGTACTGGCTCTAACGATGAGGATAACGATGGTGTTGGCTCTCGTGGTCGTGATAGCAAATCTGATAACAAGGCAGAGTTATTAAGCCCCGCTTCAGAGGTAATTTTCTCACACCGGCACGAATCCTCACAGTATAAACTGACACATAGTAGATTGATAAGAAGCTTCTCGACGACTACCAAAAACAAGTCCAAGACCTACAAGAAAAGTTGCAAGGTATGGAAACTGAGATGAAAAAACGAGATGAAGAAGTCGCCATCTTAAAGGATGACGAGCGCTCCCGGAGTACTGCGTCAAATGCAGAGAGGAAAGAATGGGAATCGTTGCGCACAGGTTTGGAGAGTAAATTAGCAGACATGGAAGGTGTGAACGCTTCGATGCGAAATGAGTTCGAACGTCTGAGAGAAGAGCATGCCGCAGAGAGCAGAGCTCTGCGGAGCGACCTCGAAGAAGCTCACCAGAGCAACCGTGGCATTGACGACTCGGCAATGATGAGAGAAAACGAAGAGCTTCGCCTAGCTTTACGGGAACAGCAGCAGGTGACAGATGAAGCTCGCCGCGAAGCGCGACAATTCCTGGAAGAGATGAGGGCTCTTTCCCAGCAACACATGCCATCGTGGGAGAAACAAGGTGAACTAGAGAAAACAGTTGAGCAGCTGGAGAAGGAAGTTCATGAATGGAAGAGTCGTTATGCTCGAACGAAAACTCAACTCCGAAACATGCGCGCATCTTCTATCGGCCTTACTATCGACACAGATGCTGGGAAGTATATACGAGAAAGAGGTTTTGCAGAATCCAATGGCCTGGTGAAGGATGTGCACGTCACAAAGTTCCAGATCTCCATCGACGAGCTGTTGCGTTGTGCGCGTACAGATGAGCCTGAAAGAGTAATCGATGGTATGAAGTCGGTCATTGCCAATGTTCGTCGTATCACCAAGGACATTGATGATTCACAGACGAGGGACGAAGAATCAACGCGCCAACACCAGAAACTAAAAAATCGCGTTTCCGCTACCGCCAATAACCTCATTACAGCTTCTAAAAACTTCGCATCCGCCGCCGGTATCTCTCCCGTATCACTACTTGATGCGGCCGCCTCACACCTTGTCGCTGCGCTTGTGGAACTCTTACGGACTGTCAAAATCCGAACGACACCTGCCGCTGAACTTGAGGACGATGATGATGGTTCTATCACGCCCGTTGAATCGACAGGTTTCCTCTCCAACCGTACTACCACAACTCAGCCAGATGAATATCCACAAGCTGCTGGATCACCATTGGCTCCACCACCCTCCTTTCAAGGCCTGCGCGCAGGGATGCGGGATAGTGCCAACTCCTCTGCTTATAGCCCTTATAATTCACCTAGGGAATCCCTTCGCTCGGGAAAATCCCCAGCACTACCCAACGGCCAGATGAACGGAAACGGCGGTATGCCATATAATGAAGTAAACAAAGGTTTTCTATCGGCTCCTAATGGCTACGGAGTTCAAGATGGACAATTCGAAGACCTTAAGATCTATTTAGAGGATCAGACGGCAGTCATGGTTCAGACAATACAAGGTCTCGTAGGATCTATCCGTGGCGATGCGCCCATCCAACAAATTAATGGAGAGATCACTTCCATTGCCGAGGTTGTGGCTCAGGTTGTGGCTGAAACTGAAGCGGTCAGCAACTTAGGCGACATGCTTGAGCGACTATCCGCATGTCGACAGCGACTACTCGAAGCCGGCGATCAAGGCAAGCAACTGGCAGCTCGTGGACTCGGCGAGAAAGATCGAGAATGGCGCATGTGGACTCAAACCCTCCCCCCAATCGCCTTCGAGATTGTCCGTGAGACCAAGGAGCTAATCCAGCGCATCAATCGCATGGGATTGTCCCCTACTGCAGAAGATTTCTCCTAGAAGGAGCCCATCCAGATTAGGATGACCCCATGTTCATATTTCCGTGATTTACGGTTCCAAGCATTCCAAACTTTTGCCAGAACTCAATGAGATACCCCATGGCTTATGTTTTTTTGTTGAGGCTGGTCGACACAGCTGTCACCCGCCTTTATTTTCAACCTCGCATTGTTACGGTATCGGCTGCTTTGATACTACATTTCTACATTACCGTAACCGAGGGGTGTTCTTGCTTATTCTTAACTATTTTCTTCATATCCACTCACTGCCCGGAGTTGTAAACGAATTTTGTCCATGGCCTCTCTAGCCTTGCTAGAAATGTTGGGCTGTTCGGGCTTTTGTTTTGGCTAACTACTTGTTTTGAAAACTATTACAAGTAGTCATAGACATTGGGGGGTACTCGGTGCCTCGATTTTCTTGGTCTTCAAATCTGTATGTAATAGGGTTATCAGAGGTTTCGTCTTCCTCTGCTGATCCTGGATACGTGTGCATGACTTGGATGGGAGACAGGGCACGAACTGATAGAGCCACATAATGTGACGATCCGAGGCGCTGACCTTCAGAGTTAGCCCATAGATGTGTTCAATGGAGACGAAAGTGTACGAGGTTATTGCATAGTGTAGGCAATAAGAAAACATTATTCATTACCTTTCATTCTCTTCCTTGTCGTGTGTAGAAGGATTTCTATATGGTCACTAGTCTCTTTTCGCTTCGTAACTAAGTATGCTTGGAAACCTAGATTAGACGCCCTAAGTTCATCGGATAAGAGTCGGGGTGTTTTTTTCTACCTGTGTTTTACCGCAGGGAACCGTCCTCAAACAGTAGACAGATTACAGCTTTCCCTACTTTAGTGTCCAAGTTGACGATAGGGACCATTATTGGTATGTGGTGTTAAGCTTGGGATTCCGTTGATCCGGGAGGCAATGCCATGAGGTATTATATTATCATGGAATTTGCGTCTGGAAGCTATTTTCTAGGTAGTATGAGAGGTGCAAACCTTTGTCATTAATGCTGTGATTCTTGCATGAGACAAGGCCCACAATGTTAGGAGTCTGTCTAGTGAATGCCCGAGGCATGATGAGAGCAGTGTCTCATTATGCCAAGTCACAAGTGGAAAATAAGAATGGTACCAGTTTTATGTTTTATTGTATGTATTGTCGTTGGCGCCAAAAGTGTAGAATCATTATTACGTGAGCTGTACCAACCAGATACCGTCACATGTACCCCCAAGAGTTGTCCAATCCAATTTCATGTCCAAAACACGACGTATATCGCCCGTGGACTTGTCGTCCCTGTCCTCGTCATTGCCTTCCTCTTGTTTCTCCCACCTGTTGCTTTATGCCTTCCCAGGTATCTCCCGGCCGTGCTGCTCTTCACTTCGACAATCACATGACCACCCGTGGCCCGTAGTATTGTTTAGATAGCTGTTGGCATGGCTGCTCGACCTTTTTCGTCTTAGGTCTTTTCGCACGAAAGTTGCTGCAACTTCCACTAAACACTTGGGGCCATGGGTAGTCCAGATAGCGAAATTGGCTATGAGGTGGCCTTCCAATCTCTCCTTTGTCCTGAGCTGTTCAATGAACTGCACGCTTGCCCATCCCATGTAATCTTCTCCACAGAATCATGAAGTGGTCGGTGCCCCTGAGGCGCAGGAGCGCTCCCCAATGCCCTATACCGGCAGTGCCTTGGTCCCGTATCGTGTGGGCGCGGCGTCTCAATGATTCTGTTGTGGAGAGTTCATTGGGTTTGGCTAGAAAGACTCCCCCATTTCTCTCTACTGTCCTCTGAGGAGTAAGCTTAGCCATATCAGCCACATTCGCTGGCCAATCAGTCTCGTCCACCGTCCAGAATTCCTTGATCAGGATATATTTCTTGAGGTCGGGCTGCGTCTCCTTTTTTTTGGTTAGTATCATAGAGAGCATTGATTTCAACGGTAGATACTGACATGTTCATCTTCTTCCTCCGCTTCGCTCTCTGGCAAGCCAGCTGCAGCACAGCGCGCGGTAGCGGCGGCATCTCGCACTCGTGCCGTCCGGCGAAGAGCCAGCCATTATTACCAAGCAGGCAATAATGGCCCGAGTATTATCCATCAACACATGTCCCGCCCACCAAGCAGGCGGTCGGGGTATGCGTTGGGGCATAATACTCGGATCCTACGGGACTGGCACGGCCGTTCGGCTTCCATCTTGATGAGAGGATCTGCTGTTGGTGGGAAGCACAGCTGATCCGGGCTGGGATTCTTGGCCAGGGACATTGATGTGGTAGGCCAGGCCTGCTGTCTTTATCGCTGGCGCTCTCTCCTTTGTAGCTGATCACTATCCCCTAGAGAAAGATAAAGCATATCCATCTCATCCTTGGGGTAGTTTTTGCTTGTGTTGGATGATGGAGATGGGTGAGCTTGGCGGCGTCTCAGTCGACTGCGTGTATGTGGATGGGCATGTGGGTGTGTGGATAGGTAGGGTTTGATATGTGTTTGTGCGTGCTTGGGGAGCAATAGACAAGAAGCATCCTGGGCGACTGGTACATTGGTTGACAGCACAATGGGTCTCTGTCCAACGGTTAGTCAATGTGTGATATCCTCAGGAGTTTGGGAATCCATTACTCTTTCAAACAGAGAGGTGGACCGATGCTATTGGGAGAGGGACAGTTCTTCATGGGCCTGTGCCTGGTGACGGCAGAATCCTCCAGTATGAAAAATCTAGGATACCACCTTTTCTAGGTGCATGTTCTTTTGGTGCTCAATGATTCCTCTTGTGGTGTCGCTCTGGAAGCTTCGTGGAGGATTAGGAATCACTGAAATAGAAAGTTAGTATAAGTTGAGTAAATTGTTACCTATGTTGACAACCATCCCGAAAAGGAGAAATGGGATAGATAAATCTGGAGGTAAGACTTACTTGCGACGACCAAATGATAACGGGATGCAGGAGGACTCTGCGTTCACGACGAACTGTACCAAGCGGGCACAAGGACGAAGCATGGCGCTGAAGCTGAAGCTGCCTAAGAGGATGAGCCGAGGCAAATACAGGTCAGTAGTGTCTGACTTACCAAGCAGAAGAAAATGGCGCCGAGTAACTATGTTGTCAGCTTCACACACAAGTCAAAGGAGGATAGACGATGGTTACCTGAAGAGCAAAGCAAGATATTGTAACAAGAATTGCATAACAGGATGGTTCAAGACGATTTAATGATGCATGATGATAGTGTTGGAAGAATGTCAGGGTGTCTAAAGATAGCCACAAGCAATCAGCCTGTAGTCTGACACCCTTGTAGAGAAAGGGAAGAGGAAGTGATCAGGACAGTTTGGAAAGTTGAAAGAATATATAGGCATTGGAAAGCAAAGTGGCAGTAAACTGCCCACACCGCCTTCAGGAAAGAAAAAACCACACACATTATTCACAGATTGCTATGGAAGCACGTAGACAATGATGGCAGTGGTACGTACTGATGATGTTTGTGTGGATAGCGTGTAGTTTGCTTTGATATCTGGTCTATGCACAGCACACGTGCACCGTTTGTAGGTATAACACGCATCCCCGTTGGCCAAACCTGATCATCTAGCGTGAGAAAGCTGTTTGTTAAGCACCCGAGGTATTGGGAATGGCATAGATGGTGTACGTGAATGTCTGACCACGAAGTCAATGCGTAGTAATACCCATCTTTCTTGGTGTAGATGCGGAAAGATACGTCTCCATTGCTGGGACTAAGTGTGGCCTTTGCTGCAGAAAAATATCAGACCTAATACTCAGTTCAATGACTCGGGGGATATCATTGAATCCCATATGATCCTCAATGTTCCCCATGATTATTTCTATAGTACATTGGCTTGCTGAGTATCAGGAATGAGTACCAGTGCCTCTATGCAATTCAATGTCCAGTTGCCTTTAGTTATGGTCTAGCTAGTAATTCTCTATATCTAAAACTCAAGGAGCAGAATTCTCAGGAACTTTTATTGACTAACAAGATGGAGCTCATCTTGTTAGTGAAAGCAGATGTACCGGGGTACTCATCTATCTAGTAGTATCGCTACATATGCCAGCATGTCTTTATATCAAGCAAGAATTCTCATGTACTTATTGTGTACAGCTCCCGGCTATATTGAATTGTAACACATGCAATGTGTTTCATTTCCGCTGGCTTCTAGAGGAGGAGATCACAAAGAGAATGACTACTGAAAATTCCCACGTACTTTCATAGCATCAATTAACTACGTTTAATATAGTCATTGCTGTATGTAGAGTCTTATTTTATGTGGTTGGCCGGGATCGTAGCCAAGAGCACCAACAGCTTGGGTTTTCATGTTCTCAAGAGTCAATCATCTATTCAACATTCCACCAGAGGATTATGGGGAAGATTCACAGTGCAGCCGTCATGGTAGGCCTGGCAGTGAGTGAGGACTGTTATTGAAGAACCACTTTGATTGGTGGGAATAGGTAATATCAGCGCTGAGAACTAGTTTCATTTTTTCAACAAACCCTTGGCCTTCTTTGGGCCATGCTTCAGAAAACCCCCGAGGACTGACAGCCCATGTGGCGATAGTGAACAGACTGAAAATTTGCACCGATCAAAATCGTCCATTGACTTGGAGATGATGCGGATCTGTCCTTCCTGGGCCTATCCGGCGCAGAAGAAAGGCTCGAACCTGGACGTGTGCGATATGAACCTTATATGTAAAAATCTACATCAAATGAAAAGATGAAACTGGATTAATGTCTTATAATGGGTAAAAATAATGTAGATCAGCTAAGAGCCATGTCTACTAGCAATATCTATATTACCAGCTGCGTCACAGATATCAAGGTATCTTCTATTGTTGCGAGATATTCCACCATCTGAGAGTCTAATGCTTCCCTAATTGGTGACCTGAGCTAGTCAGCTTGAATCTGATGATCGGCATTATGATGAGACTAACATATACGTGTGGGTTGTTCGATCCTGACTGATTTGCCGGAAGCTTGTAGTAGAAGCAATTCTGCGTTGTCCACTGATGCCTCACGGCACCCCTGAACAGAAGTTAGATGCTCATCCATGGCTAATGACACCATGTCAACATTAAATATAGATGATAGTGATGCCTTCGTCCACGAAGGCGGTACACCACATCTTTTCTGGCCAGACTCGAGGCTTCACCATCATCTTCACTGCCTAGCCTTTCTTTAAATGCCCTCGGATATCACCAACTTGTACTACTTTCACCAAAATGCGGTGCACTGTTATTCTAGCCTCTAGCCTCGTTCTCGGTGTCTCGGCGACATCAAAGCCTGTCATTACAGCCTTGCCTAGGGCTCCTGTCACCAAGCGTGACCTTCCGGCCTTCCGGCAGTTCGGCGCTCGCGGAAGTATACACGATCGCGGAAGTATACACGATCGCGGTAGGCGAGTCCTTCGGTGGTGGGATGGTGATCTACAACCGTGGAATTGATTATACGGGGCAGGTGAAGGGTGGCTACTCGGAGGCCATCTTCCACATTGAGGAGGGCGGCTCGCTGTCCAATGTCATCGACGAACCCAACCAGATTGAGAGCGTTTACTGAAAGGGTGCCTGCACCCTCACCAACGTTCGGTGGAGCGCTGTCTGCGAGGACGCATTCTCGATTAAGAACTAGAACGAGGGCGACACAACCGATGTCAATGGCGGTGGCGCCTACGGCGCTGAGGATAAGATTATCCAGCACAATGGTGGCGGTACCGTCAGCATCAGCGACTTCCCCGTCGAAGACTTCGGTAAGCTGTACCGCAGCTGCGGCAACTGTGACAATATGTACGAACGCCATGTAATTCTAGACGGCATCACTGCCTCTACTGGCTCGTCCCCTGTTGGTAAGGAAAGGAATCCTTTCCTAGCGACATGGAACAGGATGTAACAGCTCCAGGCTAACTCAAGTGAAAATAGGTATCAACTGCAACTATGGTGACACCGTCACCATCAGCAACGTTATCGTCAGTAACATTAGCGACATATGCGTCGAGTACGAGGGCAATAACACTGGCGATGAGCCTGAGAAGATTAGCTCCGGCTACTCGGACTACTGACATTACGATGCCAGCGACGTCACTGAATCGTAAAGTCAGCGCCTTCGTTGAAGTAAACTGGTGCATTGTTTGCTCATCACTATACAGGAAATGAGATCCTCTGATTGGGGGGTTTCGGAATGGACATGAGATTTAGTCCCGTGAGCCCAGGCACTTGAACTGGCTATTACTCACATGATAATTGCAGTAGTTCTCTATCATGGTGGGGTGAGGCATGAAGATATCGTACAGTAGATATGCTTTAATGAGTTTGTACACTGGTACCCTTTCCAAGCAGCTATAAAACAGCTATAAAAGTGCGCATTATCCAGGTGTCAAAGAGAGCGAGATGATGGCTCATATGGGGTCCTCGAAGCTGCCTAATGGCGTATATGAATGACAGAAGAGCGCCCGTGAGAGAAGGATGGCCATGTACGATACTGGTTGAAAGGCCAAGACCTAGCACTCAGAGCTGGGCTGAGTCTCATGAACTAAATGAAGCACCATTATTTTCAGTCGCCTCATGTCCTCAGGGGCCACTGGCACGTTTGGATCTCAGCTCGTTAGGCATTGCGCATGTGAATAGCGTAACGAGCCGCTTTTGCGATACCGTTATCTTAGTCCCGAAGTACAAGAGGCACGCACGGTTCGATGCAGTATGCTTAATTAGCATAGCGAACGGTCAGGTGCATGTGTTTTTCATGCGCCTAGTTTTGCACGATTGGCCGATTGCCATGGTGTGTGAGCTTTGATACTAAGCCGTTAACATAGGGTTGGGGGTGGCCTATAGTGACACCCGTATGAAGCAATAGGTCGCGAAAGAGAAAGGGCACGATGATTGGGGTCTCGCCCGAACTCTAAGAGTGTTTCTGCTTATGAGGCAGAGACAATGCCCCCAAGATGCAAGTCCAGCTTTGTTTGGTGTGTTATGGATCGGTTCCAAACCATGCTATAGTCTCGCATAGCTGTGGTATCGAGGCATGTGTAAGAGCGACGAGAGGGGGCACAAGTGTTTCTTCTTTCCAGTTTGATACTCCTTGGCTGGCTTTCCTCTCATGCATCTTGTTCCAATCGCGCATTCCTACAAATACACCTCAGTACAGAATACCTATATCGCGAGGAGACACCTTCATATGAGAACCGTTTCATTTCGCCAAACCCTGGGGCTGATACAGCTGAAAGCCGCTGTACCGGAACTGTTTTATGCCTGAGACATTGATGCCCGAGTTAGCATGGCGTGCATTAGATCGACTAGGGGCAGTGTAGATAGCTCGCCCGCCCACTTGAGAGTGGAGGGATCCGGCGGGCTGGATTCAGGTCTTTCATATTCCTACACTTTTTTATATTATCATTCTATATAATTGCCAATGATAAGGTTGTCATAATGTTTCGACGAACATAGCGGCAGGCTCGTATTGTAGTAAATATACTGCCGATGAAAAACTCTCAGATTACATAGTACAATGCGTAGGGTATGTAATTTTATCTAAAGCCAAGAGCTGCGGCATGTCTCTAGACCGGCTTACGCGCAGGCCTCTCCTCTTCGATGGAATAAGCCCAACGGCTGCGCCCTCATTGGCCTCTCATCCCGCTTAGCCTTCTTTGCCTTGGACGGTCTCCCTAGTTTCCCATGCTAAGTACTTAGAGTATGAAGTCTGCCTAGTGCGTTGCCTTGTCGCTTAAGTTTTCCTGTCTAGACAGGAAATCCCCCCTTACTTAGTACTAAGTAGTATCTATGAGAAAGAGTGAGACATAGGAACGATTAATCTTCAACATCGTCCTCATGTTGATTTAATACACCAGAGCGCCTAGTGCTCACTACGGGCACTTATAAACCTTTAGTGATGATATTTTCTTGCACCGACGCTATAAGTGCCGTCCTTTGTAATCAAAATGAAGCGGACCTTTCTTCGTTGACTACTTCATACACTAGAACTACCGAATGGCTTCAGGCTCCCCAATAAGGACCCTTCAAGCGAAGCATTGAGTATGGATATGTGACAAGCCATATGTGCATGGGTCCACCTGGAAGAGGGTTGTCCAAAGCCTATTGAATTGGCCATTATGATCAGCACAGATATACCACCCCGAGACTTCGTCTTCAGCCGCAGTAACCTGGATCTAGTGAAGCACGATTCCTTCCCTGTACAGTAGCGTCCTCAAGGTGGCCTCCACACCCAAATGCCTGCCGCTACAGTGCCGGTATCCTCTACCTACCCGCATGTAAGGCGTCTTCTGGGTCTTTGACCTTCGTTGTGATCCCGCCGACCTTGCCTTATGTGATACCTAGCATACATAGGGTATGGAATCAGATTCTCTACTATGTATGACCATGTTCTGCTCGTTACTCATGCCCGAACAATGCTCATCCTGTGTCTAACTTATATTGGTTGAGTGAGGCATACGTACATAGTAGTTGATCATGTTGTACGTTTAGTGGATATTTGCCTTCTTTCATCGTCCGCTTGGCATAGCGATGGCGTTGGATAGACCTGCATCTGCGACAGACTTTTGAGATTAGCTTGGGAGCCAAGTATCCTGCATTTCCAGCTCAAGCGCCACATCATCTAGCGCAACAGCATCTCTTTTTATAGGTTGTACATTACTCTACTTACCTCTGGGAGCTCCTTGCGAGCAAGTCACAAGTCTCTATCAAGTCGCAATGTAGGCCCACTCACATCATCAAGTGCTTCTCTTCTCACGCGACAGCCTGTGCCTACGGTATAATATGTAGGTCGGTTGCTCTCCGGCAGCCGCCCGAACGGCCTCTTTTGAACCTTTCAAATGAAGCTGATTTCCTCGCCAAGTCTCTAGACCTTCTCCTCCTCGCCACATTTGCTATCGTATATATTACATACGTACACATACGGTTGCCAATATCGTCCACATTCTTTACCTCCCTCTTAGCTCTCCTTTTTGATATCTCTTCTGGTTGACATTGAACACTTATACCTCACTTCCGCAAGATGTCGTACCCTACCGAGCGCCCTGCCGGGAAAGAGCATATTCCCCTTTACACCAAGGGATTTGTTGCTGTTCGCATTATCCAGTTGATTCTAGGGACAATCTGCCTAGGCTTGTCGGCGTATTTGACAGCCGTCGTTCCCATAATTGGTGGGATTCTAATGCTGTTTACTGTCAGTTTCGAAGCCCGCTGGATCTCCAAACGACTTGCTAACTTCTATTCATAGTCTATTGTTGGCTTTATAACCAGCATCTACTGCCTTGTCGCTCATTTTGGCCCCCCCAATGCGTATAATTACTGGGCCATCCTCGGCTTAGATATATTCCACGTTATCTTCTGGCTCGTCTCCTTTGGCCTCCTCGCTGCTCAAGCTGCTTTATTGCTTGCCTACACCTACTACGACTACTACTATGATTATTACTATACTGCCTATGCTGCATACGGTGCGATCGCCGCAGCTGCCGCAGCCCTTGGTGCTTTCAACTGTAAGATAATCGAATGATTGCAGGTCTCTCATTTTACTAACGTGAGCCAGGGGTTGTCTATCTTGCTGCTCTGATATGCCATAGCATTGCTCTTCATCGCCACCGAAAAGCTGGCCTTCATGCTATGCCGGGCCGTACGACTGGTGCGGCGCCCGTAGTTGCGTCTGAACTCCCAATGCAACCACAACAACCTCAGGCATATTATCCCAAGCAAGCGGAAGCCGTGTCATACCAGCAACAGCCCCCTCAACAATTCCAGCAACAAGTACCTCAGCCCTATCAACAGCCCCCGCAGTAAATAATAAGTTTCAAAATTATCGGAAGGGAGGCTACTAAGGTGTGCTGTTTTCTCCCTAATGGATGCATAAGAGCCCAATATTCGATCTGAGACAGTTATAAGACACAATTGTCTAATGCGGTCTAAACTGTAAGATTAAAGCTGGGCTGCGCTGTGGGATTTAGCTTATGACACAGAAAGGGTACGGTTTTGATGACAAGGAGGTGCAGGATGCAGTAGAGGGTTTATAATATAATACTCTTCTTTTTCTTACTTTCTCCCCGTTGACCAATCTAGATAATTCCGGTGAAGAATTTGCGGTCCTTGAGTTTGCGATAACATGTGGGCTTTGTCTAGTCTTGCTGGATCCTTCGAATGGTTCTAAAGAGAAACACAGTCCGAAAACGGTAGCATGGCACGGAAACGTCCGATAGCAGGCAGCTATAGCATCGATGATCTTAGGTGTGTATTCTTAACTTCTTTGTCTGATACGTCTTTGTTAATGGTCGCGATCTCGTTCAATAGCGTGCCTTATCAATAAACCTGCCTGATAGTTCCTTGTAGCAAGTCTTCTTAAACTTCGTGCAGTCTTGTATCTGTCAAGGACCCTTAGGTTAGGTAAGATCGACCCTGCTACGTCAGAAAAAAAAAACCGTCATTGAAGCATCATGGAGACTTCTAGGGATACAATACCGACATTGCCATCGGTAGAGTACACAAGAACCAAAAGAACATTCAGACGAACCCCCCAAACCTTTGGTTATTCCTTCTTGGATGTTCTTAAATATTATACTGCAACCGATCCTGATTTGATTTGGGGACCGTTCTACAACAGGGTTCGAGCTGCACGGCATAATGCCCGAAATTCAAAGAGCGGTTGGGCGCCTTTTGGTCTGAGCACTATATGGGCTGGGATCCCGGAAACTGTACAAACAAGACCTGGGGCTATAGTAGGATTCGTCAACTGGCTCACAGGGAATGATCCCCGTCCTAGCCTCACGCCGCCACCCAGCGGCACATGGGGAACGACGAGATCTTCCACCTCAACAGAGCCTAGGACGACAGTCGAATCCTGGCAGCGAGAGGTTATGAGCAAGGAGGACTGGAGCCCATCCCGGATTGACTTTACCGAATGGTACGGGCGGCTCAAGCACCCCGCGGACTACGATGACGACTTCTACCGCACCAATTACCGGACTCTATATAATAAGATCTGTGAAGTTGCCGATACATGGTTCGGGGCTGATGTCCGTCTCGAAGACCTGCGAGACACCAAGGAAGAAATCTCAGCCTGGCAGGTGCCTATGACGGAACAATTCATAGAGTATGCGCGTCTCGTGGCTCATGAAGACAGCGGGTACGTCGAGTGGAATGAGATCCTAAATGATCCTCGTCACCGCAAGTGGCTCTGTGTCGGCATCTTGGCACAGATCATTGAGAAAAAGATCTTCAGCTCATTGCTATTTGGTGCCTCCGATCCATTCTCAGCTGAACTAGACCGACATGACACTCACTGGGCATTTCAAGAAGGTGACCTGACCATTGTTTTTCATAGATATCTACAGACACGGAGATGCCACAATCTCCGCATCGAGACAATTCTAGAGTCACGCTAACACGTCTCATAGGCTTTACACGCAAGGAAGGTCGTCGCCAGATTGCGCGCGCAGCAGTTGGTACTGAATTGGTTCCCGATCGTTTCTGGGACTCGGTGGATATGCTTGCGGGTCAGACTGTTCTCATCTTCCAGCCTCTTCTCTCGCTTGTAGCTCTCGGCTCAGGGCGTTCCTCCGGTCCGCAGCAAGCCAGTTTCTACCAAGAAATACACACAATCCTCGCCATGGCTGGGTACTTCCAGGTGTGCATGGCCATCTCCCCCAGCATCTTCCACATCCTGTCCGCGTCGCCGGGCTCGCGATTCCAGTGGGAGGAGGAGGCGCACGCCGACTCTACTATCTACCAGCACTCCAAAGGGTTCCACCAGAGCCACGAGGACCGCTGGCGCGTCATCGCTGAGCTCAGCTCTAATAACCAGAACTCCACGGTCACCAAGATCGTGGAGTCGATGGGCGACTTAGAGGACTCATCGCAGTACCAGCCGTTCCCAGTCAACGAGAACGAGTACCGCCTAATGGACCATCAACGCCGCCGCGGTGGAAAGGTCATGTACGCCGTCTTCCCCAAGCTGACCCGGTACACGGCCGAGAATATCGGCGAGCTCATCCTCGACATCAAGCCGGCGCTCACGCGGGAGATACAGGAGACGGGCGAGGGCACGCGCATCAACATTCTCTCCCGGTGCATGGTGGTGTACTACCAAGGTCTCATTCACGCCGAGGCAGACGACGGCACATCTCTCGATCAGCATCTCCAGGAAATCTTGTGGAAGCGTATGTCTGGAGGCATCCTGCCGTACTGCCGATACTACTGGCTCGAAAACGGTAGGGCGGCATATTCTTTGGATTGGCCGTTGTGGCCCTCCTATGTTGACACATACTGGCTCTCCTGGGGCTTATGGGTCTTGGTTTACTCCTTCTTCTGGAAAAACATCATGGCGTCGACTCCCGCTAGCGCGGATGGCAACTGGTTCACGGCATTCCTTTGGCAAGCTTCCGTTTGGTTCTTGGCAGAGCTCGGTTTTTACCACCTGTTGCTGAAAGCTCCCTGGAGCTTCTTCAACAAGGGAAATTGGCTATTCGTTAAGGTTCGGATCCTCAGCTTCGCCATGGCGAAGGTTACGCAAGCCCTCCTTGCGTCTATGAACGAGGACCTCTACCTCCTCTCTATCCTGGCTGTGCCGTTTGTGTGGTTGGACAAGATCTTGCTCAACACGCTGCCTAGAGTCGTCATGACAATGGCTGGTGTGATCGACAATGAAGATGCCCCTACCGTATTGGCGCGCTTGTTCTCGAGGAATGCAACCACTTCTGGATAAACAATAGGACATGGTATCAGCAGTCTCGTTAACAATTACTGAATGACTTGGCTGATGGGACTACTCTACCGCATGGTGACAGCTTTTCGGCTTGAACATATCGTTTGTACTGGAGTATAGAAGAAGAGAGGGGAGGCTTAGGATAAGTAGTTGTGGGAGCGTGGAGTTGGATCCGATTCTTTTCCTTATGATCTGGTCGCGTCGGGGAAGTTGTCACATTATATTTGCTATTAAGCTTTACTTTAGTGTCTTATGTACAGGCTCAATAAATGACGTGGGAACTATTAGAAGTAGCACTCTGGGTATTCATCTCCAAGATTGGCTCTTTTTGAATGTCGTTTGTCCTACCAGTTCTTGTTCCGAAGGATGAAATCCACCTCGGCGTCAGCATATTCGAGGATATGCTCAGGTTTATGGAGGGGCTTCCAGCCGAATTCTTTCAATCCACGATCGGCGGTGAAGGTGCAACTACCAACTCTGTCAACGGCAAAGACGCTTGTGTAGGGAAATATAAAGGATGGCACTCACTATCCTCCCACCATGAGTGGTACTAGATCTTTAGAACACCCCAGACCCTGAGCCATTTGCTCGATAGCCTGGTCATCGGCCATAGTCACTGCATCATCGGAGATGACGTTACGTTTGGCTAACGCAGTCGCCATAGCAGCGTACAAGTCATCCCACTGTGACCAGAAGATTAGTAAGCTAAAAAGGCTCGATACATATAGTGAGACTTACTGCAATACTGCCGGATGCGGCAAGATAGTAACCATTCTTGCCATAGCCAGGACTCTCGCCGTTCAAAATCTTACGCATGAGCTCGAGATACAAGTTTGTGTTATCGCGAATATAGCACACCGGCCAAGTCTGTTTCTTTAGTTTCCTATGAACAGAGATCTAGAGGGCAATTCACTTACTGGCCGATCGGTATCAACTCTGTATACTCGCTTAGCAGCTTCGGCAGCGCGAACGATCGCCACTGTCTGAATCGATATGCGGTTACCGAAGCCTTCGCCCTCACCATCTATACAGAACGATATCTTAACATTACGATGTCCATGATGGGTGTTCGAGTTTAAAAACAAGAGAATACTCACACACGATGCAAGGCACGAAGATATAGCTGCGAATGCCATGTTTCTCTGACTCTTCAATCACGAAGTTGTTGATATTGGTGGCCTGCAATTTGGTCAGCCACGGGAAGCTCCCAAAATTGGAGTGAGAACTGACGCCTTGCATCCACTGGTTCGAAGCCCTCTGCGCCTTTTGGATATCGTACAACTTAGGATCACTATCAAGCAGGGGCTGGTCCGTTGGTGCAGCTCCATGAGATGAGAATATTTTGGCCCCAGTGGTCTACACCGCAATCTGTATTAGCTAACTGAACTTGTTCCGCTTTCTTGCGTTCAAGTACTCACATGGAGGAAGTGGACATCATGCCCTCTCTGCTTCTTCACTTCGGCTAGGGCCTTGATGAAATATGATTGTGATACATGGTCTCGAGGCGCGATCAAATGGTAAACAATCGAGATGTTGTTGTCAACCACAGCTGCCCTGACTTCAACTTCGTCGAAGGCGTTGAAGATGAGAGGTTCGGCGCCGTATCTCTTGACCGCATCGGCTTGCTCAGGTGTGCGAACAAGCGCAAATAGCTTGTTATAGGCGGGAAGGTTTGTTTCCTGCCAACGTGCGAGCACTACCAAGTGTGAGACCAGTGATTATCAACAGGTTTCTTCAGAAGTGGTTCGTAGCATGCAAATGTTCCCTGAGAGATATGTGTTACTCACGAGAGCCACCTAGGTAGCCAGATCCGCCGGTGACAAGGATATTGTGAGCCATGATACTAAGAGGAGTGGTTGTGAAGTCAGAGGCTTGTAAGAGATACCCGATTAAGAAAAGCGATGACCTGTGATTGGTTCAACGTCTTATGCCGCTGGAAACGTATCGGTGGCCTCGGGAATCGCATTTATATAACATTATATGACGTGGGGGACGATACGTGGTACAGGGTAATCAATCACCCGACCTTACTAATTAACCATCAGACCTAAAGGACCATTATCCATAATAGGATAATGGTCATGGTTAAGTGACGAAGATGCGGAAAACGCAACACCGGGAGAAAGACGGTCCTCGGATGAACCATGCTTCGTAGGATATCTGTGTGTGACCGACGCATGGATGTCTGGTCGCTTTGTAAGATTATTGTTCAGTTTTTTAGGTTGCCAGCCACTGCCCATTGCAAATATCGAACGGGGCTCGAGCAACCGTCATGGGCCAACAACAGCATGGAGATTAAAAGAATCCGATTCATCCGTGATAGTGTTCTAGTCAGGTAGCCGCTAGCCAAGATTCTGAGGTATCTGAGAGGTCTAGTGCAGAGCGACTAAGATGAACATGGTGTGTTATCGTGACATGACAACCCTGCTTCCATTTGAAGTTGCTACCAACATGCTACAGTCAGGTGTTGTCCTCGCGCCATGATGCCTCTTCATGTACCGGTCGCTTTCATGATGAAGATCGCCGTCAAGATATGTTACAGAGTTGGTGGCTTGATTTCTAAAAGCTCTATCACAGAAATATGACATTCAGAGAGGAATCAGCAGCAATACTTAGATTTTAGTCCGAAGTAAAATATACCTACTGGAGCCGACTGACGCTGCGATGGCTCGGCGGCTTTGGCTCTCTATGTTCCACGCGTACAAGCTGAGCATGCAGTTCGCCTTGCGCTTCGGCCGTACGGAAGGCCATTGCAGGCTGTTCATGATCTCCAAAGACTTGCAGGCAATATTGGAAAGTGAGGTTATACTGACTTCACTTCATGGAACAAGCTAACGAGACCTAGGCGGTTAGGGCTGGCAGACTAGTTGTATATAGAGCCGAGCCAAGCCACCAAGGCCAAGAAGAAATTGGATGGCCGAGGATTTTTGCAGGCCTCGTAGATTATCATATTCCAAATACCATCAAGTTCCAAGCCCGTATCTCTGCCCTTGTTATACTGTACATTAAGGACTTATATTAATCACTAGGAGAAATCGACTGCACCCTCTAGCTAGAGTAAAAGAGGCCCGCATGTTGGTCATGAACTGTATCTAAGAACGAGACGCAATTGTTTTCGCTTCCCCGTTTAATCTCGATGGTGTTTTATAGTTTACTGCATCTTCGATAAAAGACTGTTCTTTTCTGCCTAGTTTCAATATTCACAAGCTAGTTAACAGTTATATCGAACCAGAATATATCTCTATTGTATACGTAGGTAAATATTGTCGAAGTTAATCGCGGGATTCTTTGTGGGAATATATACAACTACATGAAGTTTACTTGTCGAATCAATAATATGTATGCTGAGGTCATATTAGTGTTATGTCAGCAAACATCGTCAACGGCCCCTATTTTTACTAAGTGATGGGCTCTTGGAGAGTACTTGGTGGTTAGTAAGAGGGTGTGTGTCAGGGGTCTCAGGACGGAGGAACAAAGAGATACATTATATATAGTCAGAGAAGTCTGAATGCCTTCAGACTTCTGACTTTTAGACCCTGTACAGCCCTTCTAGCAGTGTGATAACCGAGTTTTGGACTTAGGATCTCACAATATTATTAATGTGTAATTATACCTCGCGCAAGGGCTTGATGGAGGGCGAACTAGGAGTTGTCTGGTCAAGTGTTTGTATTGAATTTAACCAATAATGCTTTCTGACAAAGACATCTGATATAATACCCCTGAATTGTAAATTATGGACTATAACAAATGAAAAGGGTGACCATGGCACTGCCTTTCTGTTGCCAACCAGTTTAACACATATGTTTCGGCTTCACGAAGGGAGGACGCAGAGGTCAATCTTGTGCTAGAAAACCCTAGAGATTCATGGCTTCAGCATTGAATCATGAAATCTAAAGTCTGACAAATGAGTACATGCGCCGTCTGACCTCCGCCCAGAGTGCATTAAGTTCATCTTGTGTACGTGAAGCAGCCTCACGGTTTTCAACTGCTCTCCGTAGTAGATACGGCAGACAATCACCCAATGATCCCCAGGTACTGCACTTGGATACCTGTGGTGCTTCACCCTGCGCATTCTTAGCACCTAAGAGGGAAAAGCTCACGCTGTCTGCCATGCCGTGTAGCTGTGCGAATTCCAGCGGCACAGCCTTAGCGCCCTCTTCAATCACCATCTGTTGGTGCAGCTCATGGGCTGCCATGACACTCTTCTTGTTGTGTGTAGCCAGTAATACACTCGTTTCCGGAAAATGCGTGTTACCGGAGCTTCTTAGCCCTCCAAAGCTTTCCCAATTGCGACGCAGAAGGTCTCTGACGAGGCCATCGTATGCATTGTCTGTGTCTTGTTTCGTGTCGTGGATCTTCGACCGCTCCTCTGTGGTCATGTATGCACCTCGCACAAGCTTGACACCGATCGACCAGCCCTCTTTAGAGGCCTTGGCAAGGTCTTTCGCTAAGTACTCGCGTGTACGTTTTAGATAGCATTGATACGTTTGTGTTACCAATGGCAACTTCTCCGTGTTGTAATGCTGCATCAACATCACTGCTGTACGAGCGATACCTTTCTGAAATCGCTGTTGTTCGGCATCGACTATGATCTGAGCTTTCGTCTCGCGTGCCGCTAGGCATATGTCGTTAAGGGCATCTAACATTTGTTTTGGTGGGATACTGCCGGCTGCGAGAGCCTCTGTTACGATAGGACCCGCTCCAGTCAACCTGTAGAAGACGGGGAAGAGGTTAGCCTTAGTTGGAATTATCTTGCAGATTTTGTCCGTCGACTGAGCAAAATGAACTTACTTCAAAGCAATTTTATCCCCATTGTTAGTCATATAAACTGTCTGGAGGGTGCCTGCCCTCCAAGACTCAATTTCCGCACACTTTTCCTTTCCAACATTATGAGTATTTAGCGAAGCAGAACCTGGCACTTCTGATTTCTTGGTCTTGTGGTTAGAAGTGGTTTCTTTAGCGTACGTGAGGATAACGCCCAAGAAGCCAAATTTATGCATCTGGCTCATAGTCTTCTTCACATCTGCTGCATTTTCACCAGTGCAGAACTGGTCGTACAATAATCGCTTGACGATCCAGCGGAGAAAAGGATTTCTATCAACGCTAAGGAGAGAGAGCCTGTCCGGCTGGGAAAGAAAGGAGAGGATGGAAAGTGAGGGGCTGAGGAGGTAGGGTTTAGAGGTGACGCTCGAAACCAAGAGTGACCGCAATAAGACGGATGTTGGTAAAACCGACAACGGTGCGGGACTAGACTTCTCGATTGTCTGAAATTGAAGGCCATTGCGGCTATGTATGTTTGATGATGTCGAGATTTGTTTTGAAGAATGATCAAAGCGTTTAGCCGCCGTGCAGATTTTGGGCAGGCGATGAAGCATAGGGGCTGTCACAGTATTTAAAGACACAATGTTATTATTGTAAGGAGTCCTGACAACTCTTTTGCAGAAATCGCCTCGCATAGCTATTGACATGACTCGTCTCTCTATCGTTGCTAAAGAATAGAGTCTACTTGATTTGAGGCCGTACAAACAACATGAATTTACCTTTCTTTCCCTATTTTCAGCTATCTACACGTCCTCGACGCCTGTTACCCCTCTTTCCTCCTATACATATCAGGAACCACCCATCTTCCAAGCTTGACGGGAGCATATGCCGAATTCGCACATTGGCTCCACCGGCCAGTTCATTCCAGACTTCCCAGCATCACATCACATGGACGCCATGTTGCAGTATATAATGTCTGGTTTGGGAATGACTGATAAGCAGCATTGTATTCCCTGCGGCAAGGTAACTATCGGTTGGTTATCGGCTGCGCCGCCTGATGGTGGCTAGAGATGAGCACCGACGAGAGTGTACTACACAGGATTCGATGAGGGAGTAGTTTATCTCAGTTATCTCAGTTATCTCACTTTACCTCTATCTATCTCAGTTTACTCCAGTCCATGCGTCTGACACTTATCAGACTATCCCGGCTTACCCCAACCCAGATGTACCTCGGTACCTCAAAACATCGGAAGCGCTCCCGATGTGACGTCATGCTCTGAGCCGTTGTGGGTTTCGGGGAAATAGGGTTCTCACAGGGGTCTAACGGCACTTGCAGGGTAAACCCAGGCGGAAAAAAATAGGGTGAAAACCGGGGTACGCGTTTTCCCTTCTGAATCGGTGAAACGACCGGTCATCAGGACTGGAAGAGTCGGAAAGGTTGCGTCCCTAGTAGGTGTTAACTCAAGCACATGTGGTGTACTACCTTAGTAATACCTCCTTTTCCACCAGACCCCATACAGACCCATACTACTTGATTCAGTACATCTAGTATTTACTCTGACGTGTATGCATGATAGTACAGTTCACTAGATCTGGAATTCTGCCGAAGATTTTCGCGGTTTTGACCGAAAGGGCTAGCTCAATGACTGATGAGTAGAGTCCGGCTGGGTTAACGCTGCTGCTCTGATGTTCTCTAAACGCTCGGGCGAAAGCCGTTGATTTCGAACAAGGAGCTAGGTTTATAATAACCTAGGTTCAGCCCTGCCCCAACATACGAGGTTACTTACTTAGTATATCGGAGTGGCCCGTAGACATAGTTAATGCAACTTAAGTAGAGTAATTAGTGTCCCTAAGTATATAAAAGGAACCGACTTGCCGGCGTCGTGACAAGATACAGTATCGCCACTATGCCTCCTGTCAGTCATTTAGTCAATCATTTTTGATCATGCATTCAGAAAAAGTAACAAAGTCGAACGAGCTGACGCCTGCTCAACGTGCTTCGATGGAGGGGGAGCCGAAGGTCGGTGATATCGAAGCGGAAGTCACCCATGACGCAGTGTTTGGCGAAATCACCGAGGATGGGCCAAACTACAGGAATGTAAGGAGTCAAAGACTCATAAACGTAATCTTGTTACAGTCGTTGACATATGTCTAGGTTGGTTGGGTGGGCACAGCTGTCCTGATGATGAAGACACAGATTGGACTTGGTGTCCTTTCTATCCCCGAAGCCTTTAACGTCTTGGGTCTCATTCCCGGGATTATTATTCTACTCAGCATCGCGTGCATTACAACTTGGTCGAATTACATGGTCGGTGTCTTCAAACTTCTCCATCCCGAAGTTTATAGTCTCGACGACGTTGGTCGAATGCTGTTTGGACGGGTTGGACTTTGGTGCTTCGGTGCCGCATATACTCTCTGTAAGTATTGGTCTTCTATTGTTTCAAAGAAAAACAAATTGTAGCTGACACTGCATATCAGACTGGATTTTTGTTGCCGGCTCGGGCATGTTAGGTCTATCGATCGCTTTGAACGCCGTTTCTTTACAGTAAGCACTTCTGAGGGATTGATTCATTTTACATGCCGAAACATTTCTACTAGTACTCGAAAACTAACCCTCAACTTTGAACAGTGGCACATGCACTGCCGTTTTCGTTGCTGTTGCTGCTATTGCAGGGTTTGGCTTGTCCAGTATACAGACGCTCGGTCGTATTACCTGGCTGGCTTGGGTTGGTCTTTCTACTATCCTTACTGCCAGTGAGTTCTTCTACTTGCTATTGAATTAGCCCACTTAGACACAATGACTAATTTTTTCCCCTCTAACCACAGTTTTTACTGTTACGATTGCTGTTGGCGTTCAAGACCGCCCAGCAGACGCGCCACAAGACGGTCCTTGGGCCTCTGACTACAAACTTTTTGGCAACCCCTCGTTCGAAGAAGCTATATCGGCTGTATCTTCGCTCGTTTTTGCATTTGCCGGAACCACCGCGTTCTTTGCCATTGTGTCCGAGATGCGTGATCCGAAGATGTATACACGGTCCCTGCTCATCTGCCAATCCACTGTAACCGCTACCTACATAATTATTGGCACCGTTGTGTACTATTTCTGCGGCTCGTATGTTGCATCACCGGCTCTTGGTTCCGCCGGCCCGCTGGTCAAGAGAATTGCGTACGGTTTAGCGCTGCCAGGACTGCTGGTCACAACTACGCTTGTCATTCATGTATGTGCAAACCCAGCCCTGCTCTGCGTTGCTAATGTATTCAACTCTAACCTCTGAATTCAGTTACCCGCCAAATTTATCTTTGTCCGCATGTGGACTGGCAGTCGACATCTAGTTGAAAATACACCCACCCATTGGATCTCATGGATAGGGTGCACCTTAGGTACCACAGTCATTGCCTACGTAATCGCGAGTGCCATTCCTGTCTTTGGAGGACTTATATCGCTTATCGGTGCCCTTCTCGGTACCTTCATGTCATTCCAGCCCATGGGGTGCATGTGGTTGTACGACAACTGGTGTAAAAAGGAGCGAAACTTGCATTGGCATTGGATGGTTTTCTTTAGTGTCTTCGTTATTGTATCGGGAACATTCCTTACGATTGCCGGCACTTACGGATCCATTGTTGGTATCATCAACTCGTACAACGAGTCAGGAGGTTCAGCGGCATGGTCATGCGCTGACAACTCTAACTCTGTATGATTATGTACTAGAGGCAATTAAACACTTTAGGAAACTTATCTCATTACTCAAAAGCAGGGGTTGCTTATGTGAATTCTTCTGTGATAGAAAATTAATCGCATCCATTCGCATTCTACCATTAAACATAACAGAACCATTAACACCACCCTTAGTAAGATCCCTCCCCAGCTACATGGTCTTCTGTCACCTGAGGGAAGCCAGTGGTAAAATCAGCATAATAGGGCTACTGTTGATAAGTCGACCAAGTGCTGTTTCACCAACCATTAATGCTGCCGCTTTCTTGCTTTTACCAAAGCTAACAAGAGTCTAATAGTCCGAACAAGGCATGTGCCATGAGCGACGTACAGGGCATACGGGAGTCGGAAACTTCCGGACCCATGTTGCTTGACTCACTTCGGAACAGTGATGTCAGCCGTATGTTTTATGTAGTCCCAGGTGTTGAGGTCGTGATGCGAGGCTGAGAGATCAATTAGCCCGGGTATTAGAGAGGGCAACAGGTGGTTCTCCAAGGGGTAGGGTTGGAATTGCTACAACGGTTGCTTGCTCGAAACTTAAGCCAACCGGTGCATGGAAGGCACGCGGAAGACGCAAAAGTTCCCTCAGAGGACTTGAAGAAGAATTCTAGAACTATGTTAACTAAAAGAAGCAGAAAGGAGCTCTATGCAGATGATATATCAAACGATGTCAGTAGCACTTAGATTATTCTAGTATCTTGGCACCTCCACACTTTCTCCTGCTAGTTTGTAGAAAGAACCGCGTACCTTTGTACGTTCCATTCATGTCACGCTCCTCGAAACTCATTGTGTATCTTGTCTGTCGTACCTTAGCCAATGTCTTAATAGCTGACCTTTGTGGGCAAGCTGAATTAGAAATTATGACCTTATTCTGTAATCAACAATTGTTGAATGATTGAGGTTTATAGCTAAGATGCAGGACACTGGATAGGGGGCATCTAAGAGCGCCTTACCGATTCACTTCTAAGATAGCTCTCCCGCACATCTTGAGGATGGTATCTGACAGACTCGGGCCGAGATGACTTCTAGACCATATCCGGGTTGTATCTGCATGGATGTACATAATAATATAGTCCCGGGGGCTCAGGGAGCGAGCCGGATGCCGGCGGACTGTTCGGTGTCTACACAGCTGCACGCCTCACCGAATGGATACCGACTTAGATGTAGTCAAAGGAGGGAGATGATGTTGCGGGCACCTAGACATTCTAGCCCTTTCAGATACGGTACCTAGATGTCTCCTCACTTGTTATTGCCTGCCATGTGTCCTCATTAACCAACCGCCCTTCCAACCCCATGGGGTAAAACTCGCTTCGCAAGGTGATTGGTGTTAGGTTGGTTCTCAGATAACTTTTTGATAACTATTACTGCATTGAAAACGTCGATTCGCGGTGTGTGTCATGTATGCTGGAGCCTTACTCATGCGGCTTGTCGAGCGGAGCTCGCCGGTTAATACTACGTACCTAGTGTAATTAGTGCTCGTTTCATCTTTACTGTCTTTAGATCAGCCTATGCTATTTCAAGCTAGTTCACAGGGGCTTATCGCTTAAGTAGGCCAGGATGCATAAATTCAGTTATCTGCGTAACCACTTCGATGTACTATGTAAGTAGTTCAGACCGACTGAGATAGCAACCAAAGAAAGATAAAGGAAAGACAACTACTCAGAAGAGACATATAAACAGGGGGAAAAATGAGATAGCAGAAAATTCTCACCTACTTTATTCGATGCCTAGGTTGATATATATGGATGGCTCATATGTACCTAGGTAGTTAGTTAAGATGATTATCGTGACTAGGAGACGTCGGCTAGATACGGATCGTGGTAGCCCACTTCTATAAACCTTGTTGAGCGACAAAAACAAGAGAGAAGAGATGAGACGACAAAACGCAAATGAAATACGTAATTCTTGTTAGGTTCAGCCTCTACTTATCTTATCATTCACATTGATCCATATCTCTGCTCCATACTACATAAGCCTCACCGAAGATGGACCGCCGTTGATAAGGAAGGGCATGTCCCGTATATACCTAGTATAGCCATCGGAAGAGGTTTAGGTCAGTAAGGCAGCTATATCTTACAGATTTCGGTACTTGACTATTCTACTTTTCTTTCTTTGCAACTATTGTGTTGTCTGGAGTCGTCGTGAGACTCTCTGCTTCATCAAATCGCAGCGCGCGAAGAGAACCAACCATTGCATCTCTCCAAGCACTAACCTAACCCATCCACGTACTAATACTAGTACATGCTTATCTAGGTAAGTAATTACCACAATACTGTATGTAAGTAGCACTCCATGCTCCCGCCCAGGGAACCTTGCTCACATTGCCTACTTACTACAAGGTACGGTGACTAACTAATAATTAGGTAAAATAAAATACAATATAAAAAAATTACACGTACTTAAGTATAAGATCCCCACCCCCGCATTTCCCCGCACCACAGTACCTACATCATGCATGTACCTACCGCGTCTCTTTGATGAATCTGCTCCCTACCCAGGTAAGTAGCAATGTTGTTGATCTAACGACAATGTAGTGCTGAGATTAGGAGTCTGCTGTCCGTCATCATCATCATCTTCTTTTGATACCACCGCCATTGGGTCTGTGCCTAGCATGGCACTATATCTGGTCAAAAGGTTCAGATTCTTGTTTTAATCTAAGGTGCCACCACAGACAGTTGCGGCTTCTTTTGTCCTCTCTTTACATCCTAGGGAATTGAGACAGCAACCCATGATGTTGCCCCAGGAAAATGATCCTGATGAGCCTGGGCCTGCTCTAAACGCAAACTCAATCCCGTGTTTCAAGCCCGCCCGCTCAGCCAGAAGGACAGTGAAACGGTCATCCAATGCGTGAGTCACTGTGCTCAAACATAAACATGGCGAATACCGCACCGCAGTAGGCTCATCGTTCGCCTCTGGAGTAGTTGCGAAAGATGCCGCCAACAAAAGATTAAGTGCTCTGGTTCCCGTCCATGCGATGCTTGTCGCAAGCGCAGCCTAACGTGTACGTTCAACCTCGAGAACCAAAAGATTATGGTGACTAGAAGGCAGGCTGAAAATTACCCCCGCTCAGTCCTCGACTTGTAACAACTGATATTCCCTATTGTAAGAACAGATATATCGAAGAGTTGCAGCGAAGTAATGCAGCCCCTGAGAGGCAACGGGAACAAGCCAATCGTGAGACACCAAGCCCAGGCGTACTTACTAACGGGGACGGTGATGGGGCTTGTCATAGTGATGGCCGACTATCACCGGCAACGACCATCAGACAGGCTATGGGCTCTATCTCACAATCTCCCGACTTCCACAGCTGTGGCAATCGTTTCCCGGTTTATCTGGCCGATGATGAGCACGGAGAATCATACTCCCCAAACTCCGATTTTGGTGGTCAGCAGTGCCTGGCGAATCCATTATCTACAGGTTGCTCTGCATTCTCAACTACCATAAACGGCTTTACATTCCACCTGGGGACTTCTTCGAGCTGGTCTTACACAAGGCACATCCTGAATATGGCCTATGAGCGACTCTTTCCGGTTCCTCCCTTAACGGAAGACCTGGGTCTCGATTGTATGATTTATGAATTAGATTGGGACGGAAGCAGAATCACATCTTCTCTGCCAGTCTCACCAATTCTGCCATCCCTAGACCATTGCATATATCTAGTCAATGCTGTTAAGTTCCATTGCCAACTTTTTCATCTCTTCGATGAGGACGCATTTATGCCGTCTCTATATAGGTTCTATGATGACCCCTCAAGAGAGCCTCAGCCATTAGAAGAGATGTGGTATGTTCACTTCCTCCTCATCCTGGCCTTTGGGAAAGCCTTCACCACCAAAAAGTCCGAAGGCGGGCGCCCGCCCGGCGAGCCCTTCTTCTCAAAGGCGCTTCAATTATTACCCAGCACAATTTTGCTCTGCACTCAGCCCATTGAGGCGACTGAAATCCTGTGCTGTATTGCACTATACTTGCTGTGTATTGATGCTCGAAGCACGGCTCACAATTATGTAAGATGCTAGCCTACATGCTCATAGTCCCTTCTTGGGATTATACGTGCTCACAAATCTCTCCATGGAACAGATTGGCCAAGCGATACGGTTGGCGATGGACAGTGGGTTGCATACAGACAAGGGGACTGAGCGGTTTGATGAAGGCCTGGCCGAAAGGTCACGTCGAGCGTGGTGGACCGCCTATATCCTAGATCGAGAGATGACCTCACTCATGGGTTTATCTCAACCTTCTCAAGATTATACTGCGTGTTCTCAGCTACCGAGGTTCATAGGCGCTCCTCAGCATACCGCAGCACTGAGCATTCGAATCAAATTAGCACGTGTCTTGGAAAGAATCGACGAGAGTAAGTATCGAAGCAAGGTTTTGACTTTCTAGGATTCGTAAACTAACCTTATTATTCTTCCCACTCCCGCAGCTGCCCACGCTACCAAAAGCCAGGCAAATCACAACTTTCTTCATAGTACTAAAACAGCTCTCTCTGATATAGCTGAAGTAATAGACGAGCTCCGCCACTCGTTTCCTCTAGAGCGAGGGAAACCAGGACATGGAATATCGAGGATGTCAGCCCATCTCTATCTTTCATACTATCAGGTATGTCACCTTCAAGAATACACCTTTCATTCAACGTAGATATGTTATGATACAAGCTCACAGCGTTCAATATAGTGCACAATACTCGCCACTAGGTCCCTCTTATACTTTTTCCTCCAGATACGGTTGAAATCAGCAGCTGAGTGCCTACGGAGAATGAATATTTCCCAGACAGTCCGAAAACTCATATTGATGTGTCTTGATGCCTCATTGCAAAGTATCACAATACTAAGGCTATTACAAGCTCAAGGCTTGTTAGGTACGCCCGGATCTCTCATTACGGCTATTGATGGTCATCGTTATCTCGATTGTTTGAATTTAAAGCTAATAAGACGATCCTACCGCATTAGAGGTTTTCCTGCCATTTGACCTTGAGTCATTGGTCACATCTACGGTCACTGCCATGGTGGCTTTCGTTCTCGATGCTCGCTTGAACGAAGACATTCCCCAGTGGCTACAAAAATCATACTCTATATTCGAAGAGTTCATTAACTTCGGTAACCGGGTTGCTTTGTTCCGTAAGGCGGAGCTCGCTCAGCTACATGAACTGCTAAATAATGTTCTCCTCGGGGAAGATCCGGCCATGATTGGGCCCAATAGTGGAACGGCTTCAGGTAGTGTTGATGAAACCGTGTCTATAGATGATATACACAACAATGCGTTACTAAGACCGGGTCTATTACCCCCCTTTACTGCTGCCACTGATAGTGGCGGGTATGACATTTCCATCGATAACCTGATGACAGGGGCCGAGATGATGGAAGTTGCGAAATCTCTTGACGAGCTCGATGTCGAATGGGTATCGCAAATGATCTTCGGCCACTGTAACAATCCTACCTATTGACTGGAAATGACGAAATGGTTGGAGGTATATAGGCGGGCCTTATGTATCATCCTTTCATTATTAGATATTAGGCATAGAAAAAATAATACGTAGTTTAGGCGTAATAGGATTTCATATACTGGGATATTCATTGATCTGTGGTTACTCGAAAGATCATAACATGACACTAAGTTATAATAGTGTCACGAGAGTGGTGGCCGCAGAGTTTCGAAAGGCAGGAGTCTCCTCTATTGCTGGAGATCTTGCGATAAATTCTAGAAGTGTAGATCATTTCACATCTCCTATTCTACGAATGAATAGTCATTTGTCATGTTGCTGTCAACTTCAATAACTCAAATTTAGTAGCTATTCGTTATGGGGATCCTGATCAAATCTTAAAAGAGGAAAATAGGATTACTACCTAGCGCAAGGTCCTATTGGCGAGCGAAGGGGGCGTAGTGGGCATAGCTGCTTGTCATTGAGGGCCATGAACTCGGAATCTTCCATAGTCTGCAGCAAGCGAGAGACATCGTCCACATCCGCGTTGATGATGACGCCGGCTATACGACATAGCTTGATTCGGTCTCGGAGTTCGAACAAGAAGCCCGCGCTGCTGGAGGACGTGACCGGGATGCCACGGAGCACGGCCGTGTGCCGTTGATCGGATATCGGATGGCTAACCGTAGCTTCAACTCCCCTGTAACTCTAGCGACCAGGTCCCCTGGACAGAGCCCTCTGGACCCTGAGCAAGGCCCCCACTGCCATGACATTTCGGCTTCTGCCATTTGGTGGACTGACGGTAGGATGCCGGCGGCTCACGGCGACAACGCGGCCAAGAACGACTTAACGGGGGAAGACACAAATTTCGCGCACGCTGTAGTTGGACTAGTGCCTGTCATATCGTATTCTAGAAGTTCGATGTAGACGATATACACATGGGTTTGTAGCAGGGTTACCGTAGCCGTGGCAGGGTGATCTCGGAACTGATCGCGAGATAATCATATCATACCTATTTCCCATAAAATGTTCTAGATATAGAACTACGGACTAAGGTTCTCTATCTAGAAAGCATTATCCGTAGTATCTAAGAACTGGCATATACCTTGGGCGAATTTGCACAATCTTACTTGAAGAGATTAGAGTGAGAAATGCATCAATGTTAGTACTTAGGTTTAGAAAACATGTATTAGGTATTCATTGATATGTACTACCCGTGTAAGTATGTGCCTAGTGGCCAACAATCCTTGTATGTCAAGCAAGTAAGGGAGCAGCTACACTAAAGTAGTCCCTCATGTTCGTACCCACCATGAGCAGATCATCATTCTCCAGGTACTCACCACCTAGCCTCTGAGGCTTTTTTCACATCTATCTATGGATGTGCCTACTCGAAGCAACACCGAACAAGACCCTCTACTTTCATAGATCAGGTGTCACGTTGCCAGGGGAGGTCCATCGCTCCAGGGGAGCAAACACCTCCTTGAAGATCCGCGGCCTCGAGAAGCGTCTCAGGATTTCCGAGTTCTGTCCGAGGTTTCGGCCTTGGGCGCCGCCAAAGGACTGCTGGCTAATCAGACCCGCCACGGTATTACAGTTGATGCATGTACTACTTAAGTAGAAGTTGGTAGCTGAGTAGCGGATCGTGCTACGGGTCAGGGCGAAGACGCCGTTAGGGCGACGCCGTCTTGTCGATCTTCTTCAGCAACGATCTCCACTCCCTGTCAGAATACACGCGACACGTATGTAGACGCTGATCACCGGTTCGAAGATCTCCGTGTTGAAGAGGTTGTACTCAGTCGTAGTCGAACGGGTGCAGTGTCGGCCGCACGTAGTAGTCTGCAGAGTCATCGTAAGTGCCTCCGGCTAGTAGTCTGACAGCTGGGTCCTTGTTGATCGAAGGAGTGCTGGGGATGGCCGATTTTGCTAATGCTGCCCTTGGGAAGGGATAAGCAACCCCTCGGAGCCTGGTATGGGTAGGCATTACGGATCGTGTGCTTGAAGGCTCTCTGGATGACGGACCCGTTGTGAGATAGGTGGAGTTGTTGTGGTTGATCTCACCCCCTATGTGCGGGAACTTGCGACCGCGCCCGGCTCCAATACCATCACCGATTTTGCGTAGATGGATTGGAACACATCCGACGAGCTTACAAAGTCAATACTGGTAAACCCCCAGTGCGTCAGAACCGCCTCTGTGGTCTCAACGACGTTACCAAGTACGAACTAGATTAAGTCTGCAGGAGGACCGGGTTTTAGGAAAAAAATCTTGTGAACAAGTGGGTTGGCATACATGTTCTGCGTGCTGCTATGGCTTCCATAACACGTTGCTCATCAGCGCGGGACCGTAAATGAGCCTGCCACCAAGCACCGTGAAGTTGAGCGGCGTAGCAACGTATACGAAATCTTCAAGAGAGGCTGCTCTAGCTGTGTTCAAATTCCATCGGTACCCCTAACCAGCTGTCTCCCTAGCATTTTGGCAGCATATTTGCAGTTCAACCTGAAGAAGTCTGCCAGCCCAGCAGTAGCATCGATCTTGGCTTGCCAGATGTTCTTAACTTGATCCAAGGCCGTTGCCGTAATCGGGTCCTTTCGGTATTTCTGGTAATTCTTTATGACGAGTTCGGTAGTCCTCTAGAAGATGGCCACTCTGTCGAGGAAGAGTGTGATTTGCTATTTCTCTTTAGCAGCGAGCCCCAACTCAATGGCGTTCGCTACTTGCTCCCTATTTACTAGAGGGTACAGTAATGTGTGGAGACGGCCGTGTGCTCGTCAGGCATGATCTGGTCTCTGAGTTTAGGAGAGCTTGTGTCTTTGTGTTGATGTAGATGCCGCTAAGTCGTTTCAATGTCTCTTCCGCGCTCACACCTTCTGGCTACCCTCTTCATATACGTAGGCTTCCAGTTTCATGAAGTCAGAATCTTCCTTAGATATCTCAGGCTTTCGACTGTTTCATGCAGCTCAGATCAGGCTCATGGCGCTCTGGGGGAACTATGAAACGGCATGTCGCTACTCTCGGCCGAGTGAGTACTGAACTGGAGCCGCTTTCAGATTAAGGTCTAATTTTTCCATATCTTGAATTTAAAGAGGTTTGTGTGAAATGTATTACAGTGCTAATCATGATGAGTAGCCTAACGCTAATTAGTGTAAGTTGAGCGCACAACTATGACCATGCGCGCAACACGAAACGGCGGTGAGGTTTGCGCAATTCTAGGTAGTTATGATACAATTTTCTGTACTGAGTTATAAATGATCAACTCATCATAAAGATTACAGTTTGCTGAAATGAGTTTGTAGATAATTCCGTATTGAGATATTGGCGTTTGTTGCTGGTTGAGGGTAAATGGGGCAATTCATGACCACTAGTAATTGGGTCAGATGAGAACAAATGTTACTGAAAGATGACTATCTTGAAAACTATTGGTCTTATGAAATTTACTCTTCAGTAATTCTGGGCCTTGTCTTGCATTAAGTGTATAGAAGCTGGCAGCGTCACTGACTGCTCCAGAGCTCGGCTACCTGCCCCAAGTCGCTTTGTATCTATTATCGACAAACAGCACAAGTCAAACGGGCCAAAATATAGCTTTCGGGGTTTCTCTTATTCTTCATCCCCATCTTTCCTCCGCTGTGGCACTGTCACCATCACCATGGCTTCACCAGCAGCTTCAATGGTAGCTCATCAAGGGGGTGGCGGTCCCATTCAAGCTGCGGTGGACCATTATGTGACATTATGCGAGAAGTTTACCGATCGAAAACAATAATTATTGAAAGATCTAAGTTAATGGCTCGATTACCTTAGTCAAAGTGCTACAAATGTTGTCACGATGTTATCGAAGGATAAGACAGGGGATATGCCACAACTTCGTCTACGTGCAACTCAAGCAACGAAGGACATGATGCAAGATATTGAAGTTAATATATCGCACGGCTTCATGATGCGACTGACTACAGAGCGGAGGAATACACCATCTTCGAATCAAAAAGGCGCTCTAGGTCATTTGCCTATCACGTATGAAACTGCTACGCATACGGCGCAGACATCGAAGCGACAATTCGGGATTCGAGCTCGCGCAGAGACTGGGATAGTCATCGATGAAGGTTCAGAGGACGAAGCGATGAGCTTCAAAACTTCGAATAAGAAGCGCAGATACGAGGAGACTACATCGATGAACCACTCGATATCAAGTTCGAGCAAACGACACCGCCAAACCGAGCGTATGATCAAACGCATTGAGGACATCGACGAGGCCTTCATATTCGAATACACTTACAAGACTTCACTACTTTGGATCTTATATTGCAAACAGTGTCATTTCAATAGTAAGCGAAACCCGCTCGTCCACACCACACACCGAGCACACTGGGCCCGCACGCATGGTGTGATGATAACAGTTCAAGAAATTCTTGAGCATCACATTGATTCAAGGTATGCTACAGTCACCTAGCCTATGATATTGAGACTTTCCCTAGAAAATTTGCTGTGCCAGAATTTAAATACTACCTAACACTAATGTGATGAATCTAGTGACTGGAGGCACTTTGAAGCAGGCTGAAAAGTACAATAAGAGTAAAAAGGTTGGAGGTGAGAAGTCTCGACTATACCATCTTACATGCAACGTTATCTAATGTTGGATTCCGGAACGCAACAGCCAAAGAAGGGCTAGAGTGCCAACCGCGGCGGGAAGATGTACCCAGCTACGACCCCCTGAGTTCAGTGAGCAACCTCGAAGTTTTCGCGTTGCCTACTTGTGTATATTCTCACGCGAGCACGCCCTGGACTTGATCAAACTAATTCCTGAGAGTTGTAGCCTATGAACTATTGCCAGAAAGCGTGTCGCGCAACCTGAAAGCGAGATCACGACGGGAGAAGGCGCAAGACCCCCTCAGCAAGTCTTCAAGTCCACCGCCACCTAATCGACCATCTGAGCCCCCCTCAAGCACTCGATACACAAGACGACAATGTCAACACGGAGATCCATTTTGCAAACTTGCTGCGACAATCTCCATCAGCGCGAATCGCATACCCCTTCGACTCTTTCGAGTACCCCAGCAACACATTGAACCATAGACGCAATTCTGCCAACCAAGCTGATGACCGAACTCCAGCATACGAGAGCCTCGAAGATTCAGTCGCCTTCGCAGGCTTCAACAACAGGAGCTACAAAACGTCCGACCTCTCTTTCAAGGGTACTGACTCTCGCCCAGATAGCTCTCACTGAGACAGCCCCTATCGTGAGTCCTCCTATCAGAATCCCGTACCCAGCCCCTCGCACTCTCACCCTTCCATTCCCAACGGGTCCCGCATGGACAAAGTCTCAGAGTCACAAATCAGAGACACGCGATGCAACACAGAGACCAGTTCACGTCCACAAGTCAGCAGCACCAGGAGGGCGGACAGCTGGCGGCCTAGTGTCATGGAGGTATGTCCCGGAGTGAGTAGAAGGTCAGTCACAGTCAAGTAGGTAGGTAGAAGGGATAGTATAGGCGTCAATATTCATTGAATCCTGAACCCTCCAACCCTCGAAGGGGGGGCCAACACCCCTTTATATAGCCAGTAGGTCTAATACAGCCACCCCTAGGGTCTATGTGACTATATCACCTGACACCTAGACAGAAATCTTTTCCCAAGGAAGTAGGCATAACGGAGATGCCATGATAATCCATAAACCTACGGGACACCATACTGATCGAGACCAAGCGATCACGGTCAGGCTATTTACGATATCTGCCTAGGTACCTACCAAGAAACCCACGTACCTACCTACCTACCCGTCCAGATCAAGGGAGGGAAAACGAGGGACAAAACAGATGTGCATCGAGGATAGATATGCGAGGAGTGAAACCCCAACAGGAAATCAGAGACAGAAGCAGGCATATGGGACGATGAATGAAGGCCTAATGAACAAGCTAAGAAAGGGGCAATAACTGTGTGCGAGAAAAGAGAAAAGAGAGAGCGACAGAGAAAAGGGGGAAACTTCGGAATAGAGACATAAATAAGCGTAAGGAAGACCCATATGGCATGTACCAATAAACGATAAATCTAGCTACTTAATATTCGCATCTCGATGGAAACATTCTGTCATTTCAAAAACAACGGGTGGCTAACTAAGTAGGTAGGTAGGTAGGTAGATATGTAGCAGGAGGGTATAAACCAGCAGCAAGACGCACGAATATCATAAAATTCCACTAAAGCAACGCTCAAGACCTCCCCATACATAGATAGGTACATGACTAACTAACTAGATAACTAAGAAGATAGGTACTTAGATATACAGAACAACAACGCCCACCAGCGCCAAGCTCCTTCGTCCCATTCAACGCAGAATTCATTTCGTTTCCCAATCTTCCCCCTCCGTATATACTGTCAGTAATACAGCCGTAGTAGTATACTATATCCATCCCCCTTCGCAACACACATATCCATTCATGTGTGTCTCTGTGTATACTTTCAAGAGACTGGATGGGTTCCCGTCCATCTTTCCAAGATCTAGTCCCAAAGCCCAATGATTATCTATCATAACCTACTGATTGCCCGTGCGTATCCATATGAGTCTAGCCCCGAGAGTAAAAAGATGGCCCTTATATACCACCGGTAAAGCCGACTCCGTTGATGCCCAGCCCGGAATCCATCCAGTTCTGCCAGTTGACAACCTCACTGGTATCCATGGTGACGTCCTGGTCGTCACCCACAGCCCCAGGAACATTGTTCCCGTAGAGCCCCGCGAAGTTATTATTATTAGTATTATTATTTGTAGTAGCGGACAAACCCGAGAGGTTCCATAACCAAGGAGGCGGGTGGTCGTCTGTCATGGCGTCCCCGGTTCCCATATCCATTTGTAAACTGTCTTGTTGATGATGGTGACGATTCGGCAGCGCGTTATCACCCCTTGTGCTGAAGGTTTCGATGGGGATACCCGGCTGTGGTGTCTTGAAGCCTTGGTGTGCGAAGGCTTCGCCGTTGAGCAGCGCTTGACTTGCGTACTCGCTGGAATCGCCCGCGAAGGCTATAGGAAATATGTTTTCGGGGCTGAAAAATGGCTCCATCATTGCGCTGTCAAGCTGCATGTCTGCGGACTTTTGGAATGACTGTTGGGGCGTTGCGGTTATTGTCTCCGATAAGCTGAGGTTGCTATTGCTGCTTCTGCTACTGCTGCTGTGGTCTGACTTGAGAGGATTCGGGGCTTGTGTATCCTGGCAGTTTGTGCCCACTAACTTCCGCCATCGATCTCGTGCAAGAGTGCTACGGATAGAGCTGGGTAGGTGTTGGAAACTGGCTGGTGGAAGTTTGTTGTGTTCTTCGATATCAAGTTCTTCAGCAGCTTGGGGGTTGGCCCGCAATCGCGCAATCTCGCTCTCTCGATGTCTCTTTGCTTGAATCATCAATTTTCTTAATAAGTTCCATATTACGGGTTTGGCTATGTCAATGTTCTTGTCTCCAAAGGTCGCATTGAGCGCGATCCATCCACGCTCGACAGAGGCGGACCAAGACCGACGACAAACCTCAAGCAGAAGGTATGCGACGGCGTGCCATTGGTTGTATGTTTGAAAAAGCCACCTCCAGCGCTGGATTTTTGGCTCCGAGTTAAGAACCCTACTATACTCAACAACTTCTATCGATGCCATAAAAAGTCGATCGCGCACGTCGCTAGGAAGGTCGTTGTTACCGGAAGAGGGCATTAGGGGTTGGTAGATAACAAGACTCATCTTGGACATGATGAGTCGTGCGATTGTGGCAGAGACCCAATTAAGCAGGTCGGTTTCTTTAGCTGGGCACAATCTCAGATATTTCTGATCGATGTGTTCGTACATCTCAATGAGCTTGGTTTCCTGTTCTTCAGGAGTGCTCTGCGGAGCCGTGGGGCACATCGATAGCGGGCTCGAGGCAGTATGTAGTTTCCTAGACAAGCCACAAATCTCATATCGAATGAGACAGAAAGTCATGTCCGTAGAGCCGATACGCTCTGGGGGGAACTCTGTCATTTCGGGGCTGATATCACTATCGTTGACGTTCAGGGGGAATAGGGTGTCAAAGGACCGCTCCACTACGGTCAACTCGCAGCCTTGGTCCTCTGCAGATCGAAGGTCTAATACACAGATGGCCCACCAAAGCCTCCGTCGCATCTCGATGTCAAATGGCGTTATGTTATCGAAGTGAGTCCCGTCTCGATGCAGACCCAGGGACTGCGCAATCTTTACTACTAAGCCAGTGAGCGTGGTAGAAAACTTCGTGTCATCGTACCGTCGGACAAGAATAAGAAATAGCACAAAAGCCTGAAGCACGACTAGTTCTGAGGTTGTTATACAATTTGCTTTAGCCAAGGCCTGCTCAGTAGCGAAGCGATACCGTGCAAGGAGCTGCGTCTTCTCGGCACCAAAATTCGTCACAACCTATAACTAATTAGAGTTGCACAGTGGACTACGGAAAGGGAATCGCATACTTCGTCCTGTTCCATAGACGTGATCGCAGCGAGATAAATAGAAAACATCAGAGCTTCAACGCCAGGAGTCATGGTGCTCATGTCGCTTCGTAATTCCTTGACAGTTTTGGTCATGGTAGGAACATGAAGAAGCTTCACTATCGGGTCAACATTATCCATATAGACTTGCCAGTAAAACAGCATCTGCGACGGTAGAGGGTGGAGTGATCGCAAGTCGACATTTGACGAGCTGTAGCCGAAAATGAATCCGTGATGATCGAGGTGTCGATCTGTTTGAGGATCCGCTGCAACCGGGGAGTCTTCATCACCAGACGAGTCAGAGGAATCGTCAGTGAGACGCTGGGTTTCTGATCGAAGGGCTTCGATCTATTCCCAAAGTTAGCTCTGCGACAGCCAAACACCTTGTATAACAAGACTGCATACCTCTTCGGTAATTTTACTCCAGAACGCATTGTTCACGTATCGAACCTTGCCCTTCTCATTCAATACAAGCTTGCCGAAGTCCTTGTGCACATCGCTACTGTGCTGACCCTTGGCATTTGCCATGTTACTGCTCGTCGCTGAACCACCAGTGTTTGTTCGGCGCGGCGCAGAGTAGCCGGGTGGGACGTTGTTCATCGACGAGACGTTCTCGATCGAAGGGCTTGCCGTCGTTTTCCGGCGATCGTTTTCGAGCACAGTGTCGGATGATGTTGCTTCAGGTGATTCGCTATTGGCTGCGCCATGCTTGTATGTTTCAAACTCAATTTGGCCACTCAAGTCTTCTACAATCCCTTCTAGTTTTCGCAACCGCTTCATAAGCTCCATCTCGCGCTCACTAGTCTGCTTAGGTGGAGCATTTGGATCTTTGGCACGCGGTCGTCGCGGGGCTCGTCCGGGAGCCGGGAAGACACATTGGATCTGTGCCTTGCGACAATTGCCGCACGGCATGTGCTTGTCGCAACGAACTTTGCGGCGGCGACATGTTACACAGCTCCGAGGATTCAGAGTCGCCGACGGCGTGGCAAATGGGTCCAGCGTGATTGGGCCAGTAATGAAGGATGGAGGTGCACCGGAGACGGGGAGCTGGTTGATGGGCGGAGTGGCCGTCGCCGGTACATGGTTGCGGTCCAGAGGTGTGGAAGGGTGAGGCGAATCGTTGGAATGGAGGGTCGGAGACCTGCCGGACGACGCCATGGTGGATGGGGAGTCCGCTGCGGCCGGAAGATTCATCGTAGGGGACATGCCAGGGGCAGACTACCAGACGGTCATATGATGAGGTTGGAGCTCATGAAACGTGGTTGATCACAAAACCAGCGTGGGCTGCACCAAGAGCGAGTGCCCGGTGACAGAGTGGTGGTGGTGGTGGGATGAAGAACGCTGTCAGCGGTTTGGAGAGTCTGGACTTCACAAAGCTGGTACCATTTCACGAATTTGCGGGCGAGAATTCTGCGTTTTTTCGTTGTTCTCATCACCTATCCAAGTCAAGTCTAGGGCGACAACAACAAACCGGGGCTTCTCGGTTGGGTTCAATAGAATATATTTCTCGCTCTCGTTTGCCTCTCGTCTACCGTCCTCTGTTCTCGTCTTCTCTCTTTTTCTTCTCCTTTGTTCTTTCAATTGCTCGACCCGGGGGTCAGCCCGTCCGTCAAGGGAGATGGTCGACGAGGAAGGTTTTGGAGAGAGAGAGAGAGAGGGCTTGGAGGGGCACAAATGAATTGAAAGATAAGATGCTGGAATCTAGTCGACTTGGCGCCGTCGAGACCTAGACATGGACCTGGACACTACCGGCGCCATCGTGGAGCGTCCAGCAGGCCAATGACAGCGAGAGCAGCTCGGCGACAAGGGGGGGAGGCGAGGGGGCTTGAGTCATCCTCCCGATCACCTGCACCCGCTTCTGCACCCGCTTCTGCCCGTTCGCCAACGCCAACACGGCGCAGGGAGTAAATTTTATTAGTACTTACCTCTCTACCGTATGTAGACTCGTGTATTATGTAGGGATCTCAAACAGGTCCTTTCCTACCGAGATATGTACCCACTGATTCTGCCACCGAGCAATTACGGACCGCTGTCCATTACTGTAGGTACTGCTGCGCCTGTACACAGCAACTATTTCCGAGAGAGTCAAGTCCAATCATTACATACCTACCTAAGACAATAGGGATTTTCAAGCAGGTCGCCAGTACTTACAATACCTACAATTGGTGTTTTTTGGCGGATGTGGGTTCAGTGAGTTCAGTGGGTTGAATGACGTATGCAGCCAAGTTGATTCAATTGCATATCGATAGTCTGGCCTCTCTACATAAGTACATACATGTACTGCGCATATACTTAAGCTTACTTACATACATGAAAAGTAAATATCCAAAGGGACAAGTAGGTTTCTTTGCGCGAACTAGACCGAATCCTTACCAGTTCCAGAATACTCATAAATTATACTCAAATGAAGGATGCACACTACATGTTTCTATCGTAATAGAGCAACCATGCTCATATGATATTCAAGCCAAGACATAGACGACATATAGTAGGCACATTAACCCATCGAAAAAAAAAACAATATAGTAATTCAACGCCAATCAATGACGCTTTGTATGTACGTCTTAAATCCATTCCATTAATAACAGTCGTTTGCCCTCATGCCGTCGCGTAGTTGTCTACAAGCACGAGTAAGAAAGTACCAAGAGGTATGCTATGCTAAAAATAGAAAGAAAAAAAAATGGAAGAACAGCCTCATTCGAATGTAGGCTTATGCTGCCAAATACGCCTATCGTTGCCCGTAGTCTCTATGAATAGTTGCCCTGGTCGAATAATCATCACACTCGATGCCATGTATCCCGGAAGTTTTCTTTTTGAGCCCCTCGCGCCAGTGCCAGCCCAAAGTCAAAACGCCATACGAAATCTGTGTTGATCAAATCCAGATGAGGAGTGGCGTGATGCGGTGCCCATGAAGCCAACCACCCAAGAATTAATGTATTTAGAGAGAGAGAAAAAAAAAAAAAAAGGAAAAAAAAGGCGCAGTGTGAAATGCTGCAGCCAGCACGATTCTGTAGGACCCACTCTCTGCATTGCGCCAATTGACATAGGGTTTCGTAAGTCTTCGATTAAGCGGCAGTGGTTTCGGCGTAATTTGCGTGTGCCTCGACCAACTGCTCTATTCGGGGAATTAGTTCGGGTATTCGAAACGGTTTCGAAATAACGTCGTCCTATTTGAAGTGTCAGTGCGTGTACTATGTGGGGGCGGTCTCTCAATACACTTACCACTCCCGCGGCCTTTGCATTCTCAATCTGCTCCGGCCGTGCATATGCCGTGACCGCAATGATGGGAATATGGCTAGTAATGGTACCATCTCGCTCCAGCTCGCGAATTTTGCGCGCACATGTAATACCATCCATAACGGGCATCTCTAGGTCCATTAAAATGATCGAGATATCATCTCCAGCGGACTCATTGCCTTGCCAGTAGCGCGATCCTTTCAAAATCTCGAGAGCCTCTCCTCCGTGATTCGCTACCTTAGTGTTGTTGCCAACATTACGGAGGGATCTCTGCAACACTTTCTGATTGACCAAGTTATCTTCTACAATGAGAACATCAAATAATCGTCGGCCATCTTCGGAGAATCGTGGTTCTGGGAACGAGGCCTTTGCGGAACCACTAAGGAGATCTCGAGCGCTAGCCTTCGGTTGCCGAGTTTCGATCGTAGTAGAGGAGCCAGGGGCGCGCGTAAGAGGAGGAGCAGAGGGAAGTACTTTACTTTCCGTCGGCGGAGCCTCCGTCTTGCGACTTTTGATATAGAAAGAGAACGTGCTGCCAACACCCTTCTGGGAGGTAACACCAATTTGACCACCTTGCAGTTCTGTAAGTATTCTGGAGATGAAAAGACCCAGTCCAGATCCTCCGTACTGGACGTGGGTTCGAGGCGTTGCCTGTGAGAAGCGCTGGAAGAGTAATTTTCTCTCATGCTCATCCAGGCCCCTGCCCGTATCCTGAACCGAGAAGAGCAGGTTGATCTTTTCACCAGTACCCCAGTCCCGTTGGTTTGTAAGGTCGTCCTGATCCGATCGATCACTCTGGAAGTAGGCAACCCCAGAATCTGTAATGTCCGAGATATCAGTGGATGCATCGAGAGTTACAACAATGGATCGTTTAGGGTGGGACTGCGTGAACTTGATTGCGTTGGTCATCAAATTGATCAAGACTTGAAGAAGCCGAGATGGATCCAGTTTCACCCAATCGATACCCATGTCAATATACCGGTTTTTGACCTGAAACTTCATCTCAATACCATTGGTATTTAATTCCCCTTCAAACATTTTGAGCACCCGTTGCACCACTGCCATCGGCTGCACATCAACAGGAGTAACAAGCAGGAGCTGGGAATCCAACTTAGATAACGTTAAAATATCATCAACGATACGTTTCTGGTGACTTGCACATAAGCTGATAGTATTTGCCGCCTCCAGACAACCGGCTAGAGCAAGCTTTAGATTCTCACTTTTTGAAGCCTCGTCCTTCAGCAAGCTGTATGTGCTCAGCGTGCCTGATATCTCGTCCGCGCACTGAAGGATTGCGCTAAGAGGGTTGCGCATCTCGTGACTTGTGATATCAATGAAGTTTTCCTGCTGGCGCTTGAGCTCGACAGCCTCTTCTCGCCGGTGCATCTGGATTTGTTCGGCCAATTTTTGCTGTGATATATTCGTAATGCACCCAAAAATTCCCTTAATTCCACCTTCGATGTCCTTTTCAGGATAGGCACTCATTAGCACCCATGTGTCGATGATGACACCTCCTTCGTGGCGAGCACACTTGAACCTGAATTCGTGGGTAATGGCCACTTTTTCAGAGACAAGTTGCCGCCACACAGCTTCAAGGGCTGGGCGGTCCTCATCTTTGACGCTCTGCATCCAGCTGTTGACACTTTCAGACCTATTGTGTCTTGATATGTCCCACCACATGTCGTTAGAATAGGTAATGCGCCCATACTGGTCGGCTATGAACATGCCTACAGGGGCAAACTCGGCCATGCGTGTGAATTTAAGTTCGCTTTCCTCAACTTCCCGTGTGCGAATGTGTAATTGTTCCGTAAGCTCTTGACGGTCTCGTAACGCCATCTGAGCTGCTCGCTGACCTCGCCGTATTTCCTCTTCAAATAATACAACCGAAGCTAGAGAGGTTGCTAGCTGTCTCGATAGCAGGTTGATAAAGAGCTGGTAGTCCTCGTCATATGGTCGTCGGGGATTAATGCCCATGACAATGAAACCGACAACGCTCTCGCTGCCAGTAGTTGGGTGGACGGGAAATATGACAATCGAGCGGCATGGCTCGCCACCACCTCGCAAATGAAACCCATCCATGAGCCCCTCAGGTAAAGTCCCTTGCTCTGATGATAGGGTTACCGGTCGGCCATGGTTCGACATGGATTCTCGCATATAGGGTGCAAAACCCTCGTTGCTCGTCTTCAGGTCCAGAGATCCGACCAGGCATGGGTGCTCGGGAGGAACACCAAGGGACGCTTCCAAGTTGAGTTGTGGTGGGTTCATCCAACTACCTGAATGCATCGAACAAATATCACTTTCCTGATCTTCCACAACAGAGTAAACTAGATTGAACGGGACATCGTCTTCATTATACTCGAGACCCTTGTTTACTTGACTCCAAAAGCTTTTGACATCTCGAGCGATGGCTGTCTTTTCACCAACTTCACGGAGAGTGAGCATCATTCTCTCGGCTATCTTTCTCCTCGTGTTCTCAAACGCGGGGTTATAGAGACCAACGACATTTCCATCCTCTCCTACCAAAGGCACGATCGACCAGGAGAAGTACGTCTCTTCGTTGAAGCCAGCACGCCGCAGGAACATACGATCGTCATTCTTCATCGTCGCCTGGCCAGATTCCCAGGCACTTTCGAATACCGGTTGAATTTCGTGCCAGATTTCGGACCATAAATCTTGGTATCTCGAGCCCATTAACTCGGGATGCTTACGTCCAGCCACGGCGACATACGCCTCATTATAGATCACCGTGAAGTCTCGACCCCAATATAGCGCCGCGGGGTGGGGGCTCCCCATTACCAAGTTAGAGATAGTCCGCAACTCTGACGACCATTCTTCCATGGGGCCAAGTGACGTGGACGCCCAATCTCGAGTGCGGGCAAAATGAATATGATGTGGTAAATCAGGGGTTAAGGGGATCCTAGTCCAGTCGAACGATGGCTGAGGTAATGACACAAGAGCTGCGGGGATAAAATCATGAGATCGGTGGATTACCATCGGCTCTCCTACGTCGTTATCCACACCCTGTTGGACTTGGCTATCAGTTCCCATGTCACCAACGTCACCGAAATAATCGCGATCTTGGATGGCAACATCGCTAGGGGTTTGGGGCTGAGCAATCGGGGTCAAGCCTCGGCTTCGTGATTCGAAGCTGGCATCGCGTTCTAAAAGTGGCTCGGGCGAAGCACGGCCGATTGATGCAGCAGTCGTGTTAGCACTGACAAAACGGAAACGGTTTCTAAGTGTATAGCAAGTCCAGCTAACACCACCATAGTGATATGATGGCAGAAATGTCTCCTGGCTTCCTGTTGGGTTACCACCTGATTTGATCCATGATCTGAAGTTGTCAAACTCCGCCCTCCCATCTTGATTATCCTGGAAGTCTCCATACACAAGTTGCCGTATAGAATCGGACACATGGAGCGCAGGGTTTGCATACAGGATTGAAAAGGGTCCGGAAGGTGTGTTGTTAACTGGGTTCAGACTATCAACGATGAAGGTTGGCCGATCATCTTGTTCAAGTAACTCTAAGATACCAACACCTTGAAGTACTTGCAATCCCGGAACAGATGCTTGGGTATCAGGGCTTCGACTCAATGTCGCTGCTTCAATAGATGACCAGCTACCCGGTGTACTCGAAGACCTTGCTGGGCTTGCCGCATTGACTGTGCCTCGAGCTAGTTTCAGAGTCGTCACCTCGGTGCCATCTCGCACTGTCTTTAACATCGTCGTCGCCTCCAGCCCAGTGTAGCCGAGTGGTCGCACGAGGAATGGTTTCTGTCTATGAGAGAAGAAGAGAGGAGAGGTCAGTCCGTCTACGACCTTTGGGGGAAGGATAGGTTTCGAAAAACTGCTTAGATCAATTTGTCGAGGGGGTGAAAGGCGAACCCGTTGCTTTTTAATAGGCGGATTAGTACCCTTCTCCCCAGCCTCGCCTTCTGGTAACCGCTTCGTATGTGCCGATTGAAGCCGAGGCGATTTCTGTGAGGCTGTAGAAATCCCCTCGTGACTGTGATCTGCGTCGTCTCCTATACACGCCGTCTTTTTTGTTTGGTGTAGTATATGAGCGTTGGATACAGTAGGTATCAAACCATAATGACCGTTTTCCGTCGCGAGTTCCCCTGCTCTTCCTGCCTTAGGATTATGCGCATCGGTAGCGAGCGTGTGCCGATACTCTCGAATCGCTTTGGTGAATACAATGGGATTGACGGGCGGGGTTTCGGACGTGAAGCTCTGATAAAGAGGAGCTGTCGTCGACTTGTCGCCCAGTATTGCCGGATTATGAGGTTCGTTAGGATTTGTTTCTCGTGTCATGAAGTGGTCTTCCTAGTTATCGGGTGTATAGTCGGTCACCACGCGCCAATCTGCCGACTCCAAGCCCAGGCACAGTACGTTTCTAGGTATCTGGGACGTTTAGACAGATCAGGTTTTTGTTTGGCCGTGGCCATTGACAGATCCAGGCGGCGGGTCGGCGATACTTGAGGGGCAAAACAAGCCGGGTCCGTCCCTAACGTCAATAATAGCAGCACTGATGGCCCGCAGCTAGCAACGTTCCCCGCCAGTGGAAACCCTTACAAACCGAGGTGTACAATGTTAGACGATCCCGTCCAGTTTGAACCCACTTGCAAAAGACGCCACAGCTCTTCGCAATAGTCGGACGAGCAACAAGGGAAGAAACCCACAGGCAGCGTCAGTGAATGGACACTGGCTATCTTCACGAGCGAGGACAGGTAGAGCTATGCTAAAAGAGCGGCACACTACACATACAGTAGAAGGTGGGAGGGAAGAGGAACAGGTATAAACACGCCAGCAGAAAAGTGGACAAGCAGTCGTACATCAGCCGGCCAGGGTACCAGGGAGGAGAGTAGCGTAGAATGTAGCAGTAGGTAGGTAGGATCTGGCAGGAGTAGCAGAAACAGGTAGTGTGGTGTACTGTACAGTAGCGTAGTGGGACGTGGAGAGGTGGAGGAGGAGGAGAGCAGTATGGCGAGGTATGGGAAGCACGTCGAGTTGTGCACGTTCCAGTCAAGTCGTAGGTAGTAGTAGTAGTAGTGAGGTGTGCTAGGCAAGTGCTAGGACAAGTTGGCGTGCCGGCGGCGAAGGAGGGGGGGGAGGGTGAGGGTAAAGAACTACTGTATGTAGATAGCTGGAGAGAAGAGAGGGCTTGAGCAAGTCGAACAGATGTCTAGACACTTTGCTGCATTCTGTCAATACTGGTAGACTGGGTGTTGAATGAGAATAATACGTGTAAGTAGTATAGACGGTGGTCTCTTTTGAAAGAGAGAGAGAAAGAAAAAAAAGGCGTTGATGCTTGCTTGCTACGTGTTGTTGTAGGTAGGTATGGAGGGAAGTATGTTTCGCAGAACGGATCGACGGGATATGGACAGGATGGGACAGGATGGGACAGAGACGTGCTACCGGCTGGTACCTACAGTTATCTACAATTCAGTTGGGTTAGGTATGTAAGTAATGTGTAGAGTAAGTAAGTAGGCAGATACAGTGTTCCATCTCGTGTGATGTCGAAGTAGACTGTGGTGGATAGAATCTGTTGCAAGAGTGTTGTGTTCCTACCTACCTGTGTAGAGTACAGTACTTATGATACCACCTGCACAGTAACAACAGATGGAGACGCATATATCACTGACACCAGGAATATCACCAGGAACATCACCAGGAAGAATGACAGACACAGTTATCAAGGAACACGGAACACCACCGACCACTGGCCACTGACCTGAGCCTGAGCCAGAGAACAGAGCGCCAGAGCTTTCTTTGCCAGAAGGACCAGAGGACAGAGGGGACAAGAGAGAGAGAGAGAGAGAGAGAAAGGTACCTACTCCGTACTCCGTACCCGCATCGAAATGAAAAGGTGCCGGGGTCTGCAGGACAATCGTGCGTTCCAGACCTTAAAGCTTCTGCTTGGAGCCTCCAGTCTGCTCCAGAAAAGGTTGCGAGGATCCTGGCACGACAAGCGATGATTTAGGGAAAGTTGGGTGGGCGATCTCCTCGCTCCTCGCTTCACTCAGCCAGGGCATGACAGGGGTAAAAGGCGGGCGGATCACTACAGATAATCACGAGAGCGCTAAACTCAACTGTACTCAACTCTTCTCAACCCATTCTCAACCCAGGCAGCAGATTCTCTTAGGTGGGGGGCCGAGGGGAGGAGCCTCTGGCGACAATTACTTACCCCCAATCGCCCCTGGTTTGGCTTGGAGCTAGTCCTTTCCGGGCATTATACTATGTAAGTATGTACTGTGTGCTTAGGTAGGTATTGTTAGCTCTCGGTACTACACTACAGTAGGTAGTGTACGCCAGTGCGCCATCAGGATCAGGATGTTGGTAACGTTCGAAGAGCAGAACATCAAAGGATGTAAGCATATTGCACAGCACATACCTAGTACTTAGGTATACCTAATATCAGGTGTATATCAGGCTTTCCTGGGTCTTATTCACTTCCACTTGGGCGCCGCTGGGTGTTCTTGCTTGGACCGAGTGTTCCAGATTCGTGACCTTGGCGTGGAGGAAGCTTCGTTTTCGTGCGACAGACAATCGGTGCTCGGCCGGGAGTTACAGTATGTAACCTCGGACCAAGAAGCTCTTCACTCCAATGTTCTGACAACCCTCTAGAGTACCGGTACCATCTACACTAGGTCCATAGCAGGTCCATAGTACTAGGTATGTAAGTGCATGTAGATCTCAGCCTGCGCTAAAGTACTGCTTATGTATCGCTCGTTCACTGCCTCCCTATCTGGCAAATTGTACGCTACACAGACACTAGTGCGAACTATTCAATGCCTAGGTAAACGAATCGAGTAGAAAGATCGGCTGTTGCTTGCCAGTTCTAGTATAGATTTGAAGTGGCAGAAGCGTATTACATACAGACATGACGGGCCTTCCCATTCCCCCGAGACCCTGGGAAAGAGAGCAGGCTGTTGAGTCCAATAAGTACTCCTGTGTATATATATGAAGTGGTTGTTGTCGTAGGGTAGAGCGGCTTTGAGATAAATACATACTTAGTTAGAAAATATCGCGCTGAGATGGCAGGGCAGACACGCCATCTGCAGAGAACGACGACGTCATAGTAGGCAAAAACGTGGTTAGGGTGATCAGGACTCATCTATCGACATCTTCTAGACCTTCTGACTAAGGGTTTTGGGGTTAGCGAAGCCCGTGGTTCTACTCACGGAGCCACTCACACCTAATATGTACATACTGTACGTGGTCTTCGAGTTCTTTTCTCTACTAGTACATCTACTTTACATAGGACATGGGCATGGACATGCTATCCAAGATATAGTACCTAAATACTACGTACATGGTAAGTTTCGTGTCTAATTGCCCATTTATGAATAATCACAAGTCGGCTGACCTCGATACAGCCGTCTACTATGTAGTGAGAGTTAGGAACTACCTACGTATGGTATATCATTATAAAATAGTTGCCTGTGACTGGTGTCTTCATCAAGGTCTTTGTCTATCCAGTTCCAGCAATAGCCGCTTTCCCCAAACAAGTAGGTATTTCCATGCAATTAGATCAGTGGCCGGGCTTCTTTTTTTTTTTTTTTTGTTCTCTGCCTGCCTGCCTGCTTCGCCTTCTGATCAGAAATTGTCTAGTCTCATTGATCTGAGTCGGGATTTCTCGCTGCCGGTATTCTACGTATAATAGGTACATAATGATCATAACCTACTTAGTTACTTGCCTATGCTAGTACTATGTATAACTGCGATCGAGGCAAAAAGAAGTTTGGCCTATGTGTTTGCGCAAGCCAATAAGTGATTCTAGAGCACTATGTACTTAGAAATGAGTGAGATGATAGTCTAACCGCTTGCGAACCACAGTTGATGCAGGTAGGCAATAAGCTGTTGTTCGCCCTGAAAAGGAAAAATTGCAAGAGTCAGGATTTCCTTCAGCTCTCGTTTGAAGATTTGAAATCCACCACATGCAGAGTGCTTCTAAGTAAGCCCTCCCTACTCCAGGGTAAAAAGACATACCTACACACCTTTTCGTACAAAACGTTGGAATTACATACCTATCTACATATATGCCGTGCATTCTGTTATACTCGAGAAAGACAACACAGCCCATCCCATCACAGAACAGTGCCTATACAACCTACAACAACAAACAACGTTAAAATGCCTCTCCCGCATACACCGCATAGCATACCGCATGCCTACATGTACACAGGACAAGAAGCATTGCTGCATGCAATAATGACTTGATGGGGGAACGCGTCTCCAAAGTTCCTTGCTATCCGGGCCATACACGTGCAAGATAGCAGGGAAGTATCGCAGCCGGCTCACATGATGTCGCATCCTCCCCGAAACAGCCATGCGACTTGTAGAAATCCCATCCCAGAAAAACAGCACCCGCGTTGTTTCTTAGCGTGTCTACGGAGACACGACATGACCGCTACGGTGTAATCTCGGTGTCGATATAGGTAAGTGTCTACCATGTATATATATATGTATGTATATATTGTAACTTCTCTCTTTCCTCGTTCTCGCAGCGAGAGAAGTAGGTAGGTAGATAAGTAGGTAGGTGTTGGTTGGTATGTCAGTGTCTAGAACACATGCCGTGTGACAGTCAACTTGGCTGCCACGGCCCGTATAACTTTGCGTCGATCGCTGAGTCTAGAACGATCGAATTGGGCACAAGGCGCGCCGAGTCTACCCACTCACGTCTGATGCTGCAACCGAAAGTCGGGCAAGCTGGTCCCGATCGCCCCGGGTCACTATTACGGACAGTGGGGGAAAGTATTCAACAGCCATTCCAAACAGGCCACCAGCTGGGAACTACGAAGTATTTATCGTCCTACCTCCACGTACCTAATCTACAGTGCCTATCTAGTGCTTTGAATTTAAATACGAGCCCCAGGACAAGACCACAGATCATCTTCCAAGTCAATCTGTTCTAAGACCTTCAGCCCAAGGGAAACCAGTGACAGGCCAAAGAACATACCTACCTAATACATACAGTACAACTACCGGTATCACACGATTGCTACAAACGGTCGGGCACACTGCCTACGACGAATGACGAACATGAGAAGAGTAAAATACCCGATATAAAATACCGGTATCATACCTATCAAGCTGGCTCGTTAAGATGTATATGTACACTTGGCGCTCTTCTGTTCCCCTCGGTAGGTTTCGCTACGAAGCCCAGCGGTATAACAGCTATGGTATGGTAAGTGAGGGGGTTGTTCATACGACCTACCAGATTGTACGGCAAGTTACCTTAGGTGCTTCAGCGTGTCGCCGAATATACATGTCACGAAGAAGCCTTATCTACTCGACCGGAAACCCGACTTGACTATCATCGTGCATACAAGGCAGGAGTAGGAGTGTATGACTTCCGAGTGTACTGCATGCACCCTACCCAACATTATCAGAACTGCCCGATCGAATGGCTTGCCACTCGCCCCTGTAGTCTACCATCTACTGACCTCGCTGGCAATCGATCGACATCATCGGCGATCTGATTCAAAATGCTCTACTGTAAACAATCTGATCATACAAGTTCCGCTTTTTATATCTGAGAGTACAGTATGGTTGCCAGGGTTCCTAGATCTCGGTTTTCACGACATAGGCGATCGATCTGATTATGCAAAGATGTTCCTTGATGATATTCACATGCTGTTTTGCTATTATGTAACAGCCACCATTTCTTCTGTGCTCAGCTGCATCGCGTTTTCGAAGAGTACGACACTACTATGATACTGATTGATATACATGAAGCGGCCTGTTTAGGTTGGCCGGGATATCTCTAAGCGCACTCAGAAACCAAGCGCTGTGCTCTGTAAGTACCTATACAGCTCTTTGGTACTTGGGCCACTGAAGTTCGGAAACCGATTAAACGGGTTAAGTAAAACCATTGTGTAATTTTTTTCTGCCTCTCGATTACATGAGCAAGCGAGTCATTCCGGCACGCATGTCTCTACCGTGTCACGAATGAGCTGGCATCATATCAAAGAACGCAGCTCGAAGAGAGGATATACGGCTCGACGGACATTAGCTTGGCGAGAAAGTAATAATATGTAGCTTCAAGGTCGACTCATAACAACCTACTCTTGCGGCTCCTTTGTATCTACATAGTATGTACACGGGTTTATCTTACATTCGCCCTAATGTCCTACTACCTATCATTGAGCATTCTACGATCTCTATAAAAGTTATCAAACTTTCAAAAGTTTATAGTTACAAAACTAGCTATAATAGGTTACCTACCATCCTCGCTTAATTGAACGTGTTGCAGGGATCATATCATTGTACATGAAAGTCGTACGTTGCATACTTTTATACCCACTCCGATCGCCACGGATGAGCAAGAGTTGCGTGTTGTCAACATCTCAGCTGTAGGCACGCCTGCATCGGCTTGGATAAATACTGTGCCAAAATCTGTACGGCGCACTTACTGACTTCATCGGTTAGGTAGGCAGAGGGTAGGCAAGTCCACTACGGGAACACTATGAACGGCCAGAAGCACGTCAACCTCTGTCTCGGAATCCACAGATCGTGCTTACTAAGTATTTCGGAGTTTCTTAGGGAACAGAGGCATTGGCACGGTACATGTAACCGTATACGGGATATCATTTAGACGACAATTGATCAAAGACATTATCATAGTGTTCCTAGATTGTCTTTTTGATAGGTCGTCGAATACACTCACATGCCCAGCTCACTCGTTAGCATCGGGCTATCTAGATGCTGAAGCAAGATACATGGCATACAACTTTTTCCTGACAGGAGCGAATCTGTTACTCAGCGTTATATATCTACATACCTACTCAGACATCACCATAAGATAGAGAGATACCTTTGACTAGTAGGTCATACCATTTGGTAGCGTCAGCAGCGACTAATTATAGACATTGGGGGTGCACAACACCACTGCTCTTTGCTTTTGGGTAAACCATCGGCTACGTGGGCAACGCTGACACCACCGGCCTATCAACAACGACTTAAAATCTTGCTTACTTCCTAGTTATAACCTGTAGGTTTTCCAGGACTATCGCAGGGACCATTCTGAGTTCTTATTGCATATAGAAATTCAAAATCGGGATCAAGTCGAAGAGGTGTTGCATGTAAATGCCCAGTCACTTTACAGCTCACTACTCGCTACAATAGTTAAGCAACTACCAAATCTACGAGAAGCGGCCAATCAACAGAGCGACAATGAAAGTGCGGGAGAGAGGAGGGGGCGCTTGAGAATCGCCAACACCTCTCCAGACCTCTCCAAAGAGGTTGGCAAATAGAAATCCCTGCTGGATAAAGCTTGGCTTCACAGGCCAGCAGATGATTGGTAAATCCATCTTCTCGACCCCATCTGCCAAAGCCAATCCTGAGGCGGCAGGCCACCAAAGCGCCCGTAAAGTGGCCCCCATGCTCCCTCCGCTCCCTCACACAACATGGCTCGGCGCTTACAGTCCTCCCTGACCTCGTCGTCGGCTTCTCTCATTGGCCTGCCGACACCATATCACCACCCCAAGAATCTGTGATCAGCCTGCAGCCGCCTTGTTGGTGCTTAAGCCGCGTCGGCACCCGCTGCGTGCTTTCTTAAAATGGGTGGCCCCCAAAGCTGGGAGGCCGGCTGGCTTCGACCTCGTCTAAGCCTTGAATTAATTGTCTCGCGGACTCACTGACGATTAATTCTTCGTTGTCGACTGCTGGGAGAGAGCTTCAACTTGGCGAATCGATGTGAAACAATCTGTGTAAACGGCCGACGTTCACGACATAGGCTCCAAAGCCGAGTGAAGACACCGTCAGATCAGATCGGGATAACAAAGATCGGCCGGTCTGTGAAGGCGTCGCGAGGCGCTGCTGCTGAATCCCCTATCATACCACCTCTAGCGGCTTGATACCATCGAGGCGAAACACGTCGCACATCCGCATCTTCAAAATGGGATACAGGATACTAAAGAGGAAATGGCCCTCGACGGCCGCCATGTGGATCATGTTTCCAGTCGAACTCGCGTTAACCATCACACTACTGATTCTCACTGAGCTCGCCCGACCAGACAAGTATCGGACAAAGCTCTGGCAAGCAGGTTACGAGCTGGGCTTCAACTCAAGTCCCAATGTCATCGCCTTTGCGCACGCCAATGGCAAACCCACTCCTACTATCCCCCTCGTATGGTCAAGCACGTGAGTTTTGCGATGCGCGCATCTTGAATAGACTCATATCGGAGTTAGAATGCTAACCTCACCCGATTCAGGATAACCAATTATAATACTGCCATTTCCATCATCAGCCTCTTCTTCCTTATCACGAGACTAATCGCATTCATTATGGAGTTCTGGCTCCCCATCATCGTCCTGCCTATCAACATCGCATTCGTCGCTCTATATGCCGCGAGTCTCGGTGGACAAGCGGGTCCAGACTACCTTGATCCTAACCATCCGAGCCGCGTGGCATGGTATATCGCAAAGCCCTGCAGCGTAGCTGCGAACCACAAGATCCAGGGATACTGCACCGAAGCGAAAGGTCTATTTGCCGCCTTCTCGCTCATGTTGTAAGCCTTCGCCCCAACGGGGACCTACAGCTCTTATCTCTATATCTTCCCTCGTGCTCGGCTAACAGTTCATGAAATCAGCGTGGTAACCCTCGTCAATCTCGGTCTCAACATCTGGGCCATGCTGCCTAATGAGCGCGACAAGCGGGACTGGGACTCGGATGATGAAGACGACGAGCCGCTTCGCACTGGCGGCGATAAGAAGGGCACATCTTGGGAGATGCGCTCGATTCCGCCGACGCCGCGAACAGGCCTCATGCCCTTTACACCGCGGACCACGGCATTCAATGCCCTAGAGGGCAAGAAGCCATCACATGTGTACAAATAGCCTGAGATAAGCGAAAGTCATAACAGATATAGGGGGCTAAATTGACCCCTGCCAACGAATGGATCAAATACAAAAAAAAAAATTTATTGATGATAACTCAGATGAGAAGCTTCATCAACGACGACGATGATGATGATGAAGCTGAAGACGATTAACCGTGGATCATTTTCCTTGCCCAATTGGGCCCATTCTTGCTTGAGATCTGTGCGGATTATCTCCTAGATAAGATTCTAGGCTGGCGTTATTGGCGCACACTACAAACTCTATAAATGTGTACTTAATATCTTCAACTTATCAATTAGGAAATGTCAATTCTCATTGTATCTTTACCGAGAGAGGCCTCCTCTCTTCGCGCTGGATTAATCTATGCCCTAGGTGTTAGAAGCATTGAGCTTCATGCTAACATTGCGCATAGCCCGTGGGACGTGGCTTCTACCTCAAACAAGTATTATTACTCGTGCTTCCCGTCTCGAAGACTCGTTGGCTCAATTGTCGAAATCCCCAGAAAACACGCATCACACTCAAACCGCGTCGAAGTCCAACACAACAGCCTGCGAGTCCGGGACAGCGACCTCGACAGCGCCGCCCTTGACCTCAACCTTCTCGCCCGTCGTAACATTTCTCAAGCGCACGGGCTTGCCCATGTCCAACTCGTAATTATAGCTGAGGCCATCCCACGTGATGCCAGTGATAGCATCGCTTCCGTTCGCAAAGAGTCTTCGCACGACGACCTCGCGCCCGTCCTGAAACCCTTCCACGCCAAAGGTATACGTGCGCGTCTTCCGCGGCGCAGGGCTCGGCATGTCGAGGTCTCCGGTGCCGTTGAGGGTGTAATTGTACGCGCGCATGTTGATGACCATGATGCGCGTGAGCACATTATCCACGTACGCGGCATACGCAGAGTCCCTGACGCCGATATCTGCGTCCGTGGCATTGGGTTCCGAGGCGGCCAAGTCCAGGTGCGCGACTCGCACGGGCTCGATGCGCAGATTGCCCAGGAACGCGGCGACCGCGATGTTGCCGTAGTACGGGGCCTTGGTCCCCACGACAGCGAGGTTCGTCGTGATAGGCTGCCAGCTCGCGTACCGGTAGTTGGTCCCCATGTGCATGTGAACCCTCCCGATGCCCACGCTCGCGCAGTACAGGTTGAAGTCGATCCCCCACAGCGCGGCGCCGAAGGAGTTCGATAACCCGGGCTTCCCTTGGTTGTAGAGCGAGTTCGTCTCTCCCATGATTTGCCTCAGACCTGGGCCGGCGACGGCCGAAATTTCGGCGAACTCAGAGACATGTGCGTCCACGCTAGCACGTGTGCGCGTGTGGTTCATCAGCGTGCCCTGAAGCGTCACGCCGGGCGAGGTCGCACCCGAGATGTAGCTGGCGAAGAAAGGTGCGGTTAGTTTGAACACGACCTCGGGTGTAATGCTTCATATCGTGATTGAGGGTTTCGGGATCGCTAGAGATCTGTCGGTGGCGATTTGGAGGATGGAATGGGATGGCATGATCGACTCACTTGTGCGTAGAGAAGTACCGTACTGTTCCATCTGAATCGAGACCCTCGGCCCATGTGCTTGCTGCGTCGAGAGCATTCGCCACGCCTGCGAACGACGGCGCCAGATACCCGTACGTCTCGTTGCCGAGCATATCAGGGCATGTCTCGGTGATAACCCCTTTGATGGCTCGCGTGCCGGCGAGCCACTCTGCCACGTAGTCGGATTCGCTGTAGTTAGACGGCCGTACTGGACCTTGTGAGCTCACCGAGAAGAGGTCGGGCTCATTGCCGTATTCCCACCAATTTAGCCTGTCCTTGCCTAGGGTTTTGCACGCAATGGCAGCCGTCTGAAGTAGAGTGTCCCATTGTCTGCTGTCATGGTTTCCGCCCATGTTAAAGCCATGGGTAAATTTGACGTTAGGCCATGTCAAATATGACTCGAAATACAATGGCCCGATCTCAATTGTTGTCGGATAGTCTGGAGACCGAGTCGCGTTGACGGTGCCGTTCAGCGCGATTGTTAGGTTTGGGTTATAGATGGCATAATCTTGCGTGTTCCCTCCAACTCGTATGTAAGGCTTAGTCCCTATGAGATAACCCAAGTTGTTGAGCAAATTGTTTGAAAACTTGTTTGGGTTCGATCCATTTCCTAGTAGGTTGTGAGTTGGTCTGGCGTTACTGCATGTATACCCCTAGTAAGTATAACTCACCTGCGAAGTCCGGGAACGACGAAAATTCGATTGAGAAGCTCACGAATCCTTCCAGGGGCTGGCCTAGGATGATGTCAGCAGCCAATGAGGGCCTTGACACGTTTGATGCGATCTTTGCCGTCGCCAAGCTAGCCAACACCAGCACACAGAAGATTGCCGCCATAGTGGTGTTGGATATATTGGAGTCTGCCTGATCACACCAATACACCAATCATTCGGCTTCTTCTATGTATACTTATTCCCGTTGACGAGTTGATGATGAGCGCACTGGCACATTCGCTGCCAGGAGGATGATGGCCCATGAACATGATATATATGAAGATCTTAAGGATTCGCCGTCTCCAATGGTCTCGCCTTGCGCACCCGTATGCCATTGGACAGACGGCCCGATGGGCTTATGACTCGGCTTATGGTAACCTAAATGGTTTGCATCCTTGCCCTTCCGTTCTCTGATCTTGGAGGCGATGGTAATTGCAACTCCAGGTGGCGGGGTTCAGACAAGGTCCAATAATGTTGTGATACGGTAACACCAGCTTCCCTTTATGGATAGCATCATGCGCTCTCGGCCAGGATGGCCTCGACGGGAATAGCACATGATTGCGGGGGAAACATGCTGTCGCAGATCAGTGCTGCTGGCTACATAACGGATCGGCAAGTGTACGGAACTATAAAGCACCTAGGTAGGTTTCAACTCTCGTTCCTAAGACCGAGATCTCCGGTGGAGGTTTCCATAGCCGCTCGGGATATTTTGTGTACAACGCAATGTATGAACAAATACCTCACAGCATGTACGGTTGGTTCGGCATAATACTACTCTGATTTTGTATTATACTAGAAGTAATTAGTTAAGTACGCTACAGTTTATGTGATTACTATAATTTTATCCATATATAGCGATTTTAACAACATCATGGATACTATCAGGCTTTAAAACCACCTCAGCTTCGCATTCGTTGATGATGCCTACATATACGTAGTATATCCCCAATATCGCTCAGTCATTTACAAGTCTCATGAACTCCATGGGAGGCTGACAGGTTGTGAGTCATGGCCTGTTTACCTACCTATAAGACGTATGTCATCTACTCTGATATCTGAATTTTTGATGAGGCTGGAAAGGAATTTGGAAGGAAACTTAGACTAGGAAAAACTTTCTCGGGAGATTACTCCGACATATGGTTCTAACATGATTTCTTCTCACATAAGCAAGCTACATATGCGGCTTTTGCTGCAAATAAGGATGTAATTTGCATTGCCCACGCTAGAATCGTCTGGCCTGACGGAAACAAATACGGCTGGATGGGAGATTGGGGTCATATTTGTGGCAGCCCTTCTTATTTTTCCAATGTGTACCTCCCTGGGACCGACATGAAGCCAGACTGCATGTGGATCAGCAAGGAGCACCATGTCGGCGGTTTTCAAGCCCACTAGCCAAAATTTTCGTACCAGACCAGCAAGTCGATCGCTCAGCCTCCAGAAACGTAGGGTGAGATAATCGAACATTTTTACAAAGGGCCTCCGTTCAAGGTATATAAGATCCCAGATCCGAAATATATATTATATTGGAAGTCTCAGCGCCCACCGCTTAATGGAAGTGCGGGAAGACACGAGCCTGACATTGCAATGTCGGAAAGCCCCTGGATGAATCGCCAGTAGCTCCTTCGGACGACAACGACCAGATCAATTCCCGTAAGAGCTCTGGAGGAGTCTATAAGCCCAATGTTAGTCATCACTGATAACAACCGACACTCCGTTGAGGATCTTTGCCACATCGATGCGTCTGTTGGGCCGGACCTCCTGAATATTTATTCCGGGCCATTTTTTCGAATGTGAGACAAGAGCCTCTGGCCAGTGTGTAACGGGGTAAACATCTCTGATGGCTGTTTCCATATTGGCCACAACAAATTGTACGCCAACGAGCTCACGGCTGCATCCATGCCCTATAGCAACGTTCTCAACTGGACAGCTGTAGGTGCTATTGGAGGTTTATTTGGTTGAAAGAACTAAAGCACTATCGATTTTGAGACTCTTTTTTGAGCCGCGAGGTTACTGCATTCTCTACTCTTTAGACTTCCTCCTTTTCTGTCACTTTCTAGAATATCGAGTTGCAACTGATAAGGATTGACTTGTTCTAGTCTGGGTTGAACTATAACAATGTGATATATGAAAAGCGTCAATGAAGCCCGCGTTGAAGCTCATTATTACTCTGATTTATTTCATGCTTCACAGGTGTCAATGATCAACCAGGAATGTATTGGTCTAGCTAATTGCAATCAATTACCAGACCCCATAACTTCATAAGGCCGCCAATATGAAAGGCAGAGAAACCAGGCGATCCATTAAAGACTCCGGCTCCAGCTTGGCTAGCTGATTGTCTTATCATGGCAAGTCGACATGAATCGTGTCGGGCACAAGCAAAACCCATGAGCATCTTCCTATATCTTTATTCATGAGAAATAGAATGAATGAATGCTATCTCATTATCGCGGCTGGAGACGTTGTTGAAGGGCCTGGCTACTTGCATGGTAGGTATAATCTGAGGCGTAGGTAAGTGGTTTAGCTGGATCAGGCATGTCCACGCGATACCTACTGCATGGCTTGGTGGAGCAGCCGCCGGCTAGCATTGCCTAGTGCTGTAGCGCTCACTGTAAGTCGGTAGCAGCACCGATGTCGTCAATAGCCCATCACATAAAAACGTTATCAGTTGAAGCTATCACCTCTCAACGACATGCTTGACGAGCTTCAGGAATACTAGCAGTGGCCCGAGATCGCCTAATCCTACATTAGTCGTTCTATTTCTCCTCTCATTCTCGTTCATGGTCAGAAAGTAGGAACGCCTGCAGCTAACTCATCATGGCTTTGCTGTACTCTCTACAGAAGAGTGCCACTTCGTCCGCACGGCTCGTTATTAGATCACGTTTTCAGAGGATGAGTCTCCCTCTGGTAGCATCTAGATTAGCTTCAACGGCACCACCAAAAGTGAGTCTTTCTTTGTTCCGCTACTCTCACTGATATCCCAGAGTAATTGACCAGTCCATTCCACGACTTAGCTCAATGACCCCTCTCTATTCAAGACGGATGTGTGTTACGTGAATGGCGAATGGGTGAAAGCTGCCTCGGGCAAGACTTTCGAAGTCCATGACCCCGCGACAGGAAACCTGATAGGGACATGTCCCGAGTTCGATGCCAAGGACACGGAAAAGGCCATCGCAGCCGCCAGTGAGGCATTCAAGTCCTTCCGTAACAAGACTGGCCGTGAGCGGTCCAAGCTGCTACGGAAATGGTACGACTTGGTGATGGAAAACTCCGAGGATCTCGCTAAATTGATCACTTTGGAAAATGGCAAGCCTTTCGCAGACGCTAAGGGCGAGGTCAATTATGCTGCGCAGTTCTTCGAATGGTTTAGCGAAGAGGCACCACGCGTATATGGCGATACAATACCAGCCTCTGTACCTGGTAATAGGGTAGTGACGCTGAAGCAGCCTGTTGGCGTGTGCGGTCTAATCACACCGTGGAACTTTCCCGCCGCGATGATCACGCGTAAGATTGGTCCAGCCCTCGCTGCAGGGTGTACAACGGTATGCAAAGCGCCAGGAGAGACGCCGTTCACATCACTGGCATTGGCAGAACTAGCCCATCGGGCTGGAATACCTAAGGGTGTGGTGAATATCGTGACCTCCCTCAAAAATACTCCCGAGGTCGGCGAGCTTATGACGACGCACCCTACGATCCAAAAGGTCTCATTTACAGGTTCTACTGGGGTGGGCAAACTCTTGATGAAACAGGCTTCATCAAGCTTAAAAGTATTGTCTATGGAGCTGGGTGGAAACGCACCATTCATCGTGTTTGATGACGCCGACGTCGATGCCGCGGTTGCTGGTGCCATTGCATCCAAGTTCCGTTCGTCAGGTCAGACATGCGTTTGTGCGAACCGCATTTACGTCCAGAGGGGCATCTACGATGAATTCGCTAAGAAGTTTGCCGAGAAAGTCAAGGGCTTCAAGGTGGGCCATGGTTTTGATGAGGGCGTCACCCACGGGCCCCTAATACACGATCGCGCCGTATCCAAGGTTGAGGCCCACGTAAAGGACGCTGAACAGAAAGGCGGCAAGGTTGTCGTGGGAGGCCAGAAAATCCCGGAGCTGGGATCCAGTTTCTTCCAACCTACTGTAATCACTGGTATGACAAAAGACATGGCTATCGCATGCGAGGAGACATTCGGCCCCGTTGCCGGCCTATTTCCCTTCGATACTGAACAGGAAGTTGTGGAACTGGCCAATGCTGCTGATGTTGGATTGGCCGGCTACTTCTTCTCAAGGGATCTGGAGAGGATACATAGGGTATCGGAAACACTAGAAGTCGGTATGATAGGCGTCAACACAGGCTTGATTTCTGATGCAGCTGCACCGTTTGGAGGTGTGAAGCAGTCAGGATTTGGTAGAGAAGGATCCAGGTATGGCATAGAGGAGTACCAGCATATCAAGACGATCACATATGGTGGCATGGGCAAGGCACTGCAGAGCTAGAATTTCATGGAAACATGGAAACGTGGAGGCTCTAGGAGCAAATAAAACGAATAAATACCTCTCGTGAAAATACCTTCTTCTTTTATTCGCAATGAGTCCTCTTACAAGAACTGTTACGGGGTTTGGAGAGATCTAGCATGTGGTGTTTGTAGTCCCGTTAACGCAATATGCTCGCCTTTATGCATATCACTACCATGCACTTGACCGAGCTGTCACAATCCTCAAAATTTCGGACCAGCGAGCTTGATTCGTACCCAAAATCACGAACCGCATCAATTGCGCCCCATGATACGTCAACCATTTAATTCGGCCCTTGGCCGCACGAGGGCTGATCTCAGCCGAGTGAAGGAGGGAATCGCGGCCTCTCTCCGCGCCTTCTCCACCGCCCAACAACTCGCCGCAAACCCTACAGACAACAACGGGAATCACGGTAGCCCACAACCGACAGGGAGACAACGTGCCGCAGCAGCCGTCTCGGACCTCTTCGAATTGAGTAGAGGAGGAAGAGGGAGATCCTCGCCGGGACCAGCCCCAGAAAAACCAGAAAGCGCCTTCAAAAAAATCAACTCGCGGGCCGAACACGACCCGATCACAGTCCCCAAAGCTACATTATCAGGTAGCAACCCCAATATCATTCGCGGCGGCTTGCGAGGCGGAATAAGAGGCAGAGGAAGGGGAGGTTTTATGCGAGGTGGCGCGGGACTTGGAGGTCGCGGAGGTGGTCGTGGTCGTGGCCGTGGCGGCGGCGGAGGCGGAGGCGGAGGCGGAGGTCGAGGAGGAAGACGTGGAAAAGATGGTGAAGATGCCGATGACAGCACTGATGTCAAGGAAGGGGCTTGGTCCGCTGAAGTCCTAGCCATGCGCGAAGCGAAGGAGATTGGATCGAGTCACGACTTCGACCCGACGATCTCGAGGGAGGACCTCGCGGGCTGGGGCCCCGCCGTACCAACCACCGGCTCACGCTCCGCCAAAGACGACACGGTGATACGGCAGGCGCGAATCCTCGGCGGCGGCCGACAATTCGAGCCGACCAACATAATGGCTTCATCGGACATGTGGAAGCAGTATACCTTGGGCAGCGGAGTGTTCTTCCCGAGCCTGGAGATGAAGAAGCGTTCGGCCGAGTTGATGGGCCTGGAGTCTTTCCCGCCCTTGCCGAAGGAGACGAAGGATGCAGTGCTTCAGAGCGCCCTGCTGGGCACGTATCAGGGCCCTGAGTACGTCGAGCTCAAGGATACGTTGGGTACTGTATATAATTATGTCAGGAGGGACGCCTCGTGGAGTGCGGATGCGCAGCGGCGAATTGAGGAGAAGGTTAGGAGCTTGTTACCTGGTGGCAACACTGTGCCTGCTGCGAAGGCTGCTGGCGCTTCGAGGTGATAGAAAGTCATGACGAGAATATGCACTGAAGACGTGGGATAGACACCAAAAATGGTCATCTGTCTTTACGGGACGCCAGATTTTAGTTCTAGCCGTCACTGTATTATACCATTTATATAAAAATGAGAGATGCTTGCTATATAATGCTCATGACGTGTATCCTGACCTGACATTTAGTGTCTACTTTACATAGTCACCTTATTGCAAAGCCATGTTTCTGGTAAATAGCGGAATGCTGTATGGGTAAAACTTGAGGCAGGCAGACTTTCGTCGGAGAGATATACAACGAAATTAATAGTATGCCACTATTCACCCTTCCACAGCCTTGATGGCAGCCTTCTCAGCCTCTTTTACCTCGGCAATAGCAGCCTTGATGATTTTCTCGACCTCCTGATCCGCCTTCTTCTGCATATCGGGCACAATCTCTTTTGCCTTCTTCCACGTAGCATGCAGCTTGTCCCTCTTCTGGCGGATGTAGCGTATGCGCTCGCGCCACTCGTTTGTCACGACCTTGATCCTCTTGATGACGTCCTCGGGCCTCTCGGCCTCTACTTTCAGCACTAGCTCAAGCTCGTTGTCTGGGTCTCGTTGCGGCTGCTGGTTAAACTTGGGGCTCTTCTGTACTGCGCTCATGATGGGCTGCACGTACTCGGCCTCGTGCACGAGAAACGATACCGCGCGACCGCCGCGCGGAACCACCTGCGCCAGTTCACGCAGCGGGTACGTCTCTCCGGTCTTCTTGTCGATGGTCACGGGCAGCCCGCCAACGACGTCGGGGTCGAACCTTGCGGCTGTCTGCATCTTCAGCGCTGCCTTGGACTTCTCGGCACGTTGCTGCAGCCGCGAATTGACGTCGGCGAAGTTGAGGGGGTCATCGGAAGTGGCAACCGGGTGCGTCGACCCATCATCGGATGGTGGTGGTGGTGGGGGAGGGGAAGGCTTGGGTTTCTTGAAATAAGCGGTGGTCGCATGGATATTTCTCGCTCCAGCTATGTAACTTGACGTAGACGCGGGCGCTATAGACTTGAGGAATAAACGTTGCTTGTAGCCCTGACATATTGGTTGGGTGGTGTAGGGTGCTGTTGCACCTAGGCTGGGTGCACGTGCGACATTGTAGCTGCTTCAATGAACGTCAGGGAGGATATTTCAAGGATCAATTGCGCGGACATACACTCGCCCTGCTCGGGGCTGCACGGATCTATACCGTAGCAATGTACGGGTTGCTGTGTTGCTCATTTTGTGATGTGAATTCTTCAAGTCTTGGAGCTTCCTTCAAGCTTAAACGTCAGATGCCCCCAAAAATGGAAGCTACCTAGGTACGCCAGGCGAAGTCCCACACCCCGCATTATCTTATCAACCAAGCCACCACAGCCACTTCCCCGCCAGTCGATAAGCTATTCCATCCTTTATCAACAAATCACTAGCAAAAATCCTCGATGAGGGTGTCATATCACCCTCAACAAATTGCAAAACATAACAATCCAGTAAAACTGTTCTCGCCCGGGATCGAACCGGGGATCTACTGTGCTCTCCATATTCATTGATTATGTAAGACAGGCACCCTAACCACTAGGCCACGAGAACAACGATGGTAATCATCTGGATGATGGTTGGGGAAGATTAACTGTTTACCACTTATAAGCATTAAAGTCTGGATACAACCTCTGCTAATGCCACAATGCAAAAAATCAACTAGGAATTGTCAGCCAATAAATCCTACAGTTAAGAAATGGTGTTTGGTTCAGCTGTTATGGCTATACAGTCAGCCGTTACTTCGGGTAAAACGATGATCAAGTTTAATGGTCGTGTTTATACTTCAAAGATCTTATCTTTAATTATATTTCATCCATTAGGTTTAATCATGGTATTATAGTAAGTCTTAATTAAGTTATTTACTGCGTTAGATCGATTTGAAGAGTTCTTAATAACTTTCTATGTTAAAAGCTTCATTATTATTGCTCTTTTTTATTATGAATAAACAGCCTATAATCTCTGGGTGAATAGCGTATAAACTACGAATAATGAGTTTATATGTCATGAATAAACGACGTATAGACTAGATAAACGGCTTATGAGTTATGAAATAGGGTGTTGAAGCACGACCGAGCGAGAGCAAGGGCAAAAATGAGGCAGTAAGATCCCAAGAGCGCGGGGATACTAAGTCCTGAGGGTTTCACGATAGAGCTCTAGATACTACGTCAATAATGTTTTTCTAACGAGTATCATCGCTAACATACGCATCCGTCAGAACTGGCATCTCAAGTTTCAACCGTCGAGCTCATTAGCACACCAGACGGACTTAGCAGTGAGTGTAGATATTTGCGAATAACTGAAGGTGTGTTACACGGGTACTAGCTGCACAAGTTGTAGTAGCTGAACATGCAGTTCGCCTTGCACTTCGGCTGTACGAAAGGCCATTGTAGGTTGTTCATGATCTTTCGGAGACATGAAGGCAATATTGAAAGTGAGGCTATACAGACTTCGCTTCTTGAAACAGACCCTAGAGACTCAGGCGGTCTGGCCTGGCAGACCATTTGTATAGAGAGTCGAATTAAGCCACCAGCAGCCTAGAAGGAGTTGGTTGGTCAAGGACTCATGCAGCCCTAGTTGATCATTATAATCTTAGTTGCTCAAGTTCCAAGCCCAGTCATCTGCCCTTGTTATAGGGGGGTGTCATACTATGGTCGAGTGTGTAGTCTTGTCTCACCTGTAGTGCTTGAGAGGGAGTTTCCATATTATGGCTGCGGGTTTGGTGTCGGCGGACTTGGTAGTCTAGTGTCTCCTCTAGCCACAAGCTCTTCTATAAACAAATATGCAGCCCGCCTTATTCCTGAAGGGCTTGACGTTAAAGAACGCCTGTTAGTTCGCCTAATCTTCTAGACCTTCCAGCGCTCTGCTGAGTCGTTTCCAGAATACTCGCCAAACCATTGATGACTTTGGGGTGGTTAATAAAACCACAAAGAGCTTCAAGCTCGAATTCATCAGGCAACCCGGACGCCGTCAATGTAGCAGCACCTTATTCACCAGCGAACCTATCACTTCCACCAATTTTACCGGGCGTAACGTCAATGCCCATTTCGTTTGCGTGTGGATTGTCCTTATGCGCCATAATGACAGCTCGGGGACTGAGGCTCAATCTGAGGTGAGATATCAAAGGAAGAGTAAGAGATGGTTGCTCATCTTGCTGCAAGGCAAAGCGTATTGACATAATTTATTCCGGAATAATTGCATACATACAAAAATGCGGAGCAAGAGGTGAGTAGGAAACTACGAAGCTGTGATGGAATAGTATTCTAACGACTCTCACGTCATCTAAGCAGCATGAAAACCCCTCGCGCCCTGTCTGGAAATATTGAAACTTCTACATTTTTGGCCTCTTTCTATTCAAGATTAAGATATATCCCAAGCCTCAATACCAACGCCAGCAACCACAACTCTCTCCCCATTTCCTATGCCCCGACTCTCACCCCCCTTCCCACCTACCTCTCTTAGTACCTCCAAATCCCCTGCGTCCGCAACGCCACTGTACCGATCGTCGATTAACTGAAATTTCATAGAAGCAGATTGCCAGTCCACGAGACGCCATAGCTTAACGCGTTGGTCGTTACTCGCGGTAGAGATCACAGCATCTCGCTCGTCATTCTCAAGTCGGACTATCCCTATCCCTGTTATCGCCGCGGCGTGTGTGGAGCGCACGATGATTTTGTTCCGGATCTCGTACTGGGGGTGTTGCTGGCTGCTACCAAGGGTTGGCGAATCTGCTCTTGGAGAGTATATGTGTAATACCCCGATTGCGTCGTCGTCTCCACCCGTTACGACGAGATATGAAGTCCCGGCCGTTGTGGCGATGCTGTGCATATCCAGTGATTTGATGGTGCTTTGGTGGAGTTTCGTGACGAGTGTGTCTGACGAATCCTCGACCTCACCATCCGAATCATGGATATGTGGAAATACGGCCAAATGACCGTCCGTGGCAGCTGCTAGAACCTGTGGATAACATCGATCGATGAAGTTCAGGTGTCTGAGTTGCGTGAGGCACGCACCGGTGTACATGCGTCGTCCTAACAGTCGGAATCCACTTTGTGGAGAGTAGAGGTAGCTCTGCACGGTAGAATTCGAGAGTGTCATCGTGATGCAGAATTCCGGCTGTGGAGATGGCATTTCTGATGTAGCGACCCTATTCCCAACCGTCTCATCGTTCAAGCGATGCACCTCGAAATCTGTAATCCGCAAGTCGCCTATCTCAGAGCGATCGGTGAACACAGCCTCACATACGACGCCGAGCGGACATATATCACTTTCTAGTGCTGAGACGCGCCAGATGTAGAATTCCTCGTTACCACCACTGCTGAAGAGATACTGGTCCTTATACCACTTTAGCTTCTGGATACCTGTATTGTGCTTTTCCAGGATAAGCGCAGAGCGAAACTGCTGCTCGGATTGACCTCTCTTGCCAATCTCCCATATGCGGATTGCAGTGTCTTCGGCACCTGTCGCCATATACTTTCCCGAGGCTACCGCCACGGCCTTGATCTCGCGACCATGTCCACCCTTCTTCAAAGACAGATGTGGCGGGCGCGTCTGCGAGAAGATCTTCATCTGCGATGCTTTGGTGCAGACGAATCTGAACCCATTAGGATTCCCCAGAATCTGTACCTGATCCCACACGCGATGTCCACCGCCACATTCAATCGTGGCTACCTCGCTCTGCTCCGTCACGTTCCAAATTACGAAGTATTTGCTTCGGAAACCGCTGAGCATGAGATCTTGCTTTCCGTCTTCTCTGTCGAAGAGCCAGGATTCCGCAATCAGAGGACCGAACGGCGGGCTTGTCTCGTGCAGAAGGCGGATTTGGAGATTACCTGTCGCGTTGAGGATCTCGTAGATCCTGTACTTTCCATCGCGAGCAGTTGTGAGGAGATATCGAGGGGAATTCTCAGAGTGTCTGGGAAGCTGTAGGATTGATGCGACTTTGTCGCCAGTGTTGACTTCCACGGTCAGGAGCGGAGTATATTTGTTTTCTAAAGCTGGGCTGAAAAATGTCAGATTCCCGTCCCTAGAGCCGAGGACCAGATAGCCATGACACCATGCTGCAGTCGTCACGATCAACCCATCAGGTATCTCTACTTCGCTTCGTTGAACCAAAGTGCGGGTTTGATCAAGACGGAGAAGCTCCGCTCTTGAACACCCGTACGCTAGGACTAGAATTTCGATAAACTCATGGGACTCTCTCCGTTCAGAGTTGCAACACGCTGAAGAAGACGGAACCAAAGTATCCGAAAGGCAGATGATATCGACGATTTTCCGCTCCGCTTTGTGGATTGACACAAGCGAGTCGCCGCTGGCTTCATGGTAGTAGAATAGCTTGCCGTTCGGAGCACCAATAAAAGCCGTCGCGGTTCGTCTAGAGCTTCTAAGGATAGTGTACGATTGTATAGTTTTCCGAACTACGTCAGGTATTCGGAGCTCTTTCCACTCCGTTTTACCGGTAAGGGTACCTAGGAATAGCCGGCCTGACCTTGTAGTAAGAAGGAGTTTGATATCCGTGATAAATGTAAAGCTTTGGAACATCTCTTTGCCGTTTCCATGTATATAAGACGTGGTAGACGAATGCGGACCGAGGCTTTCGTCTTCACATTGTTCGATCAGGTATGTTGGAGAGACATCAAGTTCTTGAATACGTCGCGGGTACTGATCAATGTTGTCTACCGCGTCAGCAGGGGCTCTTGGCGTATGGATGGAGTCACTCTCCAGGAGTGCTATCTTGCCATCACCACCGCCAGTAGCTATCAAAACACCATTTGTATTAGCAAGCATAGCGTGTGACCAGATTTGTTTCCCGCTGTGATTAGAAAAGGTCTCATGGTGTGTCATCTTTGATTGTGGGGGAACAAAAGCAGTTGATGCCCCTATTTCAGACATTTCTGCAGTGACCTGTGGCCCAACGTTTAGCTCGAGATGCCATCTTTGCATTGTGCCATCTTCTCCGAATGAATAAACTTCAAACATATCTCCTTTGAAACCCGGATTTAGGCTGTTAATCTCGACTTGCCAGATCCTCGACAGATGGCCCATGGCCATAGCGATGCACCTTGAAGGGCTATTCGCCAGCCCTACGGAGCCAATGATAGAATCTCCAAACCCAGTTTGTCTTGATTCGGAGATTTGCGTGTCGTATGTATTGTTCTCGTTGTTAGAATGTTCCTTTCGCTCCGTGATATCCCAGATCCGGATCGTCCTGTCATCACTACAGCTTGAGAGCAATCTGATTGCCTCCCCGGTACTCGTGAAGATTTCTGATGAGATGTGAACTCCGAAAATTGACCCTTCGTGACCCGAGAACACAAACAAGACCTCACAGCCCGCTTCTTGCACAATGTCAATATCATCATTGTCCCTTTTGATGCCAGCATTCGAGCCTAGATGACATTTCCAAACCACAATCTCGCCGAATACCGTCCCTGCCGCCACTAATAGGGAGTTACGCTCAACCCAGAAGAGGTTTCCCGAGTACAAGTTGGGTCGGCAGGGTGATTGGATGCGTCCTAATACGAGAGTTCTTTGATCCGCGCTAACACGCCCCTGAATTACTTCATTATGTGCTGTAAGTAGAACAATGTGGTAATCGTCAAACGGTGAGATACGGCCGTCAAAGATCCAATCAGGAGCTACTGCTTCCGGTGCTTCGAAGATAGAGCTTAGGAACCTGGATTGCACACGAACGTCATCAGGAACACCATCATTTGAGCTAACAGAAATCAATTGCTCAACGACGCGACCAGGTAGCACTTTAACAGCATTGGCACCCCAAACGAGGACTTGAGGGGCGCTTCTCTGGACGCTGGGTTTACCATCGTCGGTATCAGTAACAGGAGGCACGTAAATCCCATGGATAGGTTGCCCATCAAAGATAGGTATTGTGCCGAGGGGCTGAGATGTCGCAACATGGTAGATCTTGATGTCCGTGTCTTCGGCCGCGAGGAGGTACTGCTCCTCACCCACCGTTAAGAAGGCAAGCGCCGTGATCGGGTTCAGCACATATTCACGGCGGAGTTGGCAGGGAGGTGCCGCCTATGACAGATCAGTATCAAAATTACCCATTTAGAAGCGATTTCATTATTTTGACCCGTGACAGCCCTTGGCGTTACGACGGTGAAGTCCATCGATTTTGGAGGGGAAATCTGGTGGGACTCATGTATGGTGGGGCAATGACGAGGATTTTTTTCTTGGTCGGGGATTCTTTTGGGGTCCGAGATGAAAACTCACTTCACGAGACATTTCTTAAGTAGCCTCATAACGGTGCCGTACGCGTTTTCAGAAAGCGAATGATTTGAGTACCGTTTGCCTATGAAATAGCGAAGAATACACTTTAGATTGCAAATGCAAAATGGAGCATGGTTCCGCACGGAAGCCCGTGATTGGTGCAATTGAGATTTTCTAATTATCAGCAGATACTTGATATAGATATCACGGGAGAAATCTCAGGTTATTATTTAACAATAGTCATGTATTTCATTAAGTATGAATCTATCCACTGGGTATTCATTTCTTCTCAACTCAAAGATTCTTTGCGACCCGTAGTCACACCCTGGTCATTGAAATTTCATCATAACCCAACCAAGCGCCGGCAAATGCAAACCCACGATATATAAACCCCTACTATGTCGTGGGGTACGTGTTAGTCCTTTACTAACTACATATCCTTAGACCCGCGAATGAGAATAGGGTTCATAGGCAAGATCTGAACGAGCGCCACCGCGCTGAGGAGCAGGGTAGTTGTAACCACTGTACCCAGAGTTGCGGTTGTCACCAAGAGGGGCGTACGAGCCGTTGGGAACCAGCTTTTCGCTGTCGGAGTGGCGAGACCTGCCACCGTGAGGACGATTCTCGGGCTTGCAGCAGCAGATGCTGAAGAGCCAGAACAAGCCAGCGCCGAGCGCGAACGCAACACTGAGCCAGAGAATGGCGAGGAAGCTGGTGTTGAGGCTGGCTTTGACTCCATAAACTTTACCCACACCCAGCACAAGACCGATTACAGTGGAGCCTGTGACGGTCAATAGAATGGCAGTGGCGATAATGGCGGCAGTGGCAAAGCCGGAGATGATCCAAACGACGCACGAGACAGCGCGGGAGCACGCTGTGAACAGCCCGACGAGAAGTTCTAGAGCTAGGGCGACGATGGCGATAATGAAAACCACTTGAGTCCACTTCGTGATGGTCTTGTAGAGGTTCAAGCCTTCGTCCAGCTCCTTAGGAATTGTGACATTTAGCTGAGCAACCTCGGTAAGCCGCTGCACCCAATCCAGGTTGAGCTCTTTGGAAGCCCAGTCAAACTGAGCCTTGGTGCAGTTCTTCTTGCCATCCTGAGGGGTGACACAGTAGCCCCAAAGAGTGAAGTCGTATTTGTTGGCCAGGTTGAGGTCGGCGGCAGTGATGCGAATGCCTTGGAGAGCATCGGTGACATCGCTGGCCACATCGTCCGCAGTGTCCCTGGCGCTCATCATGCTCCACAGGGGAGAGCGGTTAACGATGTCTTTTGCCTTGTCGCTAACATCCTGGCCTGCCTGGTCGATCTTGTCGCCGGCCTGGTCGATTTTATCTTGAAACTGGTTGGTGAGCTCATCTACATCCTGGCCCGAGACGAGAGCACTAGCATTGTTGACAATGTCCTGTAACTGTGTGGCGTCGATGGACAGGTTGGTGACGTCGATGCGGAACAGATATAAATCGTTGCTGCTCACGCCGGTCAATCCAACGATGAGAGCGGCGATGATACTGGCGACTGTGAGGATAAATGGCAGAGCCACGCAGAAATATCTCCCAACGCGACCCATTTTTCACTTGTTGTATACAGATACGAAGCCGACTCGGAGTTGTTACTACAAGATTAGGTAGCGATCTGGTTGTCCTTTTTTAGTGGTAATACCGGATTTGCGACTAAACGAAGGTGAGGTAGTGCGGTCGCAAATGGGCGTAAACGATGGAATCAAGGTGTGATGGATGAGGACAAACGATGGAAAATAAAATGATGGGAAAAACAATCTTAAATTCAGGATCTGGAGGAAGGGATGGCGATCTTTTGTATTTTTTAGGTACGTAAGGTAAGGAAGCCGGGCGCTGATCCCAGCGTTGCTGCGTGGCGCAGCATCGTCACGGATGTTGGTGCGGTGGGATACAAGTACCTCCCTTCTTCAATGTACATCTATCTGGGGTATACAGAGGCGTTGTCAGCTTGTACTTTTTGCCTCGAGGGTACCCAAGCGATGGCCTTCTTAGGTGTGTTTGCTGATGGATCCCGGCGTCAAAGAACCCACAATTACGGGCCACGTTGACAGGCTGTGCGGTACCTACCTACCTAATGTCCTTCGTCGAGCATCGTCAAGCATCGTCAAGCATCGTCGAGTACCTACGCTAGGTACCAGTACTGTCCAGCCCCCAGCCCAGCTGACAATGGCTTGCTTGTACAGCCAACCTTGCGCTCAGCCCCTCGAAGCACTGCAAGTTGGGGTGACAGCTAACCGGCATTGGCTAGCCTCAGCACTGGATGAAGAGATCCCTTCATTCTTGGCAAATTGTTGTCTAGGCAGTGTCTAGGCAATAGTAGGTATATCCTGTTTCATGTCCGGTACATCCTTTAATATGGTCAGGACATAGCGAGCTGAAGTACTCCTCGTGTAGGTCTTCAATGCGGGGGGATACATGCCCTAAGATGATTTCCCAAAACAGTTATCCAAAGTTCATCGTACTTTTACCTCCCATTACTTGCGTTACTAATTGATTCCTTCGACTGCTTGCTTACCACTGTCCTAGACTCCTAACAATAATCATTGCAGTGCAAATACCTAGATGGAAATCTCCGTGAGCGTGGCCCCTTCCCTTCGCCCTGTCTACAGTACATTGCACTACCTAGACAGGAATTACCGTGTCATCCTCAGCCCTCCTTGATGATGGGAAATACTGGTTGTCGGTGATGTAGGTGTTGCTAGAACAACAGAAAAATCAAGGGACCGCGCGTCACCTTTCCCACGTTCCCACGCCAAGCAACACTGGCGCAACCCGCGGACGTCAGTGTGTTACATACGCCGTCCGGTCGAGATGTAGTATCTAAACGTAGGTGTACGTTTTCACCGTCATGTGCCTGCGGGGAGAACTCTGCATACGTCAACACCGACAATCGAGGATATCGCATTGTTTGCTATATCTCGGTATGGCATGGTATACCTACCTTTCAGCAAACGAATCCTATTGCTGTATCACCATACCGGGACTGGTGGCGTCACCGAGAGTCCCAATAACATAAGCCCAATATACCCCATACGTATCGAGATAAAGGGAGGTGAGGTTGACAACCGAGAACAACTTGAGTAAAATATCAAACTCTGCATACATATGCAGAAGCAGAATGAACCTCGTGTATGTATTTTGTGGTCATCCTTCAAAAGATAGCCGCGGGACGCGTCTTGATGCCTCACCCCATACATAGGCAGGTAAGCAGTTGACTAATCTGATGAGAGAAGGTTTCTTTGGTTCGGCTTGTGGCCAACCTTGGTTGTTCAAACTAGGTATCTACTCTTAGCTACTCCTCACCTAGAAGTTCAATAATCCGCGTACGCATACCTACTACTTCGTATACTTTGATAAGTGGTGGTGGTGGAGATGTGGAATGACCAACAAGTTTTGTCCAGCTGCACCAGGGTGGCGCGGTAGCTGTCCAGGTGGGCGCAGGCCGAACGCTGGCGTAGCCGAGTGGAAACAATCCAGAGTGCTCCAAGAAGCCGGGCCGCTAAGCATCGTAGAATAGGTGGCTCTACTTACTTACATAGCCATAGCCCTGGCAGTACCCTGGCACTCTAAATTCTAAAAATAAATCCAAAGTCCTACCAGATACGCGTGTGTCGTATTAGCACTGCCGGAGGTTTCACCTCCTGTATGCTTCTAACAGCCTCAAACCCCGGGTTAGTGTAAGCACATGTTGAGCATTTACCTACATAGTGCTTCGTAGGTATTATGTATGGTCCAGAAGGATGTGAAAATGGCTGAAAAGAGCCGGCAAGTTGCGGCAGTAGCTATATATACATACCTACTCTATCTAGCTGCATGTATATGAGAAACCAACTCTTGCTCTGCATCCCTTCATATCACCGGTTAGGCTTCAGTTTGTCAGCATGAGAGTTGCACTACTTAGCAATTTCTACTAGTGCTAGGTACGGTGTTGTCGCCGTCGCCGCACAAGCTCAATTTCAATTTCAATCTCCATCTTCTTCGATACCCAGACCGCTTTACCCGCAAACCCCAACTTTGAGATTGGGCTCGTTGAGGTATGCTTCGAAAAGATATGTATTACCGACTCTGTACCACAGTTATCGCGTCAACCTAATATAATATTAAACACGCGCGCAGGTCGTGAGCATTTCCGCTCAATTGATGATTTGCCTGGCGTTGGTGAAATAAGCGCGCAATTTTCCATAGGCCAAGAAAATGATCTAAATTGTCTCGGAATTCGGGAGTGACAGAAGTGTAGGTGAGGCCTAAGCAGTGAACATTGGACCTATCAAAGCCGGGCTAACAGAGTTGATGTTGTAGCCGAAGCCGTTGGGCTACCGTGACATCGCCAGTACGTCTTTACGCGACCCGTACGTCTGGTAATGCCCATTCTAAAACGCCCCATGCCTGTGCCAAGTGAGGGCTGCCAAGTAAGAGCTGAGGGCGTAAAGTTTTCGCAGCCCTTCGCACACCACCGGGTCGTACGGGATTCCAGCAATGCCTCGGCATTGTTCAGTCTCATCCGAAATCTTTCGGCCCTTGCGCCTTCCGTGATTAATTACCCTGAGGATGGTAATCGTTCAAAGGTAGGTAGCTTCGGACATTTATTTTACAACTTCATGGTAAGGAATACATATGCCGTGATCAGCTACCCGAATTGTTTTCGCTCGACACGCACATGTCGTCACTATTGTGTTCCACGACGGGGTCTGTGAGGTGCCAACGGCTCATTTTCCCTACAGCAGCTGCATGGCCAACGGGAGCTCCCACGACGCTAATGCGTGCTGGAGATACCAGACTTTCATTTTGGAGGAGTTGGAGGGAGTCAATGCAGACATCGCTGCCCATCTGGACGATATCAGAGTGTGGTTATTTTCGTAGGTGGGATTGGAAGTCATTCCGATTCACATCTCGAGGCGCGTGATTGGTGGAGTGGCATCGCAACGTGACAACCACGAAGAAGCAACGGGATTCGCGAGGACATAATACAAGACTTCGAATTAGCCTGCAACTATACCACCCAGTTGCTTCAGACGTGGGCATAGGATCCCCGCAGTGTCACACTGCGCACAGTCGTACCTACACCACCACCTCTCGCTATCCATTCCACATCCTCCTTGCCTACTCGTACGACCATGGCGGGGAGACGCTTCCCTGTATGTGTACCCTGAGGATCTGCGAGGGGGGTGGTCGATTCATGAATCTAGGTATCTTACAACATGCCTTGCATGCATGGGGTTGTAGAAGGGATACAGGTAGTGCGAGGGGAAAGAGAACGTGGAGATGATGATGATGATGATGATGGTGAGGAGGTGATTTTCTCAGATGTGAACAACTCCAACAACTTCTTGGAGAATCTATATGATCCAATGTAGGTACAGCCAGCCTCTTCCTTCCTTATCTGTACAATACTCCGTAAACTGCTCCAAAAAAGCTCTTCATACTCCTACTTTTCAGTAATTACAGTTACGGTACTTCCTACAAGATACCAAGGTACCTGCAGGTAGAATCCGGTACTACCTACATAAGTCTGTAAGTATGTACTCAAGGATATAGCGGATAGGCTAGTCCCTAGTGGGTAGATAGCCCCACATTATCGAGGCCCAACTCCGAAGAGTTCACTGCCCAAGCAGCCGGATAGCTGGGTATTTATCGCTGTATCCAGTGGCCCAGACTCCCCTAAATACAACATCGCCGCTGTATTTGATGGCAGGCCATGGCTTTTGCGGGATTGGGGCCCACTTTAATGCTCCTGGCCCATGGCTCGGCTCTCTGTCCGTACCTACATCGGACATGGATGCATGTGCTTGCCCTTCGCCAACGACATTGCGAGAAAATCAAATCTTAAAAAAAGTTTAGATAAGAATAAGAGTCACAGGAATTAGCATTGAAACATGCCAACAAGAGAAAGAGAGGCAAAAAAAAAAAAAAAAAAGTTAAAAAGTTGCATATTTATATGCGACTATCCCTCCCCTCTTCGCCTCCAACACCTATCACAGCTCACGACATGCGCCCTCTCTCTCTTAGCGCACGAGCACGACAGCATTTCCCCTCTCAGACCCTCTCCAAGATCCCAAAAAGTCCCAAAGTCCTGCCCAAGACAGCCAGATCCCACCTGCTGCCAGCTTAGCCTCGACGCCTCGACTCCCTTGGCACGTCTTGCCCGTCTTCCCCGTCGTTTCTCAGTCCTCTCTCTCTCTGCGTGTGTACATGTATGTATGTATTATATCTGGTATCTGTACGGTAGTTCTGGGTATTACCTAGTGGCTCTTCGATCGTCGAACGTGCTGAGTCTGCCTTCTGCATTCCATTCCACGGGTTCACACAAGTCCCCCACCACTCCACACAGCCCAGGCTTTATTTTATCATTTTCCTGCACACCAGCAAAAGAAAGCAACGCGGCGGCTATCTGAAACCTCGCCCACTTGTCCCAAGCCTCGTGCGTGGTTGCAAATCAAGTCATCTTGGCGGTCTACTCTATTCTACCATCCATCCTAATAACTCCTTGTACACTACAAAGCGTTCTTACATGTAATTTGTTGCAGATAGCTCTACCTACCTACCTCCCTACCTACGAGCCTGCTCGCCTACCTACCTACCGACCTACGCTACTGCACATATTCCCTATTCTTCTAACTACCACGTCGCTCATCTTGTTTCGTCTTATCTCGTTTCGTCTTGTCTCGTCTCGACTTGTTCGCCGCTCGTGATCGAAGCAGATGCCATCGTCTACCAAGTACTCGTGCCCGCACCCCTCCCCGTCCTCCTCGTAGATGTTACCGGAGGCAAATTCGAATACGATCGCATGCCCGTCAGCCCAAGACCAGCGGCCTAGCGTACCAATGATATAGCCAAGTGCCCACGACTAGCCCAGTTTCTGCCCAGACCAGCTCCTCACAGCGAAACCTTGTCAAAGCAGCTACCACGCCTAGTACTCCTAGTACTCCTAGCACTCCTAGTCCCCAACCATCATAAACTTGGCGCCGCAATCGACCGAGTTCACTGGAGAGTTTCGTTCTCTTCTACTTACGTCGAGCTCGTCTTTTCTCCCCTACCTATCTCTCCATAAACTGGCCATATCTGCGAAGTGGATGGATACGACTTATTTTCCGCCGTTCAACCTTCACCCGTACCTCCTTCGCTCTCATTCGCCGCCGGCCGTCTTTGTCGCCGCCCGAATTTCTACATTTTTACACATGTATGACTAGTCAGTCCTTCTCCATTCACACAACATTCACACAAGCACGCGCACATACATCTTCCAGAACCAGCGCGCAGGCGCTTACATCGACAAAACCTTCTCCCCGCATTCTTAGCGCTTGTCATCAATTTCTATCACCTATTGCCTCTATTCAATCTATTCAATACATCCATCATTTCCCGTACCCTCCGTGCCAATTGCCTGGTCGTTTCGGATCTTTTTCTTTCCATTCGACACATGGCCGTTGCGCCCGGCATGTCGGGTGAAGAGATCAACGTGAGCTAATCTTTCCTGCCTAGATGAATAGGTATCCACCTCTGCTCTCGTCATAAATCAACTGCCACCACCACGTTCAACCCTATACCTCCGATATCCCCGTTCCCAACGCCGACGTAAGGCCTTGAGAATCCCGGCACCTCCCACAGGTCGCTCGACTCCGACTCTCCTTGCGGGTAGTCTTACATATCGATTCATAAAGACGAACGCCACAACGGCTTCCCAAACCTCCTCCGTTCTCCTCCTCGCCATCTTGGTACAGCTATTCCATCCTCCCTAGCACTAAACTAGACGACGAAAACTACGACACCTGTATACATCAAAAGAGCTCGGAAGGCGGGCGTCTGGGCACTCGTTTCCTTGGTTGGACTTCCTCTACGAGGCACGAGGCTCGGACATTCTCTGGTCGCTCCCACCTTAGATACACCAGCCAGGACTATGGGAAACCAAAACTCAAAGGAGGGTGGTGGCTCTAAAGGCTCGGGCGGCGCCACGGCAGCCACAGATAGTCTACAGTCATACCCATCCCTCGGTAAATCTGATACAAAGGAATCATCGCGCTCGTTCAAGGCGCTTCGGTCTAAAATTCCAGGTAGTGGAAGAACTGACAGCCCCCGAAGCTCCACCGTTCTCTCCAATGGCGACACGCTCGTTGATAAATCTGATGTCGCATCCGTACGATCCGGGCGAAGCAGTAAGTCGGCGATGTCTAGATCCAGCCGCGTTGACTCCATGGCGAGCCCCGTGTCACCAGACTTGGTGACCTCCCCCCTGGATGATGATGATGCGCAACCACCACCATCCCCTATACAATCTGCCTCAATGAAAACGGGACATGGCGATATTAGTGCTGCTCAAGCCTCTGGAGAGGTTGACCATGTATCCGATCAGCCACCATCTGGCGCTTCTAATTCCAACCCGCAACTGCAACAGCAGCCAGGGGCTTCGATCCTGGTGAAGAGGGAGAATGCAACTAATCCTATTCACTCCGGAGCTACGGATGAACAGTCCGGTGGCGTAGCGATGGGCGAGATCAACGATATCGACCTTGATGATTTTATAAAACGCCTTCTCGACGCCGCCTACGCTGGCAAGGTCACCAAGAGTGTCTGTTTAAAGAACGCCGAAATCGTAGCTATATGCCAGAGAGCGCGAGAAGTTTTCCTTTCTCAGCCGGCCTTACTAGAGCTCGATGCTCCTGTCAAAATTGTTGGGGATGTTCATGGGCAGTACACCGACTTGATCCGTATGTTTGAGATGTGCGGATTCCCTCCCTCTGCCAACTTCCTCTTTCTCGGCGACTATGTTGATCGGGGAAAGCAATCACTTGAGACGATTCTTTTGCTATTATGTTACAAGCTAAAGTACCCAGAGAACTTCTTCCTCCTTCGTGGAAATCATGAATGTGCCAATGTTACCCGTGTTTATGGTTTCTACGACGAATGCAAGCGACGATGCAACGTCAAAATCTGGAAAACTTTCATTGACTGTTTTAATACTCTGCCCATAGCTGCCATTGTCGCTGGAAAAATCTTTTGTGTTCATGGTGGTCTCTCACCGGCATTGGACCATATGGATGATATCCGCAATATTGCTCGCCCGACTGATGTTCCTGATTATGGTCTACTCAACGACTTACTTTGGTCCGATCCGGCGGATATGGAAGCAGACTGGGAGGCTAACGAAAGAGGAGTCAGTTATTGCTTCGGGAAGAAAGTCATAACCGACTTCTTGGCCGCGCATGATTTTGATCTCGTTTGCCGAGCGCACATGGTTGTGGAAGATGGTTATGAATTCTTTAATGACAGGGTTTTGGTCACTGTCTTCAGCGCGCCAAATGTATGTATAGTTAATCCACCACAGCGAGATATGACTGACAAGATATTAGTACTGTGGCGAATTCGACAACTGGGGCGCCGTAATGTCCGTTTCGTCAGAGCTGCTTTGCAGTTTCGAATTGCTCAAACCACTCGACTCTTCTGCGCTGAAAAGTCATATCAAAAAGGGCAGGAACAAGCGCAATAATATGCTCAATAGCCCGGTATGTTAACTATTCCGAAACTATACGACTAGCCATCTAACACGTTTGTCGTAGCCCGCAAGCGTGTATCCCCAGAGCGTGTAGGTTTCGTTTTAGAGCCAATATTACCTATCTTAGCACGCTCATACTCGGTATGGGCATGATACAACGGCCAGGTGTAGCCGCAGCAACTCGGAAGCTGTATACACAGTCTATGAGCTCTGCGCCGCTTGAAGTTACCTTTTATAGGGGACACGCTGGTACAAAAAACATCGCGTGATGTCTAACTTCTTGCCATCTAATATCACCGGCATCATCTCGGTTGATCTGCCTTCGGCAGGGCATTAGAGGAGACACGGATACAAGGATGTAACAATTCTTGTAACGGAGGAACAGGAAGAGTAGCCTGAAAACGGACTTACTCACAGGGCTTAGTGAACTTGCACTTTCAATGAGAAGGAAACTTCTTCACTGGAGAGCATGGCATGCCTGCGTGTTTCTACAGGCGCATTGGTAGACAGGACTTTATGTATATTACCTGGGTTTCAGTAACTAAATAACTAACATTAATTTGCTCTCAGAGCTCTCTTGGTATCAAAATGGAAAATCCGGCGTTAAGCAAAAAACAGAAGCAATTTCTTGTGTAAGTCATTTGTGACTGATAAACGTACCTCACTGACGACTCGTAATCATTGTACATAGTAATTCCACTGGCTCATTTAGCCCCGAACTACATATAACGATGATGGGGATGAGATTCATAAGTGAGAATGTATTGCCTCGAAAGATCAGCCGGTAGAAGAGCACGATGGAATTGCTTGACCCCCACTGACTGATGCGTTTCTCGTCGAGTTGGGGGACTTGTGGATCGAACTTACACCACAATAAGGCGAGTCAGAAAGTCGCCATTGTTAATGGATATGTAGCAAGCGGAGTTAATGCCGTGAAGTTCGGAGATCCCCCGCATTCCAACATGGCAACTTCATATATACTTATTTGATTCACCAGGCAATGGGGGGCTGGCAATTGCTCGGGGGTCGCCTCGGTCACACTGTTCGTCGACTCTAGATCTTCATTTCTATTGTCATGACTGTTGCAGCATAGCTCACAGGCAGATTCGCAACAGACTCTTATACAAACAGCGCGGCACACGCATAGCAGAAAATAGAATAAACTGGCGGAAAATGGATCGGAACCAAGACTATGACCTCGATCGTCCGGTAGGACCGATACAAGGCATGAGGCAGGGCCTGACCTCTTACGGGGATGCGCACTTCTCGCTGTTCCTCCGGAAAGTATTCATCAAGGCCCTCGGGTACAGCGAAGACGCGCTCTCGCGGCCCATCGTGGGCATCGTGAATACGTACTCGAGCTTCAACCCGTGTCACGCCAACATCCCGCAACTCATCGACGCCGTGAAGCGCGGCGTCCAGCTCGCCGGCGGCCTGGCGATAGATTTCCCCACTATCAGTGTCCACGAGAGCTTCGCGGCGCCTACTAGTATGTTTCTGAGAAACCTTATGAGTATGGACACGGAAGAGATGATCCGGGCTCAACCTGTCGATGCGGTTGTGCTTATTGGGGGTATGTAATTCTGTGCTTTCTGAGGTTTGATTATTTGGTGTGTTATCGTCTTCGTGTAAGCGGCTGCTGAGGAGAAACAGGTTGTGATAAGACAACGCCGGCCCAGCTCATGGGCGGCATCTCGGCGAATAAGCCCATTTTACACCTTGTTACGGGCCCCATGATGCCGGGGAGCCATCGCGGCGTACGCATAGGCGCGTGTACGGATTGCAGGAATAATTGGGCTAGCTATCGTGCTGGGACGATGGATATAGAGGAGATTGGGATGATCAACGAGGAGTTGGCACCTACTGTAGGTTTTCTTGCCATGACTCCCCCTACTGAGTCTTTCATGTTCTGCATCACTGGCATGATGTGGCTTGGGTTGTCTACTTTGACCTTATACTGACTGAATCAAAAGGCTGGCACCTGCGGTGTAATGGGCACAGCCAGCACAATGGCATGCGTACTCGTAGCACTGGGAATGATGCCTCTTAAGGGGGCATCGGCCCCGGCCGTCTCATCCGCACGTCTTCGCATCGCCGAACAAACGGGCACGATTGCGGTGTCGTTGATTCAAGCCGGCGACTCCCTCAAGCCACAGACCCTACTCACCCGCGAGTCCTTCCTCAACGCCATCACAGTCCTGCAAGCCATCGGCGGCTCCACCAACGCCGTCGTGCACCTAATGGCCATCATCAACCGCCACCCGGACGTCGCCGGGTCCATCACCCTGGACACCTTCGACGAGATAGGACGCAAGACCCCGCTGCTCGTCGACCTGAAGCCCAGCGGCTCAAACTATATGACGGATTTCCATAATTCTGGCGGGATGGCGGCGCTGTTGCGCGAGCTGAGGCCGCTCCTGTATTTGCAGGCTATGACGGTCACGGGAAGCACGCTGGGCAAGCTCCTTGATGCTGAGCCCGTTATCCCGATTCCGCGCGAATTGTCGTGCATCGCGCCCTTCACCGATCCGCTGTACCCGGCCTCGTCACTCGTCGTGTTGCGCGGAAACCTGGCGCCTCGTAAGTATTAAGTTACCCCTACCTCTTTTATCCTAAGTAAATGATTTCCCCCCTCCCCCAAATGATTGCCTTCTAACGCTCTGGACTCTTAGGGGGCGCGGTCATGAAAGCCAGCGCGTCCAAGAACCGAACCCTGCTATCGCATTCCGGCCCCGCGGTCGTGTTCGCCGGGTCCGCAGACATGGCACGTCGGATTGACTCTGACAACCTTGATGTCACGCCTGACAGCGTCCTCGTGCTGCAGAACATCGGACCTGTCGGTAACCCCGGAATGCCCGAGGCCGGACTCATCCCGATCCCACGGAAGCTCGCGGCGCAGGGCGTGCAAGATATGCTGCGGGTCTCTGACGGACGGATGAGCGGGACCGCGGGTGGCACTATCGTATTACATGTCGCACCCGAAGCAGCGGACCCTACCTCTGTGCTGGGGATTGTGCGCGATGGCGATATCATCACCGTCGATGTCGAGGCGAGGGTGCTGAGGATTGAGCTTGGCGATGAGGAGATACGGAAGAGGACGACGGATAGGACTAGGGAACTCAGGCCGGAAGCGAGCGAGCCGTGGGTTGCGAGACGGCGGATGAGAGGGTATAGGGGGTTGTACATGAGGGAAGTGAACCAGGCGGACCAGGGAGCCGATTTTGAATTCCTCACTGCTGAGGGACCGTTGGAATAAAGTAGAACCTCGGATTATCGGGTTTCGGCGTGCAGAGAGATTTCTACAAAGTTGCTTTAGACTTTGGATATTTGCTGCTGAATCAATATACTTGGCAATAAGTATATGTTCCGTCATGGGAGCCTATTGTTGCGCAACATTTATGCAGCGTTCTTGAGTTCGAATGTATAGCGAACGCAAACAGCTAGAAGTGGTAGCGATGCAGAAAAGTTCTATACAGACTATACGTTACGTTATCGTCCTATGGTGGCAGATTTTCTCGTTGGCATGCTCATTTCATCGAATAACGCGCAATGTCTAAACATTATGGAATGAAATATCAGTGAAAATGAGAGAGCCGGAGGGTATGCACCAGATCGACCCCCTTTTCTCATTCAGAAGACATCTTAGGGATACATTGGCAAGCACTGGCTGTAGATATGGGATAATCAGCTCTGCAGCCTTTCCCCATACACGTGGGCTTAGTTTGATAAGGATTATGGCCCCTTTGCACATTAAGTGATGACCAATCTCTCAAAGTTCTGAATCTACTTTCTGTAAGAGTTACAGCTCCCCTCGTATATATCACTAAGCCGTGTGCAGATTTCCTTTGTCGCTGATAATTGGGTGGCGCCGACCTCTTTCACAGGAGCGGGAAAACTCCGAGAGACGCTAATTGGCAGCCAACTTTTGGCGTCACCGGTCGCTCTTCCTTGGGATAAGGGTCTCCGTAGCATATTCAATCTAAATAAAAGAAGCATGCGATACATATTTGCCTGTACTATTTTCTGAAGATTCTCTCGAACATCAAGACTACAGACCTCGATCAGCCATGACCGTCATTCACATAGGTCAGTGTCCTTCCTTATGATCACGACGGAGGATGGCTGGTATTGTTAACGTGCTAATCGCTATTTTAGTTCTATTCAAATTCAGGGCGGATGTGTCGAATGCACATAAGGATGAATTCGTGACGGAACTGCGGAAGCTGAAGAACCTGCCCTGTGTCATGAACTCGAGGTTTGTGGTCGGTGGACCCTCAATCACTGACCCTATTGAGCGCAGCCAGGGGTTTCAGTATGCGCTCGTGAGTCATCACAAGGATAGGGAAGCGCTCGCTGAGTACCAAGCTAGCGATGAACATCATAGGTGAGTATGTGCCGCTCGTCATAGGCTACGTTCGGAGGGCTGATTAGTACAGAGTCACAAGCAAGTACCTCTGGCCATTTAAAGAGGATGTCATTCGTTTTGACTTTGAGGTTGATGGATCAGAAGGCAGTACAGAATTTCCCATTGGCAACTTAGTAAAGGGCAGAGGGTAAATAATAGAGTGTTGGATCAAGTTGCAGCGTCACGTGTGGAGAGTGACTATATGTCAACTATTGAACTGGTTTCTGGTCATCATCAAATTGAATTGAGGTAGTTTCTACAAATAGTGGGAATTTTAAGTAAACGTGCTCTCAGAGTGAGCGCTTACGGATGCATAAATCCTGTGATTACTCCCATAAGTCCTGCTCGGGAATACCTAGATACAAGATAGAGGGACCGGCGCACAAGATCGAGCCACCTAACTGGGTGAGTAACTGAGGTTTATATATTATGGCGTCGTGAGTTTTTCCAATCACAGTGTAGGCTTTGCTTTCTCCTATACACCAGCGTAGTGGAAGGCAGTATATGTTTCCGCACTTCTTTTCTTGGACCACGTGATGTGAAAGAGATCTGGCGGGCCCAAGCACGACGAAATTTACGACAGTACGTCGCGCGAGGTACTTGATGGGCCATGGTGTATCCATGACATTATGAACAGAATAAAACTGCTACCGACCAGGAAGAACTGATATGGTTTTGCAACGACGGCCAAGGTGAATGGCCCTCTTCATTCAAAGGCGTTGCTGTGGTATCTTATGGGTATACAATATGAATATTGTGATACCGTCTCTGAATTGGAGAGGGCTTCTCCTTGGAGACGTAGCAGAGTTATGCAATTTGATAAGCGCGTGGTGGTTTAGATATGCAGGATGCCCACGATAGGTTTTCTACAGCAACAGCGTCCTGTCAATGGTTAATGGACACTCATTGTACATATGTACACAACTACTCCTAGTTTGCTTCAACTGGGGACTGCCAGTGGCCACTGACCTGCCACAGTATGTGCTTATTCAGACAGTGTTTTGTGTTGGAAAGACAAAGAGCTCTCCCCTTCTTCCTCGCTAACATCGGTAAACAGTCTGCAAAATCTTCTTTTAATCAGAAATTCCAACTGCCTCTGGGGCAAAACCGCATGTCTTCAGACCGAGTCGTCAGAAACAGGTTTAGCTATGCACTTGGCCGGTTTACACCGCACCGGGTAACGTAGGGCGCGTTGAAGGGTTAGCTCTCCGCGCCGCCTTCTTGCCCAAACTTACACCCGCAGGAAACAAATACCTACGTGACAGACATGATTTTGTTCGGGAGCAGCTCAAGCACTACGGCGTCTCTTATAATGAAGAAGAACTTACCGGAAATGGTACTTTACTCCTGAAAAAGGTGCTAAGCAATGGAAGATGCGATTGTGTGCCACCGGACATTACCAAAGTACGCGACGAGATGCACATGGAATGGCTTGCACAGTTAACTCTAAAAGAGCTCTCTAGATATCCACAGTGGGCTATGGAGATACTTCTTGACATCCGGACAGCCAGACCATGCAAAAACCACCGAAGTGATCGGTTTTCCAATAGACCGACACAGTTCGTATCGGTCCGGTCAGCTGCGTGAAGCCACCGCCAGCATCTCCGGACTTCACCATGCAACAAGCCATGGGCCTAAAACGCAGACTATCTTCGTCGGCTAGGATGCTGCCGCCGTAGCCCGGGCAGCAGAAAGACACTCAGGTGATGAGGCGAAAGCTGTTAAGGCAGCGAAAGAGGAACGCGAAGCCGAGCGTTCGGAGTTGTATAACCAGTATCTGAAGACGTTGAAGAGAAAGAAAGGGACAAGAAACTATTCGCCAGTAGGAAGCTATATTTTTGGACTGCGCGGAGATCGAGGGGCAGTGGCCGGACCAGGCAGACGACTTGAGTCTGGATATTTGCACAACAGACGAAGCTGGAATCTATGAAGCGTCCTTCGATTTTGGCATCCTAGAAGGTGTCATGACCCTTAGCATGGACAAAGCGCCCCTTGAGAAATATTGCGCTCATTTAGACATGGAAAGCGACGATGAAGAGAATATAGGGTCAAAGAGACCGCTTGCAGCTGTTGCTTCCAAAAGTCGAAGCCGCGGCCGCCCCCCCCAAAAAGGCCAGATCATCGAGTTCACAATACCAGAAATACTATTTAAAGTTACGATGTACCGAGACGGGGGAGGGTCACATCTTTTACCACCCCAGTGAGGGCTCAATTACGTTACAAGGAGATAACATGGCAACCTTTACCGCAAGGACGTCCTACCGCAAAAGCTGGTTTTACTTTTAGGTGTCTGCCACAACCAAGGTTATATACCCCCCAAATTAAACACATTTTCTCCACACAAATATAGTAATCCTCAAGTCTCAGCTAATTGACTGCATTATGGAATACCTACACACCGGCGTATCGGGGTCCAATGTTTGTTGTATTATTACCACAATAGCGATGACCGGTCGTGAATTACTGCCGCAGCATTTAAGGCCGAACGACTTAGGCCAGAATTAGACTAATTTCGTCTGGGATAGGAACTAATAGGGTTTGTATGTCGAGAGGGAGATAGCTAGATTGGTTAAACGTTTCTTTGATCTCTAGGTAGCTCTAAGGCATGGAGAAAAAGTTGAGGGGAGAAGAATAATATCAGGGCTACATTAGATATTTAACTTTCATAAAACCTTGTTGGGAAGTGAGCGTAATAAATCTGGCTTCGAAGCGGCTAGAGGTTAGTCTAGATACAATTATATATTTCTCGCAGACCTCTCCCCATTACGCTTTTCTTCTTCTTCCCTCTCCTTCTCCTCGTCCTTTATATTATTGTATTCATTAATTTAACTCTTCAAACAACCGTACAATCTAGACACAATGAAGTACCCGTTACTAGTAGTCACTACTGTTGCCTCGATTCTGGCTCTTGTTTGTTTCGTGGGTGACATGTTTGGGCTGTTCGATGACTGGAGGGATTGGCTCGACCCTTTGCTTCAAGGGGAGGACGAGGAGGACGAGAAATCCGAACGTATAGAGCAAATGGAGGTCGAGATAAGAGGCATGAGAAGACTCATTATTCTGCTCACGGGGGAGATACCTACTAGGTCATCCTCCCCGAACGAACTCCCGGCGGACGTACAGTCAGCATCGTTGGATGAAGATCTTGACGAGGACCAAACGTTTCGCGGAATTTCAAGACCCAATTGGCAGAAAGCCAGCCGACGGAGACCGTGAGTATTTGTCCCAATTAAGAGTATATTGAGATTATACTGACGATAACGGGTTTCCAAGAAGATAATCATTGTCGTTTCTGTTCATCTTTACAACGTCAGCTTGAAATCGACTGTCCGATTAGCTCTCGGTTCGAACCAATTTCAGAAAGCCTCGACCCCTTTAAGTCAATCTGGCTGTAATTCTCAGCACTAGATTCCATGTGTCGCCAGAACGATACATGTACCAAGGCTGCCCCGATGCAGCTATCTAAAGCTTACTCTTATCTACAACTTACTTTGCGAACTTATAGCTTAGGTTTCTATAGATTAACACTATTGGCAGTATGCGTATAGCTTCAACGTCTAACTACAAATTGTGAATAATCTGAACCGTCGTATGACGTGCGTATCGTACCCATGACTCTGAGCTCACTCGAGGATGCTTTGTTAGGTTGTAACGAAAAGGAGTAAAGTAAACATTTATTATCAAGGCTAATAGATTGAAAAAAATCAGTTTTCAGAAATACAGTAACAGTTCGACAACAACCTAGTTCAGTGATTGAAAACTAGCCGCGCGACTTATTGTCCCTTCATCACAAGCAAAGGCTTCCCTACTTTTACTGCCTCATCATTTAGTGCATCTATCTCAGCTTGGACAAGAGGGATGCCGGTATTTAATCTTTCTTCCTGCCGCAATTGCTCAATTTCTCCTGGAAAGTAAATTCGATCGACTCCAGCTGCCTTTTCTACTCCAACGACGCGCTGATACAGATAGTCCATGCGTTCGCGGAAATCATCGAGACTCATGAATAAATCTGGTTTGATGGCCAGGAGGAAGTGGCCAACATCCGAAGGCTTGCTTGGATCATAAGGTCCAGTTACATGTCCCGCGAATGCCGAACCTGCTTTATGTTAGTCTTTCATATTAGTCTTTGGCCTTTTCACTTACCAGAGAGTACCCCCGAGAATAAATCCATCATGAGGGATAAACCCGATCCCTTTGGACCTCCCATAGGCTGCATTACACCACCAAGTGCCGCGTCTGGGTCATCAGTTGGTCGACCTTCCGAATCTAACGCCCACTCTAATGGAATCTTTTCGCCGCGCCGCTTAGCTTTATAGATCTTCCCCCGAGCTACAACAGAGGGCGCCATATCAAGTATGAAAGGCCTCTCCTTTCCGCCGGGCGCGCCACATGCGATTGGCGAGACACCCAGAAGCTTGTCCTTCCCGCCAAACGGAGGCATGCCGGGGCTTGAATTTGTGAAGACAAGGCTCATCATGCCAGCATCTATGGCTTGCTGCACAATCCACGCTGACATTCCGAAGTGATTTGAGTGCTTGATGCTCACCATCCCGATCCCAAATTCATGAGCCATTTCCACAGCGGTCGCCATCCCCTTCGACGCGGCAAGGAAACCAAAACCATTTCGCCCATCTACCTGAGCAACCATTGGCGTGATTTTGGTCAACTCAGGTGAAGCGGTTCCATCGAGAACACCTTGCCTTATCCGAGTCATGTACGAAGGGATGCGATTCATCCCATGGGTGTCTACACCGCGGAGGTCGGCTGCTATGAGGCATCTAGCGACAATTTCCGCGTTCGATGCTGGCACTCCATTACCTATAAGCACGTTCTCAACGAATTTCTGGGCTTCAGGTGCGTCGACGTAGAAAGTGGGAGCAGAGGTTTCCGCCATCTTGAGAGATTATGATTATTATGCAGCCGTAGTAGAAACTAATCAAGTCCGGATGGATTCCAAATTTTGGATTCTAAATATTCGAGCCGTATTTTTAGGGCAGCGAGGCCTTGGAGCTTATATCCGTTGCATGGACGGGTTAATATGATGAATGATTGTTCGGAATAATGCCGATGCACTTAGAGCCCTAAGGTTCGTCCGACGTCGGGTTTTCTCCGCACGCCAATGACTAGTAGCTAGACCTGCACGGAGGAACTCCGTTTATTCCCCGGCGTTTTCAATTGTCGACATTCGATTCTCATAATGGAAACACCATTTTATTGTATACTATGAACTATTCTTAAGAATGGCTGCACTTAACATGGAGGGTAACGGGCCAAGACGCGGGTCAAGGCGCGTGGTTCGCCGTGAACAGAACTCTCGGCGGACTGGGTTAAGCTGCCGTCGTTGTCAGAAACGGAAAATAAGAGTAAGCTAGGTGAAGCACGGCCCTATATCAGGGTAGTCTGCTAACTTTATTCGAGTGCAACGGAGAATTGCCACGGTGTCAGAGCTGCGCGAAAGTAGGCGTCAACTGTGAAGATGGAGAAAGCTTGAAAGCTCGACCCCTACCGAGGGCGTAATTCTTCCGCTTCCCTAACCAAGTAGGATATCTGTGCTGACGGACAAATTCCTTATGTAGATACCTAAAGAGTTTATGCAATCGGATAGAGTGGCTCGAAACCCTGGTTCGCATACACTGCCCGAACATCGATTTAGAGCGCGATGGGCCACTTGTTGTGGATGCACCTCAAACTTGTAGTGGTACTGGACCTGAAGATGACGATACCTTGACTATTGGTGACTCTAGTCAACAGCTGAACGAGATACCGGAAGTACAGCCAGACTTAGATGTGTTGCCAGGTACTGAGACCACGATCACCAAGGGGCCTGCCACGGCGGGCAATGAAGCTACTGGTCTTGAAGCGTCAGAAATTCCTTCCAGTGCAGGGCTTTCACACGAAGTTGGGTTGGTATCGCTTGGGGCAAATCGAGACCCTAGATATATCGGTCCTTCTAGTGGATATGTTTTCTGCAAGCTTATGCTCGCCGCATCGAGTAGAGCTGGGAAAATGGCAAGGCCTGCTAACAGCTTGACACCGTCAGTTGCGCCTTATCTTCGAGAACTTGTTATTGAGACACAAGGTCCAATATCAATCACCCAAGACCAAGCCACCAACCTATGCCAGACCTATTTTGACATCATTCATGTCCAATACCCATTCTTACACTACCCTACATTTCTGCAGTCGCTCAGACGGTTCTTTGAGTGCGATAGCCCGGACCACATAGCGGGCTTCCAAACATATATGGTATTAGCCATTTCTGCGACTATAGTATCGAGACTGCAGAAGATACCCCTTTCTGGTGAGCGGTATTATATGACTGCTTTGCAGTACTTCGAGAAGATTCAGGTGGAAAGCTCGATCCAAGGTCTGCAATGCATTCTATTATTGCTTATTTTCGCTATGCAGAGCTCGACAGTTAGACTTGATGTTTGGTGTTTAAACTATCAGTGCATTGCCTCGGTATTGGACCTGGGCCTTCAGCGCGCTGTGACGGGCAGTAGTGGTATCTCGAAGCTTGACCTTGAGATGAGAACACGGATCTTTTGGGTGGTCTACACATTAGATCGAACTATAGCAACGATGATGGGCCGCCCGATAGGGCTACGCGACGAAGCATGCGATTTTAGAGTAGGTGTGGTGAGCGCCCCAAGTCTGGAAAAGCTGACATACTAATGTTGGACAGTTACCAGCAGACCTGTCGGATGCCGATATTGGAAACGAATCTATCCCAGCCCCGACTTCATCAAACACATCGACTCACATGACTTATGCAATCCACTTGTTCAAACTTGCAAAGATCAATTCCGAGATCAAATATGTTGCGAACAGCGTCAATCCTAATGCCCCAAGCTACGCTTACCCGGCTATTATTGACATCAATGCCTGGCAGAGGGACGTTCTCGCGAAACTCGATCAATGGGCTGCGAGTGTCCCAGCAGCACGAAACGCTAATGACTATAGTCATGCGATGCTACTACTACGCTATCACTCAGTGAGAATGTTGTTGCTTCGCCCGAGCCCGAATATTCCTCGACCCGATCATGATGCATTGCGTCACTGCTATTCGAGTGCCGAGGAGTCAATTCAGCTTCATAGCGAGCTGTATAAGAAGAACCTGCTCGTCCACAATTGGATCACGTTCCACAGCGCGGTGCTCAGCACTATCGCGATGTTCTACTGCATCCTGTCAGTGCCGAGTATAGCAACAATGCTGGAAGTAGAAGACTTTATGAGCAATGTAAGGGCCAGTCTCAACGTCCTTAGCGCAATCGGAGAGCACTATTCAGGTGCCAAGAGAAGCCGCGATATATTGGACGAATTGGCTGGTCCTATAAGCCGGTGGTTGCTGAAGAAGCGCCGGGAAGAAGCGGCCGCGTCGCTTGGGCAATCTGCCATAGATAATGTTTCTAGGACCAACATCGATCTTGTACCAGCTACAATACAGCCAGTAATGTTCGATGACACTCCCTGGCCGTCTCTTTGGAGCCCCTTTGACGGCGGATTCGATGGCCAATGGCTCTCTGAGTCGTACGGTTCAGCGGATTGCGCCAATCTTGATGGCATCATGCTATCTCTATTGGATGACTTCACATGAATGTCTATTGTCTCGATCTAAAAGAGCGGCCGCTGTGATGGTGGTTATTGTGTCCACCACTGTGCAGCATCTAGTGGTATTGGCGAATGCTACCTCGTCACCACTCGAGGAAACTTGTATCTCTGCAAGACCCGGATAGATAGAACTTGGAAATATAGCCGACTATTATTTTATGCGATTTCGTACAGAGTGAAATAATAATAAAATGACTTGATCGAGCATTAGACACATATGACGCCACACCGCGGGAGAATGAATAGGTATTAGGCCACTTTTTCTGATCTTTTGCCTGGCTGCTTGTACATGTACACTCGGATACTGGGATCTATGCGGGAGATGCATAGAAATATGCATAATATGTATTTAAGCCGCAGCCTACCTGCACCTTGCACGTATGGTTACGTCATTACCTAATTCACGTTTCAGGCTCCTGTCGCAGAGCTGAAGCTACTGCCGTATTTTAAGTGCTGAGGCCCGCGACAATAAACAAGCAGCATTCCAGCATCGACAGCGCGGGGCAGACTGGTCCATCACCAATTCCACGACTCCATGGCCAACGCCCCTGACTCCATTCACTACTGACACAATTACGCTGCCATTGGCGAAATCCTGCTTGGCTCTCAAAATGGCTGCCGCCGGCTATATACAAACATCCCTCATCTGGGTGGCCTACGCCGTTGCCGTCGGCCTGGCCCTTATTGCGGCTGCTATCACGACCTTTACCTGGCAAACCCACCGCGATCGATCCGCCATAGTAAGCACCGTCACCATCGTCAGTATCACCGCTTTGCTTGCGACCGTCTTCCTCCTTCCCGTCGACATCGCCTTGGTGTCATCAACAACGTCCACTGCGCTCGGCACGAAGAAAGATTGGGCCACGCCGAACCGAATACACAACATCCTTCTTACGCTAAAGATCGTCTATTACTCTTTATATAGCTTCGATGCGCTGCTTTGCCTGGTCGTTATCCCTTTCTCTTATTTCTGGTACGAGGAATACGATGAGGTCGAGGAACAGGAAGGGCATCAGACGTTCGCAAGCCGATTATGGGGAGCTTTCAAATACACAATCGCATTTATATTCCTGGTGGTCATCATATTCTTGATTGGATTCTTCGTCCCCGCTGCTGGTAACCGTGACGGCAAACACCTCGACCTCGACTTCTTCAAACGACTTCTCGACGTAAACCACGGCGAGAAAGCCTTGACTTTCGGGCTAGGTCTTCTTATCACGCTCGGGACTCTACTCTATGTTCTCTACACCGGTGCCGGGCTTGCTCTTTTGCCAATATCCTTCATTAAGTCAGCGCCCTCAGTCTCTGCCCCGCAGCTTTACGAAAACACTGCTTCACAACTTGAGCAGAACAGAGAAAGGCAACGACAACTAGAATTACGCAGTTCTGGCCGTCCAGACGGGATGCCCGCTAAGGATAGGCGTGAACTCGAGGCTCTTGCCCGCGAGGAACGAACCCTAGTGCGACGAGAGCGGTTGGCTGCGGAAGCCCAAGGCCAGGGCAAGACCTTTATCGTGCGCACGTGGGCTAAAGTTTGCGCAGTATTTCGACCTATCAAGCTTATTGGAGGCATTCTCCTTATCCTCCTCTCACTCCTCGTTTGGGTGTCAATGTTGATCACTGGTATCGACAAGGCAGCCAACTCGGTCTGCAAGGAACACTGCGGTTATATCCTAGCGCATATCAACGTGTTCCAACCTATCAACTGGATATTCGTAAAGACCGCTCGCGCTTTCCCTGTTGACTACGTTCTGATGGCACTACTCATCCTTCTCTTCTTTAGCAGCTCCATCACAGGTATTGCTACCATCGGCATCCGCTTCCTGTGGCTGCGAATCTTCCAAATCCGCAAAGGTCGAACTGCTCCGCAAGCACTGCTGATGGCTACCGTTATGCTTGCGCTCATCACCCTCGCGATCAACTATGCTATCGCCATGCTAGTTGCGCCTCAATATGCAAGCTATGGTACCCAGACGTTTTGCGACCTGCCGCCACATCACGCCGATGAACTCCCTGACTGTAGCAAGAACCCCGAGGCAGTTAAACCTTGTTCCGAGTGGGTTAATTCGCACAATACCGCTACACGAGTCTGCACTCCGACTATGATGTCGACCTTCCTCAATCGAATCACGCTCACTTGGCCCGTGTTCGGTGCAATTGACTTCTGGGCTCAGTTCGCGTTCCTCAGCGTATTTCTCATTGTCTTCGTGACCGCGTTATTCCGGACGCCCAAGTTAAATCTTAGTGAGATCGATGAAGAAGCTGAGGCTGATGAAGAGGAAGGTCTCCTTGCCAGCACGGGACGTCGATTTGGTGCCACCTGGCAAGACATCACAGGCAGACCGAAGAGGGATACATACGGCTCAGCTGGCACAGCCACAGGCTCTGGTTCTGGTTCCAATTCAAACGGCCACTAATCCCAGGCAGATTTCTTTATCTCGAAAATTAAAAGAGCTACTGTTATCCCCTTAGCAACTAAGAAAGGGTATTTGCTAGTGTTATTAAGTTGTGTGTCTATCCTTTTGCACCATTAACATGCGGTGTGTACGATGAACTGTAGTAAAAAGAACAAGGACTGGATGGAATTGGAGCCCTGCAATGGAAAACTGGCGCGTTTGTGGTAACTGGTATCAGGGGAACAAGGGAAATTGTGAGGAGTTGAGCGCATACACTTTGGAGACTTAGTGTCATTTATTCTTAACTGTCTGTCTGTCTTTACGGCTATCCATGGAATAAGAACTATTGCATTATAAATCTACCCAAATTGAGAGACGTGAAAGGTGTCAAATCGTCCAGGGATATCATTCGGGATGTGCCCAACCACCAACTATCACCTTTTCTTGCCAGCGTTGGCTCTTTGATAGGAGTAGTGTATACTGATGGTAGATAGGTAGGCATATTGACAGCTAACGGGCGCAGCTCTGTCAGAAGAGATCATCGCGACCCTCGTCGCCATCCCTGCCTCACCTCTGCCTTAGGTAGTGCCACCTGGATAAGAATAAGAGCCGTAAGATCACGACGTCATCGACCTGCCAAGAACAGCGCCACGGCACGTGACACCGCGTCAAACTGGTTACTTACTATCTTGGATGCTCGTTTCGCTGACGATGAGAGTTGTACTCTTAGTTTGGATCGATGAGTCGGTCCAACCGCCCCTGACACGTTATACTTTTCAAAAGAGCCCCCCCTTCGCGCTTCTCTTTAAAGTCAAGCTCTCTTGGCCGGGGCCGTGAAAAGAGTGGAGCAGGTAGCTATTGTCTAATGTTATGAATTCGTACCTACTGTTGAGGGGTGAGAATTAGCTCAGTCGCATTCCCAGTGACTCACTCATAACGCCGCGACATTCGTATCGTCTACTCAACATCTCCATCGCCCGCCCATTCTTAACTCATATCAGCTAAGAGCAGTAGTTAGCTGAAGAGATAGTCAGACATGGAAGCCCGGTGTCAGTGCGGGGCCGTCCGCTTCACCACTCCGCTCCCGAAGCCATTAGCGCTGTACATCTGCCACTGCGCCGAATGTCGCTGGCAGTCGAGCTCTGCATTCGGAACCTCGGCGATATTTCCACGCTTCGAACTACCTAAAACTGACTTGCTGTCCTGTTACACGTAGGTCGAATCCTGTGATTCGGGTGTGTGATGCATATTGCGGCGTGGGGGGTTAGTTCGCCGTCGTCGAGAGCTTGCATTCTGTCATTTTCATCTTAACTAACGCACGAATCCTTGACAAGTCGTCCGACGCACTCAGGCCACACCTTATACTGCTATTTCTGTCAGCGCTGTGGCACAAGGCTAATTCACACGACCCCTGTAAGTTTTCCTGTCGTTTCTTCATCTTAGGCTGTTCGGTGTCCAATGGCTATATCGGCTCTATCTCAAATGCGTCGCCGGAATAGACAGCTCACATGGCATTGCAGGGTAAGAACGTTGTCTCTGTGAAAGGGGGCTGTATCGACGGCCTTGATTGGGGCAGTGCTACCCATATCTGGACCAAGTCTGCCATGGTCCCTATTCCGGAAGGCTCTGAAGCGCACTCGACAGAGCCCCCTGATTCGGATTATAGCAGCTCGCAGGAGACTCTAGACCAACCTTCTGACCATCCTGGCCCGCTCATGAACAGTGGGGGGTGGCCTGAAGAGGCGAACACACCTGAGGTGGCGAAGCTCGGCCGCGTTAAAGGAGCCTGTGAGCTCAGTGGTATTTAGGCGGTCGACGGCTAGATAAGATTGAGGTTCGAGCCTCGGGTTTGCTTAACAGGAGTCGTGGGGTTAATTTGGCGAGCTTGGACGTGGGTGAAGTTGATTGGAATATACCTTATGCTCTGATAACAAATTCGAGCGTTGCGCTTTACCCTCGGTGTACATAGGTTTACAGGCTATATCTTCATTGCCGAGATGTACGAAATGAATATCTACTAACAAGAGATTCTTTATTTAGCTGTGAAGTGACAGTCCTGCGTGTCATATTGGCTCCAATCGCCCCTTAGTATTGTCACTGGGTGGTCTTCTGCGGGAACACTAGATGACCAAGTCGAGAAACTGAAATGTTAGTCCTGCCATTTACATACAGACCTAAGCCTGGGAAATGCATGGGGGAGATATAGGAGACAAGGGTTGTGACGAGGCTTCCCCTCAGATTACTCTCAGTCACCATGTACGGTAACTCTATTTCGGGGTAAGGGCGGCAGCGAAAATAGCGGGTAGTGAGGGGTTTCCCGTCGGGCTCGTCAATCACGGAACTCAGGGGTTTGACTAGCTGTCTGGAAACCAAACGGACGCATCACTAAAATGGAATCTGAAATCGTGGCCAGGTCCGACGAGTATCTGGCGAAGCCTAGTGGATTATGTTGCCTGGAGGGAACAATCCATAAAGACGAAGCGCGAGGAGGATGGGGAATGATCGAGGGGATCGAGACATACATCGCTACCCCATCAAGCACAAAGGCTAACGGGCATGTTCTACTATACTTTCCCGATATCTGGGGATTATTCCTCAATAGCCTTTTGGTCATGGACGCATTCGCCGATGCTGGGTACCTCACTCTTGGGTTAGACTATTTTCGCGGTGTAAGTATGCTTCATACCAGTAGTTTCCCCGCGGATTGATCAATAACACCGGGTTCAACAGGACCCTGTGTGGAAGCATCGAAAAGACAGACACGACAGAACTACAGACCCCACTTTTGACTATGAGGCATGGAAAAAGAAGCACCTTGAATTTGCAGATGAGGCAGTGCCGAGATGGGTTCAAGCTGTAGCAGCGCAGTATGGAAACTCGGGCGCAAAGATAGCTTGCGTGGGTTATTGTTTCGGGGCCCCGTACGTATGCGCCGAATTGGCCAAGGGGACTGTCGCTGCTGGCGCCTTCGCACATCCCGCTTTTCTCCAAGAGCGTCATTTTCGAAATATCAAGAGTGAGTATTGGTTAGAGCCGTTGATGAAGAGTTGCATGGGAAATGTTGTCCCACTAATTGACGCTGTTGCTTTCTAGAACCCCTCTTCCTTTCCTGCGCCGAGACTGATCACACTTTCGATCTTCCTTCGAGGAGACGCGCGCTAGATATACTACAAGAAGAAAAGAAATTCTATCACTATCAACTATTTGCCGGCGTGGAACATGGCTTTGCCTTGCGAGGCGACCCAGAGGATCCTTATCAACGTAGGCAGATTACCCCATCCCCATTGTCCGACTGAGTTCGCGATGGCTGAGGTCAAGCAGGTTGGGTTAAAGAACAGAGTTTAACAGGTATAATGAATTGGTTCAATTACTGGCTATCAAGGCCGGAATGATTGATATTAACCCCGCATTCGCTTGGGATCCCATGCGATGTACGCGGAGGCGCCATCAGAGCCTGTCTTCGCTGAGATACTCCCGTAGATACCCCACGGTGATGTATTAGTCTCATGTTGGGACGCGAGTTGGGTAATTTCTAGTCAAAGTGCTGTTCAAGGAGAACGATGAATTTTCATTGCATAGAGAATGCTTCTACAAATGCTCTAATTAACCTAGATTGGCCGATACCTGTAGGGCTCAATAGGATATAGAGAACACCCTCAATATAGCGATGGTATCCCAATCTCTACAGGGTCAAAACTCTCTCTTGCTAGATTCGGGGGAAGAAGGCGGGGAAGACAGGTGCAAGCATACGTCGTGTTACCTAACCTAACCTATAGAGGAGTCCTTGATACTTATGCCCGAGACATATTGCGTACATCAGGTTGAAGCCCAAGGCACTGTCTTCTATACATCTGCCGCTCTCGCCAGAAACTAGACGTATCACAGCTGTCTAACACAGACTTATATCTCATCTAGCGGAAATCAATGATGCCCCCCCCACGAGCCCTAGATTTCACGGGAGAAGTCGCTATAGTGACAGGAGCTGGCTCGAGAATGGACAGTATGTCTTCTGGCATTTCGCATCTTAGCGTGGGGTGAATGAAGATGCTGACCGTGGAGCGACAGATGAGATTGGCAATGGCCGCGCTACAGCTATCCTTCTGGCCCGCCATGGGGCGAAGGTTGCCCTGCTCGACATAAACGTTGACTGGGCGAAGGAGACGAAGCGAATGATTGACGAAGAAGGAGGGGCCTCGGAAATCATTGAGGCTGATGTGACAGATGAGGCTTCGTGCAAAAGCGCCGTGGCCAAAACAGTTGAACTTTGGGGTGCAGTTCATATTCTCGTGAACAATGGTAAGCCGCACATGCACCCTTTACTTCTCATATTTTATCGATGCAGCTAATATATGAAGCCAGTGGGTGTCGGAGGGGCAATAGGTGATGCGACGTCTCTAGATTTCGAAGCCTGGGACAGGGACTTCCGTATTAACGTGACAAGTATGGTTCTAATGGCTCGTTACGCTATCCCGGAGATGCGGAAGCAAGGGCGCGGCTCAATCGTCAACATGTCCTCGGTCAGTGGTTGTGAGTAGCCTGGATCTTAGGCTCCTTATCTTCATCTGACGGCGAGGTGGCTATAGTACAGGGTGGCAACCCTAGCTTGCTCTACACAACCACAAAAGGTGCCATCGTCCAGATGACGCGAGCAATGGCCGCGCATCACGGCCAGGAAAACATTCGCGTCAACTGTGTCGCTCCCGGCATGGTCTATACTCCGATGGTTCGCGGGCGTGGTATGACGGATGAGATGAGGCAAGCTAGGATTAACCAGAACTTGATGAAGAAAGAGGGTACTGCGTGGGATGTCGGCCATGGTGAGTTCATATGACCACGCCATATTGCATGGCTGATTGAATAAATCTAGCGATCTTATTTCTCAGCAGTAAAGAAGCTGGCTGGATCACGGGTCTCATCATGCCAGTTGATGGAGGTGTAGGTTTACTCAATGACGGCAGGACTGCTACAAAGAAACTCATGGTTGACTAACATCTCTGGCCACAGACCACTGCTGGGACGGCAGATCGGCCAGCACTTGCAGCAGACATTCTCACCGCGTCTAACACTAGAATCTCAAATGAACTTTAGTAAGGAAAATAGAATTTTCAGGGGGGTGACGTGCTTGGAAGGCTGCACACTGGCTGTAGTTCATCGTTGCTAGCATTAGGGCTGCTTGTATGTCAAGCTAGGTTTGCTTCAGACAGGATGGAATCATTAGCAAGGAGCTCTTCATACTTGAGCATAGTGCAGCTCAGCGCTGGTTCATCAAAAACATGCATACATAACACTTGAGGTAAAGAAGAAGCTTTGCCTTCTGAATGACATCGAAAGTAGTCATACATGATAATCTAGTAATAACTGTCGCTAAGTTGCCAGGGATATGTTACAAATAACATTGTTTCGGGGTGACATCTGCGTGATGGTTACAGCACATGTATCCATTCCAATGACTGTAACTGGCCAATTAAATATAGCAGATTGATGATGATTCAATATTCAATAAAACAGATAAACAACAAGAAAAAAGCCCCTACCATATTGCAAACTGAAGATTCGTACAACAGAATGGTATGAAGCATAAAGGCAGTTTCAAGCCAGGGGTGATCGTATAATAACTTGGCCGAACTCGGGTTTGAGGATTGCCACAATGTAACAAGACTCTAGCCTTATATCACCTGCCCCCATCAATTGGCCAAAGACAAACCCGACTTTCCAAGAATTTATTGCCAACGCTGCCGCTAGGAAACATTTGGCTTTGATGTACATGTCAGTAGACAATTTTGGCAGATCAGGAACATCAAGGTATACATGAAGAAACCGATCTGACTTCATTTCTGCCTATGATCGATCCTATAGACGTTTGAATATACGAGGACGTAGTTCATGGCAGTTAAAGCATCACACGCTTTTCCAATCTTGTCTGATGCCTTGTAATTAATCCTCAACGTCAACATATGGAATGGGCTTTTCCCCATGGGTTCATTCACAGGGTGGGTGTTGTACTAAACTTAGATTGGTTGGGTGATACAGGACATGGGAACTCGTGTTATTCCCTAATATGCATCAAATACTTCATTCACTTTGTAGCTACCACTGAGAGTTTGAAAACATATTTGTACTAGAATCTACCGACAGCCTTCACTATCGCAAGGCTTGTCTTCCAAAAGGTTAGGGGTCACCACCACGTTACTTAAAGTAACTTAGTGCACTTGGAATAGTGATACTAAGTTTATTCCCCGAGTTATCTATCCATCTACGGAAAGATGAGTCCGTGGCTAATCATTGAATGTATATATTATTTGTCTGCTATTTGAGCGACATCGCATCTTTGTTTAAGTCGAGATAGCCACCTGTTTCTGTCAGACGTTGGTGGAGTCAAGGAACGGGTGAACCTGGGTCCAAAGGTCGCATATATATTCTGTACACCGCTCAACCGCTCCTCAGATAGAACCTAGCTAGCTAGAGCACTCAATACTACCTTGATATGATCCCTCGTGCGCACTGCAGGGGCCGTGAGGCCTACCTACGTCCGAGAGTTTCCGTGTAGCACATTAGAAAGTATACACCCGATAGCTCTGGCTATCCACGCTTATATCTGCCTTGAGATATCTTGCTAGGAGACAGACAAGAAGCGTCAATATCTCGATGATGTTCGTCTTGCAAAAATCAAACTGATTTTTTACAAATATAGGGCCGACATGAATAGACTGGGCACGATCCGAACCTAGTAAGAAGACAAGCTGGATCTCATCCCAACCATCAACGGCCACAATCGAGAGAGCCCCTCGCAGGTTTAATTTGATATCGAGCGTCGAACCTGTATCTCGATAACGGATATCATGAAATCGTATAACAGGCCGGATTAATGTCGACACCCGTTCAGCAAGGACGCTGCAACATTGAATACGCTTCAACCCCATTTCTCGCGTGAAGGTGTTACTCAATAATGGGGAAATGCAGCGCAAAGCAGCAGAAACTTGCTTATTAGTATATAAAACTTGGTCAAGGAAACGTTCAACTGTCTCTTTAGATATATGGGGCATAGTTATGAAGTGAACCCAGTCACCCTCAGGTCTCAGACAAAACTGCTCTGTGATCCAAGCAAGTGGGCGTTCAAAAACAGTGATTATACTGTAATAATTTCTTTTGGTGACAATACCCATTCTTTCGAGACCCGTCTGCAAGAGCGAGGAGTTCTCGCGACAGTAGCTGAACATTGAACTGCGATCAGCAGCACTGTACACTTGGCTGTAGAACCAAACTTCAAAAATGACTCTGGGATGAATACTTAAGCATGGAATTGGGCGTTGATTCTCGGGGCTAAAGTAAAGAACCTCGCCAGATACCGTAGTACCGAGAGCTTTATGGTGACTGAGTGTGATTCCCTGTACCAGTGGTGTACAGTCGTTGTCCACAGCACCAGGTGGGCCCAGCTTCATGCCGCACGTCTCGTATCCGAAATCCAAGGCTCCATCAACATGAATATACGAGATTTGGATTCCAACCCTTCTTAATTCCCGGAAAGCCTCAGCGAGGTTGTCCCTGGCCCCAACAAATGTGGTCCCCATATTGACTAATAAGATCATATGATATTCGACCCCTTCAGCTACACATTGATACCTATCGGTAACAGCCTGCTGAACAAGAGCCTCAACAAGAATACTGCCATTTGGAGCACTATTTATCTGGGAATAGCGAGGTTCACCTCCAACCCAACGATTTGTTAGAGTATCACAATCCCGAAGGGTTTTGAGGACACTGTAGTGTGTTTCTGTAGAACAATATATGAAAGCATTCGGGAATTGCACAAGGGCGTTCATGATACCATGCCGATTTCCCATAGTGCTGCCGTTCGTAAATGTTCCTTTAAAATGCTTCTTGTTCTCTGAGGAAATTAGGCCAAAAGCTCCCATGCGATGATCGAGGAGTTCACGCGATTTTCTTTCTGCCCAGTCGTTACATATGTTGACGTCATACAACAGCCCAACGACGGGCCCTAAGGCGGAGTGTGAGCCAAGATAGACTGGGTAACCCGTCATAGACCTTGAAACTATCTGCCATGATCGTACTGTTGCCTCGAGCTCTACCAGGGTTTTCTGCGATAATGGATACATGGCCGCGAAGTCTTTAAAGCAAACCGGATTTCGGACCTGCTCGGGGAGAAAAGACAAAAGTTTAATCGTAGAAGAATAAGGATTGATCGATAGAACGATAGTTCCCTTTGGCGTAGTCTTGCCGCCAAGCATTACCAGCCACTGTTTCTGGCTCCTGGTATACGATGTAATAATGATGTCTGTACAGTAAGGGGACGAAACGGCCGGGATGCCTAGATCTCTTAAACGGTGCAAGACGAGAGACCGTAATGACGAGTGATATTGGAGAAGCTCCTGGAAACCACGGTCTCCAAGTCTTTCCTCATATAGAGCCAGCCATAATGGTGTTATGGCGTCGCGTGAGCCCGACAATGTCGAGTCGAAGCCTCTGACATAAGCCACCCTTGTCAATCTCTGGCCGCCGACCGAGGCAGGTTTGAGAGCAACAGCTGGATCATAACGCGAATGGTTCATGCCTCCCGCAACTATTGTACTGGCACAAATTGATCCATTCTTCATTCGAACAGGTTCTTTGGAATCTATGGCTGCTAGGGTGAGCTTCTCAGGTGGATGTTGACCGTGATCCGGCCCAACAGTAACATAATCAAAACTCCGAAACGCGTCGACATGCAGGAAAAGTCGAAAACGACGAGATAGCTGGGAAATGACGCTAATATCATCGTATTCTGATGAAGAAAGATTGCACAGCGTTGCTGCAAAGATGATGGGCCTGGTCGCATTGCAAGTTGCTGTTAAAAGCTCGTCCTCAAGAACTTGTAATGGCCTGCAAAGACTCAACTGTCGTCCTTCAAGTCCAAATGCCCTTTCGGCAAACCATATCAGCTCGGTATCAAAGCGGTCATAAGCTAGTATGGGCCTTTGAGTAGGAAACAGCTCCCGAAAATCGTGTTGCAACGCTCGAATACAGTAGAGGTTGGCTTCATCGTAGTTACTGACGTACCCAGATGGATTAAAATTTCCCACTCGGGCTGCTTTTATTTTAATGAGTTGCGCCTCAAAACGCTTGAAGTGAAATGGCCAACTAGTATCGATTTCACTGGGTAAGTTGATCTGATTGTTATGCCACGGTAATCCGACGCTGGCAAGAATACGGCCAGTATCTAGCCAGAGAGGATCTGGAGAGAGCTGGAAGGGAGCTGCATCAGAAGATGCCCATTCCTCGTATAGACCGTCTACTTCTGCTAACACGTCGTAAATCTTGTGACATGGGTTGCGCCATTGGCTAATGGTAGGGTCATCAATCCACCGAGCCTTAGATTTCTCAAAAGCGCTTCGAACAGCTTTAGTATAGATAGACGGTGTTATGCTGGGACGTCCGTGGTTGACTGCAGCATGGTCTAGAAAGCTTTCATCCAGAAAGTCCAAGGTCTTGATAGGCATGGTATTCTTCTCGGCAAAGCCATCTCAACTTGAATGTTAGCCGTAGCGACGACGCTAATTCATTGAAATAGAAGCTGTATCACAGGCCTTACTGGTTATATTTCAGCTAGAGTGGTAGTCGCGTATCATCAAAAATTCTTCTTTATTGTCATAATCAGGAGAAGATATCGTGCGCGTGTTTCATTACAAGTGTCTTCTTCCAGATACGCCGGCCGTTAAAGCTGAATAAAAATACCCTAGAAAACGATAGCGCATCTTGTAACGGAAGTGAGAGAAAAGTAATCTAGCACCCAGTGAAGGAACGTAGTTTGATGGGATGGTGGAATTATTTATCTATATTAACTTATCTTCTATTAGTCATGACGGGCCTCTATATATTCTACACATCATTAGATCTTCGGGGACCCCGCCCCTGCTTTGTAAACAGATTGTCATAGTTATCTTGGCTGGCCCTCGGAACAGCGTGGGCGATTGAGTCTAGGCGGATCTGAGAAGCGAGCCTAGGAGCCAAATCATATGCCCCAGTTAAACATTGTCCTTAAGGGTGTCACAGATTCTCCAATTTTCTACTCTAGAAAGTTTTGGTGGTATGACAGCACGGTCGTTCATATGTGGAGAGTTTACTTACGGGTTAACATGCACACATATAAACCTTGGATCTAAAACAGGGGTGGAACGTGTTTCCCATGAAGATGTTGATTGCACAGGCACATAACTAATGGCAATAAGAAGCGAGAATGAGAAAACAACAGATAAGTACCGAGTTATCGTACACTTTAAGACACCTCGTTGACACTTGAGCTCAATGAGCTTTTTAGTGTGTCTGTTGCTTTTGCTTGTCTAGTCATTTGATCACCAAAAGAAGCTGGCTTAGTTATGGAGATCTGGCTTCTTGAATTCAGCTTCTTGGTCTCACGTCAGCTGGAACTAGTATTCGTTAGTTCTATCATTAGCAGGCGTCTTAATCCTCAGCTCTTGGTAAAGTTTCTGCGCTATGGCGTCGGCTAGTAAATAGCTGATATTGGCCATTTATTTTCTATTTGGACGGTAACATAAAGAAAAAGTCTTAAGACTCCTGAACACTAAGACGCCTCAAACCTACAGGGTAATGGGTGAATATCGGAGCTAGATGATTTTCGTGATATTGATTCTGTGACCGATTGGCCAAATGCAGAAGCTGAGGCACAGGCTTGTTGGATGTAGGTAGACTCTCAGAAAGCTTAGATGTTATCCTATTCGAGATATCCGAGGTACTTGTCTAGTTATGCGTTGTGGCGCATTATCAATGTAAGTCTTAGCTGACGTTTTAGTATTGAAGATGCAAAAGGCAATCACCTCTTTCGTGTCGTTTCTGCGAGAGCTGAGTTTTGAAAATTGCTAAGGCCTAGACTGTAACCCTATGTACTGAATAGCAAATATAGATAGACACGTTAAATGCCTTGGAACATGATTTACTCATTCTATAACAAGGGCAGAGAACTGGGCTTGGAATTGAAGCTATTCAGAATGCAATGATCAACTAGGGCTGCATGAGTCCTTGACCAACCAATTCCATCTTGGCCTTCGTGGCTTGACTCGACTCTATATACAACTCGTCTACAAGCCCTGACCGCTTAGGTCTTACTGGCTTGTTTCATGAAGCGAATTCTGCATAACCTCAGTTTCCAATATTGCCCAGTATCGGTTGCATATTTTTGAAGATCACGACCAGCTTGCAATGGTCTTTCGTACGGCCGAAGTGCATGGCGAACTGTATGTTCAGTTTGTATGCGTAACACATTCCGCCCGCGACTCTGTCTTAATACCAATGTGGTGACTACACGCAAATGAGGAAAAGCTATTGAAGCACCTCATTCCTATTCTTTTCATCATAAAGTATCAGGTACACTCGTCGGTGGAGATCTCTTAGCTTCACCCGGGCCATAGACGCCCTTGCCTTTAGCAACATATCCGTAAACCCGAAGGACTACATATTATCGTATGTCGATAATATGTAAAGGTATCACGAGGATATTGATAGGGCTTGGAAACGGATCTAGGTATTCAAAACAAAACAATCTACTACAGCTGCTGAGTTCTGACCATCTTGATATTGGTCGCTGAATTGGATGTATTTTCAACTGGTTCGGCTTTCGCTACGGCCTCTGTTAGTCTTCAAAGCCCCGAGATGTCTTATTGCCAATAAATCCATATGACTTCACATTGTATACGGTGGTGTATGTCTTATAAAGGATCATGAAGTTTATGAAGGATCTTTTACTAGGCTTGCACATGCACCGTGATCTGCCGTACGTGCGTGTAACAATTAGTGGAATGAAGTTTATTGTTGGACATTAATTCATTTGATGTTTTCACGGAGATAAGAGATGAATGAAAATGAATCAGCGCCACCTTCGAGCACGATTAGTTAGGGCCAAACTACTCAGATTCTAGAAGTCTAAATTGCAATGTGTAAGCCTAGCGACCTAGATTGTTCTATTAATAGGCGATGTCCGCAATAAAGTTTTGCCGCTCCGTATCTAGTCCACCCACTACTCCGTAGACCGTAACAGATATCCTGGTGTTATTGAAGGATATGATAATAGGTAGAGAGCTCAGTCAGGATTTCCAGCTTCGTTCAAGTGAGCGTCACTGTTAACGATGCATACTTGTATTTACTACACGTTTGTTTATACATTTCTTATAGGATCCTATTAATGGTAATTATAGCACAGCAACCGACTATTGGTAGTCATTACCGAGCTAACGGGAATATCCGATGCTAGTCCAGCCATTTCAATAAGATCCGTGAGTTGTGCTTCGATGGATGAATTGTGCCTTGCTGGGCCGTTATAGGCCGTTGCCCGCACTTCGAGGTCTTGGCTTTGCCACTGCCACCAGAGCCGATCAATCTGGGCGTGATGCAGAAAGAAGACGGGATCTATCACGGTAAGCGGAATTCAAGAGACTGACGTCAAAACATACCATTGGGTGCAGTGAAACGGTAGAAGTCCCCGCGCACGATAATTGGGACCGATGCATGCGGGCCATCTTCTAGTTTTAAGACGAACTGATAATAATCTGGTTCGTCTAATACTGCTGCTATAGCAGTCCTGTTCAATCGTTGTGCTCCAAATTCGTCTAGGAAGTCTCCGGCCAAGAAGCCTCGCGATAGACAATGCGGATACCAATCCAAGTTGTAATATTGAACTTGCAAACCCGCGAAGGGACCATCTTCGACGCAGTGGCCGTGACCTACAGTAGTTGCGTTGTTGATATTACCATTTCCACCAAAACCTTCTTTGGCATCCCATACAGGTGACTGGGTCAGATCAGCCCAATCGCGAGTCCAATCCCAGTATCTAACACAGCATTAGCAGAGCCAGGAATGAAGGACGAGATCGTGCATACGGAAGAGTTCCTTTAAATTGACAGCGCTGTTTTAGTGTCTCCTCGTAAATATGTATGAAGTACCGATGCCACGGCAGGAACGAGGCCGCTTCGTGAGCTTCCATAAGTTAGCAATCTGTTAACACACGAAACGTTGATACGTACAGTACTCTCCGACCCTGCGATGAATATAAGAGAATTCATCGTGTAAAGTGCCGTTGCAGACTGCTGAGGGAATTGAGGACAGGCACTTGACTGCGCGAAGGTATTCAAGCCGGTCTGCCCTTCTCAGTGTCCGCCATTCTCGACGGACAGCAGGCTCTATACATATGAGGTCGCTAAGACTATCTTCAAGATTCTCAACCATGTATATGGAGATAGATAATATAATGAACAGCCCGAAAAAAGCGAATGTGCGTACTATAGATGACACTGATGACCATGCAGTTGTACCCTCAGACTCGTTGGTCTGTAGAAGTGGTTCTGTGCTGGCCTGATCGTCACCGCGCTCATATTCACTGGACGGCATGATATTAAGTAAGGCTAATCTTCCAAAGGGAGTAATATCTATATGAACATTCTCAAGTGAAAATGTTAGAACGGCTTCATCATCTTTCACTCTGATCTGCAATTAGTATGCGGGGTTGGCTGCTGACATAAGAGGGAAAATACACAGGGCAGAATCGATTACCTAGCTTGTCACATATCATGTAAAGGATTTCTTGTTATGCATCTCTGCAGCATAGCCCTTTCCACCCTGGAACATGATCTAGGGACTCCGGCAAGTAATGGTCTGTTATTGGTCGAGGTAAGAGAACATGGAGGGTTTCACCATGCAACTTCTCGAGAACATAAATGTGGTACTATCATTTCCCTGACCACCCATGCTAACATATAGAAACGAACCATCGTGGAATAAGCTCACACCCTGCTCTAGACTCTTTCTAGTTAAGCTGCAAACCCCTGTCGGTTTAAGAATAATAGCCGATCACGCTCAATTTCAGGTAGAACTGCGCCAACGGACAGGTTGATAGCAGTTGATTCTATCCTCCCCCAAAACCTGAAGTCATATCTCACGTCTGAGCTCATACTAGATCATCTTTAGAATGGCTTCGTATCAACCCATATCCAAACTGTCGGAATTCCCACACGAAGAAGAACCACTACCGTACATAGGGTATGAACGTTTGAGAAGACGATGGATCACGTATGGGGTAGCTCTACTCGCAATAACGAACCTACTCTCCCTTAGCTGGCCTTTCTGGGTGCCACGAAGCCGGCCGCCATCTGAATTAGGTATGCCATTCGTTCGATAGCTTGATCGATAACTGATGAACAGCCTGCACTGAGGAATTCGACACTGTCTATGAGCGCTTTTGGTGGAATACTGCGTACAGCCCTGTCAACCGCTCTGAGGCTGACAACCTGTGGGACGAAATAAACCCAGCACACGGCATCGTGAGCGTAGATCGAAAGTGGGCAGCGACAAATGGCTGGCCGTTAAGTGCCTACTATCCTGGCGACAAGACGAAAGCTGTTTATCTCCTTGAAGCGTACCATCTGTTGCATTGTCTAGTAGGTCCCCTAACCAAGCATTAGTACGCAACTAACGTTAGCAGCGCATCATGAGATTGACTTTCTGGCAAGCAATTGACGGAAAGCCATTCACATACCACCCTGGATCGCACGTCGACCACTGTTTCGATGCACTGCGGCAGAATATACAGTGCAATGCGGACAACACGCCGCTCTATTCATTTGGCGATCACACAGCTGGTGACGGGCAACTTCATAAGTGTAAGGACTGGGAGCAATTGCGTGCCTGGGCTGCTGAGAACACAGCGTGTTACAGAGATAGCGTTGAAGACATCCCTTTCAAAGATCATTTTGGGTTTTGTAGAGAAAATGGCGACGATGGTGTGAAAGACATCGACTATGGGGCAATCATTTCGTAGAACTCAGATATCAGTGGTGCAAGAAAGCTACAAAACGGTTCGAGCATGAGCAAGTCATCGGAATCATGTATGCTAGTTCATTCTATCCACTCTATGATTAGTATTTCCTTACTCTTAAGCATTGATTAGTACAGCACAATCTACCTGATTACAACGCCGCGTATTCGACTGCCGTTAACCAGGTGAAGGAAAGCCCCCATTTCCTTACTAGAATTTGAAAATCCCGTGTGTTGCAAACTTGGCCTCATCAGACTATCTCAAATCGCCCGAACTCATCCAAGTCAGTGTATGGCTTCTTTGAGCGTCGGGATTGGGGGGTCCCCCACACTACAGTCATATCATATTATCTGCTACGCTCGTATATCTTTTTCTGTAAAACTTGGGTGCTTAGTAGACTATACAGACGGAACCGAAAATGTTCCGTTCGCTTTGCGTTGACAGTCGGTTAGCTCCGTTGCACGGAAGGATTTGGTCCCCTGTAAGGACTTTGCATGAGACGCAGGACGGTGGACGACAACCTATCATCCTACAAAGTACTGTACATGTCTACATATAGTGGTCGGCACGTGAGCGTCGCAATTGGTCTACAGACTTTGTGGAAAGGCGGGAATGTCTCTTTACTTAGATGACTATCTGTACGTCTGTGCCCCTTCTATACATGATATCACACTTGGCACAGTTTATTTTGAACGGTAGGTAGGTTACAGTCGTGGCAATAGTACACATCCCGTAAACCAATCGCTACAGCCGTCGTGGATCTCAGTACTATAACTCTCAGGAACATGAGTTTTGGCAAGCTTCATTGAATGCGTGGTGTGTAGGAAGACGTATAATAACCCAACCTTCTAGTCTACTAGATTTCAGGCATAGATAACATCGACATATTCCTTCATCTTCAACACAACTCGCCTTTCGAAGCAACCCCAAAATACCAGCCAATATCTCAAAATGCGTTTCACGCCTATTCTCTTGTTGAGCGCCCTTTCTAGCGCAGCCCCGCTAAGTTCAAGCCGTATGAAGTGCCCAACTAGACAGTGAAATTCAGCTAATGGGACTAGATGTGGCGAGCCCTGATGCCGTCGACTTCAGCTCTGTGGGCGACGCATACAAGCGCAGCAGCAAGAATCCTGATGAAGTTGACTTCGGGGCTGTCGGTGATGCCTATAAACGCAGCATCAAAAACGCCGACGAGGTGGATTTTGAGGCAGTTGGTGATGCATATAAACGCGGTACTAAGAACCCTGATGAGGTCGACTTTGGTGCTGTGGGTGATGCATACTAGAGGCAGGTCTAGAGTGATGGGGTGAACAGGCCTTGCCTGATGGACGGCGCGTACTGAAGGACTATGGTATCACCCGTCTATTGGCTACGAATTCTTAAGAGCTAGCTCAAGCGCGAGGGAATCTTGATGCAAGGATGGCGGCACGCAAGGAATAAACTTCTAAGGCCGAATGCCGTGGGGGAGCTGTGTATGGAGGACGAACATGGCACGGGGGGCTTGTTCTTGGTCTTCTTGCCAAACAATATACTCGTTGAACTCATACCGCAAGTCCGTGGAAATCTATCATGTGCTCAGACTAAACGCAACCTTCCCCTGCAAGTCGGTTAACTGTCGAAGGGGCGCAGTGCAATATCAGGGGCAGAGTAGTTGCTGGCAGTCTCCTGGTGGTATAGCTCCGTTCATTGACTAAGAGATGGTAAAAGTTGAAGTACCGGTATCCTACTGTTATCTACATGCAATCCTTCGGGATTCCGGACCCTCTCTATGTACCTTTCCAGCATTGGAAAGCTGCACCCCAATCTGACAGACATATGCAGCTAAGAAAGTCTAGTTTAGCTCTCGCATGAGACACACATATGTAGCTATCGTGGAAAGGAAACGACATTCAAAAATAGGGTTGACTACAGTATTAACCAAGACATCGACTCTGCGTCAATCGTGTGATGATCTGATGCTTTTCTTTTGCCAGTTCTTCTTTCCTATGATACCCCGAGGGTCAATAAAGTCATTCTCCTTCATTTTCGATCCCTCTGGAATACGTTGTGTGTTCCTACTTCCTTGTCCCGTCCCGTCCGCTGCTACGCTATATCTGATCTCCTCGTCCTCTTCCGTACTATCGCTCCTTCTACAATAGCGGCCTTCGTCTCGTCTTGCTGGCCCTGATTTCCACTATGTCTATGTTCGCGCGATGGAATCAGAACCCCCAGTACTCGAAGCTCGAGACCGGCACCCTCGAGAGTAAAGATAATGAGACGACTCAAAACGAGAACACGACTTCTCTGATGAAAGTTTGGCTTGTGGCGGCCGTTACACTGTTTCTCTGTAGTCTCAGCTTCGGCGCCGGCTGGGCTCTCAGAGGAACCCACACGAAACGATCAGCGTTTTCAGACATCGTCCCATCTCGTATGTAATGTCTTTCACGTGCTTCCAGAAGGGTAGCATTCTGACTGATCACACGCAGTGCCTCTCACCGGCCTCTCGCGGCAACAGGTGATGACACTACACGAAATGCAAGCTGCACCTCCAGCCAATGGGAGCCATGAACCTGCATGGGACAAACTGATTCCAAGTAAGCATCACGCCGCTGATCAATTTACACTGGGCTGAATCCTCGGTAGACGGGCTTGGCTACGTCCAGCATCCCGTTTTAGCACCCGAAGTCTCCATCATTGGTGTCTTCCACCAACTGCACTGTCTGGTACGTATTATTCCCGCGAACACCGACGTGAACCCCTAGCCGAGTTCTTTGTCAGCCTACTTAACGTCCGGGAATTAGTACACGGTCCGGCGTGCCTACTACGCCGCACACGCAGCCTCGATCGGGCAGGAGTTCAATAGAGCGGGTGTACGCGAACCTCCCCATATTGCTCATTGCCTAGATTATCTGCAACAGAGCCTAGTCTGTGCCGCGGACATTGGCGTTGAGCCTTTCTATGCAGGAGGCCACTACCCCGATGTAATGTTCGCGCGGCGATGCCGCGACTTCAGTGAAGTCCAGGCATGGGCGTCAGAATGGCGCGTGCTCGACGGCTCGGGTTTCATTTTCGATTCCGCGCTATGATGGAATCCAGATCTGGATAGCGTATGAAACACAGTGAATAGTTATATCTCAATTAGTCCTTTGACACAAAGGAAACGGGCTGTTAGCCTGCGTAAATGTTATCAGCACCTTTGCTTATAATTTAGCCATGGCTTCGCGTATCGACCACTTAGCGGCCACCATCAGTGCCAACACCAATGCCATCACCACCTACTTAGACCAGAATAACCTACCGCACCCCTCCTTCGATGCGGATGGTCCGATCACGCTGAACCTCTCGTCACAGGTAGAGCGCGCGCGCAGCGCTGCAATCAACGCTCTCCAAGAGCTCTTGGACTTGCTGCAGGGTCCGATCGCCTGCATGATCCCTAACGTGCGTCTTCCGAGCAGTCTGAAGAGATGAGCTAACGCGCAGATAGTACAACGGCACCAGCCTCCAAGTCATTTCGCGTCATGACATCGCCAGCAAGGTCCCGATGGAAGGGGCAATCTCCTTCGCGGAGCTAGCTCAGGCTACAGACCTGCATGTCAATGACCTTAGGCGCATTCTGCGCTATGCCATGTGCTATCATCGATTGTTCAAAGAACCGGAAGAAGGCTTCGTCGCGCATTCTGCGGGATCCAAGAAACTTGCCACCGACAAGATTGTGCGCGCTGGGTTAGGTCAGTCGTTCGATGAGTTCTATGGCTCCTTCGCCCGGGTACGTCTTCCTCTCGCAACCTAGCTGAACAAGGGAAGGGTTGACGGTTTCGCGATTCGTGAACAGACAGCAGATGCGCTAGATACCTTCAAAGATGGCGAGCCCAACCATACGGTAAACGAGGCCCGGACCATTGGTGACGGCCGTAAAAGCTGATATCAAGTAGGGATTCGCATTGGCGCACAACACCGATAAGACAATGTTCGACTACCTGCGCACTCACCCTTTGAAGGCCGACCAGTTCAGCAAGGCGATGCGCTTCTACTCGGCGGGCGTACCGGGATACTCTGAATCGCTGCTCGTCGAGGGCTACGATTGGGAGTCACTTGGCGCAGTCACAGTAGTTGACGTAGGGGGTGCAGATGGCTATGTTAGCCGAGCACTCAGCAAAGCGCATCCGAAACTGAACATGGTGGTCGAGGACCTCCCCGACATCGTGGACGCAGCGGATCGCGTGGGGTCTACCGATCGCATTAGATACCAGGCGTATGACTTCTTTTCGACGCAGCCTATCGCCGGAGCGGACATCTACTTGTTCCGGTGGGTATTTCACGACTGGCCGGACCACTACGTTATCCAGATATTGAGGGCACAGGTGCCTGCGCTACACCAAGGGTCTCGAATAGTCGTGAACGAGAGCTTGAGCGTGCCACCTCGCTCTTTGCCACTGACACTCAGGAGGGATATCTGGTAAGTCAGCGACCCCAGTCTTGCCATACAGGCAGCTTGAACTAATCGGCGCTGCGTAGTTTCATAGACCTGTTGATGTTGACGACAAATAACTCGCGGCTCCGCACCATGGCCGAGTGGCAGGACTTGTTCACCGCGGCGGACTCCCGGTTTGGGACGGTTCGCCGCATTTCTGGTGAGGGAGCTGCACTTGCTATTCTCGAGGTTGCCTGGGAGGGCGAGTAATGGCTAGCATGGCGTCACCTCTCCTGCTGCCGGGATCATGGAATGGACAAGCATTCTTAGAGGCCGTGCGACCACACGCTCGGATTTGCTTCATAGATCACATTCTCGCAAGAAGACAAGATCTGATGAAATGTATCTGTATTTTTTTAGCGCCTCTGAAAATGGCCACGGTACTTCAGTTCTATCTACATGCAAGCTCCTCAGACACTAGATAACTTGGGTTCACGATAGTTTCGCATGGCAAACGGGATTCACGGGGATCACGGGGCTACTTGCTTTAGTCATTAGGTAGACTCAAAACGGTCGATGAAGCACCGATTTTTCTTCTTGTAACTGCATGCTTTATTCCTTCGAGCTAGAGGTCAAAACTGTGCCTCATTTGACTACCGCAGTTCCTACTATAATCTACCAATTCCATGAGCTAAACGCAGATCTTACCAATCCCTGTGCCAATACCCTCCAGTAAGTTTATGCGAGCATTTTGCCCTGCAACGGAGGGCTGCAAATATGATATGATCGAGATGCACGTCAGCTGGAGCGTAGCTAACAGGCTGGGATTCATCTTATCGGACACGAGGGGATCCTTTCGACCTTTGCCGAGGCTCTCCTCCGTTCCCCGCCGGAGACCTGCCACTCTCGAGGTTGCACGTACATACAGTAGTAGTGCAACCATCAGAAAGTAGACTTGAATGGCTTCAAGTTTTGGCCACATTACTGTACAAAGTACCTTACTTCGTAGGTAAGTAGGTACTTAGGTACCTACCCCGCCTACCTACCTACCGGTACCCTGTTCAGAGTGGGTCCAACAAGAAATGTCCGGTTTACCCATTGAGAGGTATGGCTCACCAAGACTTTATAAGTTTAAACAGCTCTAGAATACTTAAATAAAATGGAAAAAATATATAGTTAACACGAAGCATTTTACTATCGTAATCACCATTACTAAGTTAATTCTTATAGGTATATTAATCTAGTTGGCTGTTTTCCAGGCTTTCAAAGTTATAGGGTCTTGGTGAGCCATGCCTCTCAATGGGTAAACCGGACATTTCTTGTTGGACCCACTCTGCCTGTTGCAGAAGGCTATTCCCCGCGGTTGGGCTGTCATAGGCCCACAAATACCCGTTAACCTTCGTTTTAGTGCCGTTACTGGTTGGTGATGGTAAGCCTGACAGCTTAAGTAGGCTTAAATTTTACTTCCCAAATAGGCAGTTCTGGGACTTGATTGAGACTAGCTTACTACCCCTACTAAATCCTCTCCTAGGGTCACTAGTACACGACGCGGAACGGAGCATTCACGCCTCAATAACACACAGGACAGCTAACAACAGAGCTTGTGGGAGATACCGTATGGCATATACTTCTCTACTCAGTTCTTTGCTTGGTAATCATGTGCTAGAAAATGCCAGGCTTCTCGAGAGTTGTATCACATAGGTACCTAGTTCGTCCCTGCTCATACGCACATCGGATTATTATCTTGTTCCATCTCCAAGGATAAGTGACTTGATTGGAGGTTACTTACTGTGTGACACTTGGGAAAGATCAAATTAACTTCTACTTGTTCAACTTGACACTACTCACTTCTCTAGAAGAATACATATTACCTCCGAAGTAGGTACATCAACTTCATAGTCACGATGCAGCCTACAGGAGTTCTCATGGTTGGCAGCGTGCCTGGAGCCTCGCCACAAGACGTATTCACCCGCCTAGCTACCGCGCTTTCTAGCCGTTTGCCAGCTATACCAGACGGCGAGACTGGTGAACGATGGAACTACATCGGATGGCAGCTAGGATGCTTTCCTCCAGTCTCTCGGCGAGTGGAACTAGGAGGGAGCCACTTGCCTGAGCCCGTATCTCCAAAGCCAACCTTTACGCTTGACGACATCAAACCAACAGCTTACGATGAGGCGGCTCTTTCGTCCTATGCCGAGTTCAAACGATTACGTGAACAGAACATCATTCCGCCCAATGTTCGGTTTCAAATCGCCCTGCCTTCACCGTATAGTGTCATGGCTGGCCATCTGAAACCTGAAGTAGTCAATGAGATCGAGCCCTTATATGAGAAACGGTTTGCGGACTCGCTAGAGCGCATCGCTGCCGAAATCCCCCACGACGAAATGGTGATTCAATGGGACCTTTGCTTTGAGATGACGGCAATGGAGTACGAGATCGGCCGAATCGACCAAGTACGCCACTCGGCCTATTTCTCAGATCCTAAAGGTCTCGTACATGGTCTCGTAGACCGCGTCGTTCGACTTTCTGAGCATATCCCTCAAGATGTTAAACTTGCGTTCCATCTCTGCTACGGCGATCTTAATCACAAGCATTTTGTTGAACCACATGATTCAACCCTGCTGGTAAAGCTTGCCAACGCCATACTCGCTGAGAAAACTCTCGGCCCAAGAACGGAATGGATTCACCTACCAGTTCCAAAAAACCGAACAGATCCTGAGTACTTCTTGCCCCTGAAAGATCTCAAGCTTAATGAGACCGGTGCAAAGCCGCCTCATTTATATCTTGGCGTAGTACATGCCAAAGACGAATCCGGGACAAGGAAGCGCATCGAGACCGCGCAGGCTACAATCCCATTCTCGTTTGGCGTGTCTACAGAGTGTGGTTTAGGTCGGACTCCGCCTGATGAGATTGAAAGTATTCTAAGCATCTGTAAAAATGTCACTGCAGAGCATACGTAGGGCACCTGCGTGAGCTTGGTGTAGGGTTACAGTCTAGGACCACTTCAGGGCAGTCGGGTACAGGAGCTCTCCTGCTGTAGCATGTTGACTTTAGGTTAGATAAGCTGGTGGCACAAATCGTGTACCTAGTTCAATTTCATACAATATTTCAGCCATTTGTCTTGAGCGTGCCAGGGTCTATATTCCATCCAATACGATCAAGGGCCGGTTTTTTTTTTATCATCATCATGCATTCTTGCATTCCACAAGCCCTTCTCGGCAGTTCGGAGCGTGAGAAGGATGACCTACGGCAATAACGATAATATTGTGTAGACAGTGTAATGTTACGCTGACTTGACTGCGTTGTACGTAATTATGCTGAATTGGGGTAGAGTTGCGAACGCCATTTTGTGGCGTAGCCGGATGAGCACGGGAGCCAGGGCATCTCGTTTTCACCATATCTTGGTTACTAGCTGCTGAGATTCGTAATACCGGATGGCGTGGAGGAGGCGTCCGGCCGTTTTCACCCCTTAAGGTACCAGATAAGTGATAAATCATTTCACGGTGGTGCAGATTTGTCGCGTCTAATGTCTGATACGGAAATGTATCATGAGGGGAACATTAGTGACAGAAAACGTCGAGAATGTGCGCCCCAACTACTATTTTTCTAAGAAATGGAGCTTTATGCATGCAGTCAACATTCCTCAGCAATGTAGTGTGCATTATTGCAACCATGTGATCCTCCGGCACGGAATAAGGATCAAGTGGCGGAGAGGAGGGTGAGGCTTTTGCAGCGATCCTGATCCTTCGGCACAAAAAAGAAAGGAAAGTTCTGTGATGAAGTTATTCATCAGTGCCGAAGGGAGGGTGAGATATGTAGGACGATTGAGCACCTTACGGAACTGAAAATCTTGCGTGTAAACGAGGTGCGCGAGTCCGACTAAGCACATGAGTTCTAAGTATGTGTACAGGACATCTAATTCGCTGCAGGGATTGATCGAAAGATTGTTTCTTCGCCCCCAAGCTACATACCGTCAGCCATCAGACATCCCGAGGACCCTTCTAAGTAAGGCTTACTACCATAACATGGGCTGTCACAACGGAGTAGGCAGGGCACTCTTATTGCTCGTATGATGGACACGGTCTACCTAGTCTCCGAAACTTGTTCGGTATTGATCCCATCGAACACTGAAGCGCCCGATCACCCGCCATCTTATTCCCCGTCGTCCATGAGTTAAACGATACCCTCCTGAATTCTCCCAAAGCTGGTCAATAGTTGAACAAGTATTAGCACCAATAAGCCTTCTAAGGGACGAGACATTGGTTCAGTTGAACTCTTCTTAAACCTCCTCAACTACCGACGCTAGCGGAATCCTGTCATCGACCAAAATCAGATCTCATTCATCGTATACACTTACTCCGTACACTCATCAGCCATTCCTCAAAATACTGGCCATTCCTGGTATGGCCTAGTTTCCGCGATCTGACGCTCTACAAGGTTGAGCTTGCGAGATTTCGACCACCTGGTGACGACTTTGCACATTACACTCGTCTAAAATGGCGGCGCTAACACCAGAGGAAATCGAGTATTACAAGGAGCACGCCAGCGACAACCAGCAAGGACGTCTCATCGCAACCTACACAGTAGGCTTATCTCTAGCCTACATTTTCGTCGGTTTGCGTATATGGGCGCGCAAAGCTGAACGGACGTCGTTTGCAACTGATGACTGGCTCATCATTGCAGCACTATTACCTCTAACGGCCTTTGCCATCGTAGGCTACCTCGCCGTCGCGTTTGGCGAAGGGAAGCACATCATCTTCGTCACCAACCCGGCCGGATTCGCGCAAACCTTCGTCTCGGCTATCGTGGCGTATTCAATATGCGTTGTTTTGACTAAGATATCCATCCTGTGCTTTTACTGCCGCCTCTTCTTCCCAATTAAACAGCTTGTTTATATCTCCTGGGGCTTTGGTATCTTCATTGTGGCTTATAACCTGGCACTCATCTTCGTCACTGCCTTAGAGTGCATTCCACTGTCTGCTTTGTGGACTGGAGAGCCGGCGAGGTGCTTTGATACGGTACCGCCGTTTACTACTCTTGGGTAAGTCCGCCTCCTACCTACGACTCCACAGAATTCTGACGTAGATAGTATTGTTAATGTTGTGACGGACGTTGGGATTCTGGCATTGCCAATTCGCCATATCTTCTCGCTTCATTTATCCCTCACGCGACGCGTTCAAGTTTGCGGCATCTTCCTACTGGGCGCCGTAGTGTGCGTTTTCGGTATCATACGTGTTGTCGCTCTCGCGCAAGCGCCACCGGGTGATTCAAGTTGTAAGTAACTCTGTACCTTCAACATGCGATACTCAACTAACTTCGGCATAAGATAACCAGGTTGGATCTGGCATATGGTCCTTTGCCGAAGTTTCTATTGGTATTGTGGCTGCCTGTCTACCGACCCTCGCAGTTCTAGCTACCAGATCGCACCTCTCCAAAGTCTCGTCTTCCGTCGTCAACTTATTGACCAGCACTTTTCGTCGCAATCCTGGCGGTACCAACAACGATACGAAGGCTAGTGGACGTAGCTTTCATGAAACCCGAGACGAAGACAACGAATATGCCCAGTTATCTGAGTGGTCCCTCCCGAGAGGCACAAGCGCCGACTCAAAACACCCCATACATCAGGCTAACAGCGATGCGTCGCCATTCGATATCAGCAGCCATGTCGAGCGTGGCTAGTGAAGATAGGACTGGCCCACATGTATAGTATGTATGAGCGTGCTGGTTCCTCTTTAAATCAAATAAAACATAATTTATGCCGAAATAGTTTCTATTTGGACGTTGTACACCAGGGTTCTCGAGACCATGGAGCAAGGAGATAATAGCATGTATATAGTACCTAAGACAGAGTTTGAATGCCTTCAGACCTCTGACCCTCTGGACCTCGTGCCGCAATGAGAGTCTTGCTGTCTACTTCGTGCTACGTTCCTGACATCTTATTCACACATATTGAAGTGACTTCACTCTGACGTGGACCACACGTTGAGACTTCGTATACTCCACGAGCATCACACTCGGTTATGCAGACGTGTGCGCAACTATATCATAGAAACATCGAGTAATTAGCATAAATTTGAAGGAAAAAGAGGTATTCTTGCTGTTGGCCGAAGGGTCTAGGTCGACACTTAGAGAGCCTAGAGGTTGAGCTGTACACATAATATAATTTCCATCCAGCTTCGAAGGAGCCTTGGACGGGTCTCTTCCAAAAGGATTGTCCTACACCATTTCGGATGTGCAACATCTCTCTATGATCCAACAACTTGCAAAGATGATATCTTGGGGTATATATACAGATAGATATTCGATGTGCAGTCGTGTATTTGTGCCCTACGTACATGCAGGCACCTATATCAATCAACAGAGAACCACAGTCTCCCATCTAGGACTACAGTCTTTCCACTTACACATCTTGACCGTCCCGATCCCCATCCTCCTAGCGACGAAAGACGCACAAGGTAGCCTCTCTACCATCATGACATTCAATTCCCATATATCTGAATACCTGTTCAAAAAGGCAGACATCTTCCTATTAAAATACTCCTGGAGACGTCCTGAGATCACGATGAACTCGAAACGCTTCTGAACGCCGACGCTGCTACAGTTGTTTTCTATCCATCCGTGATCCATCATCCTGATGGTTCCAACGTGCTCATCGTTCGAGCTGAGAATAATAGCGTTGGAAACGTCTGATTTCGATTTCTTCTTATCTTTTGGCGCTGAAAGCTGGCCAATCTTGAGACATGCGACTGTCGTGTTGAAGACGAGAGATCCAGGGAATAGATCTGCTACTTTGATTGCCTCTGAGTCCAATGTCTGCCTCGCGAATGTTGTCCACGGGTTCTGCGGACACTCCCTCCAGTCCTTGTTCGACCTCCACTCTCCAGGGATGCCCTTCCCGCGCAGAGGCGGCAACTCGTCTCGCCCGGCCATCTCCTGGATGGATACCTCGTGCTGTATCCATCGTTCCTCAGCCTGGAGCTTAAGGAGATTCTTAGCCGGTGTCTTGATATAGAAATACACAATGCTCGCAATCTGGAGGAAATCTCGGCCCAGCACTTCGCCCTCACAGTCGTAGGTGACAGGCCGCGACGAGCTTACCCAGCTCCAGCTCGGAACCTCTGGGATGTCACCTCGCGGGCTGAAGTGTCCGGGGCAATCCCAGCAGAGACAGATCGGAATGTATTTCTCCGGTATGCCGAATCTCATCTGACAGTTGAAAGCCGGACGCAGCGCGTTGGCGACCCCGGCAAACGCGCTGAAGGCATCGCTGGCGACGGATAATTGTCGTGAGCTGTAATCTTTGATCCAATTGCAGTAATGCGCCAGTTTCACCCCGTCTTGGATAGTGAACTGCTCGTCATTGTCGGTTCTCTTAAAAATGCCACCACCTTCGGGCTCTTTCAGAGCATCAGTTGCTTCATCACTGGACAAACCAGAAGAGCCGCTTCGATCTTCTAAACAATACATGTCGTCATTGTGACCACCATCGTCTCTGTGTAGGGACAGCGGCGTCGTGTGTACTGCCCAGGTAAGCATCTCCATGGCTTCATCCTCGCAGCACTTGTATATGACTTGATCATGTGTGATATACAGACAGCGTCTAGATAGTAACCTCTCCTGAAAGGTCCAGCCTCTACGGTTCCATAGCGTCGTGTTAATGGCTTTGTCCGCCGTTATCCCGCATCGCAAGCCCTGCAGCTCGACTTCGGGCTCATAATGTGATGACCACGCGGAAGCATGCCGGGGTCTGCCAGCACACCCCGGTAAGCCAATATCATCGCGTGTGTTCAGAGCCCCGATGATCGTGAAGCTTGCCAAACGATAGATCTGATCCATCGCATTGATCTGGTTTGGCTTGCTAATCTCGTCATCTTGGATGATGCAAAGACGATCAATCCACAGATAGCGCTCACCCATGTTGCGACACAGGGCAATGGCGTCGCTTATGATGTTTGGCAGCTGCACTTGACGGAGACTACCGGGTGCCTCAAGGGTGTCGATGTTACATTTTTCCAACCGGAGATTATTGTCGGGGCCGACGGGCCACATGTAACTCAGTGCTACATATCGAAAGGAACTATTCGGCTCTACAATCTTGTCTTCATGAGTGTCAATGACTCGAAATCCCGCAGGAAGATTCTCTAGCAAGACGTCAGCGGACGTCCTATACCGATCGGTGCAGTTCCCAGTGAACATATTCACCTATTTCGACCGTTTTGCCAACACATTCCCCCGTGTGCTGATCGTCACATCTCGTAAGCCAGCCGCGAAGAACCGTTGTATCAAAGAACGGCACATTCCATTCTTCGACTCTAGTCAGGACTTTAGCATCGTCGTTAGAATAAGTTAACTTGAAAAGCGGGGTAATAGTGAACAACGAGGTATCAGAGGTCTCGATTTCCTCCGTACGATCAGCCCTTCCTTGCTGTCTGGTAGCTCGTGATCGCAAAAATGATTCGCTTTTCATTTCGGCGACATGCGCCAGGCTCTTAATCGTGACGCGGATGAATATAGTGACGACGATGTGATCGGGATCAGACCGATCGCCATAACGTCGAGGACGACCCTCTGGAGAGTGAAGCGAATGGCCTCCCGAGTCCAGATAGAACGGTCCGTCTATGCTAACACCGACATCTTCCGGCGGTAGAGCCTGCACATTCTCCATCTCTCGGGCCCGGGCATCGTAAACAGACATAACAGATGTGCACATGCGGCATTGCGACTGGGCTCCTTGCGCCAATCCTTCGAGCGTCACCGAGCGCCGACCCGTGGTGTACCTGTCTTTCTCGTCTTTGGGGACGGGGTCATCTAGACTGTGTATGCTGATATGGCCCCAGTCTCGACATGATTCGCATAGTTGCACATGATCGTGATTTGCCGGCGCATGTCTTTTCGCATTTGGTATTTTAAGTTTCTGGATAGGTAGACACATGAGCTTGGCCATTGAAACAGATGGTGAATTGCATTGCGGACTTAAAGGAAGAATGTTTGTCGGAATTCATCAGAGAATAGACACGAGCGCAGGAAGAAATGGAACGGTGAGCGTTTTCGGTATTTAGGTGCACGTCCATGAGGCTTGGATATACAGATTAGGGGCAGTGCTAGGGGCTAAATTTCGGAATGAGATCTTAATTGGGTTGTTAGTGGTCGACGGCAAGTAGCTAGGTTAGGCTGATGGCAAGGTGAATCAAGAGAAATCCCCAACGCCTTGGTACCTAGGTTAGGTAGTTAGCACGTAACTGTATAAATGCCTACTTAAACCACCTTGTGTCCATGCAAAGAGACCTGATTTAAATAAGGTCCTGTTAGGGGATAGAGGTGTCTTCATCTCAGAGTGATTTCTGATTTGACTTTTCCTATCTGGGCTCTTGGCTTGCCAGACCAGTTCGCTGATGAATTGGCCAGAGTGAGCATATATATAAGATATGCCTCGAACATAAGATATAGTAAGGCTAGACACAACCGAATACAACACCTTCTGCACCTTCAATTCAACCGTATAACCTAGGTGGCTTACGGACGTCGAGGTCATATATGTCCATCACCCTTAGTATTAGTATTGGTCTACCGTGCCAAGCTTGATGTATATGTGTGACCCAAACCTACATACTCAAGCGCTGAAAGTCTAACACAGATCTGTCAGTTGTCGCCGCACTGGAACTCCGCATTGGTGCGTCACATTGCAGGGAACCATCAGGACTGTCGGTCCTGTGTCCTATCGGTGCTGTATATTTACATAGTACCTGGGTCACGAATATTTCAATCTATTCTCTGGGAAAATGTCTCGTCCCAGCTCTCACTCCCAGTATCTCTCTTCCTGTCTGTGAGCGAAATTCAGCCTCGAATTCATAAAAGAGATAGATAGGGAAAATGAACAGCAATGAACCAATCTTGGCTGTTCCTGCTCCCTGGAAACTAAAGGGGACAGTCTATTTTCTGAGCTTTTGGACTAACAAGACCTCTAGCGCCAAAGGAGAAGAGAATGATGGCCTGCCTACAGTCGCATACTCACCTCTAGAGGCGGTTTCGCCTTTTGCGAACCCAGCCATGTCTGGAGAGCACCTCGGTGGCTTGAGCCAGATCCAGATCATTCGCTACACCGACAGCCCCGTGGGGCCCTATGACGAACTGATTATTTGCCCCGGATACTTCGCATATGAGAAGGATGACGGCAAGGGGAGAACAAGAAAGAGAAAGAATGCAAGAATCACGAGAATATATGTGTCACAGAAACATACGTGCTGGAATGGGCGAGCTAGTAAGTCGAATTCATAAATTGCGGTGTAGTACCATATCTCAACAAAATCAGAGCATGGTATTGTTTTGTATGAAAGACGAGGGGGAGCATTCATAAGTTGCGTTTCATTATCTCAACTGTTCACTAACATTTTAAAAGATTGGAACATCCCAAAACATCTCGCGCGCTTCGAATGGGATCACTCACTAGATGGCAAAACCGGTGTTAGAGTATATCCTTACGCTAATGAGGCACCAAATGACGACAGCTACAGTGCCACATCGGAATCGGAGCCGAGCAAGAAGCTCTTTTTTCAGGCTACTTTCAAGCCGGTGCACTGGGCGCCAGCGTTCCCGCTCTCATTTTCATGGCTAAAGTACGTGGGCATCGACGCGTCTCTTGTACAACCACCGTTGCCGGATGGACGTCAGAGTAGTTCATGGGGTGGAGAGGAGCTACCCGGGACGAGTCGCTGGTGTAAAGTCATCCCCGGTCTGTCGACAAGGCGAGCAACACTGGGATGGATGGATATGTCTCAAGACAGCCATGACGGAACCCACGATGGTGGGGGCGGGGTTATCAAAAGCGGCAAGGGTTACGATGCCGTGTATGACAATTTTTGGCCGGGCCTACGTCGATGGAACGTCGCTGTCAAGATGGAAAACACGGATATAGATTTTGGGGAGGGGCTGTATTGGGATCGTCCGAAGTCTGAATGAGGGCTATGATTCCACTTGGGAAAGGCATCATTGAATCCTCTGGAGTTGTCCGATGCGGTGAACATAGAAGATTAGCTCTACCCTAAATGATGCAAGGATCTACATCGCGATACGAGCCCACTTACATAGTAACACGTTCTACTACCCACGGCCGTTCGCACAGCCGAATCTTCGTGCATTCTATTAACTTACACTAAGGACAGGCTTATGTATTATTATACTTACTGCGCAGGTCCTTGTCGTAGTATGATCTATAGTTATAATAGCCGACAAGGACATATGAATTAGTATCCTCTACCAGATCTCTGCTCTCTATTGCATTTCTAGCGTGTAAAAGCGATTGGACGGGAGGCTGTATTGCGCCCCCAACAATGCGCGCCGCTTTAGGGGACACAACTGGCGAAGTGTTGGTTCGCAAGTTGTCTGACTTGCACCACATGATCATAGATAGTAACCCATAATCTCTATAGAATATCGAGTAACGATATCGAGGCGGCTATGGTTCTGTGCTTTACGCCTCGCAAGTGAAGGATTTCTGAGAGACGAGTCTTTCAACAGAGAGCATTGGGGCTGCGAGCAACTCAGAATGTGTATAGAAACCACACTTTCCTCACCACGATGCCCAGGCCTAACGGACAATTTGTTCCGGGTTCGGAAACAGGGGTTATATGAGGGAAAGCGGCGCGATGAAGTACCGTAAGCGTTTGGCGTCATTATCGTACCCTCACTCTACACCAGTGTACCTATCTTACAATGTTTGTTCGATAGAATTATGGGGGTTTGCCTTACCAGAAAGAGACTGAAAAGACTAGTGCTATGTTCCTCGATACTACTCAGGGTTCCAACCATTGTCGATCATCCCCTCCCTCGGTCATGTTTGCTGCAGGTTCCTGCAGGCAGTCAATATGGAGCATTTGGGGGCCGACCATACTGCAGGCGGGACTGGAACGGCGCTCATTAAGGAAGTGGTCAGAAGCCAAGTCGTTCGTGATTGGTGTCTTAATCACCGCGTGATACCTCTGTTCGTGGCACGGTCTTATTATCATGAACGCTTTTGGGATTTGGTGGTAGTCTAATATAATTTAGGATGTCACCGCACAATCAGGTGGATGCCCCCTGTCTACCTAGGTGGAAAGACGATTTTCCTGACAAGTTACCATAGTCCCAAGCTGTTCGTATCGCCTTGGATGATGAGGTTGCCAACTGTGACATGAGACATAAGATTAAAGAGAAGAAATATTGAAGACGGTCAATTTGGGAAGTATTAGTGTGCATGGGTGTAAACAAAAGACCAGCATGTATGGCCTGTCCGTAATCTTCTCCCTTCTTCTTTGAGGTTGCAAAGAGTCCCAAGAGGCGACCATGACGTTCATACGCAGAATCATGACATTCTATCAATCGGACTGGATACTCAAGAAGAGATCCAAGTTTGGATAATTAAAATACTTGGCAGGTTGGACGAGTGTTTTGGGCCAAACTCAGTATACTATGCCCATATTAAGCGCCGTCAACTACTTACTCATTATTCCTACAATCCTATCAGAAATAGCACAGTTCTACGCTTCTGTATTGGTGCCATGTCATGATTGCATCTGAAAGGGCCAAAGTGTGTGTGTCATGATAGAAGCGTGCAAGTAATAGGCAAGGGTTATCGTTTGTCATCCACCAGTAGCATGTTATCTTCTCAAATAGAATCGAAGCTATGCAGCGGTGCTACTTGCAGGAAACCCATCAGCCCTTATCAAGCTAACCGTGCACCCAAGAACATTTTGCCTCCCGCCAAACCATCTTGTTAATCTATGTATGGCAGCCAGTTCCATATCACACCTAGATTGTACGATAAAAGGTATTGGATATGAGGATGATATAATGCAACACAATCATCTCTTGAAAATTGTCTTAGATTGTTGTGAGCATTTTCTGCTCCCGTGTTCACGTCCATTCGCTAGGTGTCACTGGTTATCTGCTAGAACAACATAGCTTATGTCAGGTGATATAGTCACATAGACCCTACTGGCTATATAAAGGGGTGTTGGACCCCCCTTCGCTTCTTGGAGGGTTCAGGATTCAATGATTATTGACACCTATACTACCCCTTCTGACTACCTACTTGACTGTGACTAGCCTTCTACCCACTCTAGGACCCTTCCACCTGACAGCTTAGAGCCAAAGTTGTCAGCATATTATATCATGTAGCCTGTTCTTTGGTAAGTTTTTTCTTCTCGTGATTCAATTAAAATGTCTTGTAGGAGTTGGCTATGCAAGTGAATAACGCTAGAAGTCCTCAGAGCCGTGAAATCTAGCATTATCATCATCCAGATCTCTCAATACGACCGCAACGCTGTAACAAATCGGAACAAAATTCCCAGCCCTACATCTATTGATCACTAGCTGCAGCCTGCCCTTCAATCCATTCTCTGAGCTTTGGTACATGATTTCTTGTCCCTGTCGAGAGTAGATAAGCCATGTAAATGGATCAAGAAGTTATTGACTTGGTATAGACTTACTAAGTAAAGTGGCCACCTCAGTTGGCACCCCCACAGTCGAAGGTTGTCAGTGGGGCATGGTAATACGTGTAGATGGACTTTAGAGAACGTGCGTTATCTATCGCCGCTCATTTCCACATCATAGGGAGAAGCTTTAAGTCAATGAAAACCTAGATACTCTATAGCGTATAAGGAGAGTTTGCCGTAGGAAAGATCAACGATGCTAAGAATTAGTAGAAATTTCGAAGAATTATAGCGTTGAAACCAGACGGTGGAATATATTGCATATTCCAATGCGTTTCGTTACACTGAACAACTCTTCAATGGGCAGCAGCTGGACCGTTTATATTAAACCCCTAATTAATTCTATACTAACTATATATTATAAAATTTAATTAATCAAAGCATTGAATATTACCTTTATTTAATCTTATATATATGTATATATATTATCAGTGTTATAAGGCTCACCTATATTTAAGAAAAGACATATATTATAATATAGTTATAGATAAAATAAACAAATGATTGGATGACGAGTGCAATGTGTTCAATAAACTGGGTCATTCATTCATTCATCGCGAATCAGCACACCTTTATCCAGACACACGTGCACCCGCATGTTTGTATATGTATCATGAGCCAGGCATATGTACCCACCTCGTTCTTTAGACGGAAGATGGGCTAACCCGACCAATCCGTCAATCCAAGGGCAAATAATCTTTTGCAAAGCCTCTGATTACTGCAAACGGACAAATTCCTCGTCCTCGTTTAATATTATTGCTCTCCTGGACTTTCTCAAATCCGATTGGAAACCGAATCAAGCTCAACTGGTTCACAACAATTGCAATCACAACAATAGAAACAGCCCCGGCTCATGCCGCTTCATCTACACAATGGCAGAATCACCGGATAATTCTTCAACAGCCCCAGTCTCAGCCCCCGTTTACAGCATCGGCCTACTATGCTGGGCTGATCAGACAACGCAAGACATTGTATTTGTGTGGCTTGATGGGGATAAGGATCAAGATGAGGATGAGAGTGGACGGTCGCGATATTCTACCACCACCGCCGCCGCCGCTCCTGCTACCGCTGCTGTTGCTGCTGCTGTTGCTGCTGCTGTTGCTGCTGCTGTTGCTGCTGCTGTTGCTGCTGCTGTTGCTGCTGCTGTTGCTGCTGCTGTTGCTGCTGCTGTTCCGCGGCAGAGTGATGATATTAACGACGGTAATGAAGAATGTGGAGATTACAACGATAAAAGAAAGGACCGGACCGGGAATCGTCGCCAGTATTCTTCTCTGGTAACGTTGCATATGGGCCGTGGTCGACGGACATGGCGCGCGGTGATCACGTCCCTCTTGATGAACATCGGGGAACATGTGCATTTATTCCTCTCAACAATAGTACGGGTATGGATTCATTTCGTTCTTATTTCGTGCGTTTACTTACTTCTTTGCTTGAAAACTAATATCCCTTGCTTTCCCTACTTATATGTATACATATGAGTTTTCCCTCGCTATTTACCTTTCTCTGTATTGATGTATGTGCATATATATATCAGACTCCCAACGAACCGCGGCGTATTGCCCATGTTATTACAGCAGGCATCACAACAAGAACCAGAGTAATGGCTATGGTTATATCACATTCCCTTGACAATTTCCCGTGGTTTCACACCATCTTCATCACGTCCTTACGTCGGCTATGGTTTACCTATATCAGCTCTCGAATCTGGAATCGCGGACAAGCAACCCAGCTACGTAAGTTGCTCTTGGCAGTTCCTAAGGAGCGAGAGCGCGCCATCGGAATCTTCAAAGCTCTAAAGACAACGCTGCTATACGTATGCCTTGTTATAGCTGGCGTTGGGATAGCGCTGCAAGCATTGGTGTGGACGGCGCGACGGTTCTGCCCTTTTATCGAACCTACTATTACACTCGTTGTTGAAACCATTATCGCTAGCATCCGTGAGCTTTTTACAAGCAGGAGCGACAATAACAACATCAAGAACAACAGACAATACGAAAATAGCGCCATGACAGGAACATTGGACGGGGCTTTGGCTTAGCCTTTTTGGGGGATTTGGATCATCGCAACCCAGATTCAGCCTTGAAAGACTGGATGGTGTTGTGAGGCGACTGAAAACAATAGATCCTAGAGTAATATAACATCATCGACCTTAGTCTTTTTGCTACTCATAGCCTCACAACCAGCGCTAGTAGGTGCCCATATGTAGGTAGCCCAGACAGACCAGCTTTGGCACTTGGGCACTTATGTGTAATTACTTGTACTCGTGGTGTGAATGTTACTCATCTTACGACATCGTAATGATTACTGCGAGTTCCTACCTAAGCGCCAAACTTGGTTAGACCTAGATTCCCAGATTGATCTACCCGAGATCGGCAACATCTAATCTATCTGATCTAATCTATTTGATCTATCTCATCTATTTAATCTAATCTAGGCTGATCTGATCTGATCTAGAGGTCGTCATTCTTCACTCATTTACACGCTCTCTCCTTGTCCTCACCTTTTCTAACTGCCCTTTTCCTTCACCACGATCCTGACTGCGAAGGAGGCATATTTTAACCATCAAGTAGGCTCCCAGATACGCGCGTGCAAACAGGACGACGCAGATATCATTCTCCCTCGACTCGCCGGTCGGCCGGCCTGATTTTTAGCATAAACCCAATCAAGATGAATGGCCCCGATGGGCCGAGAGTCAAGACACTTTTCCTGCTACCTATTTATGGTTACTGATTGACCCAACAAAGCGACCGAATAGTAAGCTTACCACACTTCAATATCGACATGATTTAGTAGTGCTGATGTACTTTCTGATGCAATCCATCATAGTGACCGACGACATCTCATCTCTCTGGCTACCACTTAGCATAGATGCCATCACCACCATCAACACTCGACCCCGACCGCGACTCGCAAAGTTCATAGGCAGTCTAGAGTAACAGCGTCCTGTTAACGAACCCCTACCGGATATTCGCAATCGACATTAGGCACCTATCTCGCTGCGTTCTCGTAATCAGGACATTGCATGATTATGCATAGATTGGACCAATTTATGTGCCAAGCCGCATATTGACGGCCCCAATACCTGCCTTACCGTAGATCTAACTGTGTACAGGCTCGCTTTTGCCTTGCCGCCATCCCACCAAATCCAACGCTCGCAGCCCCTATTTCGCGCCGCACCCTTCACGGCTTTCCTTAGCCCTTCGTGCTCTTGTACGGCCTTCATAGCTCTTCAAGCATTGGGGTCGGCTTGTGTGTTGCTTGAGCGTTGCCTAATCACGCCCATACATGTACAGAAACTCTACATGTATTTTCTACATACTAGCCGCACTCTCGAGAAACAGTGTTTCACTGATGCATGCGTCACTAGGTCGAGTATCACCGCTGCAAAACTTTGAATCGGAAGAGCAAAGACACACAAATGATACAGAGGGACCGTTCCCCCACCCTCTCTCTCAATCTCTCTCCGTGTGTGTGTGTGTGTGTTGGTTTGTTGTAAACATACACATAAAAAGGTAAATTACGATCATAAAGGACACGAAATGCCTAGATTGGTGATAACATCCGGCGCATGGATCAATCCCTCCCGTCGTTTAATGAGAATGATACTGGTTACCACCACGGTCTGTACGGTAGAGACGGTGAGAAGGGTGTGAGCAAATAGGTCGCATGAAGAGAATAAGAAAAATGAATCAAAACATACATACACGCATACGTGAGGCTATTACCCGAAACAGAAAACTCTAGTAACATCGCAAACACAATTCGGTTAATCATTGGAGGGAAAAAATGTCAATTCTCACTCCCTCCTCATTCATCTTTCTTCCTGATCTCCTCCCTCCCCATCTTATTCACCGCCGCAAAGTAATCTTCGACTCTCTCTCTCTCTCATCACACATATTTTCCTCTCTCTCTCACTGTGATATCCAGCGTGTGTGAACTAGTTCTCCCTCTGCCCCAGATGCCATCACAGCCACTCCCAACAATCAACCTATGCAGCATCAACGGGAACAGCGCCGCGATCGCGTGTGCGGGACAAGGAAGATCAGATTATTCCACCCGTAGGGAGGGTGGAGGGATACCGCCCGAATTTACGGATTTGCCACATGGTTTGATTGAGGCGCGGAACAATAGCAGTAACAATCATAGTGTCTTGCAGACTGGGATGAATGATGAATGAGTTGGCACTAGGGATAAGAAGTTGACATAAATGGACAAGGCACTGACTGGTATTCCATTTCGCAAGCATGGGAACATGAAGCAATTGACCGTTGTTGATGATATGATTAATTACCCATCATCTTCTTGACGCTGGTGTTAGCCGATGAACGACAGTCGTAGCTCGACGATGCTCACTCTCACGGTCGACTCCGCGGCAAGCATCAAGCTCGCTCATACCTATCTAGTGTTGCTCATCATCTAGAAGTAACTCCTGACACTCATTCTAGGGAAGTACAGCGTCAAGTGAACATGTCGCAAGAAGTCAGGGATTGTTTCCGAGAAGATATTTTGGCGATGAGGTGCGAGCTCGAAGATATAGTGTCATTAGCTTGCACATGTCCCAGCTGAACAGGTAAGGTTCGTGATGCAGTACGCTGCACATACACAATCAAGTAGGCAGTCTCTCTAGGGTTAACATGCTAACACAGCTATTATCATCATCTCATGCTCGAGTCACCAGCACCTAAAGAGTACCAAGGAGTGTGACGTTTCTGATAAATATTGGAAGTGTAGGTAAGTAGATGTGTAAGTCTTGAAGACAGCGAGGCCAGTTGTCTGAGTGAAGCTGAAGCTGCACCTCTAGCACCCCTAACCTGCTGGAACTTCAACGTTGAGAGACGCTCAGCCGCTATGGTGATGGTCACAAGCCCCTTCTCAGTTATCCTCGATTATCACATGGATGCTTTACAAAATGATTAACGAGGTGACATGTCTCGTCAACGACAGCGTCGAAGACGTCAACCGCCACAAGTAAATCATCTCATACCCTCACAATATTGCCGTCGAAGCCCCGCTTCCTAATACCATGCAGTCCTTTAAAAGGCCATGTAATATATGTCACACAAGCTACAAGGCTCGTCAGTACCAGCTCAACACCTTTTGTTTATCAAGCGTACATCTTAATGGCCTTGCGCGCCTGGTTACGACAGAGCCTAGCGGTCCTACAAAAACTAGCGCGCTAACCTATATAAACCTTCGTAACAAATGTTCCATCCTTTACAAGTCGAATACATCGAAGTAGACTTAAGTACTGTTAAGAATCCATTTTCAATAAGCAGCCTTTGAAATCTTCTTTTAAGCGATAAGTAAATGCGGGGATCGCAAATAGAAGGATAAGACTATGCTGTGAGGCCAAGCAAGGCAATGAGATTGGGAGGAACGGCGGGCTGCAACAAGAAACCTAACAATACCCGCAAGAAGAAGCGCGAGATGTGCAAATCTTGGTGCAGCAGCTCAAAGCAACCCGCCTAGAAGCAAGTGTATGCTCGGGCTCATGGACTCATAAGTGATTATATAATTCAAATGCATTGATAGAGGATAAGAAGATTATATTTAATACAGTCTACAGCCTCCTCCAAAACACATCACCTGCCCTTGATAATACACAGCACATTTTATGTATGCATTATACAACATACTCCGTTGATTCAGCCTATACGTCTATGTGATCATACCAAGCAAGCACTGACTTAACATTCAAGTAATTAAATCACACTCATTCTAAATGACAAGTCCATTAATGTCATACTCATGTTTTCATGCATTCTCAACTTTTATATAAAGTCTAGGATAAAGTCTACAAATGTACGTACACACATACATACATAATACCCACACCACAAATAAACGTCTTCCTTGCATTCCGAGCGCCATCTAGCCAGACCACACGCTTGAAAAGCGTCACAATCAACATTTCAAGTTAATCCCGCGCCTCATCTCCGATTCTCTGATCTCAAACATGGCCTGTACGCCGACAAAGAGCACCGTACACGCTATAGCGAGGAAGACATAGCCTAGCAGAATTTTCCATGAATTAGCTCTTCATCACCATTAAATGAGTCCATTCTTTGTGGGCTTTTTGGGGCCTTTTTTTCACCAAATGATCGAGGGAGGAAAGTAGAAAAATGGAAGGACGAAACAGCGTAAAATATGTAGGAGCGAAAGATGATGAGAGATGAGTGGATAAATCATATAACCCCCCAACCCCCCCAAAAAATAATAATAATATTAACTCACCAGTAAAATGCTGAAAAATACCTGCCAGAATGGACCGCAGCCCATCAACACCAAACGCAAAGCCGACCAGGTTCGCCGTCATCATCATAAGGATATTCGCGACAGCGCCAGCGCAGCACAGCATACGGTAACCCGTAGGATGGCGCTCCCACCTCCTTTTCGGGAAGAGCGAGCCGGCGGCCATTTCCGGCAACATGAAGAAGACGACGAGCCAGCCCCATATGAGTAATTTGAGCTGGATGTCGTGCCAGAGGGCGACGAAGGTGAAGACGAGGACGTAGGTGAGCACGGAGCGCGCGGCGTCGCGGGCCGTGGAGAAGGAGGAGCCCCCGAGCGGGAGGTAGATGTAGCGCAGGGACCAGCGGTAGAAGGAGCGGTGCCAGGAGCGCCAGAAGGCGAGGGTGCTCCAATTATTGCTGACGCAGCGGATGATGTTCTCGGGCGGGTCGACGCCGTCGACGAGAGACCAAAGGCGGAAGAAACGCCACGGCAGAAGGAGCTTGAGCCAGATGAGATGCAGGTTGAAGTAACTCAGGAGACACAGCTGCGCGGCCGTGTACTCGGCCCAGCGCGGGGAGACCTTGGCAATGGCTTGCACGTAGTCGTAGTGCAGGATGACTTCCATGGATAGCAGCGCGAAGGCGAAGCGGATGGCGTAGCGGATGGTGCGCGAGGTCTCGAGGCTCGCGGGTTTGTAGCGGAGCTGCGAGATGTAGTCGTTGAACGTGATGATGGGGCCCGTGAGATACAGCGGGGCGTAAATGGCGTAGGCGACGTAGTTGCGGAAGGAGAAATCCTTGGATTGCGCTGGGGTTGAGACGCGGTCTCGTTCGCTTAATGAAGAGGGATCGAGCTGCTTCTTCTTTGGGCTATTAGATCTCCCGTGGTACAATCGCAGAACAAAAGCCAGTAGGAGAAGAATTTATCATCATACCTCTACAGGGCTAGCGCTTCTCCTGTCTAAGCTCCAGTAGTAGTCCAAGTTGAAGCTGATGAGGCGCAGAACGGTAATGTTGAAGAGGATCTCCCACCTACCCATGAGTCCGCCGTAACTGTCGATCCATGCGCCCCAATGCACGAGACTGCTGTTCGAATCGTCTATCAATCCACCCGAGAGAAACCCCCAAAGAAGTGAAGCGATGTCCCGGAACTTGTAGCCGTTACCGAGCTCGTTCGCGAACAAGGTGCCGATGTTGAACGCCCACGTCGCAGCAGGAATCGATTTCCGGGGCACTGTGGTAGCGACCTGGTAATTCAGGTACAGAATGGCGAGGACCTTGACGATCGAGACTCCGTGTAGAGCAACTAGGTATATCATAGCGAAGCCAAAATCGAAGGAGGCTCGTTGGTTCAACCTCTGGTCTGCCTCTTCTAACGTCGGCCGCGACGCCTGGCCACCCGATTGGGCGCGGTAGACCACCATATTATACAGCCGCCGGAGAAGGGGGTGGAGTACGACAAGCGCGGCGAGGTAAGGAATGTTGCTGCGAAAGGCGCGGTATTGCGAATCAGTGACGTCCTGCCATTCGTTCGCTCGGTTAGCATACACATGAATAACAATGGCGCGCACGAGTTGAGTCCCTTACGATTCTGCGGCCAGGAATCCAGCCCGGCGAGAGGTAGCGCTCGTAGTTTCTGTAGTTGGGATGTGTAGCTGCGATGAAGGGTGTTAACGGTCAAGGCGCGACATGGAGTAGACGAAGGAAGGGAAGGTTTGACCATACGTTTTGAAGCATCATAGGCACTCCAGAACATGTAAGGTATCGCTAAGATGAAGACGAGATAGTACAGGTAAAATTCGGGTGTGTTCCACCTCGATTTTGACTGCGACGACAGCCGGCTGTTCCACTTGGCAGCGCGTTCCCTGCTTGCAGCGGTCGCATCGTTTCGGGCGTCTATGACGGTTTTGTAGGGAGTGTTGGACGAGACGGTGAAGCGAGTGTCGAGGGTGTCGAGGTCATAGACATTGCGGAAGATGGAAGATACGCCCATGGTGATTCCGAGGTCTGTCGCCTCTGCTGTTCTTCTTCCACTCTTGTTCGGGGCAGGCATTGGCGCCTGTGACTGGTTTATGGGGGCGAGAACAGCATCAGGAATATGCCCGGAGCACAACAGGGACCGTTTGCGTGTTACTGCTGCATACAAGGCGATAGAGCGGCTTGTAAAAGAGCGACTTGAATATTAAATTTTACATCTGATATCCTTCGTGAAGCACTAGGTACCTAGGTAGATTGGGGGTCCCAGGCCGAGGCCTTGGTGTACCTACTACTACGCAGCACAGTGGCAGAGGCAGGGGTCAGTCAGTGCAGGGCACCCCCGGCCGGCTGGGCTTGCCTCCTATTTACGGGGACCTTCAAGATGCCATCTGCACAAGTGGTCAACCTCATCCAGCTCATGGCTATCTGCATTCTTCATACAGTCAATTTGATTTAAAGCAGCACGCCTACTAGGCCTGTACTAGGTTGTCGCTATTCTACAACGTTTTGCTGTTTTGCTGTTTTGCTGTAATGATAGTCAAACATTCGAGTACCATTACCCAATCAACTACCACGCCAACTGAAGTGGCCCATCCATCATCTTCTTCAACATAGGCAGTGGTCGCGCTAGATACACCATTACACTCAATTTTTGTAAGGAAATGGCCCCGACGAAATGGGTGACTGCGAGAAAATCCTTTGGTAGCAAATCAATTGCTCTTAGGCCTCAGCTGTCCCATGAACTGCCAGTCGCCGCGAGATGGAAACCCAAGGGACCTTTCCGTCTCTTCGATTTGCCCCCTGAATTACGAGTCCAGGTCCTCAGCCTCGCTCTCCAAGACTGCGAGGAACAGATTCACGTTATCAAGATATTCCTAGCATGCCGTAGACTGTACACAGAGGCAGCCGATATCTTCTATCATGAAACTTGGGTAGACATCTCTCGTCGGCCCGAGCCTCCCGGCTTGCTGGCCGAGCCTATCACCGCGCTATCGCCCCGACGTCACGTCCGTACCATGAACTTAACCATTTCTCACAAGACCAACCTCCGCACCTTTCACAGCGCCTATGTTCCTGTCTTGCGCGAGATGGCAGACAAAGGCGGCCTTCACACTCTACGGCTAGAAATCAGCGGCAGATTTTCTCGCATAGATTTCTGGACCGACGCCTGGTCTGATGATGATGACTTTTGTGACAATGAGATTCCCCTGCTTATCGGGCCCGGCAAGGACATAGAATATCAGGGGCCGGCTTTTCTAGCTGCCCGACCTTTTCAGACCTTTCTGGACTTTTTGTCCGATCCGCATATCTCCAAAGTCATGCTGTATACCGCTTCCGCTGATCACTATGAATTCTGGTGCGAATGTCATCGGAAGCTGTCTTCCAAGCTCGTCCCATGTAATAACGGCTCGTGGCGTGGAAAGGCTTCACGATTAAAGGTGAATCAAAGGCGACTTCTTTGGCTCTTTCGAGGGGCGCAGACTGTGCGGCCCTTGGCTGCGGCAACGTCAATACGACGTCCGGGTGCATCATCTCGAAGCTAAGGGTAGTAACCCATATACATCCATTCTCCATCATAAGATATGTTAGCAAGTATTATCCATGAAGCGTTTACCGCACCGTAATCATATTTATACTGGAGGGTGCGATTCTTTAACTATGTGGATATAATAAGGGCAGGTGACTAGACTTGGAATTGAAGCTATTCAGATTACAATGATCAACTGGGGTTGCAGGAGTCCTTGACCAACCAACCCCTTCTTGGCCTTGGTGGCCTGACTCCATCGTCGTAGAAAATCGACATGCTTCTTCTAATTCATCACAGCTGGTAGTCACATATCTAAAGCTGCGCTGCTGTCTAGTGATGGATGCCGAGTACCCCAATTGCCAGTCAAGGGTACGAAGGGAAGGTTCGCAAGTTATTCACACAACACATGGGAGCTTCTACATACAGCTGCGGAATTCCAACTGTTAGGATATGACCGTGAGAGCAAAGTGTTCGTCTAAAGTATAATAAGATATAATAAATGATTTCCAAACACTTTAATATTTGATAATCCCCAGGCAAGTTATGTTGTATTATGCCTTTCCAAAAGTGCAAGTATATAGGAAGTAAAGAATGGAAAAATGGAAACCTAGTTATATAATATTGGCAAGAGCGTTACAATATCTGACAACCGTGCCTTCCTAAATTATTTTTGAGGACTTTGTAGAATCAGCAGATAAAATTATGCTAAGTAGGTACGTATATTTGTAGACCTTCCTTGCCAAAAACAGTCATTCTATCGTTATCCATCCCCAGAATTAAAAAGCAGCCATCATCTATGATCGATATTGCCCATTACTTCTGTTTATTTCCCTCTATGGTTCTATTTTGATCGTCATAGTTATATCTTTGACCTGAACTCTTATTACCTGCATCCCTCATCATTAGAAGCTGAGTTATTGCCATATGCCCCGCTTGTTGCTGCCTTTCGTTGTTGTCAGAAAGGCTGTACAAGGTATATGGTAAGACTCTCATTGTGGGACAAGGTCGAAAAGGTCAGAAGTCTGAAGGCATTCAGACTTCTCTGGCTATATACAGCATATCTCTTTGTTCTTCCGTTCTGAGACCACTGACGGTTGTTCTTCACCACGCTCGCCAAGGTAAGAATTGCAACTCAATGACTTTAAACCCTGACTACATATAGGTTCATCTTGGCCTTACGCAGCGCTAATATTGAGATAGTAAATCGAGATGTCGGGCGCTGCGAGTCTAAGCAGTACTCTTGAGAGCGTTATATCGCGTTCCGTTGCTAGCAAAGCTAATGCCGCCGAGGAAGCTTTGAAAAATAATGGTGTAGAACAATTGTTACGAGCGGCCCTACGGCTGCACAACGAGCCTTCGACGGCAGATTTCGAGGCAAAGTACATTAAAGAACTCGAAAATCTCAAAGCCCTCGTGAAAGACGAGTACGAATTAGTTCGAAAGGTCTTTAATCTCAACGAGAAGGAAGAGAAGGCCAAAAAGGTTGCTACCTCAAAGGCAGAAAAGATAGGAATGACCGACGAAAACGATCTCTGGTCTGAGTTGAATCGTAGTACTGTCGATTTGACTGAGGAGAGTCCTGAAGGCGATGAACCTAAGAAAGGACCCCAGAAGTCGGATTTACATGTCCTGGGTGATGAGGATGAGCATATATATGCTCGTTCAGAAACTATGGAACGTGGCGTAGAGTCTGAATCGAGCGACAACAAGGACTGGCTGCAAGACAATGATGACGATACGAATCACAATGACATTAGTGACGATGAAGAACCCATACTACACCGTGGTATCTCTAGAAACACGCTACTGGGACAGTTCCACCTTGGAAGTTCACTTCGAGAACGGTGTATAAGTCCTAACCGCACAGAGAAGCCTGATGGAAATTCGGAACAGATGATAAGCCCATGTCACCAACGCCTTCTTGTACGCTCACCCTTACACAGACATGTTGAAATAGCTAACCCAGTATTCTAACAGTCAGGCCGTCGACCACATCCCCGTCGGCGGACGGTCACGCGTCCACAGACGTACAACGTCAAGGCCATCTTCAAGAGCCAGGTAGGGTCTTTGTATGGCCCTGAACATCGCCTATCCTAACAGAAGGAACCTCATGCAGCACGCAAGGTTGCGTGTTCTACAAGCCGGAAGCAGGAAACAAGGGAGACAAGGGAGGCACAATTGGTTTCTTTCCCAGGTTTTGTACCCCATTACTTCCAACCGATATAAGCTGTAAATACCTGCAAGGAGGGTCGGGAGGTCGCTTCTCATTGCTATCTGCCTATTTTTTTTTTTTTCTCGTCTAGCATCGGAATCTGTACCAGAGGGTACCGTACTACAAGAACAGACAAAATTGGAGGGGGCGTATTGGCACTATTGGGAGCATCTGTGGATATCTGGGTATATATTGATATATTGACTCTTTGATTGCCCACTGGACTTTCTTAGCTGAAGCAATGTGATACTTACATTGGATCGTAGAGTTTCAAGACCTTCGCAATCCTTTCACTTGATAGGAGGAGGAGGAGCTGGCTCGCTAGCTTGCTTTTTGCTTGCTCTTCGCGTGGCTATTGTTCGATTACATGCTTACCAACAGCAACCAGTAACATATTACCTGCTTGGGGAACTGTGGGTTAAACTCCTTTTCTGGTAAGGAAGATGACTAAGGAGCAGTCACAGCTGCAGGTGTGAGCCCCTTCATCCACTTTACCGCCGCCTAGTATCGGCATACTGTGGTAGTGTAGGTATACCGTATACCTGCTCCGATCGACTCCGATCTATCAGAAAGGCAAGCTCCCTTGTATCCTGGTCAAACCCCGATTACATAAGGGGTAGTGCTGTGTGCCAATGCGAGCGTGTTGCTACTTACATATATGTAGTAAATACTTGTTGTTATCAGATACATATCAACAACATCGTCCTATGAGAGAGTATGTTACATTTCCTACAGTACCTCAATAGGTATATACTGTTATTAGCCTGAAAGAACGGATGACACAATTTGTTGAACGATCAAAGACGACCTGGAGCGATTTGCTATGGAGGTGGAGATATATCAATCTAAGTAAGTGACTTCACCGGGTGGGGTCTGTGGCTATCCGGCGTGCCGGAGCAGCTGGAGGTTGGCTCGGCTGGTTACACTGCGTTAAATCTTTTAAATCCGAGCACTGACAGAGCACTAGTCTGACCTACCTACTAAGCCAAATTGATAGTGCGTCACAAAAAAAAGTGGCAAAAGTCCACAAATGATTAGCACCACAGATGGGCGCAGAGATGGGACCTACATACGAAGTAGAACCTTGATGTCACTCCCGGAATCCGGAGATTCTCAAACTTAACTTACGTCTTACTTATCTGATGGCACTGAATCATCTCGAGCTAGGTATATACAGCTAGTTAACATTGAAGCTAGGCTTGGGTGAATCTATCCATCGCCATCGCCATCGCCATCTTCATCTCATCTTTCCCACCGCTTGTCCCCCCTCTGTCCTGTCTGATCAGCTCAACACCTATCTACCTACCTAGGTAGCTCAAGCATTATCAACAGTCTACCTGACCGCTTCCCCACACATATTCTAGAATACTCCTCATTAGCTTCTAATCGCATTCTGATCGCCCCCCTCCACTGCGCCACTCTTCCCTTTGACGGGCGTTCTCCGGATTCCCCCCCGGATACCAGCCCCCAATCGCCCAGCTACTCAGATCTCCCACAATTCACAGTTACAATGTCGGCGAACAATGCCGGCTTCGCTGGTCAGAGCCACGATAGAATACGGAAAGCTGAAGATGCCTTTGCCGGCGCGACTATGGTCTCTTCGTCCCAGGACCACGCGAATACCGATGGCATGGACATCACAGCCGGCCAGAAGATGGCCTCCGCAATCACCGGCAGCCTGTTAACCTCACTTCTCGGTTTGTTCACCGCTACCCTACCTCTGTCAACATCGTATGCTAACCGATGTGATTACAGTCACTCCCCTCGACGTCGTACGCGTTCGACTACAATCCCAAGGTTCGTCGCCGCAGCCCACCGCCAACACGGGCTTTCAGAAATTAGTCGTCTCGCCGCACCAAGGCTTTCGGCCATCCAATCTCGGCATTACCTCGTGCTGCCGAGAAGTATTCTTCATGAACAATAACGCTGAAGTTTGCATCGTCGGCCCGAGGCTAGAGGGGCTTGGGGGCGCCGGGGTCGGGGCTGGAGCCGAGTGTGCCGTCGAGGAGGCCCAAAAACGTACATTCACATCGACTTTTGACGGCATGCGCAAAATCGCCCGCAACGAGGGATTCACCACGTTGTGGAGGGGATTATCGCCGACACTCCTCATGGCTATCCCTGCCAACATTATCTACTTTACGGGCTACGATTGGTTACGATACAAGAAGAAAAGCCCTATAAGTCGGCTGGCCAGGGATGATGTTAAAGCCGTGACGGCGGGGTCTACGGCACGTATCCTGGCCGTGGCTGCTGTCAGCCCTATTGAGCTCTTCAAGACCCGTCTGCAGGCTTCTTCTGGTTCTACGGCAACAAGCCACCTCAAGGACACGCTTAAGGGGCTCCGGGAGATGGTTGCCGAGAATGGCTATCGGTCTCTATGGCGGGGCATCACCCTTCATCTATGGCGCGACGTGCCATTTTCGGGACTTTACTGGCTGGGATATGAGACGATCCGGAACAGGCTGACGGACATGCGCGAAGACCATCGCGGCCGCTCACTATCGCGCGACCCCAGTTCGCGCTCGAGAGAGAGGGCCAGGTCACAGAGTCGGGAAAACCATACGGCCGTCTTGATAGACAGTTTTACGGCAGGGGCTTCATCGGGTGCTATTGCGTCCATGGTCACCATGCCTTTCGATGTCGGTAAGACTAGGACACAGGTGTACCAAGACTCTGCCAAGAAGACGACGGCGTCGGCCGGACAGGCCTTGGCGCCCGAAGAGAGCAACATGGTACGGCTGTTGTGGCACATCGCCAGGACCGAGGGTGTGGCCGGACTCTGGAAAGGGTGGATTCCTCGGACCCTCAAGGTCGCCCCAGCATGTGCGATTATGATCAGCAGCTACGAGGTGGGCAAGAGAGTGTTCCGGAGCGTCAACGAACGGCATGCCATGGCGGAGCAGGTGGACCGTCGGATTGACGATTCTTGAAGAGCTATGGAAGGCGCGGGAATGACGAGACGACTAGGAGGCCAACGTACACACATCTTCACTCGACTCCTATATTCTTTGTCTGTTTTGCATCGGGCCGGTCTTGGCTCTGGCGTTAATTCTGGTTTCATGATACCTTGGAGAAGCGGCTACGGCATTTCTGCGATAGACGGGTGGAACCGCATGCATTTTTGTACCAAAAAAAGAGGGAAAATGCGGGATTCGTTTTGGGTTTGAACAGAGGAAACAAACAGCATCCTAGAGGATCACATGATAGAATGGTCTTGGGTGGGTGAAAGACAAAACTTCCACAAGAATCTCACGAGGAATCGAGGGCTAAAGTGTAAGAGGACCGGCGACTGATTGTATGATTAACTGCGTATCACTAATGAGGATGTTGGGGTTGATGTGCTTCCTACATGTATGGCGCGATGTTGGTTCTACATACTTCTTCTACTAGTACATGCATGGATTGTTTAATTCAAGTCCTCTTAAGACTTGATATGAAGGGGTTTATCCATTCGCTGTCCGATGCATATATAAGTACCTGTGTGGAAATCTACACGGGCATCGTACCTAAAGTAATGTGAATAGCGAACATGCAAGGAGGGAGTCTGGAGGGGAGGTTAATATGTAGGTGCTGCACGTGCCACATGAGTTCGCGTAAAGTACGTGTGCTGCCTAACGCGAGTCGCGTCTCTACGGCACGTCTCTACGGCGCGATCCATTGTAGGTATTCCTACCTAGGTACCTATCTTAACAAGCATCAAGGATCCTACCTACCTACAATTCTCAATTAACATGACCCAATCTGCCTGAAACCAATTGCAACTGTCGAATTGTCTATAATTGTGCAAATTGGCGTCTTGTATTCTCTTGATCCACCCAGTTGAATACGAATTCCACGAGAATAAGTCAAGATTGCACCCTCAACGAATCTTGTGGCGCAGCTACGTCCCTGGCGGCATCTGCGTCATACGATTTCGACGACGGCACCTGAACTTGCTGTGTTTTACCTCAGCACACGCTCGATTGTGAAAATTTACAAAGGATTCTTCTCTACTATCACGAGCATTTCTGGTGCCAGTCTGATTGCGAATCGGTCGTCTACGCTTCTCAATCGTCGGTGCTTGTTTTCGATTCATCCTCCCTCTCTGCGACTAAGAGCTAGACATCATCGACCTGCTCTGCCACGTCCATTGTGCGGCTCTTCGGACGCGAAAATACCCTACTATAGCACACGGGCGTTCGGGATGTCGTCAGTCAAGAGAAAAGGCGACGCGGCGGCTGCCGACGCAAGCAAGAAGGCCAAGACGAACGGGAGCATCACGTCATTCTTCAAGGCGCCCAAGACGGCGGCGGCGGCGGCTGCGGGGGCAACAAAGGCTGGCGGGAGCGGAATACCTTTTGCTGCAAACGATCCTGCCTCGGTGGGAAATCTGGCGGCGAGATTCGATAAGGAGAAATGGGTTGCTACGCTTACCCCTGAGCAGAAGAAGCATCTAGCCCTTGAAATTAATACTATGGATCCGAGCTGGTTGGCGCTTCTCAAGGACGAGGTCGTCAAGCCCGAGTTCATTGCGCTCAAGAAATTCATCGAGGGGGAGGTTCGCTCTGGACAGACCGTCTTCCCACCAAGCGAGGATGTTTATTCTTGGTATGTTCAAGACCGGACTGCTCAATTTCACTTTTTCCCTTTATCGTCTGTTTTTGAAACGAATGATTTTTTTTATCTACCTCATCTATATATATCCCGCTACACCTCCAGCCCGCCAATCGACTGATTGATTTGATTTGAGTAACTAAAGCAAGAACTAATCGAGATATTTACCAATTCATGCATGCAGGTCCCGCCACACACCCTTCCACAAAGTAAAATGTGTCATCCTCGGCCAGGACCCCTACCACAACCACAACCAGGCCCACGGCCTCTGCTTCTCCGTGCGCCCGCCGACGCCCGCGCCGCCCTCGCTGAAAAACATGTACATCGCGCTGAAGAAGGACTATCCATCCTTCGTCCCGCCCCCGAAGAGCGGAGGCCTCTTGACGCCCTGGGCCGAGCGCGGCGTGCTCATGCTGAATACGTGTCTCACGGTCCGCGCGCACGCCGCCAACTCGCACCAGAAGCGCGGGTGGGAGGCATTTACGCAAAAAGTCATCGACCTCGTCGCTCAGAAGCGGACGAGGGGGGTCGTGTTTCTCGCGTGGGGGAAGCCCGCGGGGGACCGCGTCGCGCGCGTCGACGGGAAGAAACATCTCGTGCTGAAGAGCGTGCATCCTTCGCCGCTGAGCGCCTCGCGTGGATTTTTCGACTGTGGACACTTTCGAAAGGCGAATGAGTGGTTAAGGAATCGGTATGGAGATGAGGATGGGGAGATTGATTGGAATCTGAACCCGGATGGGGTGCCTACTGTTAGTAAGAAAGTGGAGGAAGAGAAGGAGAATAAGAAGATTGATGGGAATGAAGATGTCGATGAAGATGAGGAGGCGGCTATTGCGCTGGCTGCTGCTGAGGCTGAGGCCGAGGCCGAGACTGCTATTACGCCTGTCGTTGCTGTTGGGAAAGTAAAGGCTTCGGGGGAAGAAGAGAGCGGTGTCCTTGAAAAGCGGGGTGAGGATGGGAATCCTGGTGAGGAGAGTAAGTAAAAAAGTAAGTAAGTGTGACCTTGAGAGATCAGGGGGATTTTTGTTAAAATATTTGTCTGTCTGGCGTTTAGGCTAGTTGAGTTTTGGCTTTTCTTCGTTTTATAACCCCCCTCGGTACACTTTTCCACGCTCCCTGGTGCGCGATAGATTACTCCCATCGTTTCTTGATAATGGGGGGAAAAGAGAATTGATTGGTTCTTGTATTTTACTTGATGGATGGATGTATGGATGTGGAAATGGGATGGGACAAAAAGAGAAGGAGGGAAAATTGGAAGGGAAGGGAAAGGAAAGGAGGATTTCGAGTAATGGGACATGTTTGGGCTGGATACGCTCTTCGCTGTGTGTGTGTTCTCCCGAGGGATTAATAAGATAAGAATGGGTATTAATGGTGATGATACTTAATTGAGAGGGGATTGTATATTAGGAACTGTGTTTTGCTCCTTGCTATCTTTTCTTTTCTTTTCTCTCTACCGAATAGATGGTTATGGTGCGAGTCACGAATGTATCGTCATCACTCCCCGCGTCCATTCATTCGGGTTTATCGTCGAACGTGCATTTGAGGCGTCATGGGCGATGGCATCTTATCTATTTACCTATTCGCCTACCTATCTACCCACTTACTTACTTGTACATATATACGTGGTAAGATCGGGACTAGGTTTGGTTGGCTGGTTAGTTGGTTGTTCAGATCTCGTACGGATCGCGGAACGGACCCCAACGGATCACGGATCACGGATCACGGGCTGCTGTGCTTTTGTGGCTGCCGTGAGACATTGCTTCCGGACACAGCTTACGCAATTCCTTCATTTCCCACTTTCCGCCTTGTGTTTCCGCCTTTTATTTCCTCCTTGTTGGCAGGATTTCGCTGGTGGATGGACAATCGTGTTATTTGCTAGGAGAATTCTAATCAATTGCTCACCTTATCCGCAGACTTAGTCAGGTATAAAACCATTATCACCCACATTTACATGTCTGTACGTGGCCTAGAATGGTGATGTGTGTGATTGTGCTATACCGATTTCTTTCATCTCAAGACTCGTGTAAGATTAATTAGGCGTGTCCGTACTGATAAAGTGATGATGTAAGTAGATATGTCTGTCCGTTGACGTCCGGTCTCCGGAAAACTTGCCTTTTCGGGAAAGTGGAGAGAGATAATCCATCGTCAATCGGTCGGTCCACTTTGATCGCGTGTTGGAATTCGCAGCAACCTGTAAAGAACTTATACCTAGTCCCTCATCCTCGAAAACCACCTTGCCAGGGTTAGTAAGTAGGCAAGTGGAAGAGACATGCTTACTGGGCGATCCAGCAGCCACCGGGCTGCAGAGGTTCGCTGGCAGACGCTGAATTGTCGACCTGCAGGAAGTGTACCAAGCTGTTACACTGAATGGAATTGGTTACCCACGTTTGCCTGCGCGTGAATAGCATGGGTCTGAGTAGGTAGGTGACAACTTCTTTTTCTGGCGAGGTACCTAGGTATCTTTAGATCTTTTGTGGCACGGTTGGCGAAAAGGAGAGGAGAGTGAGAGTGAGAGAAAAGGTGACTACTTCGTTGGTAGGTAGACGAAACACGCGAATAAGACGCGTCGAGTTACCGCAGCATGCTGGAGACAAAAGTTGGAGATAAATGCTACCATGGTACCATATAGTAACTACCAATACCATTCCATTATATCTGGCAGTATATCTGGCTAAGCTAACGGATGCATGGAGGTGGTACCCCATGTCGTTGGTTAAATGACGCGCGCGCGGACCACCCAAGCTTTCAACTACCTACCTACATAACCCAGTTGCCGTAGCATCTGAGCAGTGAAGAAGAAGAAGAAGAAGAAGGAGAAGGGGATTTGCCGTTGGTGTTGAGGAAATGATATCGGACTGTGTATATCTAGATGCGGTAGCCTGTCTGTACATTACACATTACACGCAGTCAGCTAGGTACCGTCCCGTTACTGGAAGCCAACCCTTTTGTCCAATGGAGGAGTTGCGGGAAAGCAGGTCGGGATGATTCATTGGCCAGGGGGTTTAAATGAGATGTGCCTCGACAATTGTCCATGCACGGTCGGCGTTGCCACCGGTATCATGACTGGGCGAGGAGACGTCGACGGATGTCAGTCGGACGATGGAAAAAAGGGGTTCACCTTGCCTGGCGCACAGCTTCTGAGGGTGGCTTCCAGATACCTACCTACCTCCTACTTACCTATGTAGCCTGGAGATAGATACCTCTGCCCGTACCTACTGGAGATGTGTTGTCAACGTGAGGCGCAAACTCGTTATCGGTATATGCCATCTGTGGCGTTCCCCGGAGGATCACTCACTACCTACTGTAAGGTAGATACCTAAGGATCACCCACCATATGCCTGTATCCGGTCCGGGTTTCGCCAATGGCTAGTCCAGGTGGTGTTTATCGAGCATCGACGAGAAGTGCTGATATCAGTTACCGGTAGTAGAGGTGGGGTGCCAGCTGGTCGGGAGAAAAGAGAACGGCTGTGGCGCTTTCGATATGCACGGGTGACACGGTGATCCAATGGATCTCCAATGGATCGTGGCGGTTTCGGCTCTATTGATGGGCCGTACCATTGGGGGCTGACTGACTTGTTTCCCTTCTACAGAAACGATGCCCACGAGCAAAGGATTCACTTTCTGGTGATTCTGGTACCTGGACATTACCTACCGGTACCTCCCCCACTAGCCTCGCTAGTAGCGTCGCTGGCTCCCGTCCTGCAATTTCCATTCTGCCCATTTCCTGTCCAAGCCTTCTAGGTACAGGTCATACAGAGTTATAAACTATACTCTTTGTACAGTACCTGCGAACCATCGACTAAGGTAGCCAGGCAGTTGATCAATCGGATCTCGTCGACCACTGTTACAGCAACTTGCAGTGCCGTATTGATTTATATCTAGCCAAAGTTGTGACGTGTACCTTGCCTGTACCATAGGTACTGTAGGCGAGTAGGTACCTATAGTACTACCTACGTATCTGTACGTACCTAGGTAGCCAGCATGGCACTAATGTAAGACGGGTTTCGTTAGCGGGCAGCAGCCAATCTTGAACATACTCGCAGGTACCACGCTTGATGCTTTTGATCTTTCCTTCTTCTGACGAACCAGCGACTCTCAACATCGAACCAAGTCCTCCATACTGTCCTCTGTTAGTACATAAGTAGTAGGCAATTACCACTAGCCCATTGTAGGCATCTGGTAGTAGGCCCGTCCGCTGTTTGAGATAGGGGGTCAAAAACATCAACAGAAGAAGAACAAGCAGCCACCACGACCACGACCACGATCATCACCACCACCATCACCACCTCCATCACCATCACCATCACCAAACATCACCACGGCGGTTGGTTCGTTGCAGCGTGTGTGTATGTATGTGTGTATGTATGTATGTATGTACATGTAGGTACGGATAGATATATCTCTATATATCCAACCTACGTCGTAAGTACTTACCTAGTGGCACCCCCTTGTTCGCTGCCCCGTTACCCATGTGCCGCCGACCTTGACATTGGTGCCGGTGCGACAGAATCACAAATCGAACGAATCAAGCCTTCGCTGCCAACACCAGCAACACAAACGCGTCGCCAGCACACTTACCATTCTCTTTCTCGGCCCATCCATCCACCAGCGACCACCGCCAGTGACCACCACCACCACCACCACTCGCCGCCTCATCCCGGTCATCCTTGTTATTCTTCCTATCCCCTTGTTCCGCCAGCTCGACGTGCATTGACGGCCCATATACAAATCGCATATTATTACACATGATACCCAACCAGGGGACCCCCCACCACCTCTGAGTTGTCGCAACACTGGCAACTGGCCTCTTTCTCTCGCTTTTTTCCTTTCTCCCCTTTTCCCATTCTCCTTCAATTTGTCAAACGACGTAATACGTCTTCAACCCCCCCAGGGTCTGCGTTTTACCCACCCCGACCGCCGAGGCAAACAAACCTACCCTTCATTTCCTCAATTGGTTTCCGTGCTATCGATAATTCTGGGTCCTGGGTCTGTATGATTTCGCCCGACAATTGTCGACTATTTCCCCTTCAGCCTACTTAATCAAAGATGCCTGGCCTATTCTCCCGGATAAGGGGCAAGGATGGGAAGCCTAAATCCAAAAAGAACGGCTATGCTGAATCAACCCCTCAATTGACCACCAAGCCGCGCTGGGAAGATGCCTACGCGCGCACATCGGTTGAGCCCGAGGAGGTGCAGGATCTGGTCAACCGATGCACCGTCGAACTCAAAGCACGAGGTGAGAAACAAGCTTAAGCAGCGCCCAAGCATCAAGCATCAAGCATTTCCGTTGCAAAGCAGCATGCTGCGTGGATAACACTGCCGGCGTAGATATTCGCTAATAAGGCGTCGATGGCTAGGTCTCGATCTTCCGTTTCTTCTCCTCCCTTTTCGTCCGACGTCAAATCCCAGCGCTGTGCGCACTTTCATCCGCCATTTCTTCAATGAAGCCCATGGAATGCATGGCGGTGTCCTCGACCAGGAGCTGCGCATGACGGAGCCCATGGTATGTAGCACCACCCACTCATTCGAGACTTCTTGACCGTCGTCCTGATCTCGTTTGTTTTCTGTTTCTAGGTCATATCAGATGTCCTCAAGTGGTGCTGGAGTAGAATCTCCGGTGGTCTCGTTGGTTGGGACGCCTATGAGTTGTTCAAGGTCGGAGAACAAGGTGAGATCCCGGTGCATACCAAAATGAGATGGGAGTAGCAATGGATGAGAGAATCGGTTGGTCCCCTCTTGGCTAATCATGGAACATATCATAGACTCAAATATGGCCCGGGATGCATTCTCGACCTTTATACCTCTGAGCGTCGAAAATGATGCCCGTTCCAAGATTGTCTTCGATTACTTCGACCTGCTGTCTGCTATTGCGGCACACGGAAAGGCGAATGGTTTTGGTGGTCGCAAGCTTTCGCGAATGGCTGCCTGGTGGGCTTTCGAACACAAGGATACCGGTGATGGATTTGAAGGCGGTTACAAAACCTGGTCACGGTACGGCAGCAGTCATCCTACAGCCATCGTTACATCTGCATGCTAGTGTTGACTTACTGATCGGTTACCTTGCAGCGCCGCCGATGCCACCAGTCATCTATTCTTCGCATATCTCCGATCACTATCTCCCGAGCAGCCCAGAAGCGCCGCTATCTCCCTACTACCCATGTCCTTGCAGAAGCTCCTACAGGACACCGAATACCCTCCGCAGACGCCCACCCTCATGCTTTCGTCGACTTATAGAGTCGTCATGATTGTGGAAACCGTTTCACCAACGCCATTTGCTCTGCTACGCCGTGCAAGCCATTTCCAGTATCGCCAAGACGACAAGACTCTGCAAGAATTTTCCGAGTACGAAGACCCCGTCACTGCTCTGACTGAAGAGTGCCGTAGAGTTCTTAAGGCTATCTCGCTGGCCAATCAGTCTCAGGTATCCAGTGCGAAGCATTCCACCAGCTTGCGCGATGCGTCGTGGTCGCGATTTGAAGATATCGGATTTAGTGCTACCTTGGAAGAGGCTGAAGAAGACGAAGATTACGTCAAGGTTGATCTGCCACATGCCCATGGCTTGCGTACAACTCCTGCATCCGGTGTCAACCTAGGAAGGCCGACAACTCCCTCGTGGGCCGATTTCTTGTCGTCCGGCTTCGTGGACGACTCAGCACCCTCCGGCATGTTATTACCGCCAGATAAGGTTCTGCCACCTATCGAGACAAACATTCGACAGCGAAGCTCACAATCTCACCGGCCTAGACTCGAGTCTCATCAACCACTGGAGCCAGGCGAGCTCGCCAGTATTACGCGATTTGACCTTGACGAAGCCTTTTGGTGGGTATGGATGAGTAGTTTGGCCCCGGAGGAGACAGCGGCACGAAAATCAGCTTTCGGTAGATGCGCAGTAGTCGAGACTGCCATTCGTTCAGGGAAATGGCTCGTCATGGAAGAAATGGTCAAGGGAGCTGCGCCTGAGCCTGATGAGGGCGCCTACATCGCGGAAAAGAAAGGCTTCTTCAGCTGGACGAGACGTGGTAGAGGAGGAGTGTCGCGCAGCAAGTCCACAAGTAAAGGTGCTTTTGATCGACGCGACAAACTTAACCCGAGCAATGCCGGGAGCCTCACTAGCAAAACGAGCATTGGAACAGACCAGCAGGCCAGGATTCAGGCCGCAGCACGGCAACTCAGTGCGCAGCAACAACAGCAGAGACAGGCAGCTTTACCGCAAAGACGGGGGAGGACCGATGCAGACGCTGCTGCAGAGAAGACTCAAAGCATTCTCACTCTGCAGCCAGTGATCATGAAGGAGGCTTCTCCAGCCATGAAGTGGGCTAACAAGTATGATAAAGACACCATCCGGGAAGCCTACCTCGGCGATATTACTGCGGGACGTGGCACTGGACATTTTAATGGAACCAGCGAAACCTACGGCAGCATGACAAATGGAGGCGGCCAGGCACCTGGGGTTCCTGACAAGTCGGCGTCACTGCCGCCCTCCCGGGTACAGTCACCCACGCCCGCCCCAGATGAGGGACCGGCCGTTCCGCGGAAGAACCTTGAAGACATCCATCCAGCCGAGCGTCCTGGCGCAGCTGGCCGTAACTCACCATTGCCTCCCCTGCCTCGCGGCGAAGAGGAAGATTTGGAGGCAGCTCGCCAGACAATGGCCTCCCCTGAACCTGGCAGCGTCAGTCCTGACCAGAAGAAACACAAGAAGCTTCACAAGGAAGAGAAAAAGACGGGCACCAGCTTCCGAAAGTTATTTGGGCGCCACAGGAGGCAGTCTAAGCTTCCTGAGAATGCTGCAAATGAGGTGAACAACTTCCTAGCCACCCAGGCGGCTGAGACAGCCGAGTCTAGCCGTGCACAATCTCCGATACCTGAGACAAACCGTCCTCAGCCAATTGCACAGACACAGACACCTACAGTTCCTACAGAAGATGAGAAGACTCCCACCCAGCTTTCCGCTCCCGTGAATGCACGTGAACCCACTTATGAACCCTCTGCTGAAGATCAACTTTCACGAGTCGATACAGCAGATGCCAATGAAGCCCACAACGAATTTTCACGGTTCGACCAGGGCCCATTGACGGACCAGCCGGCATTTGCACCTCCTGATGATGACAGCGAGGATGAGGCCGTGCCCCCTCCCATCGCGCGCCACGGAAGCTCTCCTGTGGAGGACTATGAAGGAGAGGGAGATGCAGCACCCTCACCAGTTATTGCAACCCAGGATCGGTGGGCAGCCATTCGAAGAAATGCTGCCGAACGGGCTGCTGCGCGCCAGAGTGAAGAGCAAAGCCGCGGTGGATATAGCAAGACGACAGATGGCGACGATGAAACCAGCGGCGAAGAGAGTAAGTTGAGTTCTATATCATGACCCTTTGTTTTTATTTTCGCTCAAGTACCCACCCTCCTCCCCAAGCAGTATCCTGATTGACATGCTGTAGCTATCGAATCCCGTGTAGCCCGTATCAAGGCCCGTGTTGCTGAGTTGACGGGTAACATGGAAGGCACCGGTGCCCCAGGAACACCACCGACAGCAACCCGCCGCTAGGGACGGTACATGGGTCAATAGCAGGACCTTTTGGTTTGCACGAGCGATGGTGATAAATCACTGGCGGCCCATCGTACATTTCAGACGCCAGTTGTAGTACACATACCCCCTACGTTCCAATTTGCCTTCATTCTCTCTCTTGCTGTTGAATTTTTGATCTGCGTCTTTCACATCTTGTCTTTGTGTCAGGATTTGCAAACCGAATCGTCGATACCTTTTCTGCCTTGAATTTTGAACCTCTTGTTTTTCTCGTTTTTGGCTGTCGATGATACCATTAGATCGAAAATATCGGAAAGGGGTAGTCAATTAAAGACAAAGATTGCATTGTAATACCATCTCTCACACCCGCACATACGTTAAGCCTTTCTTTTTTTAATTTACTCGAGTTCCACGGATCTATTTTTTTTTTTTTCCTCCGGCGTTCTAAGTCAGTGTCTTTTAATAATTCCCTCTTTTCTGTCTGTAATCTCGACCTCATTTCTCATCTTGCTGATTTCTGCCCCTCACACCAACTTCTTTACATAGTTAGGGTTGACACGTTTTATCTTTCTACCTCATCTTTGAAACGTTTCGGCAATACAAGCGAACCTCTGGAAACAAAGTACATGAGTTTTTTTTTAAAGGTGTTTGGCTTTAATTATGAAAATCCTTCGCCGGGACCCAGCCATCCATATTTACGAGCGATGGAAGAGAAACCTCGATGCGAATCTCTGAAGTTAGATGGATGGATGTAAGCGGAAGGGAAAGCAAAGATAATTTGGGTAGGGATTATGGAATGGAGGAATGGAAAGGTTTATACTGTGCTGTGCTGTGCTGTGTTGCGTTGCGTGCGTTTACCTGTTCAAGCTTTAAGGGTGCCCTTGATTAACTGATTTGGTCTAGTTTTCTTACTGAATTGATTGATCAAGTGATTAATTTATTGGTTTAAACTGATGGATGGGATAGGATAAGAAGGGAAAAAGGGAGAGGAGGCAAGCGTAAACGAATAAGAAATGGGATAAGAAGAGGAGAGGAAAGGAGAAAAAAGAGAAGAGATTGATTCATTGCATTACATTGACTGCATTATGTAGACCTTTATGACAGTCTGGTGAGGCAATACAAGATGAGACAAGATGAGGGAGGAAGGAAAGATGGTGGAGATGATGGGAGCAGAAGCCAGATCCCTGACCTGACCTGCCTGCCTGGTTGGCTGGTTATGTTATATTACATAATATATTACATTAACAGAATTACTTTAACTTAATTCATAATAAATATAATAAGTAGGTTTTTAAAGGTTTATATATAATACTATAAAGTAATATGTGATAAAAGAGGGAGGGGCAGTCAATTAGGGCATGCGTTACTTTAAAGTAGGACATATGTTGCTTTAACTGTATAAAGTTTGATGCTCCTAAGCTGATTTATCACATTATGCAAATAAGATTCACACCTAAATGAATCATCAACGTAGGAAAACAAGCTCTTAAAAATGCATTAATTCCGCTTTTGGATGTAACAATCCTAGTAAAGCAAGCGAGCCGCTGTTGGTTTCGTTTTGTCAAAGATTCCTTTACTATACATCACAAGACTGACACCCTCTTCCTTGAAACGCCGTCCCAGTGGCCCTCGGTAAAAAGTTCCATGTTCCCGTCTCCTCTTGGTTTACAGAACCCCCCGGCCCAGAATACCCCATGAACCTCATTCTTCATAGCCATGTCTAATAAATGATCAAGAGTATTTGTCAAAGTGTGTCCGAATTTAAACACCATAAATGAATGGAGATACAAAGCATCTCAAGAAAATTATTAAAAAAACGCCATGCCATGCTGAAATGGAAAGTGAAGGTGAAAAATGCATGACGTAGAAGACAGCGAACGTGAAACCCGCTGGAAACGAATCGAACAAAAAAAAAAAAGGATTATGTAACGAGAAGGAACAAAATGAAGGGTATCCCGAATCGCTGTTGGTATCTGTATCCAGAGAAAACAAAAGTTCGATTCCATCAAATGCCCTCTTCGTTCGGTCAAATCCATGTACATTCGCCATAGGCATGTCGATGATGACAGCGCGCTGACTTCCCATTATCAAATGCCTCTCAAGGAGTGAGGAAGGCGAGATATTAAGTGATTTAAAACATTGAGTGGTAAGGGTCCAGGTAAGTGTGATAGGATTCAGCCATCGACCTTGATGCGCTTAGGTTCAAAGCCTTCGTGATTTTCTGAATGGGGGCCGGCTGTGCTGATATCAGGGCTTTTCCTCTTCGCAGCGCTTGGTCCACTTTCATCCCTTAGAAAAGAGGGCCCTGAACCGGCCACCGGGGTAGCGAAATTCAAAGGACTCGGTAACGTGTTGCTGTTGTCACCTCGGAAACCCCACTCGGGATAGAAGCTGCTAGGGCTAGGGAGATACTCGTTGTTGAGGAATCGTGACGGGAGTGCTGAGACGGGCGTGTCGATGTTCATGCCGGTAGTATGGGTCTGGGGGGCTGGTCTGGCAAATGGATTGGGAGGGCCAGTGGCACCCGCAGAAAGGATTGATGTTGCCGAGGGAGATGGTGGAGGTAGCCTGGGAGCATCGACCCCGTTGCGCCGCGGAGGTTGAGCCGAGGCATCTGCTGTAACTCGAGGTGAGGTAGTAGTAGCAGGCTCTCCGGTATTGCTGCCGGCATCAGAAGCCTCATCTGGAATCTGGACCCGGAGCCGCGGCCTCGAAGCGCCCTCTATCTTCAGACTGTTCGAGCGGGATGGGGGTGTGAAGCCTCCCTCGGGAGCATTCGACACAGAACCGCGAGCCTTGATGAAGCCGGCGCCTGTATTGGAACGCTGGGGGATGGGGGGCGAATTAGACGACTTAATCCGTGATACGGCGCCGACATCAACTGATTGTGCCCGGCTACTTGCCTCATCTTTCACCTGGGCGTCGGTGTGAAACGAGTCAAGTACTTGATCTAAGATGGATTGATTGTTATCAATAGGAGTGAAGATACTGCCCGACTGATTACCTCGGGGAAGCCTTCTGATGATGGATGTATCGAGGCCAGGTTGAGCAGGACGGTCATGTAACCGGTCTGATCTGGGTGGATCCATGGGTGCAAGGGATTGTGCGGGGGGGTCTGGCATGTGCTGCACTTGTACGTGAGGATGCTTCTGGGGAACGGCAATAGGAACTTCAAGATGCGTGTTCGATGGCTGAGGAGGGGACGTATGCGGCACGGGTTGAGGAGGCAGCTGTTGGACGTGAACTTGAGGGGGCGAAGGCTGAGGCGGCGGCCGTGCCGGCGGTTGCGGAGGTGGATAATTGGGGGTGCCGGCTGAGCGACGTGCCTCTTCTATGTACGCGGGGATCTGAGGTGGATGTGTCGCGGCGGGATAATATTGCGCTGGAGCGGGTGGCGGTCCATGTTGCAGCGAAGACTGGGGAGGGTGGTTGTAGGCTGCTGGTTGTGGTACGTACGCGTATCCGTTCATAACAGGTTGGGAGACTGGGGCACCGGCTTGAGTGACATTCGGTGGGATTCGGTCATTCCGCGATGATGGGCGGGGGATCATCTGAGGCTGAGGAGTATGGCCTCTCGGAATGAACTGCATGCCGTTGATGGGAGGAGAAGCGGATGGTGTATGATGTCTCAAGTGCGGGAAGGGCGGCTGACCCTGGAAATGTTGGGGGATCATTTGAGGTTCGACTGAGCCCTCGTGGCCGTGAGGCGGTGTACCCTCGATATCGTCATCGTCGTCATCTTCACCACCGTTGAAGTCGGAAGGTCCTTTGTGCTCATTGACGCCACCATGCTACATTAATGGATACTTATCAGCAAAGGGGGACCAAAACCGCGATCGGCGATTATCAAGAGGCAATTGTACGCACATATGTATATCTTGTGATCAGTTCTCGCATATCGGTTGAGGAATATTCGTAGAGCTTCTTGTTGCTCCCGAAGATGAAGACGGCAACATCGACGGAACAGAGCACGGATAACTCATGGGCCTTTTTGAACAGGCCTCCTTTCCGTTTCAAAAAGGTGCTACAGAACACATAGACAGGTTAGTCGAACTGCTAACCAATTGGCGTAACAATACGCCGCAGCGCATGGTGGCGCATAACGTCGCATTGAATCGCATCGCGTAGCCTGATGGCCGCAGAGGGAGGAGATGGAATAGGCAAGGGGAGTGGAGGGGAGGGGAGGGGAGAGGAGTTGGGAATAGGTCAGGCTGCTTACACAGAGCGATTTCTGTCATCCTTGATCGCCTTGATCTCAATCTTTCTGCGTCCCATCTTGAATGGAGAGAAGAGAGGTTTGCGTGAGCGTCAATGAGACGACGCGAGAGGCCAATTAGATTGGAGCTGGACGGGGTGGTCGGGTGCCCCAGTACGCGACTGTTGGATCAGATCGCGGTGGTAAGGCTGACCGACGGAGGGTTAAAGAGGGAGGCGTGGTAATCCAGCGTGGCAAAAAGGGTCGGTTTCAGGCTAAGAGGGAGATGGGTCGGGGAACAGACGCCGTGGATATATACTCGGGAAGAGCAGCGCGAACACGGTCAATGCGATCAGCCGGCCGTCCTGGAGCCAAGCACGCACAGTCGGGGTTGCAAATCGAGGCAGACCTTAGACTGAGGGGTGGATGAAAAAGAAAACAAGAGTAAGAAGAGGGTGGGACGCAAGGGCAGGCCGAAATTCTGTACAATGGTTCGGAAGACAGACAGGGTGTCCTATGCGAGAGACGGAGTCGGTATGAGGCACCGACGGGTTGGTCAACAGGTGGTCGGTCGTCGGGACAAGGGAGAAGGGAGAGAGAGATAATAAGAGAAAGAGGAAGAGGAAGAGGAAGAAGAGGAAGAAGAAGAAGAAGAAGAAGAAGAAGAAGAAGAAGAAGTAGCAACAATGAGAAATAAAAGATTGTTGTAAAGGTCGTCTAAGAGGCAGCAAGGCGTCTATCTGTCTGGCTGTTCTGTCTGTCGAGGTATGAAACGAGTTCTTGAGGGTAAGAGAGAATAGAATAGGATGAGATGGGACGAGATGACAGGACGGGGTGAAGGGTGGTGGTGATTATATCAATCCGGGGTTATCCACACGGGAGTCGCTAGAAGGTGTGCGTGCGGTACAAGAGAGTAACTGCTAACTGCTAACTGCTACCTACCTTTACAGCGAGATGGCAGATGGGTTGCAGGCAGTGAATACAGGGCAGGCTACCTAAGGACAAGACACCCAAGTAGGCTGCATAGGCTGCGAAGGCTGCGAAGGCTGCATATGTAGGGCAGTTGTATATAGTGGGTAAGACAGGCAGGTAGTTGTGTACCTGGACTACCTAGTAGTGTAATGGGTAGGTAGATGATGATGGCAGTCTACCTTTTTGGTCGCTTCAATTCAACAGTTGGTGTATATCTTTCTTTATGGACCGAACGGACGAGTACAGCTTGCGACCGACAGACCGAAGCACGCGCAACGTAGATATGCAGAGATGACGGAATACCCTAAGAGTATAGGTACACCCTCGGACAATGCGCCTAGTGTAGAACAATGGAACAATGGAATGATGGAATAATACAGTAGAAAAAATAAACCCAATTGGATCCAATTACTGGATGGTTAGTCGTGTCTCACGCTCTCTCCCACTCTCTTTTTTTTTTTTTCCCTTTCCTCTTCCGTGACTTGCAGGCAGGGACGATGGGGCTGAATCTGGCGTGGGCTGGTTCTAATAATAGAAATAGAAGAGATCGTGTTCACCACCCTTTTTTGGATTTTAGAAAAGGACGACCGCCTTTTTGTAGTGCCCCTACCTACATACATACTGTAGTGTACCTGGTCAGGGCCCTACATGCACTACCTACATCCATACCCAGTCCCCTACCTAGTAATATGTGTGTCCCAAAGCGGTGCAGTGCGGTCGCTGTGCGGGAGAGTGGATTTTAATGCGGGCTGTGGATAGGTACCGTGTAGAAAGAGAAAGAGAGGGAGAGAGAGAGAGACCAGACAGACCAGACAAGACAGCCTCAGTGAACAAGAGAGGGAAAAAGAGAGAGAGACAAGAGAGAGGATCGAGAGGGGGATACGCAAAGTACCTAACCTGGTAAGTAAGTAGACTAGGTACCTACATACACAATCTAGCCTGTATGTACTGTATGTAGGCTATGTACAGAGAAATGACTGTCTGGGAGGGATAGCCGTTGGAGATTTCTGCATCTTCTGACCGTCGGCCAAAGACAAACTCGCCCGGCTCTTGGCACAATATGTTTGTCCACCTCTGTCCACAGAGAGTCCAAGGGGTGTTTCTGGTTAGTATTGTGGCTCCTTTACACTGGAAGGACATGGCCGGATCGGGAAGATTGGGAAGATTGGGAATCCAAGGCTCTGTTCAATCCAAGGGACCCTGTAACAACTACCCATCAACACCCGATGGTTCATCATCTATTTAGCATTCATTATACGGACAGCATGTCTACTGTAGTACTGGCACCACCAACAACACACTACCAATGCAGGGAGCAATGCAGCCAGGCGAGCCCAGGTAAAACCGCAAGGCCAAGAACCCCTTGTACCTATCTGCTGCTGCTCATCTTGCATTCTTCTATGCGTACCTACAGTACTCGCCCTGAAGTCATGCTGGACAAATACCTTTATACATGTATACCTATACACACAGTACCTACCAAGGTACCTACTACAATAAGGACGGCTTCTCAGACTATAGCCCAAGCGTCAATTTAAGGTTATCGTCACATTCATTGCCTACTAGTATTCACTACCTATTACACATAGGCGTGTAGAGTAGGTGCATGGTAAGTAGATGGGGATAGTACATACATGTAAGTACCTACCTAAGCATGATGGGTGTTGAAAAGTGAGATGGCGCGCTAACCTAGTATGGATGTGCCGTACTATACCGTCGAGACCGTGACGGGTACTTACCTAGTGTGGCCTCTGCAGTGAGAAGAGAAGGAACGCTAGGCCGAAACGGGTGTGGCTTAGCCTTCTACTATGTATGTACAGTAGGACATGCACGTTTGCAAGGTACGGTACATGTACTTGCTTAAGGTGTCGGGGGTGTCCACCGGCGCTAACTCCTAGCACGGGTCTCGGTAGCGTGGGTACCGTACCTGGAGGGACCCTGGAACTCCTGCCATAGACGCACTGATTGGCCCTGTTGGCCGTGTAGACTACAGTAGTGCATACCTATCTTAGTGAGATGCTGTACCTACCTCCTAGTATATGTACCTACAGTAGCTTGTCGAGAGTAAAACCGTCGCGCAATGGCGAACAAGTAATTATTTCAAATGATCACCTTCTGCGAGCATCGACGACGTCTTGGCCAACAGTCAACAGTGGATAGTGGATACAGACCGACTGACTGGCGAGAGGCTATATCACCATATGTAACGCCACTGCAGCTTCAAATGGGGTCGTGATTATGCCCATGATAGAACGGCACAGAAAAGGGAATTGCAATCATGATCAACTTACTTACTTACTACCAGGTAGGTAGGCCTCGGTAGGGAGGTACCTGGCTAAGATACCTAATGTATATTCATACATAATAGTTACCTAGGTACTTACGTCTTGTTAAGTACTATGTTATTAAGGTGGCCGGCAGAGTCTCTGATTCGCTCCGGCAGATTCAAACACGTAACTCCCGGTTAGCCGGTCATCAACTTCATAAGTACACATAGGTAGGTACCTCTGGCCGGTTCCCGAATTCGGCTGACTAAACTAGCTGCCCAGGTGATTTGTATACTATGTAGGCATGTAGGTATTCTTTCAAGGTTGCTATACCTCAGTTTTATTTGATAGTTGCATGCGCGTGTAGGCCTTGTCCTATCTAGTACCTAAGCTCTATGTACGGGACCTGCGTGAGGTAAGTAAGTACATATATATGTACAGACAAATAGTATAAATGAACTGGCCTGGTTATCTTAAAGTTTACCTACATACACCTACACATACTTGATATGCCTCGTAGGCTAGCTACTAGTCTACCTAATACACCAAAAACACAGCCTCTCGTTGACTTGACACTATTAGCACCAACTGCGACGCTACCCCTCCATCTCGCTTCCGCGTCCTACAGTAGGTACATACCTACATACCCAATACCACATTCATACATGATAGGTAGGCCATGTATGTAGTATAGGTAATACTCATAGATATTGTATAGTCCTATCTACATATGTACCTAACCTGCCTACTACCTACCTAGGTAGGTACACAGTCTAGGTAGGTACTTAATTTAATGTAGGTACATCACCAGCCAGCCCTCTTCGTCTTGAGCCTCATGTGGCACCTGGGATTTATTTTTGGACCGAACAAGCTTTTTCTGCATTCTCTGGCTTGGTTCTCTGGCTTGGTCTCCCTCGCTCCCTCCCTCCCACTGCCCCAGCCAGACCCAGCCCAACGGGCTTCTTTTTCTCCATGCTGCCATGACCCCGATCCCGCGTTCGTCCAAGCAGAATACCATCATCATCATCATCATCGTCATCGACATCATCGTCATCCTCACCACACACCATCACCACTGCCACCACTGCCACCACCACCACCACACCTCGTCTGCCCATGCATCAGCGTTACTTGCATACCTACCTCACCTGCCTGTCCATGTACTCACATCCACACACGCATCCGCACACACCACAATCTACCTAAACCGAGTAGGTATAGCACACATGCCAGCACCCATATTGCTACCACCCGCAAGCAGGCAATCCAATATTCCGTCCCGATATATACCCTACACCCCAATATACACCGATATAGGTTTGTACAGCCGGGTAAGGTACGTAGGTAGGTATGCGGTCGCGGCTATACTCGATTGTTTTGCGCCCGCCAGGCCAATGACACGACGACTGAGACGCAGAATAAGCGCCGCTCGCCTCTTGGATTCAACCGACCGAGCCTGGGAACTTCATTCATGCTTCGTCGGCCAGGCAAGAGCGGTGCTTCGTCCGCATCTATCTCAGCATCGACACAATGTAGACTACCTACCCGCCTGCCTGCCTACCTACCTACCGATCTGTAAGCCTAGATTATAACAAGAGTTCGCCAGGGTCTTGATGATGAAGATGCGACGTCAACCAACGTCCGTTAGCCGCCCTCTCACCATCCCCTCCCCTTTCTCCCCTAAAGAGGGAGGATGATCTCGATTATCTCGTTGAGCAGACTGACAATGAGCGCTTACAAGCAAAGTTGCTGGAGTCAGCAGTCGTGGCGCCTCTTGCTACCTATACATATGTTTGTACATTGTTGCATTCTGTTCTTCATCTTCTACTTCTTCCTCAAGTCCTATTTTTGGGGCTTCATGCTACTACCTATCATAGTGACCGAGACGTAGTTATGATGCCGCCGGCCCGTGCTATGGACTTAACAATCATTAGGTAGGTCTACTCCCATTAGCCCCCCGTATTCGGACATTCATCTAGATGCATACTGTAGATATGGAGAGAGGGGATAGATACGATGGAGAAACGTTTCTACGTGATTCGACTACTGGCAGGCAGGCAGGTAGGTAGGTAGGTAGGTAGGTGTGACTGTGATTTGATGGTCCCTGATAGAGTATACATGGCACTTCTCTACTCAATTTCAAAGGTAACAGTACCTATGTATCTATCCGCATATGCGCACATGTCACTGGAATCATGTCTCATATCTCTGCCGACATATTCACCTAGGTAGGTAGAACTTCTGCCGGGAACAGCTGCGTCGCGTACAAGACCCATATTGATTTGCATACAAACATATGTATGTATGCACACACCCATCCACACGTGTTCATATCAGATATCATCAGTTGCAGCTTGGCGATATACGGTACCGAGAATCCCGAGCCGCAGCCACCGCGCGTGGAAGGGTGGATAGATGGAGGGAGAGGAAGAAGAGAGGTAAGCAGGTATGTCAGAAACCCAACGGACCGAAAAAGAAGTTCGATGCAAATGCAATGCAATCATGCATCAATCAATCAATCAATCAATCAATCAATTGCCGAGCATGTGCAACACGACAGAGAGAGAGGAACAAACAGTGCAAGTAAGGAAGTAAGTAGGTAGTAGTATAGAAGAAGGACTTTCAGTACCTCCTCGTAAGCGCCGACCGAACCCAAGAAATGCAATAATTCCTCACCCATCGGCAATGTGTGCCTTCTCATTGGGTGTCGATGTTCGTTCCGTGAGCTGCAAAGGCAAGGCTGTGGCTTTGCACCGAAAGACAAGAAACCAAACGAAACAAACCAAAGAAAACGTCGTGGGTTAAAAAACATGCATGCCATGTCAGGAAGAAGGACCCATCCGCCTATGTTTCTTGTACTATGCCGAGCTCCGGAATTACGTGGTTTGTTATACCTATTTGAAGTAGTAGGTACATGAGAATGTGTGTACATAGGTACTGTATGTAACTATGTACTGTGTATATAAGTAAGTACCTAGGTACCGTAGGTAGGTACCTACCTACTGTATGTGCTATAAATAGCTATTTTTAGCAACCACATGTTTTCCACCCATCTCAATCGTGAGGATCGCATCGCATCGCATCACTTTCCCCTCTTCCCCGCCCGCTCATTTATCCTTGTCGCAGTTCTTTCTCTCCGCTTGTTTCGTTCTTCCATTCGTTCATTACATTCAGTACTCCTCCTTTTCTGTCCTTGACTCATAGGCCAGACGCCCTTCCTGCCCACCTCGCTAGCTGCTTGCTCCGTGCGGGCAATGTGGGTAAAATGGATGGATGGATGCCATGCATGACAATTTACCCATTCCTTTGCCCGGGAAATTATCCCAAACTAGGACCTACAAGACACCTGAGTGTAAGGACCTAATCTATCCACTGCATCATCAAACTGTGCCCTACTACGTACTTACTTGGACATACTTATGCACAAGTCGACAATTTGTTTTGAAACAATGTCGTGACGGGAGGCGCTTGTCAGGCTGGGTTGCCCATCCTTTGTGTCCATATCCCATTCATCTATCCTATCTATCTTTTTATCTACACAGGTACTGTTTAAGGAAGGAAGGATGGATGGATGGGTGGAAGGAAGCAAGTAAGTGTCCGGCATACTCCGTTCTTGTTTACCTACCTACCTAGGTTGGTAGATTCTGGACCCTGCTTGCTCTCTCTCTCTTTCTCTCTCTCTCACGATGTCAACGCTCGGAGCTCGGGGCGAGACTGGCATGCCGCATGGTAGGTAAGTTACCTAAGTACTTAAGTAGGTAGGTAGTAGTATGTAAGTATGTTGTTACCTACTGGGTGTGTGCCTAGGTAGGTATGTAGTCAGCGAACCATGACCTTACCTGGAATGCTCGCTTCAGTATTCCTTCGTTATTAACCCTCGTCATCGATGACTGTCTGTGTTCTTCACAAGAGTTCCTCTCTCTATCTCTGATTTTGGTTCTTTCGTAAACATGCTCCGTCTATCTGCTCCTGTTGACGGACGATTGACTAACTACGTACTGTATGTATATGATACAACTTGATGATTTGGGCAGGAAAACATTGTAACTACATATCTAAAGGTCGCAACATGGCATTGTGTGCATTGACCGCCCGGCCGACCACCTAGGTATCCCGTTGCGCCTTGCGGCTTCGGCGTTTATATAGATAGGTACATGTTTCAACCGTTTTTATGTCCGACGATGACGGGGATACCCTTTAGCTAGCTGGCCTGCGCCGCGTGTGCCTGTCTGTGTTCGGCATCATCTTGCGTTGGATTGGTTTTGTTTTTCTTATTTTCCCTGATGCAACAAGAGAGGCCTTGTTTTAATTTATGAAGCTATTTATTGGACTTTATGCAAAAGTGGAACAGAACTTGGAAGGTGAGTATATATATGTCCACCTATAGTAGTATATTCTTAGGTCAGGAGTCAATGAATCATGGTGTGCTTTAGCTACGGCTGGTTGAACCGTCTTTTGTTTTTGTATGAGCTGTATTTACCTCTATTCATCATTTTCGGCCATCGTATAGATATCCCAATCAAGACAGTAATGTCGCTATTCACCGTAAAGTAAAATACTGAATAGCTTCTTTACAGTCACGATGATAGCATGACATGGCCTTTTTTCTCTATATGTTCCTGATGCCGGAGACGGACCCCTTCCCCTCGAATGTCTAGTTGAAGGTGAGATGAGGTGAGTATGCCTACATACATCCTCATCTACCCAGGCAAATACTGCATCATGCTCATCGATTTCTATTCTATTAATTCAGGTTGCATCCGAGGTGCTACAAGTAGGTACTTGTCACAGCGGCATCTTAGCAGGTAGATATGAATACTTTGATTAGACTAGGCTACACTTCGACGTAGTTGGTAGATACCTCTTACCTCGGTGACTACCTACCTACTCATAACCCCGAAGAACTGGTATGGGTGGTAGGTTAGATGTTGGCCCTGTAAGTAAGTAAGCATGCACGCAAGCAACTCCTTCTTACAGTATACTTTATCTGCGACGGGGCTATACTCTGTTATTTTGAACCTTGCTCTGCCCCCCCCCCCCCCCCCCCCGCCCCCCCCCCCCCCCCCGGGGGGGGGGGGGGGGGGGGGGGGTTGCGAAGTGTGGCCATCCAGTGTTCGCCAGGACTGTATGAATCCCATCTCTCCCTCGAAGCATGACCAGGCATGACCAGTTGCCTACTTAGTCATCGTCCAATCTCATACACTAGATCTATTGTAGCGTAGATCGATACCTGAGAGACCCTTGTCGTCGTAGAGAGACTCCCTGGCGTAGATAGCTGGGCAGACTGGGATACACACAAACTTGGCATGTAAGTATGTGCAAGACTTTGCCAATTGCCACACGTTCCGGCCGACTACCCCACTGGTTTTTATTTATAAAGTGGTAATAAGACGATACGATATACCTACTTATCCGATGCCCTCACAAGCCGTCCCCTGACGACATGCTAAAGACTTCAGCCTTATGGAAAGTCTTGGAAAGCGGGTACGTGCATGATTGAAGATGCATGTCAGACTTGCCAGTAATACCACCTTCCTCTACGACGCGATAATTCCCCGAGTGGTGGACAGTTCTGGGCGCACAAGGAACGAAAGAGGAAACTCGTATAGAACCATTCGGATGAATAATCCAAACGGCTACCGAGATACACCGAGATTGGACGGTCTCTGATGTGATGTTATTAATCACGGCCGATTGACATACTCAGTAAACGAGACCGAGTCCGTCCAAGAGGATAGTAGGTACGAGCAAGTACGGCGAGACGGAGGCCACTGTCAGCAGCAGCAGCAGCAGCAGCAGCGCCAACAGAATCTTGGTCGGATCTTCGGATATTACCCATTTCCGTTCACGAAGGCAATGCCAATTATATTGGTCATTGAGAAAGGAGCCAAAATGCCAATCATAGATGAAGCTTGGTAGCAGGAGCTTTGAGGAAGCCGAGGGTGGACGGCCAGCTGAGCAGACGAGGCTGTTTAGTGCGACCTGAAACAGAAACAGGGCGGGCCTGATGAATCAGCTCTTGGCCGTCGTCAGCTCCAGCTAAGCCTCTCTCCCTCTCTCTCTCTCTTATCCTTCTCTTCACCACCACCACCATCATCATCTTTCCCTCCTGCTTGTTGGTTCGACGTGCGCATGTTCATCTGACCCTACCTCCCGCCCTTCCATCCTGCTTCTAGAAGTCCTTAGACTAGACTCACGACGCCACACAGCTCATTTCACTCGGGCTAAAAATGACACACTTGTAGTCTGCATACACAGTAGTTGGTACCACCGGTCCAAGAAGGAAGCTTTAATAGGATCGTCTCATTCCATACTCTACACTCCGTCAAATCCCCTAGTAGGCGAATTCCCAGGAATACACTTCCTCCCGGACTCCTGGGGATGGGGATTATCAAATGCAAGCGCCACACACCGGTACCTCGATAGGCCTCTTACCAGGGGGTGGCTCTAAATTTCGCGGCTGAGGCGCCGTCTACCTAGTTTGGATAGTACCAAGACGCTGTCGATGCCTAGAATATGTTTTGCATTGCCAATATTTGTCGTTCAATTAAACAGCCAACATCAACCCCATTCCGCACTTTCGCTTCGCGCGGCGTAACTATTGCATGATTACAGCGGCCGGTATACGCTCCTGGCCATTGATCTAAAAATGACTGGCGCCCCCGGTGGACTTATTCATGTGGCGTGAACTCGCGTAAGTCCGATATTTGGTCACAGTTGGACGATACGGGATGCTATTCTATCGATACGACTGATCTCGTGTAAGCCATCTATTCGTCTACGGACTCGTTACGCTGAGAGCGATAGTATTTGTAACCACGGCCTAGAGCCATCAGTTCTATGTTAATCGTCTGGGCATGCGATAGTAAGCAAGGCATGAGTACCATACATGACATGGCGTGGGTTAGGAGAGTAGAATGCTACACTACCTGCACCTCTTGGCTTACACCAGGTAGATAGATCTGGAGCAGAGACCTCGTGCCATTGCGAACTAGGCGATCCCTAAAGTGCCATGCTTTTCAGGAGAGAAACGAATCCTACCGGGACCCCTCGGGTAGAACATACACTCACGACCTGGAGGCTGAGATAGGTAAGCAATTCGCCCACCAGTCGCGTGTGCCCTTCCACCAAAGAAAGTGTCTCGGCAGCGCAATCGGCGGCCACGGCCCCGATGCTGTGGCTGAAAAGAGAAGACTTGGCGCCTTTGTCGTCTACAGAAACGTAACAGTTGTATAGGTATACACGTTTGACGCCCAGATTCGATAATCAGATTCCTATTCGCGCTTGATTGGAGCGGCTTGTGCTAATGGGACCTGCTAGTGTATGCGTAGGTATTATGTATGATGTATGATGTGCGAGCTGAAAGACGCAGCAACAGCGTGGGAAAAGCTCCGCTGACTTGCTACCACACCATCTCCACCGCCATCACCACGTGGTGGTTTTTAATAATCATACATAATCAATCAATCGGCCACAATGCACGCGGTACTCAGCTATTATGTGAGCATTCATTCGATCGTGTCTTCCTCCATCAGATTAGCTCCGTCAGCAAGCGTACCCGACAGCCTGGCGCACACCCGCTTCATCCCTCCCTCCCATCTATTCCCGAGAAAAGGCCTTTTTTTTTTTTTCTTTCTCACACCGCACCGAATGTAACGTCATGCCAACAAACTCAACTGCTTCCCGCAGCGCAGCGCATACATGCATATCGGTATACCAATCCATTGGCACACCCAGAATCCTTCCAGGTGGCAAACAGGAAATGACAGACAATGGTTGGTCACTTTTGGCATTAACATTTTTATTCCTTACTTGCAGCATTGTTGGGATTTCCCCCTCTCATTTCGATTGTTGGCAATTCTTGTTCGGAAAGCTGCTTCATCCGTTTGCTTTGGACTCGCTCCATCCGTGTTTGCCTGGCTACTCGCTTCCTTCTGTGATGCTATAATTATCAACGCCTCTTCACCGACAGACTTTGTGATACAGAAGGGATGAGGGAAATGGCGTAAGGTGCGTAGGCTGGCTAGTCTGTCAGGTAGGTAGCTACCCGGGCGGCGTTTGGACAAACGCCGCAAACAAAGAACTTGAAGTGACGCCGCATACTTGATAGGTAGTAGATATACGGAGAATGAAATGAAACCAACAAGCAAACAACGACATCGGCCCGTCACGTCACGTCAGGTACCATTCAACGGGGAAGAAAGCCCAAAACAAGAACAACCGACATCATCGTCACCTATTTTCTCATACGTCTCGGGTATCTATCGGTAGGACCATGTCTCGTGTTCGTTACGCCGTGTTGTTAGGAATTGAAAACAAAAAAGTCCTTCTCAGTCCTGCTCATTTCCGACAGATGGTCGGGTTTGCCGTTCCCGTTTATTCTCCATATTGCGACGCAATCGCCACGGAAACGGGAGAAGCAATCAAAGGAGAGAGGTCTGTCCTGGGGGTGGATGCAGTACATGTATGCGTAGGTGGTTGGTTCATAAAATGTTCTACATACTGATTTGACAGTCGGTGACCCGATTCAACTCACCTTCGAGACGAGAACCGCACTAGGTACCATCTGCAGGTACAGTCGTAGTAGTTAGTATAACGAATTCCTAAAATAGCCTACGCCATGCGGTGCGATCCTATGGGTAAGGACACTCATCCCCCTCCCCCCCTATCCCTATTTCATCTTATAGTGCGGTGTAGGTAGTTAGTGTACGGCACTGCACTGCAAGGTAGTTTGCTTGCCCGCTGGATTTCTTGCTTAGGAAATGAACAACCAGCACTTGGGTGTGCGATTAGCAACACGAAAAAAAAAAAGACGTCATGTGCCATTCCGTGATGCAGTGCAAAAATTCCAAACTTATACGCCACTGTAGACTAAATGTGTATGTAGCCTTTAGCTCTATTGGGACTCGTCGGCCGAAGACGAGAGAGGGGGAAGAGGCACAGAATTGCTGCTGCGCTATCGGGATTCCAGAGAGAACCCCCGGACTGACCGAGCCAAACTAAAACCTCCGCGGTGGATGATTTGAAAGAAGAGCGGTGACCGAGAGCATGGCAACTGTGCTAACATTATACTACTGACTAGCTACTACATGGTTGGGTGGTGATGGTGGTGGTGAGTATGATGATGATGGTAAGATCAGCTGCAAGGACTTTCCATGTTACATGTGCGGCTCTTTTCGCAGGAATATGGGATGGGGCTGGGCCCAAATTTTCCTTCTCAGACTCGCTCTACGTCAGCGAGTGGGATCTCACCGTTTATTAGTCATTAGCGAAGGAATCAAAGGAATATTCGCGAAAAAAGGCCAAGCCTCCCCAGGCCTTGCGGCTCTGCGATAAGACTGATGTGTTTATATTGGTAACCCGGGAAAGGTAGGGATCCCTTCACATCCTTACGGCAATACCGGGGACGGAGATGGTCAAGTAGACGGGGTGGGTTTGTGACTAAACGAACCGCTGTAGCCTATGTAGAATCGAAGTGGAAATTTGACTATGCTTGTGCTATTCTTGATGAACACAGTGGTAATTAGTTGAGTAAATGAAAATGCACGGAACTGCCGTTTTCGCGCGAAGCAGGCGACAGTTATTTGAGATGGCCTAACATCCCTTGTCCTCCAGCAGCAGGAGGCGGAATTGTGTGGCGAACTCGGTGCTGGTACATGATTGCTAGAAGCTGAGATGGTGAGTAGAAACTTTGTAGCGCTAGGCAAAACGCAAGCCAGTGTGTAAGAACAAGATTGAAAAACGTGAATACGATGAACCATCGATTATAATAGTCATTTTGAATGAGTCGGGTATCTCGCGCTATGTACACATAAGCTCTGCTCATTTGTATGCACAAAAAACCTATTTCCGTTGCAACATCAATATCATATACAAAAAAAAAGAGAACAAGATGAACGTTAGATGCCATGCTTCTGGTGTGCGTCGTGTCTCGTGGCAACTTCTTATGATTCGCTGTCATTACTTTTGTCATCCACTGTGGGAATTGTTTGAGGGTAGTTTTAGGCCTGATGGAATTCAAAAATGCGTGAAAGACAGAATGGCTACATCTTGTGTGTTCAGTCTACACGGATGACAACTCGCCATCCTAGTGCGCCTGCTTCGCGGATTGCGCACGCTAAACAAGCCCGCCTACGGCGACTTATGATGGCATTCCACCCTCTCTCGGCGCACACGGCGCGCACGAGGACCTCTAGGTCGGAGCCGAAATGTCGCCTGCGCGTCCCAAGCTGCATAGTTGTCTCAGGTGGCGCTGTAGGTGGCGGGTCAACCCGTTCAAATTTATTGGCACCGGAACGTGCTGTGCTAGGGCGGCGTTCGATCTGCGGGGTAGAGAGTTGGATAGGAGGCGTGTTCGTCGGCTCGAGTGCAAATGTGGATGATAGCGAGGACATACGTGAGAGGGACGGCATGTCTGGCGAGCGAGGTGGCGCGAAGCCTGTTATGCAGTCAATAACTAGCACGCGTTGGGGTTTGTTCGAAAACGAAGCTCTGGATGATGCGCTGCTTGATCTTCCGTGCGATGGGGGCCCTTTCATGAGGTCTTCCAGAGTTGTTGACTTAGGTCGAGTGAGAAGATCAACGAGGTGGATAGCAGTGTATGTATAGAAACGATGGAGCGGATGGCCTGTGAGGGTTAGAGAGGCTGATGGCATTGGCGGTATTATATACTACAAACTCACCTGTGGTATGCGCCGGGCTCGAAGGCTTGCCGTTGAAGTCATGACCATCTACATCGATCTGCTGAATTGTTGGGCTCGAGGGCGATTTCAAATATTTCACATAGCTAGAAGCGGCACATGGGTGCGCCGTTACGAAATATACATCATTTGTGAGGGAAAGATGAAAATCAACATCTTGATCCGTTGAGTTGTGAGACATGGAGAATGTCAAAGAGGCCGTGTAGGACCCTTCTTTAGAGGTATAGTTGGATTCGGAGGATAGTGACGATCGCTCAGTGGAAGGTGTGATATCTGGGGTACGGAAATCCAAACATTTAAGGTCAATTCGAATATTAGATGGCGGTCGGTTTGGATATGTAGCTTCGTGAGGAATAATGAAATCCGCGGGAAGCACATCTGAGGGGTCGGCATCGCCCAGCACGCTTGATTCCCTTTCAACAGAGGCTTTTCCCCATATGCGAGCCTTCTTCCCTATTTTCGTCACATCATCTGAGGAAATTAGCTCACTGCAGCATTTTGAGAGGGTCTTTGGGCCAGACCTACCTCGAATATCTTCAACAGCGATACTTAGCCAGCCTTCACCAAGCTTGTGCGGAAGCACGTCGCTTGATATCCAGCCCATACATTCGGCGGAGCCCTGGCCTGCTGCAAGTACACGCCCAACGATACAGGCAGTACTCCAGAAGCTTTTGCCGGCGTACACAAATCCTCCACATAAATTGGCAGTGGAGCCAAGTCTTTCAATAGCCTCGCTATCATTCTCAAGCAACGTAGACATGAGAAAGTGAGATAGTACTTCTCCAGGCAGTATGAGACCAGATATATAAGACCTGGATAACCAGCCAGACGCGTGTAAAGCCGCATCGACTTTCCGCCTTCTGACCAGCTGGGCCCTTTGGGTGGTCGAAGCTCGATCACCAAAATAAGATGAACGCCGTGTGTCTCCCGTGGATAAAGGGGTATTGATGGGGGTTCCCTCATTCAAGGTTGCTGCGTTCTCAGACACTTTCGTTGCTGACACGTCCAGACCTGGCCAGCGGAGTTTGCGGGCAAAATGCAATAGACCTAAGACCTGCCTCTCGGGATACCTACCCTTGATCGCATATAAATGTTCGGCATTAGCATCATGGCGATGTTGAATATGATCCGTGTAATGAGCGCCATGCATATGCTCATGCTTGAGATTCATTCTGCTCGTCAGAGCTGTCAACCAACTTTTCGGTGTGGATGGCTCTGAGAGGTTCATGCTAGTTTTGGAAATTGTTATGTTTTCGAGCCATGATCGCGCGAGGATAAGTGACCATCGTACTGAAACATTGGCCTCCTTCTCGAACTTGTGAACGTCCGACTGTTTGAGAATGTGGGTGATAAAATCCTCGCCTTCTGTAATGGCATCAAGCCGTGTGAGAAGCTCACAAGCCAATAGAATCTGGAGCAGCAACCAGTACCGTTCTTCACTTCGGTCTTGCGCATCAGCTCTGTCATCAATCGAAGATCCGTCAGACACTTCGTCATCGAGAGGAAATCCCCACAGGATTTGACCGAGGCGTATGCGCCACTCCACACGAGAAAAATCAATCCAAGCATTGGGGGCTGCAAGAACCTTGACGAGGGCGTGTATCTGGACAGCTAGACTGCAAGGATCTCTGGGGTCAATAACTCTCGTTGGCGGATATAAAACCTTCCTGAACAAGTCGTTATACAGCTCTTGAGACTTATTACGCCACGAGGATTGACCCGAATGATATCTCCTTTCCACCCTGAACAGCTGTTCCATAAGACTGGCATCGTCTAAGTGGCGCAAAGCGTCTTTAGATGTAATGAGCCTCTGTCGCTGCTCAATGATAACAGGCGCCTTGGACCCGAGGCTGTGAAAACCATACTGCTCCTCTTGCAGTGCGTCGGCAACAGGTAGCTCAAGGGCAGCCTGGTAACCTATAGTGCCCTTCTCCAGGCCTTGCATGCTCAGCATGCTCGGCCGTTCCCGACATCGTGAGTTGAAGTGGGGCCGGGTCCTGGTAGTCGGCGACGGTGCCGACAATGGGTCACGCTGAATGAGACGGGGTACCGCCGTTACGCAACCCCACGCATCATCTTCAATTTGGACGTGGTCAGTGAGGTCTCGAATGGTCAATTCCTCATTCAAGGGGAAGGCTACTGAGGGATGGGGTGCCCCCGAGCCGTGGCCTTGTGACCGTGCGAAGAACTGCGGAGCTCCGGAGAAGAGCTTGTCGATCTCGGTCTCGGTTAGATTGGCCATGATGCGATCTAGTTTGAGAACAGGGCGCCGTGGCCTGCCATCAGCTTTATCAACCGTACCCGGAGGAGGCGGAGACGGCAATGGCTTGTGCTTGCTGGAGTTGATGGTCGACCGGGGCGACTGTGGTGTCTCGGATGACGGAGATAGGGATGAGACCTGCTTGGCGAGGCGGTATTAGTCTCGGCACTACGCTACTACTATGTAGGGACAGCTGAAGCCCAGCTAGCAGCTCTGCTTCAACAATGTGCGATTCGGCTGTATCACGGCGGGCGGACAAAGGTGTGAACAACAGGCGGAAGACGGCAAGGAATGTGACGGTAAGGAATGGCGATTGCTACGAGGCGGTGGAAATGAAATTGCGCATGCAGGAACAATGCGCAAAGCACATTACAGTACAGTACACACGCAACGGCTGGGGTCATGGGATCAACTAATCTAATTACTTGAGAGCAAGCGTTGACCGTGCTTTATTGCTTATGGCTCATTGCCCATTGGAATGCTGCAGAGCTGAGATTGGCAGCTGCCCAGCACGCTGGATCTGCACAAGTCCAGTCGGCCGCCAGGTGATGGTGATTGGGCTTGTACCCCCGACACTGCCGGATTGAGTAGGTAGGTAGGTATAGGGATATTGAAGGGTTGGGGTTCGGGGCAGCGGGATTTTAGGATTACAGCACGGGGTTACGGACTGCGACTCAGGAACAGGAAGGACGGTGGGATGTGGGGGAGAGCAAACACTACCTAGGTACCGGTAGGTCGCCTTCGTGCAAGCTTCAATGTGATTCAAAATGAGGTCTCACTCACAGTCGCGCTGGTTGTTTTCTCCGCATCGTGGCCACTTCTGTCGCTACTGCTGCAGCTGTTGCTGGCATCGTCACTGCTACCGCCATCATGAACGTCGGGCGCCCGATGGCTTCCCAGCTTCGCCTTTGAGGTAGTAATTAGTTCCCGGAGAAAAGCGCGCTTTGTGGAGTCTTGTCGTGGCCTTTCGCGAACGTGGTTGAGCTCCGGGCTTGTGACACCACCATCGTTCTCACAGTCTTGGACTTCTCCTGCTCCTGTCGTGCCGCGAACTTTTTCACCAACAAGGCCACGTGCGGAACGCCTCAACGACTTCAATGACGGCATTCTGTGTGTCGAAATGTCTCTTATGCTGGCCTTTCGTAGGCGGCGTTAAGTAGTTGCGGCACAGGCGCTGCATCGAAATGCTGATTCCCAATAGAATCTTGTCACCGATAGAATAAACAGCTAGAGTATCGAGGGTGAGTCCGTCAAAGCTCTTCGAGAGCGAAACCTCGATCAGATGCAAACGTTGACGGCGATCGTGGTGGCGATGGTGCTGGTGCTGGTGCTGGTGTGAAGATGATGATACCCACCTGGGTAGCCCTAGGTGTAAGGGTGACGGTTTGAGATCCAAACCACCCCCCAAGCTTTCGTGAGATCTAAGACCGCTAAAGGAAGAATTGAGTTAATACAGGTTAATCGATCATATCATCGCGGACCGAAACATTGAAAATAAAGGCGCACCGCTTTACGGTCCTTGATCCAGATCGTGCCACAGGTAAACAAGGAAGTAATCCGCGAGCAGGGGGGGTTCAATAAGGAAGCCCGTTCATGTGCCGTGTCTTCCAAGTTTTATCTGAGCAGACCATTATCTCGAGTTGTCCTGTCAGTGTCTCAGTACCAGGCTAACAGCTAACAGACTGTCAAGGGTAGTTGTTGAAACGGAAGATGAGCAGCAGCAGCACGGAGCCTTGAAAACTGCCCAGGTTGCTCGTATTCTGTTTCGGCCTACCTTATTGTAGGTAGTGAACAGTCGCCGTCGTTTCCACGCTCATGCATCAGCGATATGACCTAACACTACACTAGATTGACAATGTAACAAGACGACGAAAAAGGGCGGCCGCAACAAGCATGCTCCCCGTCGCAATCTTTGCTGCCAATATCTGCGGCAGTAGCCTGAGTTTAGGTGCTAATTTGGCTTGGGGTTCTGGCTGCCTGAAACTGCCCCGGTCATTCGTCCATTTAGAATCGAGGGTGCCAATAGAAGTGCCTGTATAAATAAATGGAGGTATGCAAGTAATTTCTTCGCCGTTGCCAGCCAATGACTGGGAGCAGTCCGGGGAAGGAAGATACGATGAGTATCTTAGGTTTGAAGTGGTTGTTGGGCTTCGTATCAGCTTCAATTAAATGCCCGTCCTTCTAAAGAAGTGTACGCGTATAGTGTCTACTGAATAATACTCATTCACACTATGCGCAGGATAAGTAGGAAAAGGAACTTTCATGGTATCAAGTTTGGACTCGGAGCCATATTCTACATCGCTTGAGTCGGAACAAAGGGATTGTGTCGAACAATCGACCCCTCAGTCGAGAGGGTGTGTTCCGGTTGAGGGAGCACAAGAACAAAAGCACTGCTGGATGGCCACACCACGATAACAGCAGAGCAAGTCGACGGCAAGTCGGATAGATGCTTCTCGTGGCGACGGAAGGGCTGCTAATCTTATGCTGTACGCTGTAGCATGCACTACCACACCAGATACGATCGATACCTACATGCACACTGGCACCAGCGCAGCCTTCCCGAATCGCGGCCAGGGTCAACGGTATGGATCTTTAAGGTGCCGGTGTCACGGCATAAACTACTATTTCAGCCCTAGACTGCCTGTACGTGCCATGTCCAGGCTAAGTAATACCCAGTAATGCTCCGAAAGCAGACACTCTCTTATCGACGTTCCGTCCACGTACCTTTGTAGCACAGAGCAGACAGAGCAGACACAGAGTACGCACTTGGTAGTTAGATCCTGCCGCCGGGGGGGCCTGCAATCCGGTGCTGAAACATGCGTGGATCGTGGGATGATGTCGAAGCTAGTGTGCTGTTCAGATCATCCACGACGCTAGTGTGCGATGCACCATAATCGGCCGGTGGGGACGGCCCGTCCTCCTTGCTTCTCGAAGAAGTCGAGAAAGCCACTGCGTGTATCGCCCGTCTCTGCCCGTCCCTCAAATATACAGCCAAGGCTTACGTGACTCGTCTTAGTTCGTCTTCCAATAGCTCCCAATGGGAAGACATTGCGATCGCTGGGATCAACCTATTCTAAGCCTCAGTCGTCAGTCAGTTCTTGATTCATTCGAAAAGGCGGTCTAGCTCGCACCATCGTCTGTTATGTGCAAAAGACCCAGCTTGGATTTCAAGGGCATTGGGTCAGTGGAGAAGATGGTTGTTTCAAGTCGGCTGACGATAACCACCCTCCACGTCTGCATAGCGTAGAGTCCAAGTCTGTCCAAGTGTCCAAGGTCCAAGGTAAGTCCACACCTAACGACCTAATCTAACTATTACAATGTTCAAAGCCGGTATTGCTTTCGACAAGCGATGACCTACTGCCATATACCGAGCCTCGCTTACGGCCAGTGGGACAGAGAGGGCCACTGTAGCACCAAGTAGAGATTCTTGCAGCTGTTGAACCAATATTCCAAGCGCTCCCGCTGCTGCGTAGGAGCCCTCGTATAATGGAGGGTCGCATCATAGTGTCACCTCACCTCGATTGCATTGAAGATCGTCGCCTAGGGTGTCAGCCCAGGCCTGATCCTAGCTTGCTCGTGGCAGTCCACATTCGGCAATAGCTACTACGCTGTCCATCTTACATAGTACCTAGTCGGCGCTGCTTGCCACTACTGTAAGCCAACCACAGCGCCGGGAACTTTTGTCTGGAAATTCCGGTAAGTAAGCCTTCGGTTCTGCCTCACTGCTATCTACTGTAGGGACATGGTGAGCAACATATGGTAATATGCTAACGAATGCGCCAGCCCTACTGCGGGTAAGATGCTTACATATCCTCATACACACCCAATAATTGCTGTACAACTACTGGGCGGATACTCTTACGTGGTGCTTATGAGTTTCAAGCTGGGCCGAACTAGACTGATCAGGCCACGCTCTAGTTCAGCCAACGAACTTGAACCGCTTATGCTTCCTCGATGATTTTACGATGGCTGATCTGCCTAGGCAATGCGATTGATTGATATATTTGCAAGTTTAGCACTAAGGTATTTCGGAAAGCGACGTGTTTAGGTCGGCGAGCTGTGGGTCAGGAGAGCCCAGAAACCCGCATCATTACATGACCGTATCGAGTTCCAGACTCCTCCTTATTTCAGTAAATATGAGCATACTGCCAATTCCAACTTCACTGTAAACCTGCAAAGGACTAGCCAACCCGCGCGGGGGGAGGAGGGGGGGTCTTTTGGGTCACATCGTGTACTCATAAATGTACAAAAAAGATAATGATCGTCTATGATATAGTGATAAGACGCCACCTGACCTTGCGGCCTCATTGTATGCATTGTCTACTACTTCTCAACCCCGGTGCGAATGTTAATCCCGTTCAGGTCAAGGACCGACCTACACTGCATTGTTGGCTGGAGTCTAGGTATCTGAGGAGGGTTACTTTCGCAACCCTTCGCCTAGCTGAAGCGACAGGCCCTGAGCCCATAACATCAATGAACTCGCTTGTGGCTTTGCTGTAAGCTCATTGCTTTTTCGTCCGTCTTATTTAAACGTCTCGTCGAGGCTAGGGTTGTTCTATATACACGCCTCTTCCCGATGGCCTTCGGGATGGTGGTTTCAAGTGGCTGACGGCTGTGGCCGCGGAGGCCCCTCAAACCATCCAATGTTATCTGGTGAAAGTAGACCTGTGCGTACAAAGTAGGATGTTGCCACTCAACATGCGAAAGATTATGACAGCCTCATCTATGTAGGGCTGCGTACCACGTTCGACGGTAAGACCTGCTGAAATCGGTAACATGCGATAATACTTTTAGATACGGAAGTATCCAGCTTATACTCGCATCTTGCTCCTCATTCGTCATTTTCAGCGCCGTCACTTGACCCTGCTGATAAACAGTGATGGCATAATAGCATATGAGCTTGAGCAATCAGCACCAATTCCAGGCAATATTCAGAGCCATGAACAAGCTGGTGAAGTAATAGGGAGACCTCCGAGCATCGAAATGGGAATGGTTGTCTTAGGCTATTGTAATACTTCGTCTCCTTAACCTGTGGGTATCATTTTCTCCAAAACGCCTTTCAATGCCAACAAGCAACACTCCAAATGTCCATCGGAAATATCTCAGAAAATCGGGGTTAATTTCGCGCCAAACAGATCTTCGATAGCAGCCTTCAGGCCGCATCATCCCAACTCCAAACGTGATCATACAGCAAGGCTCACGCCGGTGGGGTATCATGAACAACCACGAGCAGGTACTTCGGTTCGGGTACAATAACGAACTCTTGCTTCTTGGTGCGTAGCCTCAGCAGCTTCAATTCATCCTATTTCGAACACGTGCGTAGTTAGCTCGTATACCTGTCCAATCAACCCTCTCTTAAGTAGACGCATCAAGTGCGAGTTATATATAGATATCTCTCAAGGTCTTACCTCGCCATCTATGTCGTTCACCAAGCTCCCAGCTGAAGTGAGGAAGCTCCACACCAGACTCGCCAGCTCTTGCGCAGCTAAGGTTTCATTGTTTGTGTTAGTCTGGACGTCGGTCGAGAAGGATCCGCCGGTCGGCGTTGGCAGTGAGGAAGAGTTGTTGGCGCTTGAGGACGATTTCGCAGGTCGAACGGTGGCAATCTGACCATTGGTCTTCAGGACGGCGCCATTCGAGCGATCAAGCGTAAGCCAAGCCTTGACGCCTGGCTTCTTGGATAGTCGATGCAAGGCTTCCTCCATCGAATCGATGTTGACCGAGTTCTAACTCTTGTGGTCAGTGTGGTACGCGATATTGGTATCGTCCAGATTAACGTACTAGGCCTTTCTCTGCCATGATCCAGTAATACTCCTTACCACACCTTGTTTTCTAGATAAAACTTCAGGTCGAACTGAGGTCGCGAACGTGTACTTAAGATTTACATATATATGCGAAATAGAGAGGCATCAGCATACTAAGTATAGAATTGGCGGGGTTCCAGGCGCGATACCCCAGAGCTTCAGCCACAGTTAACAGTTAAGTAGGTAGGTACCTAACCTGGAGGGACAAGGAGAAGTCATTAAAGTGGTATGGTGGCACTGAGTTACTGGTTGTCATACCTACTTACAGCAGTGTAATATGTAGTGTAGCGGCTATTGGCTCTACTAGGGTGCTTAAGAGCTAGCCCCACAGCGGTATATCCCTCTATAATTCTGCCCCGAGCTACCGCCAAAAAGTTCATCGTGATGTGAGCGTTGGCAGAGAGAGATCCCATCGGCAACTCGAAGTTAGCGATAGATCGCCTCACGAAGCTTGCTTCGTTGCGGATCAAGCCGCCCCAATGACCAAGACAAGATGGGTTCCAGTGACAAGAAAAAGAAGGAGAAGAAGAAGGACTTTCAGAAGCCCAAGTTGAAGGTTGGCAAGACGAAACCAAAGGCTTCTAACTTCACCGACACTAGCTTCAAGTCGAAATGTGAGCCGAGCGTCTTTTACTTAGTCTATCGTAATCAACTTCCTCGACTGATCAGTCTTATGTAGCTATCGTACTGCAACAGCAACTCTCAGAAACCGCGCCCGGTGTAATAGAGAGATTTAAACATCAACTCTCCCTAACGAGTTCTCGGACCGACACTCAACGTCGAGATGCGCTATCATACCTCACAGGACAGCTCTCGACGAATCCACCAACCAATCCGGTCGGCACGTCTACGCTTCTGCAAAAAGTTTTGCCATTGATGCCGGATTCCTCGAAATCCGTTCGTGGCCAGCTTCTGAAACTCCTCCAGCAGCTCCCAGCTGACGAGGTCCGCCCACACATCCAGAAGGCGATGCTGTATATACGGGGCGCAATGACACACTTATCACAGGATATTAAGGATGATGGCCTCAACTACATGGAATGGATTCTTGATGTTGCGGGTGAAGAACTGGTCGCCAGCCCCGGCTGTTGGGTTAAGCCGTTGAAAGACTTTATGTCAGTATTGGGGTGGACAATTTCGACGGCGCCAACGCCTGCTACGAAGGCCGGCTGGACCTCAGCACCACGAACTACGTTTGGCTCTAAGAAGTTTGGTCAGTCGTTCCCCCGGCAGATGATGGTATTGGCCAAATTTCTGGAATTCGGGCTTAAGCCTGAGATTGCCAATCCATGGAACCCGAACGATTGGGTCGACAATATCAGCATGGTTCCTAGGACTCCTGACCCATTTGGATACCTGGGGCTCTTTAAACCGCCTAGAGATGAAGACGGTGAGATATATCGTAATCGGGAAGATAGACAGGAGATATTCGCCAAGCGGTTCATGGAAGCTGTCGAGGCTGGCGTTGATATGGCTAAAAAGGAAGGCGGTGCTGCTGGACGAGCAGCAGCCGTGCTTGATAAAGCACTGAGAGATGGAATGGATGATTGCGAGCGAACCTTTAGAGCCGATGAAGATGAAGATATCTGGACAGGTTATATCATGTAATTATGGGTATCAATGCAAATATCATACAAGGCCAAGTTCTCAGCAGCGACCTAGTTCTTTATATAGCTGATCAATGAGCAGCAACCTCCTGTGATTCATCCCTCTCTTAGTCAATCCACCTCCGTGAGTTTCTATAAGGCTACCTATCTAAGGTATGGTCTTTGATGGTTTCATACTCTCTGGAGGCCCTTCCAAGACTGAATTCACATGCCCAGGTGTCTTCCAACTCATCATAAAGCAGATACTTAGATAGTCTAGCTCTAATCACCAAACTGTTTACTACTCGGCGGCTGGCATTATTCTGATAATGGACACCATCATAGGTACCCAAGTATCACGATGTCATTTGTTTACACACCATGTCAGCGACTAGCAACATAACATGACCATATAGGTACATAGGTACAGTACATTCAGCTATCTCCAGGCTTGTCGTCGCTCCTGGCAGTCACGATCAGAAGCTCAGACACATCCTAAGGCAGTCACTTCCCCATTACCTATCTCTACCTAGGTACTTGCAGGTCCCCTTGTATCTCTGCCTTCAAGATCCTTCACTGACTTCCTCCTCCTCCTCCTCCTTTCCTTCCTTCTCTCTCTTTTTTTTTTACTCCCACCAACGCCATCCACTTGTTTTGCGACGGTCTCGTGGGTACCAGCCTTATCTCTTGCCAGTCTCTTCCAAGCTACCTGCCCATCGGTCAAGTAGTAGAGACAGTTGCAAGATCAGTACAGTAAGTATCAAGCTCTGTTCACTCACATATAACATGTTCTTCTAGGTGTCTGTCTTTCTTCAACACCCTACCTAGTACGCCCCATCTCGCATTCCAGCTGAGCATCTCTGCCAGTGGCACCTATCTTCCTCTCCAAACACAACCAACACTTATACATACACTCACCCCTCTTTCACCCATCCTAGCCTGGTTCTTCCCGCACACTTCCAGCCTTTCACCTATATTTCAACCTTGGAACTAGGTCCCAGGGCCTATCGGTGAGTATTCACCTGCCGAGCATATGAAGGCTCTCCGGGTTGAGGTCATTCCAAGCGTTCTTGCCCCTCTATCACTCGGCTTCTTCAAGTCCCAAATATCCTCGCCATTTCACTTCCAACTCGATCCCAACTCAACAAAGCAACTAATTTTTCGGATTCATCTTGTTTGACCTGCCCCTCTATCCGAATTCTTAGACAGTCCCCTTGGCGGACAAGACTCCTCTCCAGTCTCTATCCTCTCAGTCGTTTTTCTCATTTCTTCTTTTTGTGTTGCTGTTCCTCACTGCACAGGTTCTCAAGCCTGACGTCCGATCACTCTATAAGCTACGTGGCCTCCTGAGTCTCAGCTAATATCTCTCAGCTGACTGTGAGTCTCTACTACGTGTTGATCAACACCCGGAGCTTCATGCAACATAATCTAGCCTTGACTAGAAGGCCCTCATATGAGCTCAACCCCATTGCCTGGTTTCTCTTTTTAAATTTGCCACTCATTTGATACATAGCTAACCTCACTAGGTATCTGGCTAGCTTCTCATAGCCATTACAGGTTGGTAAGCTTCTGCTCCTCCCAACCTGCCTTTACCCTGTCCTTGGTCTAAGCTGTCCTACAATTATACATCTCATGAGCCTACTGACATATTCATAGCCACGTTTGACCAGGCCTCGGGTTTGAACGCCAGCATTAAGGTAGGTCAAGTCTCTCTACACAAATTGATGTATGTCTCGGCAGTTTGCCTGTTTGTATGCAGGCATGGGCAAGGACGGCTCGTTTGACTATTGTTACACTACACAAACAGATTCACCTACGACACTATCTTCGCCCCTCATCAAATATCGGTGTACAATAGTCATTGTTTTAGAATGCGCTATCCTCTCTTACACTTACTACCTTGCCTTGGTTCTAACTCCCTTACAGAAAATTGCAAGATTGACCACGATTGACTGTCTTCGCCATGTCGGGCTGGGATAACAACGATGGCATGAGAGCCGCTCTTGCGGATGTGAGCAACGGCACCCAACCTGCGAATGGGGCGATCGTGCATCGAGACGCTCCTAGTGGGAATTGGGGCGAGAAAACCCAGAATGACTACAAGGAGGGTAACGAGAATGTTACCTGGGAAAGCAATATGAGAGTCTATGAATGGGACGGGGAAGAGGGAGATGTCGGTCCCGAATATCCAGAGCTTGAGTTCACGCTCTTTGGAGATCCTGAGACGCGTGATCCGCAAGGCATCGATTTCAACGTGTAAGTTGCAGCAAAAGATTGTATTCGTGTCCAGCTCTTACTGAATTGAAACAGAATTGACAGAATCAATGTCATCCAAGAGGGCATTGCTCGAATTCAGCCGATCAATTCGTTCAAGGATGCTGGTTTGCACCCAATAATGCTTCGAAATGTCGAGCTAGCTGGTTACAGAACTCCAACTCCAATTCAACGATATTGTATTCCAGCCATTAGAATGGGTTATGACTTGCTTGCAATTGCCCAAACTGGTACGTGATGGTCTCCTTACTAGCAGGTTAAAGATTATTATACTGTGTACTGACAATAAAATCAGGTTCGGGTAAAACAGCCGCTTACCTAGTACCCATCATCAATCATCTTATGGGTAAAGCGAAGAAGATTGCTGCACCTCGTCCTCACCCAGATGATGCAGCCGCTGGCACTCGTACCCGTGCGGAGCCTCTGCTCGTCGTCGTTGCACCCGCCCGCGAACTGGCAATCCAGATTTTCGCCGAGGCTTGCAAGTTCTGTTACCGCACCATGCTGCGCCCATGTACCATCTATGGAGGAGGTCCCTTACGTGATCAAATCGCAAACCTCCAGCGTGGATGTGATGTTCTCGTTGCATCTCCCGGCCGTCTCATTGACCTGATGGAACGAGGCGACGTGTTATCCCTTCGCAGAGTCAAGTATATGGTCATTGATGAGGCCGACGAGTTGCTGCAAGCTGACTGGGAGGATGAGTTCAACAAAATTCTCGGCGGTGGAGGTAAATTGACACGCCCCCATGCCCCTAGGTCCAACTAACGTCCATAATAGAGCAGGAGGAGGGTAACGTGAAATATATGCTTTTCTCTGCGACGTTCCCCACTGCGGTTCGACAGCTCGCTAAGACGCATCTCGCTGAGACTTACGTGCGTATCAAAGTCGGGCGCGTTGGAAGTACGCATGAAAATATCAAACAAGATGTCGTATATGTGGAGTCATCCGTGAAAAAGCAAGCGCTCCTAGATCTTCTATATACGCTGAAGCCGGCAAGGACTATCATCTTCGTGAACAGCAAAAGGATGGCGGATGAGCTCGACGACTTCTTGTTCAACAAGGACCTTCCTTGTACTTCCATGCACTCTGACCGTACTCAAAGAGAGCGCGAAGATGCTATGAGAGCATTCAGATCTGGGAAGACGCCTCTGTTCATTACTACTGGCGTCACTGCTCGTGGCATTGACGTTCGCAACGTGATGCATGTCATCAATTTTGACCTTCCAAGCATGGAACATGGCGGGATTCAAGAGTACATTCACCGCATTGGTAATCGTCCTCTACTTGATCTATCACTCCACATACTAACGTAACGCAGGGCGAACGGGACGAATTGGCCACCACGGCCTGGCTACCTCGTTTTACTCTGAACGGGATGAGCCAATCGCACCCCTTCTCACGATGACACTCATGGAGACCAACCAAGCGATTCCAGACTTCCTTCAGCAATATAAACCCGAGGGCGACAATGCTTCGAAGCTGAAGTTTGAGTATGATACTGACGAAGAAGACCCAGGCGAGGGTGGTGAAGGTTGGGCTGCCGGTGGTGGCGATACTGGCGATGCTGGTGGAGATGGCTGGGGCGCAGGTGGTGACTCCGCTACCCCGAATGGCAATAACGGCGGCGGTAATACAGATGGATGGGGTGCATCTACTAATGGTAATGGTGGTAATGCCGGCGGGAATGCGAATGGCGCTTCAGACTGGTAGTAAACCTCTCATTCCGCGTTATTTCTTGTTTGACGTTGAGACAACGTTTCAAGCTGTAGGTGCTTCTCAGGCCTCTAAGAGAACTTGAGAAAACGAGAAGGTCCTTGCAATGGGAATGCCGTCAGAATGGCGAATGTATCATAGAGAACAACTCTCAGCAGTTGCCTTGAAGGGTACCAGGTCGCTTTCATAATGAACTCGGTAGATGAGGAGAAAATACACACATCGTTGAGTTGCATCTTACTTATTCCCTCGTAATCTCTTGAGCCGCGACTATGTACTACCTTATTTGCCTCGGTGATAATAAATAAATCACCCAACGTATTACCGACTCCAGTAGACGTAATTGTGACCAGATAACAGTCTCGTACCTATGTAGCGAGTTATTGCCTTTCACATATTTGAGAGTGTGGTATCGAGGTATTGACTCTGTGTCTTTAGTTTGTATATGACGCCAATGGTGAGAGAAAATCTGGTGTAATTGATTGCGCCGGGCTGATGGGGATTTATCGGAGAGACTTTGGAGCATCTTGTTTGATTAGTGACATGAGTTTTTTAAGTCCGTTGTTTCTGTGTCGGGGTGTATATAAGTTATTATCTGTTTGGAGAGTCACGGTGAGAGAGAAATCTGTCTGTGTCTTGTTTTGAGTTGGTAAGGAGTTAGAGTAGTATGGCTATGCCTGAGTGAACGACTTTAAGCCTTGCTGTGTAAGATGAACGTGGAATGTGTTGAGTTGGAATTTGGATAGAGAGATGGTGCTCAAGGCTGATTGTCAGGATGGTGTTTATGGTGAAAGTGGGTGAATGGAAATATGAGAAAGGTGTAATCTCGTCTTTACGGAAGTTTTGCTTGTTTTACGCTGGTAGGTATGGGTTATCTGGGCGTTTGAATACGTCTATTTGGACGTTATAGATATATAGAGCTACATGTCTTTGATGATTCTTCGTAGCAAGAGGCAAGAATACATCACCCTGTTTCTACCTATCCGAGCTCTGCTTACTGAAATATAGAAGGTGTACCTCCTTCATGCTGTTTGCTTTCGGCTACGGCACAGTAAGCCCAAGCGAGGCTCTCGAGAACTGGTATCACGATAAGGCAGAGTGTATAGCTGGTAGGCTGGTAATCCAACTTCGTACCTGTAGGTGATATACGTTTTCGCAGCCCCCTTATTGGGATGTACAGTTTTGATATTAGGACCTTATTCGGTAGATCTATGATGTGTTCTCCATTCATGTTTGGCATCGTTGAGACAGGTATGTATGGCAGGAGTATAAGCATCGTTGCCGTTGTTGGACACTTTAATAGCATAGATAGAAAATACCTGTTTTTATAGATCTTGGTGTAAGATGAGTCCCGATACCTATTTTCCAGCAGTTGTTTATTGCGGTTATGAGATAAATACCCATAAGTCTGAACGATTTGCTCACACAAAATGTCATCACACACCTCTAGCAACATGTATAGTGAACAATAGAGCATAGTTGTCATGCTGTTCAACAGCCGCCCACTATACAATTCCTGACTAAGCCGGCGTGCCACTTCTGCTCCCTATTCGATGTTGCATGCTTAGCTGATGCGCAAAATGAGAACCCTTCTGTCAATAATGATGCTGTGGTCGGTTGTGTGACGCGCTTAGGTAAAATATCACTATGGTGTGGCTAAATCATACAATTTTGTGAGTCATTTTTCAAGCTTCACGGGTGAAGTGTTGATACAGGTATTTATCTCCAGTAGCCCCCTAACATGGCGACACCTATTCGGGTTCACCAAATCTATCTCTAGGTAAGCGAATGTGAGACTTATTTCTATAGCCCGAAAGTCATAGCCAACCTGTCCGAGGCCGGCAAGTACATACTACTGCCGACAATGCACCGAGCTTAGCACGAAAGTGTGTATCTTGACTAGAATCACGGCAAACACTCCCACGTCAACGTCTGTAGTCCGTAACACAAGAACCCTACGCTCCCGATACCGCCGAGACCACCAGCTCCGCTGCGTACAATGACGATCGCCACTTTAAAAAGGAGCATCAGTTATAAAACACGACAAACACCAAGGTGCGACTCAAATTCCATTGAGATCAAGCCAGTAAGGGACGGCAACTCAAGTTTTGAGTTGAATCTACATATGCCGCAGACATTCGTGGCAAAGATAAACGGTACACTACCCTGTTACTCGGATTCCGGAGTAATACTCCGTTTACGATGGTGACATCTTGCAGCCCGTAAGCCGCTTTGATGACCGCAGATAACTTGCGCCATAATGCAAAATTGTCTCAGTTCATGTTGTATCCGTGTCCGCTCTAGAGTTTGATTCTTTCCTGCTCCCGTGGTGATGAGAGTAACAAAGCTGTTACACTACTCTGCGAATCACGCGCTTGATACAGCTACACGTAGGTATGTTTGGCAAGCGGCTGGCATCGTCAAGTCGCAGAACGCACAGACTGCGTAGGCTGCAATCGCTTTCGTAAGCCCGGCATTATTGCTATGTTATGCGTGGGAACTGTCTTCTTCCCTCACAGAGTCCTATTCTACCCCGTGCGCGACTCCGCTTGTGGCGCGGGGTCTCGTCTAGCTAGGTAAGGGAAAGTCTGTAAGCAGACTGTTAGACGAGGGTAGGCAGCGAGGCCCACGATGGTGACAAACGGGAGTCATCTTGGCGTCATGTTCAGCTGTGTCCAAAAGAGTTTCCTCGTCACCGGTTTCTCGGCCGTAGATAGCCGGATCCCGCGTGAGTCGCAAACTTGCTAAAATAGGGATACGCCTAAGTGGCTACCTCGTAGTCACGCGGTCTCGCGACACGGTTCGAGAAATCCCCAGAACTCCGACGGAATAGCATGACGCACATCGTGACTTGAAAATTTCGCATTGCCAAAGAACTCAAAATCTTAAATTGTTGTTATTAGGTAGATAGGTTGGTTGGTAGTCAGCGCCATACAGGATGGCAAAGTCAACAGCTAGCTACATGCTCATGTGCCGCGGTGACTCCGCCACCTCCGCTGTGGCGATGATTCTAGGGCATCCCTGCTAACTATCCGCCGGCTTCCTCTCGCGCTTTTGTCCCTCCTTCCCTCTCCGCTATCGGCTATGACGTGACTTCGACGATGAAGAAACTATCGTGAGATCACAGCGAACGGGAGATATTAGCTGACAGTTAAGATCCTACACTCGGCCTACCCTTTCGGTCCTCCCCCATTCCAAGCCGAAGATAGAGTCAATCAATCCTCATGTAAGTCACGCGGGAACAGGCAGGCCTCCCTTGCCTAGTCCTACAATACCAACAATCACAAATGGGTAGAAGACTTATGGGTTTAGAGATTACATTGGTGCACACATAACCCGAACATGCTAACTGTAAGCGCCCGGTCATCAAAGTTCGCCGCCATCGTTGGGACTCAGTGTAGATAGCCTCGAAGCAGGCAGGCTAGTTGCAGCCGAGCCAGGGCGGCTGACCTCCCATCCTCATAGCCTGCCTAGAGGCTGAACGACCATCTTTCCAGTTTTCCTCGTGATTAGCCTTCCGGTTTCAGGACACCTTACTGGAAATAAGGAGGCTGACGGCGCATTTTGGAAACAGGAGTTTGGCTAGTTCTATGGAGGCTGAACCTTCTTCAATCACACCGGGCAAGATTGCTGGGATCTCGTCACGAAGCGACGGCGACCTTATTAGACACCTAAGTGAGGCAAACATTCCACAGGGCCCTTTGAAGTATCACGGGTGATGTGACATACTCAATAGACGCTCGAGATCTTCACGTATCTATATTGCGAGGCTAGGCAGCCTGGGTCGGACGTGATATCACGCCTCGGCTTGATACGATACAACTACATATACGTGTGACTATATCCCCTGGCTTTACATATAAAAGTGAACAAATGCACAGATCTGCAAATACACGTGTATTTACATCCTGGATCCGTGTATATACTGGTGGAACGCTGGAGCGTCGATGCTGTCTCGCATAGGACTGCTGCCTGGCCCGAGGCCCCCAAGGGGGGAAAAACCAACATTGGGGCGTGATGTGATGTGCATGATCGCGCATAGTACTTCGTAGGCATACCACACCAAGATTCATTTGTCCGAGCCATGGTTTCTCATCTTGCTCATGGAGATACAATCTTATGTCGCAGCAATATTGGCTGGGTCTTACCGAGCAATCATGTGGATATATTCCAATGTGTGTATAATTGTGTTGATGCTAATGGGGGGCCTTGATAGAGTGGAAGAATTAGAGTAACGTTTTGAGGTGCATGCAGTACGGTATACTAGATGAGAATAGGAGTCATTAGTATGGGAAAGGAAATCATGACTTCATGGAAGATTCAGCTTCATGTCGCCCTAACTTTGAGAGAATGTCAGGTTAGATTAGGGTTTGCTATGCAGGAAATCTGCACAGGCAATAATAATCAGTCGATGGTCATGGATACAATTTCATCGTTATTCGTATGGTGGCAAGTACATACGCTTGGTACATGACCACTAAGTACAGCACTTACTTAAGTAGATGCATAGATGTCCAGGTTAGGTAGGTGTATGACAAGAATCACGTAGGACCACCACTCTTGTGTATGGCAGGATTCACGGAGGATCTAGATCGTCAGTAGAATAAGTTCACTGGCACACCACCATGGAACATTTCTAGAAGAAAGGGCCCAGACTGCTATCGATTGTGTTGCTACCCATATCCCATATCGCGGCCCATCTTGGCTAGTCTACGGCACGGCCACGGTCAACGCCGAACCACATATACGATGCGATGCAAATGATACGATATGATGTGGTATTGCCGGACGCCGATGACATAACAATCAACAATATGTGCCCACGTGCCTACTCATGGCCGTGCATCGTCATTAGTTTGTACCTATTGGTCAAGTTGGATAGTTTGTTCAACTTTGTTTTCAAGGAAGCGAATATGGAAAGTACCGGAGTGGTGAGGGGGTAGTTTCACAATATGTACACTGATTGTAGAAGGAAGCCAACGCCACGAACTTCTTCTGCACACACATTAAGTACATAACAAGAGTCTACCTAGGTAGACAATGAGGGGAATATTGTTAGAACTCTTGCTACTGTCAGCAATTCAAATGGCCGTGTATTCCGAGGCAAATGATGCCGTAGCCTTCTTGTAATTGTTAGCGAGAATTTCTCCCGACAAGTGGCCTAATTAGTCACTGGAGGTAGACGAACATTGCATGAGCAAAGGGTTGTTACTGTATTGTGTCCAAGTTACCAAGTTGACGACACTTAGTAAGTGGTGAACTGAAATGCTTGGTAATTGAACAGCTTTGATTTGGCTGGTCCAGTTTATCATCGGGCTCATCAGCCACACTCTTAGTCAGTAAGATACGCCGTAACAATGAGACTACTAGGCGGAAGCCTGGCTTTTTTACCCTTAATTTAGCCATATGATCTGGTTACTTACGGGCACTGGGTTATCTGTTTACAGTATAATCGCTCATGAAGCAATATAATTCGGTGTTAGTTACTAAGTAGACCATGTCTTGTAATAACCGAATTTACATTACTTAAGACGGCCTTTTAGTACTGGGGCGCATAAGTAACGGGATCTGGTTTTAGGTAAGGAATGATGACGTGAGGTGATACTAAGTAGGCAAGTAGGTAGGCTAGTTGGTAATTTTTGAGACGATATGTACTGAGCGTCACGGGAGGAGGCATTACTCAGGTGTGATTGACCGGCTCGTTCTGCGACGCGCAATTCCAGGTACCCGATGATGGCAGTGCTCCCCGCAAATCATCAGTGGCGCAGTCTGCGTCGTGGCAATACCGAACAAGCGCGCGCTCGCTCGCGCGCGGTGAGGGCGAGTAACTGAATGCGGATCCCCCGCTTCCGTGACCAGGTCGCCAAACCTACAGTACATACCTACTGGCCGATGAGACATTCTACATGGCGCAGTTCGTGCCTGTCCGTGTTGCAGAGGGGGGAAAGGGAGGGTTGTTTTCGACGATAACAGCCATGCCCATGATTGACTGATTGAGCTCTGCTCGGAGTAAGTTGCTGGGTTGGATTCCTGGGCAGAATCCGGATTGGTGCTTCACCCGTCCACAGACAAGTCTGATTGGCTCGGTGACAGATGAATGTCTCGGACTTGCCACCTCAAGAACAAGCAACACGGCATCGACGTACGGCTTTTGGCTTTTGGCTTTTGGACGAGTAGGTATCTTGAGATCTTTCTGGCTCCCTGCTGTATTGTAACAACGTCTATCTACTACACACGATTGCAACATAACCGGGCGTGGCAAGCAAATACCTATCTACCTGCTTACCTTCCGACTGGCACATCGGCATCTCATAACAGAATGTGTGTGCTACGTCAGGGCAAAAGCAAATATTCGGGAGGCAATCTTTGCTTAGTGTAAAACTACATAGTTAGTCCTGTGTGAAGGTGAAAAAAAGGCTAAGATTGGCGCACACCACCAGCGAACGACATGGCAATGCAGATTGCAGATACGCGATTGTTATTTGGCCATAATTACTCATGCTGGTTCGGCGGCGGCATTCTCATTGGTGTGCCGTGTAGGGGCCCCGGTTGCTCAATAAAGCCTTCAGGCGTTGCCTTGGCAGTATGAAAACTACAGCACGCCAGCATCCTGTCTCTCATGCACTGCTCGGTCTGGCAAATCAATGTGATGCTACCCGTGGTCTCCCCGACTTCTCCGTCCTTCCTCCTTTCTCCCCCAAGAGTGTACGACGTAGGTACACAACTTGTTGTTCGGGAAGCGGTGCTCAAACGGATGGTGCCAACCTGTTAAAGCAGAAAAAGGATGGCAAGCGGCGGTTCTAGACGTGGAGATCCTTTTCGTGTTGTTAAATGTCGTGTCTCAATACGAAAATCATCTCTCCATCTAGGCTGCCCGTCTGCCCGGATTGCTACATAACTGCAACTTCGAGGTTATTCTAGAATCCAAACAAATCTCTGCGTCGCCTGGCTCGTGCAGAGCGGTCTGGGAGGGGGCCCCTCTTCTTGCATCGGAAGGCCGGGAGAATGCGGAGTTTTGGGATGCGTGGCATCTCCAGTTTAGTTGACTGATGTGAATTCGGTACGAAGGTGAGGTATACATGATAGATTGAGATCGTAGTGAATGGAGACACTACCGGATCACGGCCAACAACGATCTACGATGCTACTCATTCTAGTGAGAGGCTTTTCTGAATTCCTATTTCTTCTGGTCCGTATTTCTTAGCCGGCCTTACGTCGTAGTCATCTGTGCACTTTCAAGTATATGTGTGTCTCTGCTTCAAGGCTGGATCGACTCTAGACTAAGCGCTTATTCGCTTGCTTGCTGAGCGGCGAATATTGGGTAACAAAATTGGACTGCGACACCAGCGATCTGGACCTAGTTTTTGTACCGTAAGCGACGGGCCACACTGAGACCCCAACCGCGTGGTACTGGGTATTTGTGGTGTTCTTCAAGAGACGATGATTTGCATTTACTGTACAACTGTAAGCACCAGACAAGTCATATCAGATAAGTCAAGTGCACGTTCAACAAGTGAATGTCACTCCGATCTCGCGCCATTCCTCGATGGTCAGAAATTCCTTTGAAATGAAAGGAATTGCATTGGTCGTGGCATGGTTGGATGGAACGGGACGACAGCTGAGCTGGAGCGTTGAGTCATCGTGATTTCGTGATTTGGGCTGCAACCAAAGGGCCGAACCCGCGACCTCATTGGCTGTGGCGAGGACGGTCCTGAGAAAGGCTAAACAGGTTGCAGACCAGGGAATTAGAATCCTGTGATGCGCCGTCATTCGCCGTCACGGATGGCCATCAATTACAGGGCCCATCTGGGCTCAACACCTACTGTAGGTATACCTATCATCCGACGTATTTTGCTTCTTCGCCTGATGTGGCTGGGTTGGATTCGCAGGTTGGTATCTGGTCCTCGGGTTGTTTTGCATTACTGATGATAGGACGATAATCCAGCGACGACGACGATGATAATGGGTCGCAAACATCGCGCAGGGCGGTGTGTTACACCACTGAAGGAAAAGGAGGGGGGCTGGGCGAAACTCCAAGCACGTTCGTTTTTTTAGATCCCGCATCTTGACGGTCATACATGGCTCTGCATGGTGGGGAGAAGGCGGCCTTGACGCTTTTCCAGGCCTGCATCTGCATCCATCGAGAGGTTATCGAAGAAGCAGGGGTTGTGTCTGGCAACAACGAACCTTCTTCTACTACGTACATGAAGATATATATACATTTTTGCACATTGGTCAAATCATCAAATTACCAGCGAATTTAAAGAAATACATATCACAATGGGGGCCGTGGGAGGGCGAGAAGCACGGTTCACATAATGCTCAGTAGTACATGCATGAGTGCCCTGTGTATGTAAGATATGTACTTATTAACCTGAGTCTGGTAACCTGTGAAGTCGTCACGAAATTGCTGGTGGTCGAGGTGGTTACTTTGATGCCGGACTTGTCTGCGGCACAACTATCGTTCGCATTAACTTAGATATTCGCGTTGACGAGGCTTCTTACGTTGACAGAACCCATATTGGGCTATCTATCTTTTGCAAGGCATGAATGAACCTAAATGCCTTCCACTTCTCCGATCAACGCAAGCGATGGATAGGCAGAAGTACCGCCACAACGGTATCCTACTTCCGCCAAAGTACAGCCTTCTTCTACCTAAGTAAGTATTGTACCGCCCTGCCTCATAGCCATAGATAAAGCGACGCGGGCAGCAAGGCGAAGCTCAAAACCAAATATAGAAATGGCTCTTTCTGGATAGACTCATACTGTAATTGCACTTGAACATCTACACTACGCCAAGTCGGGGCAGAGTGGGTTAGTCACAGCTTTGTTTGTGTCGGGAGTCCATATGGATTGCGACTGAGGTTTGCGTTTCATTACCCTATCTCGAAACGTTGATCGGATCCAGGGCGCATCAAGTCTCCCTGAAAGCCTCCCTGAATGGTGTCAAGTACGTACACGGTAATGTAACAAGAATACGGACCCCCCGGACAAGACTATTTCTGGTAATTACCAGCCTACACTACGCTGCAGCCTACGACTACGACGAACAATTTCGGCAGAGTGGGATAACCCGAATAGACCCTGGGTTTCCTCTGGCTACAGATTATCTACACTACAATAGAAACAATATTGGGATCGATACCTCCTGGCAATGCCCTGAACACCGATAGCCCTGCGTTTCTACATACCTACCTACCAACACGAAGTAACATGCTATGTTGTAGGCATTTGAAAAAAGCAAGCTGCTGCTGCTGAGATGCACCTACCCGTATATAAGTCATCGCGATGATATATATACATATATATATTATATATGATATAAGTACAGAAGCTCTCTAGGTTTCAACAGAAACACCAGAGGAGTAAGTATATCATACGATGTATAGCATCTACAGTACCATGTTGATGCTACGAAAGAGCTGTCTCGTTCCCTTTATTGCCGCGACTCTGGCTGCGGTGGTTCGATTAGGTGAACGAATATGAAATGCACGCAACACACCCAAATCGAAGGAGGAGTCGTGAATTAAAGAGGACTTTGCAAATAAAATACTACATACCGACTGTACCTATATACTTACATGCACAGATATACCTTTACCTTTTACACATGTTTTACATATGAAGAGATAGCGGAGATGATGTGGATGATGTGCTGATGACTCCTCGCCTTCCGTGGCCCTCCCTCATCAATCACAGCTTCCCATATTTCCATGGCTGGGGGGGTTGCCAGTGTGTTGCGGACTTGCAGATGCGCTAAACCACTTGCGCTGGCTGGGTGCTGTAGCGACTTGACCGAAATGGCTCTCTGTCCTCGAGCCCTCTGCTCTAATTACTGCTGTAACCACTACTGTCACCACTGAAAGCAGCGCTGGGAGCGGTGAACTGGCAGCGGAGTTGCAGCGAGTTGCAGCGAGTTGTGCTGTGGCTACCCACCCCGGCTCTGCAGGTGGCATGTACGACGTATTGTATTAGTGAGGTGTGGTGGGGATGCTGCAGGTTGGGCCAATGAATGAGGAACATTATATACTTACTTCTTAAGTTATATGACGCTCCTCGACGCTAAGCTCTGGCTGATGCAGAGTCGTGGATGCGACCACCCTGCCTCGCACGATAGAGCCACGCTTCTGCGTCCTTCGGGAATCAGGGGCGTGGCCTGGGGCCAATGGCGCGCCAATCGTGTCTTTACCGCCACGCCCTCGCGTGTGCCTCCGTCGTGTCCTCCCCTGCTCATTTCGGGCTGGCTGTGGAGCTGTGAGCATGCAGTTCTTGAAAAGGGTCGCTGTTGACTGGTCTGAGATGTTACAGGCGCTGGAGACACATACAGCGCACACATGTCTTCCATGTAAGTCTCCATGTAAGTCTCCATGTAAGTCTCCATGTATGTCCCTAGTCCGTAGAGACTAAGCTTGGTAGGTAGAGACGGGGCCTGGCGAGCGAAAAGACTCACACATGGGTACGATGGATGGGTACACACCAATTCGCTGTGCAAATCCATCCTCTCCTGACCGTCTCTCTTGGGGTCCGCCAGTCTCAAGTCTTCAAAACTCGTCGGTACCCCGAGCAGCCGCCGAGTCCCCCTGTTTTCCCTCTCTCCCCATCGAACAAAGCCGTCGCAATGTTCGATTATAACATCTAGACCCGAGGAAAACAAGAGGCGACTTTCTTGAAAGTCAGCGCGAGTGCCCGTCTGTGTTCCGGACCGCTCTCTGCAACTCTTATTACTCCCGTCTGTGTTGTCCTCCCTCCGTTTCTCCCAAGCAAACACCGGTTTCTTCCCTTGTCTCTTTGTCTGTGTCCGCGGTGGCATTCACTTGTACTCTTGCGCCTACACAAAGGACTCACTCACTTACACTCACACCTGAGCCGTGAAACGACTGTTCCGTCATCAACAGTCTCTCCCCCCTTTAAACGGCATCTCCTTTCCCCAGTGATAAGATCCAATTAGACATATTTTCCCCCAAGCAAAAACAAAAAAAGAAAGAGAAGAAAAAAAAGACAGAAAAAAAAAATCAAGTTCCCCTCCAAAACTTATCCCTCAAGTCGTGTAAACCCCGAAAAGGTTCAAAATCGCAAGAGGAAAGCCTTTGTCTGCATATATGTGTCCATAATTACATTCGCCTCAACCCACGCTCCTCTTTTTGTTTCCTATTCTCGTACACTCATATCCACATTCCGAATGATTCACTCTCCTCTCAGTTCTTTGTTTGCATTACTCACTTGCCACTGGCGTTGAAACGGGAGGGATTCATCCATCAGCTGCCTTTCTTCCAGGCTGCCAACGGCGACACTGACCTGTCTACCTGTCTCTTGTTTGGTCTCTCTGCCTCTGTTTTTTGTTGTGCCACTTGGAGTCATCTGTCATCTGCCTGTCCATTTGGTACCTCCCCCAGCCCCTGTCTAGGCTGCCCCTCCCTCTCCTCTTATAATATTAGCCACCCAAATCCATCCTGTTCGGGTCCCCTGCTAGCGCCCTGGCGCCATCTCAGGCTTCAGCACAGCAAAGCTAGGACCACGTATCTGATCCATCTGCCCTTTTTTTTTTTTTTTTTTTTTTTTTTTTTTCTCTCTTCCTGTACCTGCCCTTGCCCACCCTTGTACCATAACAGCCAGTGTTGTCCGCTGGACGATCCGCTGGAACATACACGCCCCGGGGCTTGACACGCTACGCTACGGGTACCTACTCAGTACCTGATGCTGCCCTCTCCCCCCACCAGCCTTCGCCACCTAATCACGAGATAAGAGTCATCGCGCAGGCGTGCCCAGCGCCCCAGAGGCTGCCATCGACGCTAACAGCTAAGTGAGACCACTGTCAGTCAACCTTCTGGCCACCACCCTGCCACACACACCCCGTGTCCGTCTTCGGTTGCCCCCTTTGCCTTTGCCTTCCAACACGCGTGCGCCGACTCATCCATCCCCCGGCGCCGTCTGAGTCTAAGTCATCCAGGCTTCGCACTCCTCGTTGGCTACCTGTTATGACTATTTGCCATCCGCCTCGAGGCTCGTTTTAAAACAGCCGCCAATCCCACACACATACCTGTCTCCCCCCATGTGTGCCCTGTCGGTTGAAGGCGGTTGCAGCAGCTCGTACCTTGCATAATTCACTAACACCGACTTATACACAGCCCATCGTCGTCTCTCGCAAAACGCCTACCGCAACTGCACGCACACGTCTTAACCCGACACGCCTGACTTACATCATATCCTCGACCAGGCAGATTTGCCCGTGTCCGGTTCGGACCTTCTCGATCCCAACAACACCACAATACCACCACAATACAACACAACAAGTCAACACAACACAACAAGTCCTCGATTTCTTCGTGACACCCTAAGGTAGCGTAGCAGCCAACTTGATGGATATCTAGTTGCTGCACCTGCCGTCACAACAACCACTTGTTTCCCCAGTCGAAACAACAACCACACAATGCTTGCGATATCCTTTCTCTCCACTCCAGTCGTCTGTCTCGCCTTGTCCTCCGGTCTGATCGTTCGTGAAACCCTGGTGCTAGTTTCTCGCATTTAACTACTCACCTTCTCTCGATTCTTTGAAGCTCAATAACAGTGTATCCTATGTCGCTGTTGTGAGGACGCTACTTGGACGATAGATTTCACGCTTACACCTACGGTACAACGATCTCATTGGTTGACTCTGCTTGACGGGCGACTGGAGGTTTCCTATTACGACCTCGAACCCCCACCACCTCCAAGATGATGTACAGCGAATATGATTCGCTGAGCTGCACCATCAATCCTCTCGAAGATGGCCCATACAACTCCTCATTGGCTTCGTCTGCCTCATCCTCCTCCACTTCCGTCTTTTCGGAGCCATCATCTTTAACTTCCGATATCTCCTCACTCTCGACAACATCGGATTCATACCAATCCGATTCTTGTTTTCACCCTCAGCAACCCAGCTTTTGTGGGCGCCCGCGAAGTGGACGATCGCAACATGTTGATGTTGCCCAGTCGCTTAGACAGAATCCACGACGGACTAGCAGCAGTTCGGTAACCAGAAATGGCCCTCCTACCCTTGCACGTCAAAGCGACCGCAAACTCAACTTTGTCGATAACCTCGTTGGTAAGCTCAATAACGACCAATTCCACATCTAATGACACGCGCTCAAACAATCTAGATTCGTCGACCCAAATAGTCGAGGCGATATGGCCTTTGGCCTCAGTGTATCATCGCCAAGAGATGGGTCACAAAGCTGTGCTACCCTTGCGCACCTTTATTCAGGAGACATTGCGCCGCTCGCGCACCAGCTACTCAACCTTGCAGGTCGCTCTATACTATTTGATTCTCATCAAACCACATGTTCCGCAACATGATTTCACTATGGAACAGCCTGAAGATGTCCATGCAACCCGCGCACTTCAGTGTGGTCGTCGTATGTTTTTGGCCGCCTTGATCTTGGCATCAAAGTATCTCCAAGATCGTAATTATTCAGCTCGGGCTTGGAGTAAGATTTCTGGGCTGGCAACTCTGGAGATTAACCAGAATGAGATGGCTTTTCTGAGTGCCGTAAACTGGAAGCTCCATATCACCGATGTTGTCTTCAAACGTTGGACGGAGATTATATTGAAACATACACCTTCCCAGCCACCTCCGGGCTCTGGGTCCCAAGCAATCCTCGAGCAGTGTTTGGATTGGAAGAAGCTGATTCTGCAGCTTGAGCCGGATCTAGATAATCTCGAAGATTTGATACCCATGAGTCCCTCGAGAAGAGTTTTGGTGTCTTTGCTAGAGTCTCCAAGCTCATCTCCTGTAACTCCACGGGCCCGAACCACCCCCTTAACCGAAGCCCCCGATGCAACACCCACCCCTAAGAATATTGCAACTCCGGCGATAATGGAGCCAGTGCTGTCCTCAGTGAATACGCCTGGACGTCTTGCGCCCGCTCTCGGCTTGCTCCCTACGCCACGCCTCACGCCGCAACCAACTGGGTTTTGCACGCCTGCTGTTACTGCTGCCAACTCAATGCTTGGCGGAAGGTGCTCCATGGGTTTTGCGCTGGCCCAAGCTGCACAGGTATCTGCATCGCAGAACCTGGACAGGTGGCCATGCTCAATCAATACTTCACCTCGCAGTTACACGCTGACACGGCGTCCATCCCTTGCCAATTCTATTTCCTCGGCATCCTCTCCGGAGTCGATGATCTCGGACTCTTCACGCACTTCACGCTCATCCTCAATCTCATCAGCCTCGTCGCTGGCCAGCGCGCCGTCTGTCAAACTTGATGTTCAGGCGCGATGCCGGAACGCGAAGCTGTATGGTGAGAGGTATAGCTTGAAGCCGGCTATCGCTTCGGTCCCAGAAGATTACGAGGAAACTTGCATCACATCATCGCCCGAATCTTACACCGGCACGGTGGGTAAAGATTTGTACCAAATGTCATTGGAAACACCATTGGCTAGGCGAGATTGTGATATGGAGGACGCTGAAGATGCGGCACGCGCGCTGCAGGAGCTTCAGAATTATCACCATTCAAGTAAGCGAGTACCATTCCCGCGCTCGCGGTCTGGCTTAAAGCGAGGCCGACGAGTATCAACAGACGACTCTCTGCAAGAGAACGTCCGTGAGCTGCTGAGCGGACAGTGCTACCCGTATAATGCAAAGGAATGGCAGGGTGGAATGGTCGTTAGCCAGTCGGCAACCGATATTGACGTTCGTCAAACGCCTGTTCAGACCTCACATGATGGATGCAGGAAGCGGCTCTGCTGCTCTGCTGAAGCTGCTATTCACCCCTACGTTATCCCCGCGATCCATCCAGCAGTTGGGGGTCCTGGTGGTCCGGGAATGTGGGAAGGTATTCTCAATTAGAGATGCCGAAAAGCCTCAGCCACCTATGATAAAATTACTACACACCGAATCCTTGTGATAATATTCAACTGTTTCCTTTGTGTTTGGGGAACTGCATTGATATCGGACTCTTGATACCACCCTTGCAAGCTTACTTAGTTTATAGACCACCTGAAAGGCAGGTTCAGGAGATGCTTGAAAAGCGTGTTACTTAATCTCCATGCATTTTCTGGAATACGGCATTATGGAAGGGTTGCCGAGAAGGCTAGTTACTGTTTGTACGATTCATTGCAGGCCGCGTGAGGCCGTGTATGGTGTTCAGGGGTAATTTTTAGTGCGGTATGGAGTGTGGGGGAACGTTGAAAGGCAAGTAACACGAGCAGCATCACAACACCTTTTTGCCCGAACGAGTATTTCGGCGACGGGAAAGCTTGTGGCCAAATTGCATCAACTTGGAGTTTGGGGCATTTGTTCCGACTTGGTTTGCTTGCAGGACTGAGAGTCTTACCGACCGATCGATATTGGCACCCGTCGAAATACGATTGTCATTTCTCCTAGGTCGGTGGTTGCACAAGCCCAAGTTCGAGTGGAAATGATGAAGAAACTAGTCTACAGAGTTTTTGCAGCCTGAAAAAAGCTACTACTAGCAAACAACTAAAAGCTTTAGATGACATCTGGGGTAAAAGTCCAGAGACACAAACCTTGAAGATAGCTTCCAAATCTGAAAAACCGCTTTGAGCAGGACGATGATTGCCGCCTCTCCTTCGTGCAAAGAAAAGCCAAGCCAAGCCAAGCCTATTTTAACATACACTGTTTTTCTGTCCTTCATTCTTCGATTCCTTGTGTTACGAATTGCGCTTGATGCCTTTCCCAAGATGACCCACAGGATTGGGTTGGCTGATGAACGAAACGTGCAAGTTCTGCCCACATCCACACGCACACCAAAAACAATACTAGGGCGCCCAACTCACAAGTGTTTTGCTCTGAAACTTGTGATTTGCTGACTGTGATCAGGTGGGCATGATGCGACAGTTTCCAGAAATTCCTAAGTATATCCATTCCCCCCCTCGAATACCCGGCGTGGTGAGTCATTGATGTTTGTACTTTTAAAAAAAAAAAAAAAAAAAAGACTCCCGATCCAATCAAATCATGGGTGGGTGGGCTTTTTTCTTTTACTTAAATCCTTTGGTGGTGGTTACTGCTAATGGACCTATCTATCTAGGTACTAACTGAAAACTTGGATATTACCTAGGTATGTGTATTTACTTTAATTCTCTGGTTTAGGCGGCGCTGCTTTTGTATCTGTATGTCTATCTGTCTATTTATATAGATTGGTATGAGCGGTGCTGGTCTGTTGAGAGGTTACTTGGGTACCTAAGGTAAGTGCGGTAATTCCACTGTAAGTATTAGGAAATGAGGGTTTGCAGAGGATGGGAGGGGAGGGGGAGAATATCCGTCTGTGTCATGTAGGTGTCATGTAAAGTACAAAGGCAGATTAGGCTAGGTAGGGAGGGAGGTACCTAAGGTAGGCCAGTCGTCCATTTAGTGTCCGGTTCGGATAATCACAAGTCCATTGTCCACGGCGTGAATCTTGGCGCAATGTTTAGAGGGCCTGAGACGCTGTTGTTCACGATGGGTACGTAGGGGTTGTGAGACTGGTTACGTACTTACCTGTTGATTTATGATACTGTACCCCATGGCGCTACGTTGTTGTTACTCCTCGTGCGTGGGATGTGAATGTATTCACTTGCTTGCTCTTTTATCATCGTTATGTTCCCTGCCTGGATGGGTGACTGGTGTTGGTAGTGTGTGAAGCTACTGTGTAAGGAGGTAGGTAGATACAAGCTACGATACCACCACCCATCCCATCTCCTCATCCAACCATTCTTTATGGGTTTGTAGGGAGGTTATTTCCCTCATACACACCCTGTTTTCGCAGACCTAACATAAACTGGCGTACGGACTTATGGCAGGCCCTAGTTCGGGTTCTGCGCTCGGGTTCTGCGGCACTGGGGTTGGCTGGCTGGCTGACTATGATAGCTATCACCAGGTGTGTGATTCATCGGATGGTGAGGGAAATTTTTCATGCCTTCTTTTGCCACATGTGGGCTTTTCTTCTTATTAGGTCTGACTCTTACTTACTACTTACTATACTATATTTATGTATGGGTGTGCTCAATATATCGCCGTGTTGCGGGGGCACAAATGGTAGGTACGTGGCCTCGTGGTGTGCCTGCATCGTGGCTCGAATGCGTACTTACTTACATGTATTTGCTGAGACTGGGTAGGGTAATAAAGATGTGTTTTGCGGGATGTATAGTGTTGCTGGTATAGGTGTGGGTAGGTAGGTCTCTTTGAAGTTTGGTTCACGGTGCTGCTTGGATGGGAGGGACGGATGGTGAAATATGGGTTAGGGGATGGACGGTGAGTTGTACGCATGCATCTTATTCATTCTCTTCTTATATCTTTGGTTTCTTCTCTTGCTGTCTCCCATGGATTGAGAAGCGATGTTTGTCCAGTCTCAATGATATGTATATTCGAACTTGTTTTACTGAAGTTGGTGTGATGACACACATGTATATATGCATGGGATCCCACGAGTTTGGTTGATGTCTATCAAACTCGTTTATCTTCCCCTCTGTATGACAAACTATTTCAAATGTTATGAAAGTTGGGTTGGTAAACCTCAAGCGTTAATCACCTAGGTTTTATCCGGACCACTATGTCACATATAAGGAATCATGACAGCAAATCCCTATGCTTGCTACCTTGTCATCATTGATACGATATATACAACTGAGGCTTTTGCTGAGTTTTTCATTTGACTGAAGTTTCAGCTAGTAGATCCTGGTCGCTGAATAGGGATCGAAGTTGTTTTAGTTCTTGATCATGCCCATCGATCGATCGATAACTCAACATCATTGAATGGGCACCTAGCTTTACTTCACGGATGAATCTCAAATCGGTCTAGATTTACGTACGATAGGAAGGTGAACCGTGATCAAGGTGGACCTGAAAGCGATGCTGCTTTGGGGTCGTTGAAGCTTACAGCCATTCGTGTACATATTCGACCATGGGTAACAACCGGCCATCTTGCTTGCATTTACGATACTGCATTCTCGGTGTAAATAATTCACACTCGGAGACCGTGGAAATGTTTATCATTTTCTACTATGGCATGACTTCTTCTGGCTAGGAGATATCAGGGATTGAAGTACACTTAACCTCTAGCCCCTTATCCAAGTTCCTTATACTACATCCAAATGGTTATTGAATACACTGCATTACAGGTAGTATGCAGAATAGTAATGGGGAAAGCCTGTAGCACTCCATACAAGGCTTGGAAAAGTATTTTACAAGTGACTGAACTGGTAAGTTCCTTCGTATAAGAGTGAGACTCAACGAACTAACAAACCAAACGTAGTGGTCTTCATGAGAAAGAGCGTAGATATCACCGTATAAACCTATAGAGTACCTGACATGCTCAAGCAGATTTCTCAGGAACAGTAAAACCTCAGTAGATATGATTCTGTTATCTGTCGTAAGAACTACCAAGAGTACCAGAAGCGACAGCCACGCATCGCTGGGTACAGACACATGGCGATGGGACATGTCTTCGCCATTCCTAGTCCTCATGAGTCCACTGCCTTGTATCATCAATCCCCAACGCCTACGCGATTGCCAGCCATGGCCTAGACGTTTGTTGTAAGGAGCAAATGGCTGGGTCGCCAAACACCACTTCACAGTACCTCATAACGACGAATCAAACTGGTAGCAAACCACACATCCATCCATATAAACAAAGTCCCAGGACCTACGGAAACAGAAAATTTCGTGAGAAGTTTTAATACTTCATTGACCACACAGCGATAAGCCAATACTTCATCAGACGCACCGCAAGGGCTAGCGTAACTTACCATCGGAGCGAGTTCAGCAACACATAAAAACACACAGAGCAGTACGGCGAAAACGGCTCCGATAATCCCATCATGGACAACAAGGATACTATTGCCTGCAGATTGAGCTATCTGTTCCTACGGAAGATTCCGTCCCTCCGAGCGCACATACTGCTGATGCAGACTTGCATCGAAGCAATGAGCGATCGCTTAGATCAGTCCGAGGCACGACTTACAACGATGTAAGGAACAGTCCGATATCTCAGAGCTATTACCCGCGCGAATGGAAAGAAAGAAAGAAAGAATGGATGCTGATATAGACAATAGAGAAGCACATATCGCTGCCCAGGCTGCGAATGGCGAGACATCAGCGAACGGACGGCGGTTTGGGGACGCTATGCGGGATCATTTAGACGAAGAGTGCGACCGCGTTTTTGAACTCGTCGACAGGTTGGTAGAGTTAGTGGGTAAGTGGTATATTTCTATTCGTTCGAGATATATGATATACAATAGGGACAGTTTTGACATTCGATGCGTAGATGTGCTCGATGATTTTTTCCTGGATGTGCAGGGGGAAGAGTAGAGATATCTCATCAAGACTCGCGATTGGAAGGAAGCGCCATTTGAAATTTTGAGGCAGGCAAGGATAGACTCCGCGGGGCTATGATGGGTGTTACATGAAGGATATTTCTGCCTCCATAGAGATCTTCGTATCGACCTCGTGGAGATTCCTGTTATTGGATGTTATGTCGCGCGGTTAGAGCTTCATCGCATGAGTCTAAGGAGAACAGAGACATTAGATTCGGGTCCCAATGATCCGATTTTCCATAGATCAAAACTTATGAATAACTATCTAAGAGTGGTGACGCATATTTATGTCAATTGATCAGTCTATAAAAACTTGGTTTACAATACACGCCAGCTCACTGAAGCTCTTCTCTTAAGCTGTCCTACATGGTTAGATTGCACAAGTAATATGACAAAAGCCAGTGATTGAACGGACTACCGACGACAAAGTGACAGAGTCACGAGCAACACATAATGAGATAGCGAAACTGATATAGTTGCATCAATATAGTATAGATAGTGTTCCTAGCTCTATAATGGGTATATACCGGATGCTATTACTTGATTGTTCTTTGTCTTTGCCCGAATGACGCTTAGAGATGGGAATGATCCTCGCAAAATGACAAAGTCGTGAGCTCGACAGCCTAGGTAGTCTACAGAAGGGCCCCTCCTCACATAAAACGCCAGTTCCTCTATCTACAAGCAGTTGTGAGATACGTCACTCATTCCTACACATAATTGTTACACTACCCCTGAGCTGTAGGGCAAAATTACACTTAGCTGGCAGCTAGCTCACCACCAGCTTTTCTTAGGAGTCTTTCTGTCGTCAGCCTTCATCATCTGAAGGCGCCGTAGTTTCTCGCGATTCCGAGGATCCAGTAATCCAACGTGGCCGTCGTCGTGGAACCAGTGGTACTCTCTATCTCGACCGGGTGGTGCTTCGCCCTGCATTTTGATGCGCTGCAGGTTTCGCAATTTCGAGAGACCGTACTTGCACACCAAGAGGGACATTATGATGGAGGCACCAGTGACTACGCCGAAGCCCCAGTTTGTCTCTTCGATAAAGTTCTCCAGGTTGGCACCGTATAATCCAGCGATAAAAGTGCCCATAGCCAAACCCAATGTGCCCACGCTGAACTTCAGGTCAAGCAGCATTAGAGAGTTGCGATTTGCGTCTAATATGGCACGGATGCTAGAAGATACGTGTTAGCTGGAATTCCCATTATAGGGTTGGTAAACCTCACATTTCCTCGGTATTGCGAATCGATGACACCAAGTTTTGCGCTTCTTGCACGATTTCATCGCTGAGTTTATAGTAGGATTCCAACAACATCTCCACCTCTGTATGATCATCAAGTTGTCGCTGAATGTCATGCGTCTTCTCGGTCAGGTACATGGCTACTAGGTCATCGTCGGCTTCAAGAAGCTCGTCAATGGCATCACGAACAAGCTTCGCTTTTTGCTCAAACGTGCTAACCCGTTTAGAGAGGATAAGAAGAACACGCAGTTTATGTCGATCGATGTCGTCCTCTAGCTCGCCTAGAATGCGAATGACAGGGTCTCGCACGGCCTCGAAGTCGGCTTCTAGCTCCTGTGTGACAGATTGTAATACAGCCTCAATAGCGCGGAACTCGTACGGAAGACCGCCATTCGTTGCTGCTGTCTTCTGCTGGAGTTTGCCTTGCAGATCGTACATAAAAGCAGACTGGGGGTAAGACGCCTTCGTACCATAGACATCAAAAAGGAGTACTCGATTGTGTTTGATTAACACTTTCAGATGGAGCAGGTTGAGAAGTATTGAGGTAGGACGGACGAGAATATGCGGAAGATTGGACGAGTCGATTTTGCGCAGATCACGGGGTAGGAGACCAAACTATGCTGTGTTAGTGAGACTGTTGGCAATTTACGCAGCAATGGAGTCGCATATACCCTCGCAATCAACTCGGTTTTCTTGAACTCGCCATCTATCAATATGACATTGCCATTCTCATCCACCTCGGTACAGCGAAGTCGGGGCTCGGAGGCAGCCTTCTTACTGAGTTGGCGGGGTGTGTTGAACATGGAATTATTACCACCCTCACCATGGGCTTCGGGGAGATCATCAGGTTCCAGTGGTTGGCCAGGTCGTCGCGCACGTGGTTCCCATATTCCCGAGAGCCGTTCTTGCCATGTCGGCTTACATGGCGTTAGTTGACGACCTGAGGAGTCATGCTTCCAGCGCAAAGCAATATTCGGATAAGGCGAACGCTTGATCCTGGCCGCTCGGGAGCTCCGGGACAGAACAAGGGATTGGGGGCCCAGTGAAGTTTCCCGTAGAGGGGCTGACTGGTACCGGGCTATACACTTGTTCTTGCGGGGTTGAAGTTGTCCTGCTGGGAATGAAGAGACATTGCGGCGTGGACAGGAAAGGTTGAGGCTCTCTGTTTGGCGGCGGAGAAAGCGCAATAGCCCGACCGAAGGCACAGGCGACCGAAGCGATGCCATCTTGGGAAGTGAGAGGAGGAGAAGAAGAAGAAGAGATTAATTAGGGCAATGCAATGGACAGGATTAGGTCCATGATCTCTAGTGACGGGGGCATCTCCAGAGCTTGGGTATCGTCATCAAATCTTCAGGTGCGTAGCGCGGGCGCCAGCGCGAGAGATACTAGTAAAAAAAAAAAAAGCTGATGTTGCGGTACGTATTACAAGAACTATCTGGCAGCTGCACAAGGCCACAAGCAGCGATTGCTGGCAGTGCCAGGCGCTCGCCGCAAGATACCTAGAAGAAGATAGTGCACCATTATGGCGGGGCTTCAACGAGCCTCCCTCCCTATCCAACCCTCGTCCAACCCCCAAGAGGGAGGTAAGGGATGGTATCGAGTAAATGTGCAAACCTAGAAGATGAGTATATATATACCATCTTGGTTCTTGCATAGCTGATTCTCGCAATTTCTACCACCTGTGCACATGTTAACTCATCACTGATATCACCCCATACCTAAAAATAACTCCTAAATGGAACTGACACCGATCAAGGTGCGCGGCAAACGACGTGCCCAAGATGAACTGGCTGTTGCACCTCCACCAAAGCGTCCTCAAAAAGACCCGAGCGTAAAGAAGGACGCCAAGGCCCGCCGTCCCAAATTCTCCAATCTTGAGAAGTCTATGCCTCTTGAAGTTCTTGAGCACATCTTTTGGCTGAGCGAAAACGTCAATTTCCCGCGGGCCAGTCTTCGTCTTGGACGCCTGCTTTCCGGCGCCGCCACTCTGCGCGGAACTTTTCTCAGTGCCTTTGGACCTACATGGGACAAATGTTTTTCGCTCAGGGGTCGGCAGCACATAGTCGTTCACATTGATCATTCTGTTCCAAGACGAGATAAGGATGAGTTCCCTGGAAATCCCGACTTTCAAGTCCGCCTCCTATGTTCTTTGCCTGTCTCCTGCATCCTGCAACTAACCTAATCTCTAGACCGTTATATTAAGACACTCGTGGGTTACCATTGATGTCATTCTTGATTGTTGGGATATCTGGGTTCGACGCAATGCTCGAGAAGATCTGGCTTTCGAATACACTCCATTATGGGGCCATCCCACTGATCCCGCTCCTTATGCAGACTCCAGTGTTACAATCGGGGCTACTAACATTAAAGAAGCTCGGTTTTATTTCTATCAAGATTACTATACGTTCCGTAATATTGAGGACGATACGATGAAACCTATTACGCAGTCATGCTATCCCCATTGGGTCGAGGTTCACATATGTACCGAAATTCCAGACAACCTTATCACCGGCCCATGGGATGAGCCCTCACTTCAGAAGTTCTTCTGGCTTGTGCGAGGCGGTGCTCGTTTAGCTCGTCACCAAACATGGGAAACTACTCATAGGGGTTTCTACAACGCTGTTACCGCCAATCCGACCTGTCCTAATCTTACTGCCCTGAGATTACTTCACCTCCTAGATGCATTTAATGATTGGCCCCCATATATCAAACAAGACGAGCTCTCCAAAAGTTTGGCTAAGAAGGAGAACTTGCCGGCTTTGCGTTGGCAATATTACTACATTTCCGAGGTCTTGAAATTTTAGATGAATTCCTAGTATAGCAGGCCCTCACCAGCCTTCGAATACCGTTGGAGGGTTTTCCATTCGTCCATGAATACAGCTTCCGGGATCTGGCATTGGCATATTCAATAGCAGTGCCTAGCCTGTATAAGCCGTGTTAAAAACGTGGACATGTCATCTCTGTTTCATTACAACCAGGTTCTGACAGAGCGGATATCCGAGGAATGCAATGAAATCTCTTCTTTCCAACGTCTGGCTACCTCAACGGCTAAAATAATATTTACCAAAACACCAGCATCACCCCGATTTTGATAGCACATCAGGCCTGTGGTGCTTCTATAAGCCGATGTAACTACACATGTCTAGATGGCCCAACCCTTCTGTAAGTTTAGGCCCTGATTAGGATTCAGGCTTTCCAAGTTCTCTCACATCAAAACTTTCGGGTTGTTTATCGTAGCGCTGCAGAAGCTGCTTTATCCTCCCAAAAGGTCTGACGTTGTTCTGTTTGCGGGACATAGAGGGCTGAAAGTGGCCAAATAGTGCCTTCGTCTGCGGATTTCTGATGAACGCAGCCACCGAAGCTTTATGAGTCTGCACAGGAACCCGACATCTATAACCATCGAAATTAGCGGGCTGAAGATGGCTGTGCGAAGTATACACGGTGGAACCTATGAGGTATCGTTCCAGGGGCAGATGCAGTCTCTCCTGGATCGCATCCGTAGTGATCGAGCACCTTGCTCTTATCGTCGCGACTGGATATAAACACTGTCGTCGTTGCCCTGTCGAGAAAGCTAGGCAGCTCTGCCGTACCTGTACTCTTAAATCAGGATATTCGTTCTCATGCACACGATGCCCGAATGAACACCGTTGCGTTATTTTACTACACGAGCGAATAGTCTGGAGCTGACGTGACACGCATCGCTGGCTTCCCTTTACGAATTATTCTGCGTTTGTCTCATCGACAGTCTGAGAGACGAGGCCGTTGAGAAGGTGGTTCTTCTTGAACAGGGACATTTGAATCTGTACTAAGGGTATTCAGTCTCACGTAAACATTAAATTTACTCAGCTAGCACTTTGTGAGATTCTCGCATTTTTGTTTTAGATACAACAACATCGCCTGCGACCATGGCGTTACGTACCATGGCGACCTATCAATAGCTTAAACGTGATCTAGATTCTCGGGTCCTTTTTGACAACAGAATTACAACTATGGATGGCTTCTACGAGGTTGTTGTTGGCGGTACCTCGGCCTTTATCGTATTAGACACCGAACATGTACCGGTCGAAAACGAAAGCCATCGCATACTTCACCAAGTCGGCCTTACGTATTTTCCAGCTACGTCTATGGCCATGATGATTAACACTTCTATCCCCAGAAGACCATGCCTTGGCGATTTTTACGAGAGATACCAGCTTCAAAGCCTGACCCTTAACATAGAACTGAGCGATCAGTTACAAAAGGATCTCATCCGTTTTCGAGGTTACGTTCCAAAACGTCGTCTCAGCCGGTTTGCCCAGGAACGACAAATCAATCTTGGTAGCCTAGCACCCACGATCATCGAATTTATCCAATCTTGCAGTAGCTCAGATCCTAATATAAATTTTGTCTTAATCGGAATCGAAATGGCAGCCGAATGAAAGTACTTCCCGAGGACCTTTCCAAAGGCCATACCGTACTTCTCCTCATGGACAGACCTCCGCGATATTGGAAAATATATAGCTTTAGCCAAATTTTTACCTGCGCGGATCTCTATGCCTCAAACTTTTGGGTACCACTGGAAAGACATTAAAGGCAGTAATCGAAATGGTTCAGCTGATAGTGCTGGAGACGATACTGTATCGACTTTGGCTATCGCAAATGCTTTCTTTTCCCTCGAAACCCAAGACTAGCTACGTAGCCGAGTCGCTCGACAAAAAGGAGCGGAAACGGGCTCTCTTTCTCTTAACAACAAGATTGCGCTTTTACAGGCTATGAGCACTGCTGAAATAAAAGAGAAGCAGCGATCAAGAGAATTCAAAAAGACACAAGGCCCAGAAAGCGCCTTTAACAACTTGGGGGAAACCTTTATCGGACCTTGCTAACAGGGTTTCGGGATTTCGAACTGGCTCCGGCTAACCTTATCTACCTCGGTAGCCAACCTGCGCAGTCACCTTCATAGGCTGATTCTGTTGAGTGAGGGGATTGACAATGGATTATATTGATGTTGTTAAGTAGAAGTTCTAGGTTGCTGAAGGAATCCACTGTAAGGGGTAATATAGCCACGCCCACCGTACCTGCTAACACTCAGCCAGACTCCCTCGCCACAAGCACCGCAAATGCGAAACCACATCGTCAATCATTACGAGATTTCCTCATCTTTTAACTATTCGTACAAATATTCCATCACTTCAATCTTTCCAACAGATTCCTCACCTGACACCCGAAAAACACACACACAAATACCACGCATAAAGGTCTCATCACAGGAAACAAAAAAACAACACAATATGGGCGCCAGTATATACATAACTATTGGATATCACGCAGTAATTTCAATCCGATAATTTCGTTCATAGACCATAGTCAACCATAGTAAATTCAAAAATAAAGGGGATCTATATCGTTTCCCTCCGTAATGAAGGGGGAAAAGAAGATAGCGAACCGTTTGCTCGAGCTATACGGTTGGAGACTCTTCTTACAACGAGGATTTTCTTCATTATTATTTAGATGCCCAATCCAATAGCGAAGTGATGCTCAGTAAACCACCTACGGGCAATTCAGTTTGTCGGGAGTCTACAGACCTTGTAGCCGGCACTCCGTCAACGAAGCGAACTCCTAAGCTTCATACTTAGATAGGTACTATAAGACGGACATATTGACCAATGATCTAGCCTAGCATCTAAATGGCGTTCTGTTAGCCATCGGCGGAAAAGTCAGTATCTTGAGAAAATTTGTTTCCTAATCCTAACCAAAGCAACTAGTTTGATTATTCTTACTAGTTGAGGGCATCCATAGCGACGATGACGAATATTTGCCTACAAAGAATCGCACCGACAGGATCGAAACCAGCAAATATGCATGAGGATGAAGCTGGTTGTCACAGATGCGACTACGCAATGGTGAAGATGCGTCCGACCGGAGAGAACGTTCCCCAAATCGCGCCTCCATGTGTTGCGTAGCAAATCGCTTGATGTCCCTCACCGAGCCCGGGAGTGACGGCCAGATACTTTGTCTTTGAAGGGGCGATTTACTTCGGATGAGCAACGTGACGTCAGCATGCCTTGCTCAGTCCCCGGGTTGCGGATTGCTTGTGACACCGTATCGTACAGCTGGTAATTTGGAAGTGGAAATCTACTTCATCTCCCAAGGCGCGCGCCTAGATTAATTGAGGACACGACAGCAATGGACTTCGGCGACCATGTTTTATGTATATTGGATAGGCCGAACAATTCCAAGTTGCATGGTAGTAGTTGCTCTTTATACTTTTGCACTTTGTATCTTCCCAACAACTTGGCTACTGATGGTGAAAACCGAGCCTTCTTGTTGCAAGATTAGAAGATGACGTATCAGGGGCTTCTTAGACCATTGATCACGATCATCTGCCAGTGATTCGTTGTGTCCTCCACCCAACTCGCCAAGGTAGGTAACGGACAGACAGAAGAAATGGCCCAGTTGGTATGAGATGGAGAATGGAGAATGTGAACCAAGGCCGAGTTGTAAGTATGGAGTTTTTCGCTCCGCCTGCCAGGCTTCTTCGCTGTAATAGTTGGAGTCGAACCTTGGCTGCCGATGATGGCATATCCAGGTGCCCATACCCTTGTCCAAGGCAATTTACTTAGCATATGGACTGGGCAGACTGGGTGGGCGATAATAAAGAGAGGGGGTGAATGAGATGTCATCTCGATCTGAGACATAAATGTATATCTCAATTCTGCAGCGTAATTAGCTGACGACAACAGCTAGAATGCGCCACTGAGAACAAGCAAGGTGCATTCCAGCAGTGATGGGGACTGGAAAGAGCTTGAAGCCGTTGGTTATCGCATGTGAAAAGACGACAGTACTGATTTCGTCAGAAGCAGGAAATGTCAAGGGTCAACTACAGCAGATAACAAAGGTTGTGTTCAGTGTTCACGATGTTCTTGGCCACTGTATTGGGCCATCCAGTAGCCATATGTTGTATTTCCGCTTCGTCCTCGGTGAGATACGATACATTTGTAAGCACTATATTGAGTTTGGTGATGTAGCAAGCTCTGCATGTAAGTAGGTACTTCAATTAAAGTACGGAGTATACCAACGTATTGGACCCAGAGTCGTACGAGTGAGATATACAGCGAAGCGCGGAGTACACAGTAATATGCTTACATAGTAGGGGCGAGGCGGTGCAAGAAAAAAGTGAGAGACTCAACACCTCTGTGTTCAGTGCAGAGTCCCTCAATTTTTTCTTTCACCGCCTCGAGGGGTAAGCTGCCAACTGGCGAGGAGAAGTCGGAGATGTCGGAGGTGAGGGTATCTCGACCACAGAAATGTTGGGATTGGTGGGGGGTGAAGTATCCCTTCTCGCCCAACTCAGGCATTGTAAGCCGAAAGCGGCAGTTCCCAAGGTTAATAATTGTACATCTTAAGCATATTAAATATGCTTAACCTACTACGTACAGTAGCCGCCGAATTGAGCTCGGTTAACTCGACGAGACGCTTCAAGGTTACAACGACGTGGACGCTAATTGACTTCGGGCACCTGTAAACCACCTAACCCTTCCTATATGTACTGTACAGGATATACCTACATGTTCTTCACGGAGTAAACATAGCTGGTATTCTATGTGGTATGTATGTAGGTAGGTAGATTTGACGGCGAAAGACTGGACGCGAAATAATTACTTTAATTTATCTGATCTGCAGTGCTCCGTAAAGCGGATGAGGAATTAAGTGCTGACTGAAGCATCCGCACTACCTAGTCTAACTCGCATACCCGAGAGATGAACGGCGCAAGAGATTGCTACTACTACCTACTACACTAAGTAAGTACATACATAGTAGTATGGAAGTATGTACATGCAATATCCTAGATGCTTCGGATTGAAGTAGGTAGGTAGGTAGTCTCGGTAGTCACTTAGGTACCATACATACCTATCATGTTGAAAGGTCTCGATGGAAGCTTCTCCAAGGCTCGCCAACGCTGTCATCATCAGCTCGAGGTCTCGATCCGGCGTCTTCTCTGCTGCAGGTTCTGTGCAGGTCTCAGGCTTGCCATGTGCAGCTCGGTACTATCTACCATGGTACGCCAACCGAATTGGGTAGTATCGGACCAGTCTCCTGCATCTCGGTACCCCTCGATTCTGGGGGATGGTGGCAAGGCATGGATGGGCTAATTGGTAACACTACTACATGTACTGTAGAAGGTGCTGATAGTTAGTCGAGTAGTGGTAGGTTTGACAGAGAATGGAGTCAGATAGAATCGGGCAATCGTAGCGAGAGCTGAACATTTCCATAGTGGCAAAGGATGGATGAACTACTTACTACGTAGCAGACAGAATAGTAAGTAGAAAGCAGAAAACAGGTACGATATTCATACAGTGCGTGCTTGTGGGATATCGTCGTTTGGGCACTGTATCTACGTCGAGGCACTAAAGAGCATCCAGGAGCACCTATCTGACTGAAAGATGGCCCAAGTAAGTATTTATCCTGTATTGAGTGTAGCGTGCACTAGGTACTACCTATCGACCTAGGTAGTGTGCATTAGTACTGACTTAGTATACAATACATATATGGGGATTGCCCTTCTTAGCTACTTCTGCAGGGGTTGGAGTTCCCATAAAACCCTTTGGGCCTCGGGGGCCTGCCTCACTACCGCAGCCCAGATGCAGCCCTTGTCCGCTGACCCCTATTCTCTACCGTACTCTATTCTAGCTTGATGCCGCCAAGCTCGATGAGGAAGTATCACATGGAGGCCAGCCAGTCACGAGATTCAAGGTCATTCGTGTAAAGGGCTCTTTACTTATACATTATTATACCTGCTGCTAGGCATCGTTAGTATCAATAGGGGTCTAGTCCCCATGATGGCGCGGTAGTAGTGCTCAGTGCTAGCGTATTAGCACTTAGCGCTGGTGTGAAGATCTTCAATCCGCCTGGATTGGCCTAGGTACTGTACTCGCTACCTAGGTACTGGCTACTGTAGGATCATGGCAAAGAGAGGTGAAGGAATCCTTGAAGAATGCCGCCATGACAATGTAACCCTGTTGCGACAAGTTGTAATATGATGAAGGGAAGAACACACTTCTACTTATGCATACTGTAGGTAGGTAGGTTGACTTGTACTGTAAAGATGATAAAATAACGAGAGAGTTCCAGCCTGATATTAATATTCTGCAGCAATCTACTACGTACTATCTACCACATTACAGGGTGGCCACGAATACAGAAATGTAAATCCCTCCATCAAAAGGCGGAACTCGGATGTTCAGACTGAGGAGTAGATAATTAACAAGAATCAACTACATACATATGTAATCCACCACCACCACCATCGGCTAGCCGATGTAGGGTAGCTTACATAGTACATACATATCGTGGTGACGGCATGTCTGGCTGAGGTACTTAGTAGGTATTCTAGGTATATCCATGCAACCCATTCCTCTTCCTCTGCTCTTCCTATCCTTTCAACTATTGCCACTCTTGTCATCTTCACGCTCATGATCATTCCACTGACCAAATTTCCTGTGACTGTTTGTATCTGGACAAGTTATCTTACTAGATACTTACCCAGGTAGGCAAATGCAGTCACTTTGCCAGTCGACATCTACATTACTCGAGACACTGAGGAGGTAGGTAGGGGATAGCAGGTAGGTAGCTACTTGCCCAGACTACTCAAATCTTCAAATCAGTACAACCTGGGTACAACACGGTACGGTATAGGTACAGTGGCAGTACAGCTACAGCCTTCACCGTACCTACCTACCTACTTGATCTAGCTTTCCCCTCGGCTCTCTCAAATCTATCTACAGTACCTACCTACTTACGGTCAGTAGTACCTACCTACTGCTGCGACCTCCCCCCCGTTCCTTGCATTGCCAGCAGTCCGAACTACCACACGATATCTCTGAACTCCTGCACAACATCGTCGTCGTTGATCATTCGGCTCATCAATCTCTCTTCCATTCACTCACTTGCTCTCTCAATCAATCGGGGAATCACTACTTCATTCATTCATCTCAGCCATCAAGCAGTCCAAATAGTCCAAAAATCGATCAAGCCATCCATTCACCCAGCAACCCAGCAACCCAACAACCATCTATCTCTACCCACTCAGGCCTACATTCCACCACCCCGGTTTACAAAGACTTTTTTTTTTTCCTCGTTCCGACCCGACCTGGTCCTAGACAAACTGATTAATGTTCCTTGCTCTTGCGTCGTATCCGCGCCATCTGCTACAGTTATTAATCGGATTGCATCGCCATCTACTCCAATCTACACTCCTTGCGTGCATCGCAGCAGCTCTGCATACCTACCCTACTGTAGTCACCTAGTCAATTGCCTGAGTGAGCAGTAGACCCATCATCATCATCATCGCCACTTTAATCTGTACCGACGGATGCCATTACTTATCGCCACACACGGCTAGCCGCACGGGTTTGGACTACTTCGTTCGAGCACATAGGGAGACCGCAGTTTCTGAAATATCACCAGGCGTTTCCCGGCTCTGCCTCAGAAGATCATCTGGCCGACCCTCGCGCGAAGCCAAGGTTTGCCACGTCCAGTCCAGCAAAACCACCCACCCGCGCCCTCTAACCGGCTGTTTGACCGCCTACCAAACTACCCAGCAACCACCACAACCGGATAGAGGCACCCGACGCTCCGGCGTGGTTCATTTACACGCCAACGCAACCAGAAACTTGTCCTCCCATAAGGAGCCAATTATTTCTCAAGCAGTCTAGATACCACAGCATATTGACCACCATCCATTTGACCTAACTACCATTCATTCGCCAGCCATTGCTTAAACAGCTCAAGATAGGCTGATAAAACTGCGACACTGGGAACGGCAACGTTGCAACCGAGAAGGAAAGGAAAATACGAGGTCGGAGACACCAAAGCAGGTTTTGCCTACCATGTCCACCATGGAGGGCGATCTACTTGGCCTAGGTAAGAAACCATGCACCAACGTACTATGAAAACCTTCCCAGAAACTGTACAGGATAAGAGCCCCTTTATCTATCATTGCGATAGACGGCCAAGTCTAGGGGCTGCTGAGTGAAAATATGGTGCCGGGTTGTACTCCTAGGGGTTGTACCCAAGCAATCTACGTTTCCACTTAATCGCACCAGCAGTTTGTTTCATTTGTACTGGCACATGTTTCACCATGTGTGGCAGCATCGTCATTCCCGCCTGCAATCAGCCGCCTACTCCCTACTAACACACTGTTTGCTATGCTCATAGGCCAGCCATATAGCCAACATGCTACAAATGGCCCATCTGCCGGCCTGACGCTTAATCTCTCGTCTAACAACCCCTTCCGTAATCGCGCTGCGTCACCCAACAATCTCGCTTCTCCCCCTCCCCGCTCACCTTTTGAGGACCCCCCTCCCCGACCGACTTCGAGGAACCCTTTTCTGGACCCGGACTTTAACCCTCCCGCTTCTCAACTGGTCACATCTCCCGAGAAGATGGCGGAAACCAAGGGCACCCGGTCGCCCACCGCTGAGGAGCTATTTGTTAGTCGATAAAGTTATTTCTAATCGTCGTAGAATGGCTGCTGATACAAAGTCTTATCAGAACTCCCTAGACATAAATGACAGCACATCCAAGAAGCCGCAGCCTAGACCGAGCGGTAAGCGATCTGACACCGATAGACCTTTTCGCGGCCCTCCACGTGGCGAAAATATCCCACCACAAGGGCGCGGCCCCTCTAGCTCTCATCGCCCTACTCGATCGCAGGAAGAGGCGCTCAAGGCACGCAGAATGCAACCCGGCACAAATGGAAGCAGGCAAACAGGTGGATCCCCGCAGCGGAGGCCCGAACCACGGCTCCGGCGCAATAGCGATTCCTCCGTCATGGAGAAGCCCATCACTGATGAGGAAAGACGAATGCGCGAGATGAGGCAGAGGGATAGAGACAGGCGCCACCGTGATGGCAAAAGTCGCCCCAAAAAATTAGATATTATAGACCAGCTTGACGCTACTAGTATCTATGGCACCGGATGTAAGGTCGTATTGTCAAATAAGGTGGTATATGAGCTGACTCGGTTTCCCCATTAGTATTCCATCATGACGGACCTTTCGACGCTTGCAACCCTCACCGAAACAGAAAAGGAAGCCGACGCGCACCGATGCAAGCTTTTGCTAAGGACTCGGCGAACAACACTATCGGAGGCGCGGGACCTCTAAACAAGCGACCTGATCATAAGCTCTTTATGGGACAAGAGCCCCATGATGCGTCAACTATGTATGCAGGTGCTCATTCCAGGCAGAAGAAAGCCCATGAGATGGAGCTTTTCGATCCGAAGCAGCGAGGCGAATACGAATATGGTGAAGAGACACTAGGATTAGGAAGCTCAACGTTTTTGGAAGGAACACCAGCTGCTCGAACCGCTATTGCCCGGAATCAAGAAGAGTCGGCCCAGGAAGCCGCTGAGTCTGGGCTAGGACGAAAGAAGTCGGTGGTATCGCGCTTTAAAAGCATCAAGCGCGGCCCGAGAGACTATGGCGAATCGGGACGAGTCACTAGTCCTGATGGGTATCATGGCCACAGCCCGAGGCCCAGCCTTCCATCAGCAGGTACTGGAGAAAGAAATCCTTTTTTCGCGGATTTCGATAAAGGAGAGGAACAGATCAGCGTCAGGCGCAAAGACAGTGATGCCATGTCACCAACAACTCCTCCCTCAGTTCCAGGCGCCAGCCTCGAGCGACGAGCAACAACCGACGCTACTATGGACGGTCCTGAGGGACAAGCAAAACAGGTAGGCGGTGGTGGTTTCCTCTCCCGGGTGAAGAGCTTGAAGGGCGGTCGACGACAACGACCAGAGCCTCCGGCCAAAGATACTGTTCCTGGCTATAGTCCTGGAACCCCAGCCTGAGTACCATGGAGCACCATGGAATTGTTGACAGAGGAAAATCAAGGTCAGGTTTGACAACTACGGTAGCCAGCCGACCAGAGCACTGATATAGTTCCAAGCTCGTTTTCGGGAGGGTAGAACAGTTCCCTTTAAATGTGTGTGATGCGAGACATCACCTTTCTCCTTGGACAGCCATATTCTCTTAACGTTTTCCGCTAGGGGCTAAAAATGAGCTGGATGATGTCGCGAGGTGCTCTCTCAGAAACATGGGGGAGCGTAAGAGGAGAACCTAAGTTTGATTAACACTCGTTCGCTGCCTCGGCAGAGTTTTCTTCAGGATTTCACATATGTGCTGTATGAGTAAAGGCAGCATGGTATTCAATTGTGAGGCTGTTTATCATGTACTTAGAATCAGAAGATATTCAAAAAAGGCCATTGGCTGCTTCATGACCTTTTTAGAGATCCTTTTAGAAACTGTATCCAAAAACACCTCTAAGGATAGCTTTTAATCTACTCAACGCGGTTAACACATTGTTCCGTCGAACGTGATAATTTCCTTTATTTTTATTCTATTCCTGAAGTCATGTGTATAGCTCGGGTAAACCTCACCTTCATCAACTGTCATGTTGATGAGGGCTTCGCAGCTTGAAACTGTCGCTCAAGCGCTCCACTTTTCTAAGCCCATACTTGATGTCAAAGTACCTTTATTACCCAACTGCAAGATGATGACGGTTTATCCTGCTGCCCAAATTTGATTCTGGACTATCGTAGTATCATTGAAGCTGTCTTTACTCACTGCTCACAAGTGAGGTCCCTCTCATCTCTCATCTCACCTCATATACCACCCTACCAGTAGTCACAGCTGAAAATACCAACATAGGTCTGATATTAAGCTCACCCGGAAGCTTTTTCTCAGCGAGGATGCACTAGACAGCATACTTTCAACCGAATTCTCTTCTTGCCGACACACCCGCCTTAGTATATATATGTGTGCATGGCACTGAGCACACCTCGTCATCGTGCGGCATAATAAGACGCGGACGGGCTTGGCGCCCACGCTGGGCTATGGAGAACGCGGTGCCGAGACACGCGCCTGTATCAGGCGCCACACTCTATGCGCGGGAGATCGGACGGCGGAGGGAACTTCGTTCGAGGGGCGTTGTGTCCACTGGGTGTTCTGAGATCGATGATACGTTGCTCCTTGGAGGTGGGTTTGAGCGTGGATGTGTTGTTGGCGTCAGTGCTGAGGAGGTGGACTTTGGTGTCCTGGTTAGTGCTCTTCTTTCTTGAGGTGTGGTGAATGAGAAGGAAGAGAGTGGAGGGATACAGTGCCTTGTTGTGACTTATCATGGATTGCGAGTGCGGGAAACCGGCGTTTGCGTGGATTCGAGGATCCTTCTGCGCTCTTTCACGAACTATCGTCCTAACTTTGTAGCTCGACTGGCCACTGACGATGATCATAGTTAGGCCTTCAAACCATAGCCAGGGCGCTGGTCTTCGAGGGCCGTGACGCAAGTGTGCCACTGCCTTGTGATGAGAGAAACCAGAGAGCAACTATCATCACAACGCTTCCGGCGACGACTATTCTACCAACTTTGCGAGACATTGTTCGGTATCAGGTACAAGTTAAACTCGGTCCTAGACATACTGGTATCGACGCCGAACTACGGAGGTGTCTAGAAGCTATATCCATCTCGCGCATCTTTGACATTGAGGGATTGTGGGAGGTACTTCGGGAACTTGATGTTACCCAGGACAAGACGAGATCTCCTTGCAATGAAGCTGGTAACGAAGAAGCGATGAGCCCTCATGTTTCCGACGGGAATAGGGAAGAAAAGGGAGTCTCTGAACTCGAAAGCCCTGCAGCAAGCTCTATAAGTGAAAATATTGAAGAGGGAGATTCTGCAGACAAAGGTCTAGAGCAAGCAGATGCGGATTGCAACACTGTTATCCCAACAGAACCTTTGCAAGAACCTCAGACATATTCACCACCAGAACGCATAACAGAACTACCACCCTTACGCATTGGACCCGAGCTTCGACCACCAGTTCGGAAGACCGAAATCCTCGATAGTGAGGATGAGGAACCATTATCATCATCACCATTATCCTCTCCTCCATCTACAGCTGCTCCAGAATCTCCATCACAGTCCGAAGAGCAGCAGCCCCAGCCCCCCGTCGACACAGAGCCTCCATCAAATGCATCGTCCCCAGACCCAGAGCGCGAAGAAATACGGCAGACTCCTGAGTTCTCTAAACCCATACCGACCGAGCCTTCACCACATCCCATACCAGACCTCATCCTCATAACACATTTCTCCGCCCTTCTGACAACCCTCTTCACACAAAGCGACAAACCATCCGCACACACGAACCTGCACCTCCTCTCCTCGCACCTCCGCCACCTGGCGCGCGAAGCAGGAAGTCTGATAATGCTCCTCAACACAACGACCTCGCCTCCCGCCGCTAAATCTACTACTACATCTACCACCACTACTACTACTACTCCAGACATGAATAACAACCCCATACCACCACCGACACACACAAGACCCCTCGACCCCACCCTCCGCTCCATCTTCAACCCGCCGCACGTCCAAAGCGGAGGACCATCATCGTACAGCGCCGCGCGCCGCAATAAACCCGCCTTCGGCGCCACGTTCGCGCAGTTCCTGGATGCGCATCTCTTGTGCGCGAGGATCCCGCGCTCGCGCGACGATGCGGAGATGGTTGTTGCGTTGGGCGAGGGTGGGGAGGGTGCTTGGGTTGTGGAGATGCTTTTGGATGAGGGTTTGTTTTGGGACTGGGGGGGAGAGGGAGAGGGAGAGGGAGTGCCGAGGCGGGTTAATCGCGAGCAGAGGTGGGCTGCTGTTGATGTCAGGGGTCGAGTCGTTGTTGTTAATGCGTTTGCGAGCGCGAGTGTGCGAGGAGCTGGTGGTGTGGATAGAGGGCCGGTGCGGCTTGCTGCTGGGGCCGAGGGTTTGAGGTTGGGGAGGATTACATGATGGTATCTTAGGAGTTAGGGAGGGAGAGAAGAGAATCTATGTGTATTCCCTGCTCGAAAGGCGTGGAGATAACATCGTGGCTTCTCTGGTCATCTGAATTTGAGGTTTGATTCACGTTTTGACGTCGTTGATAATGTGAATACACGCCTTGTCTCGGGTATATTTGAGGGTCTGATGGCTGTGTACCTTCTTATATTGAAGTGTAGCCTCACGGCGGCTCTTCTTTGCATGCGTATGTATACACATGTATATCTGATCTCTTGATACATCCCTCAGATAATGCGCAATAACGCCTCCGCATGCCTCACGTCGCGTTATTCTTGAAGACATAGCAAATCAGCACCTGGTTTTGCAGTTGAGCCCATCGCTCATGCAGATATTGCGTTATTCAAAATTCACGATGATTTATAAGCGAGCGTGCTACGAATAGATAGATGCAGTATTCTCCCCGGCACGAAATCACTCGAGTCTCTCGCTCGAAATGAAAACCATTGATATTCCAGTTAGGAACCTCCCTTTTTATCATAACCTCGTATATCTATTCTCCGAAGAAAGAATAATGCCACAGCTTGTACAGAATGTGCTCATCTCAAACATGCTTTACGTTACTTTAGAAACAACTATGAAACTTATAGTTCACCCCAAACCTGGTCCCCGCCAGCAGGGGAGTTTGTCTCGCCATCCTCATCGACGTAAGGTTGTAGGATGTCGACGAGTTCCTCGACGGAGATCTCGCCGTCTGCCTCGGTCCACGAGGCGCCAGATCCGGGTGTGCGGGGCGGGAACAGCACTGAGCCCATGACGTGGATGACACCGTCCAGGCAGACGCCGTCCTCGACGGCGACCTTGGCGGCGCCGTTGATGGTCATTGTTATGAAGCCGAAGAAACGAGCAATGTCGATGGACAGATGCTTGCCATCGAGCAGCGTGGGGAGGTCGACGTGGAAGTGGCCGTTCTTCTCGCTGCTAGTCGCGCTGACGTCGTCATTGGATGTCGATTGTGCGAAGATGTCTTCGGATTGGCCCTTCTGTCCGTAATATGCGTCTGAGTACAGAGTCTCATTCATTACGATGTGGTACTTCAGCAGAGCGCGTAAGAAGCCGAGGCCTTTCTCGGTGTTGAACAGGAAGGCGTTGGCAGCGGGGCCTAGGCGAGCGAAGGCGTTGTTGGTAGGGGCGAAGATGGTTAGGCCAGTTGTGCGGGGCTCGAAGTGCTTGTGGTCGTCATCCTTGCCGTGTTCATGATGGGAGAACAGCCCGGTCTTCTTCGCTGCCAGCTCAAGCGTAGAGAACTTGGAAGGGAACAGCTGAATTGTTCGTCCCGCGGGCGGCGGTGGTACCAGGATGTTATCTACGCCGTGGGCGACGCCATTCTTGAAGAACTACATAATGGCGATTAGCTAGAGGTACACAGGTCGAGTGGGATAGGGTCTCCCTATAGCGATCGCAGAGTCAACATAAAGAGAGGTGGGCAGTCCATACCTGATCCGCCTTGACAATCTTGCTGAAGAAGTTAAGCTTGAGCCCGAACAAGCTGAGGCTGGCTCTCAATCGTTGGGGACAATCCCCAAGGAACTTGCTCTTAAGGGATGTAGGCAGGGTGTGGGAAGCTAGCACACGGCCGGCGGGATAGACTCCGGACAAGACATGGTATTCGATGACCTTCTCGACGAATTCCTTAGGCGGCTTGTGGCCGTGGTCAGGAATCTTCTCAAATGCCTTATCGAGAGGAATGAAGACCGTTGAATTTGTCTTGGTGCTGTTCAGCAAGTCGACAACATCGGGGAAGTCGTTCACGAGAGCCGCGAACTTCTTGGTGTAATTCGATAAGTTAATCGCTTGGTATAAGGTTAAATTGTATGGGCCGTGGCCACCGTGAAGTCCGGCTATGCCGAAAACGTCTTCGGCCGCATCCGTCTCATAGAAAGTCTCGATCTGATCGAGGAGGTTGTGTGCCCTCTTGTCGATGAAGTCAAAGGCTGCCTCAGGCGCTGAGCGCACAGAGTCCCACCATGCCGGCGCTGCCTTCTCGGCTTTCTCGGCCGGCTTCTCCAAGTCCAAGCCCAATTGCTGAGCGGTCGCGTCGTCAGGGAGGACGATGGCTGTGGCCACGGACGCCGCGACGGGTAGCAGATTGATATATCGCATTATGTTGCTAGTCAAGGTGAACCTAGAAGATTCCTATATCTTGTCAGGCCCAATGTCAATTGTGATATTGACAGGTGAATGATGCGAGAGATATCATTGCCCTTGGATCCGAAGCACTCACTGTATTATTAACCCTTGTCTGAAGGATCAGGCTAGGTAGGTTAGGTGGAAGACGTAAGCCGCCCCTCTCCCGACGCGCGCTGTGAGGTGCAACCTGAGTCGCCAATCGGCTGACGTCACGTCACGTCAACGACAAGGGTTGAGTTCCGATAGATAGCTTTTGCTTAAAGCAATTGAAACAGCAGGAAGAAGATGGAAGGGATTATTTAGATGGCCGAGGCGAAGTCAATCTCTTATAAACTTACCGGAGAATTGTGAATTAAATTACTTACGTTGTCAGTGTACAATGGCTGGATCAACTCAAAGGAGGCTACGCTTGCGTCGCGCCTCTGTGACGTTGGCTGTGTCAACGCAACCTTGCGGGGACGGGTTCTTCAAAACCCCGAAGCAGTGACATTGAAGACCTGAAAGTCCGCCACTTAATGGTATCACTTAGTCCATGTCATTGTGAACTCATTGTTAAGTGCGTTAAGTGCATACGATACTTATTAACGAATATTTGCGTGGTATTATCACGATGCTACTTGGTTAGTCGTTCGGGGCTCAGATTCACCACTGTCATCTCACATGACAAGTTCCTAGAGCTAGTTGAGTCTGATTGTGAGAGCTCAAGTCTCCCAGGTTAAGAAAAAGACGTGCTTTGCAGCTCAACGGACGAAATCTAGGACTTTATAAACCTGATAATAGCAGCCTTTGAGAAATTGGGTAATTTTTTTTTATATTGAAAACAGTGATACTCCTCCAAACTGGAGGGATGAACACATGGCGATGAAAACTCATCGCCAAAGCACATCTCAAGCAGGTATGCTATCTTCAGAGACAAGTCTCTGCATCTTTTGCTTATCATGTCGTCGTTAGTACTAAAAGCGATGGAAGAGTGAATGAAGCCGCAACCTCGGCATCAAACAGACGTAAGATGAAAGTCATGATGAATCACATTCTCCCGATTAATACGTACTCCCTTCTCACAAGCTGTTAGACCATATCTGAGCCGTTCTGTTTGAACTTTATCGGACCGGGCTCATTGTCGAACTGTGCGTAGACCTGCGTAGCGTCAAAGCTGTATTTCTTAGCAAACTCTTTGAAACGCCACACCGTCACCACCGTACTGAGGAGCGTGATGCCCATCCATATAGCTATATATGGAGAGACTACCTGACTGCTTTCGTCTGGGATCCAGTTGAAGAACCCCATTGAGAACAAGGTCTATGCCAAGTTAGTCCGGGTAAAGGACGTGAGGTACAGTAGGCATACTGCGAAGAATGTCCCCGGCAGAAATATCATCCCAAGAAACGAGATGTAGCGCATATGGCTACTGTCTTTCTTGGACTCAACCGCGATCGAGATCGTGGCCCACGCGTCCTTTCGCGTGAGGTAGTTTGATTCCTGAAGTAGTTAGATGATGTCACGGTAGAAGATGCGTATCGTCGGCTGTAACTAGAGTTGGGGGGACTTACTGTTTGAGTTGCCAGCGACATTGCAACAAGAAGACTGCTGGTGCGCCTGACTATACTGCTAATTTCGACAATCATGTCATGAAGTCTCGCTTGAATGCTATCATGGGAATGTCTGTGGCTTATGTTATCTGGGTGGTAAGAGTCAGGTCCCAAGAGATCATAGCCTAGAATCTCATTCTCCAGGGGCTTTTTGGAAGTCGCAAGCATCGAGTTAAGTTCCGTCTTCAGGCTCTCCAGTCCATTTTCCAGTGAGCTGACGTCGACCCATAGATTCACAGCATCGCATTCGCGTTGTGTGATGTTCCGGTTGGACGACTCCTTCTCTGAGTTGCTTGACTGTTCTGACTCTCTAGAACCGTCTTGTCCAAGCCTAGTTTCCATCTCGATGATTCGCTTCCGGAGGTTCCCGCCTTTGGTATCTAGTTTGCTGACTATCCGGCGTCGCTCACGATCCGCGTATATCATTGGGAGAAAGAGGGGGTCAAAGGCAGAGCCTTCGGCGTATTCGAGCCAACTGGTAATATACCCCCGGGCTTCTTCTGTGCAGCCGTAGAAGACAGCAAATGTCATTTTCTTCTGAGGGAAATGTGTTAGGGATAGGACGATGTCGTCACCTGGAGCGAGTGACTCTGTATCTGATTTGCAGTTGTATACTATAGAGAAGTGGTCAACAATTCATTTCACGTCTTGTCATTGTCTCTAATTTTCACGGGGTATTAGGGAGGAAATTATGGCTTACCAACAGCTGGCCCCCATTCTGGCTTCGAATCCCATGGAGCCACTACACGATTGGTAAAGACCGCCGTAGACTTCCTACGGATTGCATGAGCGACGGACCTATGTTGGTATAACCGTTCGCAAGCTTCGCTGAAAGTCTCCCTTCCATACGGGAGAGAGGTAGCTCTTGTGTTGCTTGCCTCGAGTCTCTGGTGCATCACAAGCACTACGGATGGTTTGTCCAGGCATGATGGTAGCTATTCGGCGTCAATGATTAAACTCAACATAACTTCCTTAGCACTAAGATTGGTTACTCACCTCTTCAAGCCATTTTAAGTATTTTTGTTCCGAGGTATGCTCTTTCACCTCAGGATCTTGTACTTCGTCCTGAAAGTTGACTATCGTTAGTAGATGAATCGTAAAAAGGCGGAGGTTGTTTTCTAAACTTACAGAGCTCTGTTGTAACAAAATTGTCTGTATCAGACATGGCGAGCCCGACTTGAAGTGAAACTCTTCTAGATCTGCGGGAAGCATCTGCTTGTCTTGGCTAATCCACTCCATTTTGTATGGCGTACACTGTCTGAGGCTGTAGGATTGTGATGGAGAGATGGCTGAAATCCGAGGTGACACTGTAAATCATTGTAGACAGAAAACAGCCCCCAGTGCGCTACATGCGGAGAGTGTTATAGTCCTCGACCCTCCCTTGTTACGTTGCCCACTCGAAGCAAACAAAAACAATACCTCGATGGTCGGATCCGACAGACGAAGCAGGCTATCAACAACTGCACTTATGACTGGCCACAAGTGTTCGAGTCGCCAGCGTTGTGGCACTATGCATCATGCAAACTACCTTGGTAGATCCCTGCTACTTCAACCAGCTCGGGCGCATCCCTTCATTCATAGGTGTGCCCTTCGGAGCCCCGATGGCTGGTAATCTCACATGATGCAGTTGTACTCGGCATCTGAAGGTAGGCAGACTCGCTGGCTGAAACTTGTCGTGCCACATGCATTCAGACTTGTGTGCCTATGCCTCCTTCACCGAAAATATCTGAATGAGGCGCTTGTGTGCATCATTTGGCACACTTTAAGCTATGACACAAGCATTCACTCTGAAGAAAGATAAATAACACGCACATATACTTCTTTGAATCTTGTCGATGTCTTCTCCAATGCTCTCAACCGTCAAAGAACAGCTTATCAAAGTAGTGGATCTTATCCCAGGATTACGCTCTCGCCGCAACGCAATGGCCGAAACACCTCCATTTAAGGCTACAGACACTTTCGCGCACCGGTATCAAGACGAGGAAGTGCTCCGCAAAGCCCTAGTCGAAATATGTGGCTTTACGCTTGCAGAAATCAGAATTCAGGTGAATCATTTCGTTGCTGTTATGGAACAAGCCATATATTTAGTCCTTGCGCTGATCGACCGTTAGATAACCGAGCGGAATGGATTCGATGTCCAACTCCCTCGGCCTCTTGATGAGGTACGTTGAACGCCGTAATGAAAGGTCGCAGCTCATTTTCTCCTTAGAAAGAAAAGGCACAAATCTATCAAAGGTTTGAGGCCGCCAAGGCTGAGAAACGTCGTGCACCGGAGAAACAGAAGAAGAATGGCAAGACTGGAGATTCAAAGGAAGACAAGAAAGATGCCGATGGAGAGTCAGTGAAGGAGAAGAAAGATGGACAAGATGCAAAGTAGAGTCATTTGTGTAGAATTGATGTTAGATCTCGAGCATCAAGCCTAAGCCATTATTTAGGGTCATAATTGAGGCAAGGGAAGTGGAAATCGATTTTAGGACTAAACTCTATTCTACTTTCTAACATTGGTGTCTGCGAAGACGTTGGTATAGCCGTAATACTAGCACCGAAACCAGCAAGCCCGTACAAGATTGGGTAGGAAATGGGAATATCTTTCACAATTAACCTTAGTTTTACTCTCCGTTTGTCAAGTTACGGAGGAACTTCTCAACGTCACTACTATCCGCGCGCGTACCTGGGTCGACGACGAGCATCTTCGCCTCGATGAAATCGAGGAACTTCCGAATCGCTGTGTCACACATAGCATGACGTCGTATCTTATTGATATGCTGACTCTATTGTTAGATTTTCTTCCGAGTTCAGGAGCATCCATGCTTACCGTTGTGACCGAGTCTTTGACTTTACAGCTAATGCTAATATTGCCTCGAATGATACGAAGCGTGCATTCATCCGTCATCTTCCTTTTTGTAGTGGTCTCCTTGATTTGATTTTCGATCCGAATTTTGAATCCTGAAACATCATACCAGGGAGATCTTTTGATACATGTCTTGAAAAATGTATCCTCTAGGGTCTCTCCTCGTTGATCTGTCGTCGGGAGTGGGTCATGGCGTTCCTCTACACGACTTTTTCCGAATTCTTCTTTCTCTGACCCGCCGAGGACTGCCCATGTGACGAATTCGAGATAAATACAGGCCAGGCACCAGACGTCGTAATTAAGACTGATATTATCTTCAACATCATATTCGGGAGGTCTGTAGGTCTTGGTATGTGGCACCTCCCGCACCTTGACTAAGGAATTCTCATCCACTTTGCGTGTGACCCCGAAATCCGCGAGCTTTAGGTAGAATGAGCCTGTTGGTGTACCATAGCAGAGTATATTCCGAGGCTTGACATCTGCGTGTAGCTGAGGAGGTAGGATATGCTGTGCCCCATGCTCAAGAACGGTACTGGGCTTGTGTGTCGCGGCGAGGCTCTCTGCAATCCCCAGACATTCAGTCAGCAGCCATTGCGAAGAGTACCACGTAGCAGGCTTGCTTCCCGGGGAATTATTAGTAGAATAAGTCTCCCATAGCTCCTCCAGGTTGCCACCGCTTGCAAATGGAAGGACAAAATGGAACTTCTGTCGGTACTTCAAGGCGGCATGGATGGGGACTATTCGGTCATGCCGTGGAACTTGTTGGTTTGCCTGGAGCTCTTCTTGGAAGTCTACGCTGGACAAGGCGGAATCCTTGAAAGTCTTCAAGGCAAAGTCGTACTCTTCTCCCTATGGTTGCTGGCTGTCAGCTTTGATCTCTGAAGCCGCTAATGAATGCAGATTGGCTTACCAGATTATGGTGGCTGGGATCAATCCTAACATGCCTGACGACCGATAGCTCTCCGTCAACCGGACTTATTCTTTCATCGATGTGTGAAAACGGAAGAGCAGCTTCCCTGTCAAGCTCTGTGTAGCGCTGACGATATGGATCGATCTTTCTTAGATAATGACATCTTAGTTGTGATTGTGCATGTCTGAAGAGTTGCTTCTCTTTCTCGGTGAGCTCATTGAATAACTGCGGGAGTAGACTTTCATCCGAAATCGGCAAGCTACTGTCACATAATCCCGGCTTAGGTTGATTGTAGCAATGGATGATACCGCCCTCTTTCTCAATGTGCATCAGTGAGGCAAGTATGATTCTACTTCCTGTACAAAGCCCGTTTCCACAGTGGCATGTTCTCCCCTCATCTGGGCTGATGTAGTCTGCTATCTCATTCGGACTCGGTGGGCCATCCAATAGTGTCTCTAGATGCTCTGCGACCCTTCGACTATCGAGGATCTGCAGCAGAGTTTTCCGCGGTATGAACCGACCACTGCTTGTGGAGAAATTGGGGAACCATTGTTGCAGCGGTTGAGCCAGGCTCTCAGACAAGTCAGCCACTGATGCATTTTGCAACTCTCGCAAAAGCCGGTCTCGCGATAGGATACGTAGGATACGGCGCTGGCAACGGGGAGACAGGTTACTACAGGTCGGGTTTTGACTGCACCCTGTATCATGCAGGCTGATATTAGAAGAGTGTTCGTGGGCGTCCATCTGTGATGATGTTTGGTCAGGAAGTCCGGTGCTATGCATGGCGTCGACTGTAAGTGATCAAGAATCAAGCTGCGTACAAGGGCACACTTAATGCGCTTGCAAAATGAAGATGTTGCCCGAGAATCAGCACTTCAGCTATGCAGCAAGCCAACGTGCAGATCAGTTACGCCAGCCTCACAACGTTCTCGCAATAATAGGGGACATGATATATATTAACTACGAAGAAGTCTTGTTATTTCTAGACGGTTCTAGGCACCTACCCATCACGGAGCCGAATTACAGCTCAGTCTGTAATTCCTATTCTTGGATGATTCCGCCCATTTCGTATCCCACATTTGCCACATGTGTTGAAACGAGGCTGTGATGCTGACACCCGACGCCCAGTGTCTTACCTATCTACTTCGTACTCATAGTTAGATAGCTGGCGGCCTGTGGCTCCTCAGCAGTCAGCAAACCCCCACGCGCAGGCATCACTCCTGATATTAGAACAACTGCCTTAACACCAAGTATATAGCCAGTTTATACCATTTTCCCACAAATTGACGCCTCTCCTGATGACAGCAGATATGCGTCTGGGCTTGTACGGAACAGCCTGCGTCATGTGCATCACACATCATCCAATTATGAGACTGCCCGCACTGAATGCAACACATGCACATACTGTACACACGCTCACGAACAGAGGGACACACACACACACACACATAGACGCCCAGTGGAAAGAGAGATAAGCTGTGGTGTAAGTAACGAATTTCTACGGCAAAAATTGTGAGAAGATTCGTGCTTGTACTTGGTAGCAATACACTCCTTGTTATTGTGTCTCCTATATATGGCCTCATTCTACTGTAAATGATCATTTATCTACATTTTTGATTCCGCGCGTCCAAGGATAAGATCATCACCAGTGTTACATACATTTGAGCAACAAGGCTGGTGAAGTCATGACGTTCGACGTCATTAACAGCAAATACCGAACGGCCTGACGGCATGCTTAGTATAGGATAGATAGGTATTATTTGTGGAAGATAGTAGATGTCATGCAGTCGCCCGACGAATAGCACACCCTCACGGAACTCGTCAAGAGCACCAAACCTCTTGAGTTAGATATAGGGATGCGATCGCTCCCTTCTAGTTGCTTGTGTTTATGTTCGTCAACTGTTTGTTGTCTCAAAAACATCACTCCCTTCTCCCTTGCGGGCAATCGAGATGCAAACACGGTCCAACGTAGCAAACTTATGTAGAACCTCCTTACTAGATAAATAGGACAGAGCTTTGGATTCATTCAAGATGGACACGATGAAGACCATCTCCGCTTTCTCCAGATACTTGCTGTTTTGGGACCACCATCACCACCACCGCTACTCCAAAACCTACGAGAACAGTCGTCCCTCGCATACTGGATTTGATTCGATGGATTCAAACGCCTCGACGCGCCCCGCTTATCTGGATAAGCCTGCGCAGCTGATTTACGCTCACAACGTGAGCGATAAGAAACTAATCAATTTGCTGAACTTCAAGTTTGGGAGTAGTTACCGGCTAGAGGTAGGCAGAATCTCACCCGGCGTTGCAATGATAGAAATGCTAAATTGGTATTTTATCTTCCTAGACAATATCGGATATCTATCACTTGTACGCGGATTCCAGGCTCACCGAGGCAGAAATCATGTCCTGTATGTATAGTACGGGAGCAGCACAGCAGTAATGAGGGATTGAGGCGTTCCGATTCTTTCCGTGTGCTACGGCTGTGCCCAGGAGCTATTTTATGAGCGGTGGCTGTCATGTCGGCGACAACTCTGGGATTGATGGGGTGTCCGGGCGGTGTTGGGAATGCTGTGCACGGGGAGCAATCATATTTCCTCTTGAAATGACACGTCTTGGTCATTTGTGTAGCGGGAGCTGAGCAGATTTTGCGCTGGTCGCCTGAGCTACTAGAACATCGTACGTGCTTTGCGTTGCGAACACGTAACGTTGACCTTCGCACTACGCGATCGGGAGAGATAGTTCAGCAAATATATCGGCTGACGCATTTTGAGCTCTTGTTCATGTCCGGTCTCAGAGTCCTCACTGTCTCGGCGTTGACAGTCTTCGATATAGTACTGAGCGCTGACGCTTACTGTCTCAGTAGCCTAAGCGGGTTCGTGTGTTGGTCACCGTTTCAACTTGTAAGACATGATGCGAATGATCGATGCGCTAAGCACTGCCCACCGTATGTGAGAGAACTATTGAATTAATTAATGAGGACGATTGCTTCAATTGAACCTTTTCACCCAAGAATAAGACCAATTGTCTGATAGGACGTGAACCGCGCCGAGCCAATGCACAATCCTTCATCCTTGTCAGGTAACTTTTGCCGATCAGGGGGGCTTAAACTTGCCTTTTTAAACCGCATCCTAAGCCCACAAAATCGAGCTTGCTCGCGGTAGCTATGGCACGACTGACTGATGAGGAACACTATTAACCACCTTATCTAAACGATGCTGCTAAGAATAGGACAGTGCAGCATGCTTAATGATGCGGTGCATCGTCCCTAGAAAGAGTGGTTTGATAGCAAACAATTATACATTCGTATGATTGTAAGCAGATAACTCGGCACCGTCTAAGATCTCAAGAATGAAGGGTTACGGCGTAAATGTATGTTTAGCGGCAGCATGAACATCGAGCACAACGCAGTCCGTAGAAGTCATCGAGAAGACGGCGCGGGTTTGATGTTGCCATATGGTCACCCTGACGTCGTGCTCGGCCGTCAGTGCTCGGCCGTGAGAATTCGCTCTATGGGCTTGATACATGTCATTCATACTATGAGAAGGTTTAAGGTATTACAAGTATGAAGGATGAAATAATGTATATAGAAGCCGTAGGAGAGACATTAACACGTTAGGAAGACACGTTCTCGAACTCCAAGAATAACACTACAATGCCCAATAAACCGCCACTCGAACTTTCTGGACGCTGTTATTCCATCCGGGGAATCTCGCACGCCCCCAAACGGTTACCATATCCCCGAGCTTCAGACTTCTGAGGAACCTCCCATCTCCAGTAGCAGCACCGCGACCATTTTCCTCGAGTTCTTTGCCCGCGCTAGACTCGGGATCAATGTCATCTGTCCATGACCACTCAATGCGGTGGTGTTGCCATTCATGCTCTGCAACACGATTACATTGAATCTTATGGTCAGCTATAGGGTGAAGCTGATGATCATACTCGGATTGATTCTCTTTTAGAGACGGCCATATCGGGCGTATGGCGCCTGTTGTTGGGACCTTCCTAGCACTATCCGAAGCTTTATCTTCGGACTTTTCGGTATCCTCATCTGAATCTAATCACAGTGTAAGCGAGCGATACTGGGTGAAGGTCATGCATGACATACCCCTGTGTGACTTATCGAAACGGTCAATGCCAGCATCAAACCACGTCCAAGAGGACTTGAAGGTGCCATGGGTGTCGACATCATGACTCCATCCTTGATCCCGACTAACGATATCAAACACGATCTTCCGACACGGTTGATCTAGTGTCGATGGAGGTCCCTCGACAAAGCGCTCAAGCTCTTCTCGGGGGTATTCTTCGCCCAGTTTGCGTGCGGGAGCCGCCTTTAGCCAGCGTTCTTTATCGTCCGAATGCCACGTAGAAAGCCCTAGCGGTTCAGTTCGTAGCTGAGATCTTGAGTTAGTATAGACAGTAGCAGCATCATTATGGTAGCCTTGTCTGGCATCTAGGGACTGACAAGAAATTGATTTTCATCATAACGGCCGCCGTGGACACTAAATTGTTTATTAGAGGTTGCCGAGTAGTCGATACTGGCCGCCGAGCATGCCCAATACTCAGCAAAATCCATAATAATGTCAATCAGCTCAGGCGGGAAGTTGGCGGTCTTCGCAAGAATCTCTTTGACTTCAGCACATTGTTTTGGCGTCGGCTCATGGGAGTTCTTCAGTTCGGGCGGCGGCTGAGGCGATGGGTTCCTCAAGGGGAGTCTCCGGAAAGGGATCCCCGCTCTGCCTCCACGGTTAATCATAGTGGGCGATTAACAAAAGCCAATTGTGAGTATGTTGATGCTGATTAGGGTGAATAGAACTGGAGATGGAATTAGAGCCTTAGCATATGCGATTGATGTATCAAATTCAGGGAAGGATGGAAATTAGGTACACCTGACTTATAAAAGAAACTGGTTGGTTGGTTACCTAGATAAGTTATGATACCAATATTACTACCTCTGGTTCTGCTCTGGTGCCTAGAAGCCCCTCCTCATTCCTGGATCTTGGTAGGCGCGGAAGAAGCCGATGACAAGGGGTTTCACTACTTAGGTATGATGACGGTCTACACTCCCTATTCTACTATTCTCTTACAGAACAGAGGGAAGGACAGAACCTTATGATGCTATTGTGGCTTGATCAGTCAAAGAAGGGTTGAGGCTGTGACAAGAGCCGGCCAGTACCAGCATCATAAGTATGCTTGTGAAAGTGACGTCATTGTCAGGTTCAAGATGGCCCAACAAGTACTAGCGCCAAAGGTGCCCTCACCATCTTGGCAATCACGTCCGATAAGAACGATAAGACCAAAAAGAACCACAAAGTGATACCTCGGTACCCAGGTAACATGTACTTGCCATCTTCTCCACAAAGCCCACAAGGCTTGCTAGAGCTTCCTTGCTGACCAATCCAGGCTGTGGTATAAGAGTCATCTCGGTGAGTTGTGCATTTGCATCGCAGACTTGCGGCTCAACAATCTTCAATCTTGTCTGCATCATGAAGGCTCAAAGGTATGGGATCGCAGCCCTTCGCCGGGCCTCGGCCTCTTTGCCATCACCGGCACCTAAGATTGCCTCACCTTGGGTCCTGGCAAGGCAAACACCACCGGCTGGCTCATTCGGCAACTCAAACTCAAGCCATGGGGCAAGACGGTTGTACTCACAGTCTCCTAACGCGGCTCAGAGCGAGGCTTCAAATCCCGCAATGGCGTTTCCTTGCCTCGATGCTCTGGAGACAAGGTCTGCAACTCTAGAGGCAAGGTCACTGTCGAGCGGGCCGGAACCCGCCTACACCGTTGGCGATGTTGAAGTCTTTCGCTATGAAGAACCGTTCCTACTTGACTGGGGTGGTGTTCTTCCTAGGTTCGAAATAGCCTACGAAACTTGGGGGCAGATGAACTCTGACAAGTCGAACGTCATTCTTCTACACACAGGTCTGTCTGCTTCTTCTCATGCTCACTCCACCGAAGACAACCCACAGCCTGGATGGTGGGAGAAGTTCATAGGCCCCGGAAAATGCTTGGATACTAATAAGTACTTCATCATTTGCACCAATGTTATTGGGGGTTGTTTTGGATCCACTGGTCCGAGTGACATTGACCCAGCAGATGGCCAGAGATACGCAACTCGGTTCCCCATTGTCACTATCGAAGATATGGTTAGGGCCCAGTTCAAACTTCTGGAAGGCCTGGGTGTAGAGAAGTTATATGCCAGCGTGGGTTCCAGCATGGGAGGCATGCAGTCTTTAGCGGCGGGCGTGCTGTTTCCTCAAAAGGTTGGCCGTATCGTCTCGATCAGTGGCTGTGCACGGAGCCATCCGTATAGTATTGCTATGCGCCATACGCAACGACAAGTCTTGATGATGGATCCCAATTGGAATCGCGGGTTTTATTACGGAAAGATCCCGCCACATGCTGGGATGAAGCTGGCAAGAGAGATCGCCACTGTCACTTATCGCTCCGGCCCCGAGTGGGAACAGCGATTTGGCCGGAGACGAGCGGATTCCACCAAGCCACCAGCCTTGTGCCCCGACTTTCTCATCGAGACATACTTGGATCACGCTGGCGAGAAGTTCTGTCTGACATATGACCCTAATAGCCTTCTCTATATCAGCAAGGCGATGGACCTCTTCGATCTCGGCCTTACTAATCAAGAAAACGCTACTCTGAGAAGACAGTCAGGGTCGTTGACAGGGATAAATAATGCTTCGTGTAGTCTCACGCTGCCAGATGTGCCTTACGCCGAACGAACAGATACCGAAACACCATTGGATGAGACCGAGATATCCGTTCCAGCTGATTCTCGACCGCCACAGGATCTCATTGCTGGGCTAGCTGCGCTTCGAGACATTCCTACGCTGGTCATGGGAGTTGCTAGCGATATTCTTTTCCCCGCCTGGCAACAGCGTGAGGTTGCCAACGCACTTCGACTCGCGGGCAATAGGAACGTCACCCATGTGGAGTTAAGTGAGGAGCAAAGCATGTTTGGACACGACACTTTCCTTCTTGATCTTCAGAATGTTGGTGGAAATGTCAAGAATTTTCTCGGATAGAAAAGCGAAATGTTGGCGGCATCTGTTATTGGCCGGTAACCACGACTGCAGCGCAACTGTCTGGTCAGCGGTAGCTCAGGATGATGATTTACTGAGCCTTGATTACTGGTAGATAATCCTCACTGCAACTTCCTGTTGTAGCAAGCGCAAACCTTTCGCATGGATGTAGTGATAGTGTTCGGTCATGTCAGCTGCCAGTTTACCTATTATCTGAACTCGTTACCCCTTTTCGACTTCGACCCAAGTTGTGGTGTTCACTCAGCTCGGACATGGTGGGGAGGTGCGCGATATATGGCTATACCCCATATAGCAATCTTGCGAAGGGCTTATAGTGATAATTGTACTCATCTACCTCGGGCCCTTGGATCTGCCCCTCCCCCTCCACGGGTCAAGTCGACGGATCAAGTCAAACGGAGCCCCGGCCCCACGCTGGAAGTACGAAGGAGGCATCAGGTGTCAACCTTTAAACTCTCGGACCCCTCGCCTCCTAGGTATTAGGGGCTTGAGTATCTGTATCATTGTACCCGTCTATTGGTTATCAGTTACCGGCTACCAGTCACTAGTTTCCAGCTCGACAGCGCCTTCCGATTTGATCTGTTCAGAAGGAGATTGGGAAGCCACCGGTGGCGCCTTGGCAAGGAAGAGAAAGGGCAACCTTTGTTGACAGAACACTGTTTGCATTCTACTTCCAGACCGTGGGTAAATTGCTTACCAAGCACTTTGCACGACCCGTCCCGTATTGTACTGGCCACTTACTGAGGTACATTTAGCTTTCTACCTACGTCGTTATCTTCTCTTACCTACCAGAGCCACTGGAAGCTACCTAGCTAGCTCACTCCTTCTGCGTCGACTTTGAGTTCGGGTTAGTCAGCAGTTTCCTCCGGCCACTTACCTACATCACACGCTCCCTCATCCAATCGGAGCGCGTTCCACCTTACGGCTTGAAGGCATTCGGACTTTGTGTGCTACCTTTCATCTACCTAGGTATTATCCCCTAATGCCCAGATTCACACTACTCGCCGAAGTACACATTCTGCTCATCGTGGTCATCATCATCTCCCTCATCGTTTGGAAATAATCTTGATCTCTTTCCACTGCAGACTTAGCAAGTCTAGCACACTTCCCCTCCCCCAAACACCACTCTAGACCCTTCATAGGGCCAGTACAAGAGTCGCTCCAACCTCTCCGTCGTACCTTCACACTGCTGGTTAGCTTGGTATGTAGTGCATCAGTAACCGGCTGTAATTTTATCCCTACCGCATCATCATCGCCCCAAGATCTAGGCAGACTACAAGCAACATGGATATTGCTACAACAGATCCTATCGTTAAGATAGAGCCCACGGATTCTGAGATGGAAGGCAGCACAGCATACAATGCCCTGGTCAAGGCTGAACCCGATCTCTTTGTTTCTGCAACCGATACCACCACCAAGTCTGGACTTAGCACGCCCGAGACAAAGAACAATGTCGTCATAAAGCGCGAGAGTGAAGACTCTCTGACCGAAAGCATTACAGTACCAACAGCTTTCATCAAAATGGAAACCCAAAAGACTGCTCGGGTTCTCAACAGTAAGTAAACCTTGCTATCATTTGTTCTTCGAACTGAAGCTAATGTATATTATGGTAGTGGGTGTGGGTGGTAATGAGGCACAGAGACTGGGTCGAATGAAAATCCAGGGACGAAACATTGTGATCTTATGCAATAAGAGTCGTGATAGTGCCGACCCTAATAGCGATAAGGAGCTGATGGATCGTTTTGCTGATGCCCGCTTATACCTTGATTGGTTGGACACTAACGTGGACATGACACCCCGAATCAATTCCACAACGGGAGTCGATTTAGTTCTTAAAAGGATTATCAAGCCTGAGAACAAGGTCCCTGAGGAACTTGTGAATAAGGCTAAAGAACTTTTAAATAAGTATGAAGCCGACAACTGGGGACAAGACGTTGTAACCGAAGATCCAATTGGAGGCTCGGACGAAAGTTCGAACGGAGGCCCCAATGGACAAATTGCTTCCGCTACCCAGCTAACCATCGGTGTGATTCAAGTCCCGGCTGATAATGATCCTATCTTTGGTCTTAACGGCATTATGTATGGTATCGTCACCGACAGAACTGGCAAGGGAACGGTTTACCGCATTAGAGCCGATCTGCCACGAAAGTCGCCCAAAGTGTATGGTGATAATGGCATTCCTCTAGGCTCCTGGTACCCTTTCCAGATATGTGCTCTTTTCTGGGGTGCACACGGTGCGAGAATGGGCGGCATCGCTGGTAGTGTGGCCACGGGTGCTTGGTCAATTGTAGTAGCTGGAACCTATGAAGATCTTGACACCGACGACGGCAATACGCTATACTATTCGGGCTCCAACAGCCATGACAACACGAACCCAAGACAAGCAGCTACGCCCAGCCAAGGCACCAAGGCGCTGCATGCGTCCTACAGAACTCGGAACCCAGTTCGGGTTCTTCGCTCTGGGGGTTCGTTCAACTCCCGCCATCAAAATCCGCACCTACCATCCTGTGGTTTACGCTACGATGGCTTATATCGTGTTGTAGGTTATCGACAGCGACTTAACAAGAAGGGTGGCCTGTATGACCAGTTCAAACTTGAGCGCCTTGAGGGTCAGACTCCTCTTAGTGAGTTGGAGCGTAACTTCCCTACTACTGAGCAGTAAGTACCAGAAATTCCCTTTTTGCCACTTGCTACATGATCTGTAAACCTCGAGCCTAATTTAACTATCCCAGGATATTCGCTCGTGATCGACTGCAGACATCAAGCTAAGGAGGGAGTGTAATAAAAATGGGGTAGTGAAATGACAAAGTTCAAGATTCAGGTATCAGTGGACTCAAAAGATTAGGCATGTTGTTTCTGTATTTGAAAAATCTTGCGCTCTGAGCGGCGCGCTCGAAATCACGTTAAACGTGGAATAGTACTGGATTGAGTCCTGGATGGAAGGACAAGTAGATATCCATAGTAGCTAGTTCGGATGAATGATAAAACAATCAACCTTGAAGCCTTTTCACACGCTCTATGTGCATTAATGCCGTTAGCTACATTACGTAAATGTTGAGATGTTACTTCAACAGCGTAGAGAAAGCCACGACCAGACGATATTTACACAGATCGGTGATAACGGGGAGAAGTCCGCTCGGAGGTAGAGTGGCAACCAACACCGGACATATAACTTACCAAACTGGGAAAAATCAGCTAATTCCCTGTCATGTTCAGATGCATTGGAGGGAAGACATTACTTGACTCGGAAGCATCAGATCAGCTCCAGGTTATTTCCAGTCAAGCTGGATGTGTTAGCACGAATATATTCACGGCATATTACGTGACGCCGGCTAGTCCGGCACCGATTCTTTCCCTTATCTCCTGCCATGAAATACCGAATGGCGACGATGGCCGAAGGATGATGATGATATTGATGATGAGGAAAGAGAGTAGAGAGAAGAGGGTAGAGCGAGTGGGTATGATGGCGATGGCGATGGTGATTGTGGAGTATAAATATGGGATGTTCGCCCTCGATGATGAGATGGAAGAGTTCATCAGTATCACGGCATACACTCATATACTCGAAGACTACGCATTCCAGAGATTTCAGTGATTAAATCATACCTGGATATAATTCTTTGCACATATATACATCAGACAGGTTCATTCTACGAAATAACTACGAATCTGAAAAAAAAAAATAAAAAAAACAAAAAAAAAAAAACTAGCAGCCATGGCCAAATACAACAAGCTCGCAGGGAAACACATCGTCGTGATCGGCGGAACGCGCGGAATAGGCCGCGGCATCGTCGAGGCCTCGCTCGAATCGGGCGCGCGGGTGACGCTCGCCGGCTCATCGCAGACAAGCGCAGACACAGCGGTGAAATCCATCAAAGCGGAGTACCACAACACCAACAACACGACGGGACAGCATCTCCTCGGTCTAAGCTGCGATCTCTCCGCCCAGGATTCCACGGAATCAGCCCTCGAGACCCTCCTCGCAACCGCAGCGGCTCGAAACGGAGAAGTCGACCACGTGGTCTACACGGCGGCAGACAGCCTCTCGCTGGGCGATCTGCAGGCCGTCACGCCCGCGACCGCGCTGAAGGCGGCGCACATGCGGTTCCTTGTCCCTGTGCTCGTGGGGAAGGTCGTAGAGCGCTATTTCTCACGCGCGGAGATGAAGGGACGTGGTGATAAGAGCCTTGTCCTTACGACGGGGGCGATTGCTTCGAAGCCTGCGCCTGGATGGAGCGTGATTGCGTATTTCGCGGGGGGGATTAATGCTTGTTAGTAGGACCTTGTTCATTCATTCATTCCATTTTCATTTCATTTCATTTTATCTTCCTCTTTTCTCTCCTTATGCTTCTCGCTTTTTCTTCTTTTTTTTTTTTCAATTGACTGAACTGACTGACTGACTGACTTGCGTCCCCAGTGACGCGCAATCTCGCCCTCGACCTCGCCCCCGTGCGCGTCAACGCCGTCGAGCCAGGCATCGTCAACACGGGGTTGTGGGACCCAGGGTACGCGAGCCTCGAGGAGCGCGAAGCCGGCCTCATGAAGATGACGGCGGGCCAGCCTGTCGGTAGGCCGGGGGCCGTCGAGGAGGTCGTCGAGGCGTATATGTATCTCTTGCGCGACGCCAATGCGACTGGCGAGACGGTGCGGACGAGGGGTGGCCAGCATCTGGTTTAGCTTGGTTAGTTTCTAATCGATCTGCGAAATATATTGAATGGAGCGGATTGAGGAGGAATTGATTGACTATAGATTAGATTGGTTTAGCTACGTGAAGGAATTCATGGTTATCTAGAGTGAATATAAATGTTCAGCTTACCAAGTTGTTTGCTTGCCTGCTAGCTTATGTCTCGTGGGATCAATGCCTAAAGACATGACTCTCGCCTTTGTCTGCCTACCTACACATGGTGAATATCCCAAGTAATATCAGGCAAATATCTATCCACCTGTATATGCTTTAATAGCAAAACGCACATAAGCAACCTACCAAAGAGAAAAATGAGTCAAGATGACAAGCAACTTATTCCACGCCGCGCCAGTCTCAATGTTCATATCTGCCTTAGGACTGACGCCATTTTCCTATTGATATAGTCCTAGACCAATATTTCCTCAGCGTCAACATTCAGGAAAAGTGACAAAAAATAAACAAAAGAACATGTGCAGACAACTTCAGGATTTGACTACAACTCAATGACAAGAGTGGGACTTGAACCCACGCGGATTGCTCCATGAGGAAACTGTGCTAAGGTGCTCCTTAACCTCACGCCATAACCAACTCGGCCATCTTGCCTTTGGAATTCGATGGAGGTGAGGAGGGCTATTGATGGTTGTATAGAGGCTTAGGAAAATTTGCCGTGAGGTGGGGCGTACTAATTCACAGCGGATCCAGGTGGACATCTATAACATATGTGGATATGATTTGGTCTAGCAATAAAATACAATATTGCGTGTACTTGTTGACATTGTGATCTATATGTTGTTGTAATAGTATATACACGAAACCACCTTTAAGATATTGATAGCTCATCAAAGGGCGATATCAAGGGGGTATCAGATCTGTTTCTCATAGGACTCGTAACGGTGGGAATCTCTAGTGTTTGATTACTACATGTAGAGTTAGTCGTCGTCAACACTGGTTGATTAATCGACCTGTGACGCCAGTCTGTGCTAGATTGCGGTATCTTTTCGTAGATACGCTAGAGGACATCGTGGACACGAGATTTGACACAAAGGAGTCTCGTCAATAACAGAGGACACAAAGGAGAGCCAAAGTATTGGATATGGGTAGAGGCAATTCTGTGGATTATAACCAACCAGTTTCCCGTCGGAATGACGCATTCAGGCTGACCAAATCGGCACGCCTCGATAGGCCGGAGAGTTGTAACTGTGAAGCACACGATATTGGACGGGACGGCCATATTGATCAAGGCTATAATGACGATGATGTCCACGGGAACTGTATCGAGGATGCTGTTGAAACTGTCCAGCCTGGTAAACGATCGGCTGGCCGCTTGGATGGCCGGCCGTATACAGTTGTCCATTCATTTGAGTTAGTGTCGGATACGATCCATTCTCTAACCCATAAGTCTGCCTCATTGGGAGTGAATAGCCTTCATAACTCGACCGATGTTTGAGGCTGGGGGCGTTGTAGGATATATAAGAAGGCCCATTGCCAAAGGCGCTTCGGTGGCTTGTTTGACTAGTCAATGAACTGTGTCTGCTGTGGTCAAAGGATGGCTCTTGGGAAGTTGCCGCGCCATAATTTGGGGTAGCAATAAGTGGCCATTGGTATTCTCCTGGCTGCACAGGAACACTCCATTGCATGGTACTAGGCATTTGAGAAGGTTGCTTCGGGTGCCCTTGACCTTGAATCTGGGTTGCGGTATAATTATAAAAACTTTCTTGACTTGATCGTCGGGATGAACTAGCGCGGTTGGTGTTCATCGGATGGTTGTAAGGAGGATAGCTTTGGACGCCTCCTCGACTAGATTTGTGAGACAGTGTGGGCGCAACTGGCTTAGCAGGAGTGGAACGCGGTCGAATTGGTGGAGGAACTCGGAGCTGGCCCATATTTCGCATCGCTAAACTCACAGGCGGAGTCCTAGAAACTGGATACTGTCCTGTAAATGATGGCTGACGAAAAGCGGTTGCGTGCTGTTCACTTTGACTTGGTAGACTACTGTGGCGAGCATGATCGTAAGGCCTTGAATCGATGCCTGCAGAGACGGATAGAGAATACGATCGCCCGTTCGCCGTCGCTGATATATCACGTCGCCCTGCCTCACGTCTGGAAGATGATGAGCTAGGATTGATGTCTTTTAACCTTCCCTGCTCCCATTGCGAGGTCTCATCATGTCCTGGCGTTGGAGCTGGAGCGCTTGGTGTCATGGCGACTGCATCCTCATCATCTGGTTTTGCCTTAGAAAGTAATGGTTTCCTGAGAATAGGATTCTTAGCAATGACGGATGATGCAGCGCGGGATATTGTGGAGCTTATTGAATGAATATGGAAGCTCGATTTGCGACTACGCATTTTGTCTTGACCTTTCTGGGCACTGGAACCATCAGTTTGAGAAGCTTGTGTGTCAGAGTGATGGTCTTGATTCTGAACCGTTGTGTTGGCGGCTGTGGATGTAGAATTATCTGGAGGATTCAGTACCGTTCCAGGGCGCTCATGCATTTTTACCTGCAGATCGCGAGGAACGGGAGGTATCCTGACGTCCATGTCGGAAGTTTGTGCTGCTGGGACTGCTAACGGCTTACGGGAACCGCTCAAAAAACGATGAAGTCTTCCCGAGTGTGGTGCACCGCTGGTGCTCGGAGATGAAGTCGCCATGGGGTTTGCCCCTGGGGCTGACTGGTGTGACGGCAGAAGTGTATGATTTACGGAGCTCGTAGTTGGGGGTTGAACAGGTTTCCTGGCGGGAATCTGCTTAGATACCCTTGTATAAGCATCCTTCTCTGGGACTCGAGGTGGCGGTCCATCAGGTGAAGACGGCTGGGGTTGCTCTTTATGGGGGTTAACAGTATTCAAGCCATTAGATGTTGAAATGTTACGCGGCAGGCTTACGGAGTCGAAGGATTGGGCTTGGACTGGAACTTCTTTGACATAGTGGGAATGACTAGTCCTTGGCGGCTCGTCGCGTTTCAAAGATGAAGAGTGAGTAGAGACACTGGAGCTATACCCGGAATCTGCCTTGGACAGAGTTTTGTGAGGGGCGGTGGATAGTGGACTTGCCACGACACCGCTATCTGATCGACTGATGTCTTGCAGCGTTTTATCCTCGGACCCAGTTGGCGGACGTGGCGGTTGTTTGGCGTCATGATCCAGGCGCACATTTAAAATCTCAACGCTATACTCTGGTGCCGTATCTTCGAATAATTCGTCCTCGACAGCAGATTGCCTACTAGTAGTTTGCAGCTCTGGCACTCCAAGGCGGAATTCACTTATTGAAAGTGAACTCAGGGAGAGCTCGAGTTTAGGTAGAAAGTCTACAGCGCTTTCACGTTCACGCGTTACATTGACGGATTTGCTAGCTGAAGTTAGAGAAAATACGGCATCTGATTTCTCATTCTGTCCGTCTTCAACCTCACTTCTAGCGTCAAAATAACTGCCATGCCCTATGGCGGCTGGCGAATTATTGCCAAGTAAACCGTCATCAGCAGTCTCCCGGGCTGGTGTTCTCGCAGGACTGCCATTCGTGATTCTCAGCGTGCCATGTTTGAATGCGCCTGTCTGTTTGTATTCCGTCTCACAAGGTGTTTCCACACGAGGTATGAGGCTCGGATCAAACGACGGAGGCGGAAGAGAGGGAAATCCTGCTCCTACATGTTCTGCAAGATCAGAACGAGACGGTGTTAGCGGTGGATTGAAGCTAATTTGTAGGCTCAAGGGTAGAGTTGAGTCTGCTGGTGCAGGTCGCGTTGCCACTCCTGGGGTCATGAACGACCTCCTGCGCATTGGTGTATAGAGTGAAACATCTGAACTGGTTCGAGGAAGAGCCATGGCGGCATCCACGTGAGTTGGAGGATAGGGGGTGGTGTAACTCTGTCGCCTGGATATAGCCCCTTGGAATTGAGGCTCCGAGATTATCGACTGATCTTCGAAGGGTGGCGCTTCGACGTGATTTAACATCCGCTGTGGTTCATAGGCAGATAAACCATGGTTTAATGAGGGGGTGGTCCTTGGTATGCTGTCATTTTGAGTTAATGATTACATTGCCTTTGATGCAGCCTTGCGTATTATAGGGGACTTACCCTGCAAGGTCCATTGCTTGTTCATAGCTTTCATCTGTGCCCATATAACCGGAACTTGTCCTACTCATTCCCCGATCGCGGCTTGAGCTGGCCACAGCCCCAGCACTCGGCACCCGTTGGCATACAGCCCCCTGAGAGTCGGATTGAGGAAATGGTCGGGAAGAGAAATCTTCAGCAAGCGCTGGGTCACCGTGGGGCACTACCGAATCATCCACTGTAGTGTTCTCGGGCTCAAAGCTGCGTGGAGACGGGACGGGTGTAGAGCTATGTGGTAGGGAAAGGCGCCTCCCAGGAGTAGAGGGAGGGCGCCGAATTATATCAGAAACACCGGTTTGATTCAACAGACCAGCTGCTGCAGGGTTACCAATACGAGGTTTCGAGAGCTTTTGGGTAGTCCTGAAGCCCTTTCTTGGAGCCTCGGTGGAGGGTGTATTCCCCATGCTGTTTAGATAGGATCATTGGTTCCAGCCGACGGGACGGCAGGGAGATATTGCTATAAGAAACTCATCAAGTCCATTCCGCAAAGTGTCCCGAGCGGGTGTCGGCGACTAATAACCTGACACGGCACGTAGATTAAGTGAAGCAGCCAGGAGGAGAAACAGGAGCGGGAACAAGCGCAGGAGGGCTTAAGGCTGGGTGTTAAGCAGCACGGGCCAAACAACAGACAAATGGCAAGCCCGGGTAGTTATCCCCCAGGAGTGCGACTGAGGCTCAAAGAAGTGGTTGGTAGGGTGGACGGCTTCGTGTGGAAACGACCAAATTCACTGAATGCGGCAAACGCCGAGGCTGGTATGTGGTTAGCTGCAGCGCGCTGGCAGCTCAACCTTGTTTCGCCCGGATGGAGGGAGTAGTAGCGTTGGAAACCTTTTTCCGCACACGAAGAAGCACAGAAACGAATGTATGTATACGATAATGTACAGAGAATTGACGCAGAGAACGGAAGCAGAGCCAAGGAAGAAGAAGCCAGGGCAATTGCTGGTGTTTATTAAGGGACTGGGGATTGGGATAGACAGCGAGCAGCCAGATTGAGATGGTTCCTGTGAACAACAAGATGTTTCGTCGTGAGACACCAGACAGACAGACAGAAACGGGAAACAGGCAGAGAAGAAAAAAAAAGATAGAATAGAAACGCAGCGACGCCGCCCCAGTGTAGAGATGACCAGCATCAGTCGGCACCAGTGCCGATGCGAGCAAGGAGGCTCCAACCGTCGTGTGTATCAAGTGTATGATGCACGTGGAGGATCGAAAGAGGTAGGTGAGCTAGGGGGGTGAGCTAGGTGCCGCTAAGGCCGACACGGTGGGGGGGGAGGGCCGGGTCGGAAGAGCCCTAGGGTGCGGCCAATAGGCGGGCTGGTCACTATAAAGATGCGGCATTGGGTGCGTTACCAGCTCGCTTGCCAGCCTGCTACAGGCCTGCTACAGGGCCTAAACTGCTGGTTAATGAAGCTTTAGTGAGTCTTAGTGGCTTCACAGTGGGTAAGTAAGTGCCCTGGTAGGTAGGTAGGTAAGCAAGGAGGACAAACAAAATCGAGATCTCGTTAAGAACGGCCCATAAATCTACGGGACGTGTTGAGCTCTACACGACGCTAATGGCTCGATGGGAAGTCGATGACATCTTCGAGCGCAGCTGCAATAGAAAACGGTTATACGCCCGCAGGATATAAGCCCATTTCCAAGTTTGCGGAGAAGCTCAAGCCGGTTAGCATATCTATAGGTGTCTATATAGAAGGATTTTATGCAGTATATCAGTGCCAACTATTCCCCAATCCGAACTGTCATGACCAGCCACTCGCTCACTCTCTCCCGCCTCTCCAGACTCTCCAGGCTCCCTCCCTCTCTCTCTCTCTCTCACGACACCTGCCAAGTAACAGGTTGTGCCAGTTTGTGACATTGTCATTCGAGCTACCGTAGTTACTTGTTTCTGTAGAGGAGGTAGGGGAGTCCCTTGGACGTGTTACACTACATGGCAAATGCCTCGTCATCAGCACACCTCCTCGGCCGCATCGGTCACGATCCTCAACTCAGCTTCATTTATTCTCAAGAGCTAGCCGCGACGATGGTGTACTCAGCTCGTTGCACTTCTTGAATTGCCAACCATCCTTGCCGGTGTCACTGAAACGTTAGGTAGACAGTAAGCCCAATACCTACTTTACATAATGGAACGCATGACAACCTCAATATAAATTGTTCATCAATAGCGCCAGCATTAAACTTGACATTGGAATTGTCTGCGTCTGGGGATCAACCTTCAGCTGACCCCGGACTCGCGACGTGTCTTCCATGAAGGAATGCGTGCGTTTTTAGCGTCTAGTAAATCGATACCAATACCACCGGCTCACCCAATCTACTTAAGTAAGTAAGTACGTACCAGTAAGTAGTACTGCAGAACACTGGATGCACCGTCGATCATGGTGCCATATTCACTGGCTGACGCGATTCAGTCCAATCGCTACCTTCCATACTGGCTATAAGCTAGGAAGCCAACAATCGACCACAAACAAACAAGAAGACGAGAGATTATCTGTCGTCATCCAGGAGGCCGACAAATGAAATGACCCATGGTTATATGGACCGTATTGGCCATAAGTTTTGGCCGAGTACTTCTGACCTCAAAGCATCCCACTGTAACATGCCCGAGTAAATCTGATCATTATCGCGATGCCAAGTAGCACCACGGTTCCCATATCATCGTATAACTACCCCTTCATTCCCAAACAAGTTTGAACTTGGTTTCTACACCGACACACCGCCCTCATACTATACTATGTACACGTCAGCAGTTCAACTCTACAAACTGCATCGCACCGAGCAAGAGCCGAAAGGGATAGACTACCTATGCCTACTCAGCGGTAATACACAATTCACTTGCCCTCGTTCCCTCCTCGTCCGGCGAAAACCAGGACCAGTAACCACCAAGAAGATGAATGCTCGGGTGATAAGCACTAGATAGCAACGAGCAAGGGATCCCAATCCGGCAAACAAGTCTTCCCAGCCAGCCAGCCAAGGCGGGACATACTCTGACATACCTAGGACATGGGTGGCGTAAATGCTCCGGCTTGTTTCAAGACAGCCTTGACATGCCAGTCGAGCCAGTCTTCGCAGGATTCAGTGAGCTTCGCCTTGTGGAGAAGTTTCCTTTACGCCTTGCAAGAAAATCTCCGATTGCCGGCCACTATGTGGACTAGGTAATGTAATGGCCATATTCGCAGATTATGAGCAACGTTGCGCGCATAGCTACTGTACAGTTTCATTTTCATCTGTCTACCGACGCACAAGCATGTATGTGCATTCGGCATCTCAGCATGCAGCATGCATCTTGTAAGTAATCTGCAGCCCAGCATTTCATACAGGTTCTCTAGAGTTGCACGACTAGCCCGTGAGCTGAAAGACGATTACAGCCACACACCCCTCATTTCAATGATATATATATGTTTCCAGATCATCCGTGTCTCTGTCACTTTACTCGAGCTTTTAGAATGCGAGAATAGAAACAACAAAGCATTGGTAGTCATCAATGCATCTGATTTTCTTCGTGGCCTTGGAGATCATACAATCTAGGCCCGGCTGGGGCTATGAGCCAAGATGTTCTGTATCTGGGGTCATAGCCCACACCAGCAGAAACCGTAGCTCTAAGTATGGTGCATACGACGCAACGCCGAAGAGTCGGCACATCTCATCATCTGAAAACCAACCAATCGCGAATAACACTTTTTCCGGCCTCCGAAAGCCGCCAGTGTCGCGCGCATACAATCTAATGACAGTCAAACTACCTAATTACAGAGGTCCATAAAGATTGGCACCTTCTACATACATCTTCTGAGATTAGAGGTATTCTTTGATGGACACAATTCCCTTGTCGGGGATTTATGTGTGCATTTAATGTGAGACGCTTTCCGCCGAACTTTCCACACTGTACATTACCTAGATCATACGCCATTCCAAATAGCCGCGGCGGCAAAACAACCCGCCCCCCGTGCCGCGAATATACCCCCCTGGGTAGGAGGATATCATGCCGTACTAAGCCGGGATTGTTGAATTAAGAAAGCGCATACAAATAAGTGAATAAGTTTCTTGGGAGGGGTGTTTGACATGCCTTGTATGAAAGAAAGACAAGAACATACCTTGCAGCTGTCAATGCAATGCTCACCTAGTTTTTCGTTTTCAGTTCGATGCTTATATCAGGCCAAAGGCTGACTAACACGAGAACTTCACGAAGACTCCCCCTCGCTCACAGCAGCACCGGGATTTACATAATGGGTAACTTTCTCATAACATCAGGATAAGATCTAGCATATTACGAGCAATTTCTACTTCTGTGCCATGTTTCTGAATCTCAATATAGCTTAAACACGAGAGATATCTCTTGAATTGAAAGAATGGAGCGGTCTAGGTCACGTTACTGCCCCCTTTAACATGTGCGCTTCCTGCAAGGTTCTTAATCATCTAACAAGGCACTCTGGCTTAACTTACAAGATTTCCCGAAACTTTAATCGCCCATTTCCCATACTCGTTACAGATGTAGATATCACGTGTCCTGTCCGCTGTGTAAAGTGACCTCCTCCGAAGATCCAATAATTAGGCCCCGTGACCTCGCCAATAAGGCAAGTACCGGACTGAAATTATCAAGATTTCTGAGGACAACGTGCTACAAACAATGCCTCGCGCAAAATGTGGTCCGGCAACCAGATAAGCTGAGTATCGCCGAGTCCGTGGCTGCTTACGTTGAACTTTCGGCGCAGAGAAGAATGGGTGTAGTGATGCTAGAGCCTGTAGCAATATCAAGCCCCGAGTTATATTGTGATCATGTAGTCTACTCGCCAGCCGCGAATAGAGTTTGGTACGCATTGAGGGATATATACCTAATTACTGCTGCCTTTCGTATCGAGAAGAAGAAAACCAAGCGCACCAGTGGCCGAGTTGGTACGGCCTAGCGAAGCATAATATATGTTTGTTATAACAGCGTTGAGAGCGTCTAGTAACCTTATCCTGCAGCGTTGGGCACCGAGGGTTCGATTCCCTCGTTGGTCGAAATTTGTCTTCTTTTCATCTTTTTGTCTGATCTTATTGTTTTGTTGATTTTTTATCTCGTCTTCTTATCCTGCTTCCGTAGAGAGGGAAGGAAGATAATCGCTACGCCGATAAGGCTCTCTTTATTATGCTCTCCAACTTTGAACTTGTTATAACTCCGTCGATATGTCATGTTTTCATTTACCTACTGTGCAGTATCCACGTCAACCGCCTGCATGTTGTGGCTCGGGGATCAAGGTGCTGTATATATAGTAAGAAGGAATTAGTGAAGATAGCTCCCTGCTCCTTATGAATATACCTAAACAGGGGATTTGTCATAACTTGTATATATGCTTTAAAACTGTACTGGAATTGAATGATTCAATTCTCATGAAAACCAATGATCTTCATCTCGCCAATCTGTCTACTCTCTCGCCATCAACTAAGAATGCCTATCATTGAACTAAGGGCGAGTATCCGAGGCCTTATCTTGGTGGACATCTAGAGCTACTGATCCTCATGCCATAGAATTACATATGATAATCTCAAACTAGTGCTGACGATACATAGGGACTGATATTCCAAGGCACCTCGACCTGACGCTCTAGCACGAAGTCAAGAATGGATCCCGCGATGAAGTAATTACAATGGATCATTATGACAAAGGGTCCTCATTATTGGAAAATCATGAGAGATTGCGCAGATTGCCAATTATTTCGAGCTTTTGGGTCTAGGCATACGGGCGAGTGATATTTTGCAATTGTAACTCCTAGCAGTAAATACCAATGGCTCAAGACACAGACTATATAGATCGGCCATGCTAGGACAGCAAAATGATCATACTTTATAAAGTATGTCTTTTGGGAGCTGTTCCATCATGATCTTATCGACGGCATTGAGGTTAAAATGTCCACATTCGACTAGCACCCGTCTGAGATCATTCAACACGACCGTCTATGACCCGGACCTAGCTCCCTATCAATATAGAATGATAGCCACTTCCTTTGCTATTTCTCCCCACAGAATGGTTCATGAGGCTAAATTGTTCATTCCGAAAGTCATACCATAGCATCATCATCACTACTAGAAGTTCCTCGACAATACCATCATCAGCCAAGAGATCAAAGCCTCTACTCCCAACAACAGAACTGACTCGCGGTGATTCTACATCGTGTAGTACTCCTGAATAACTACGACCTTGCTGTTCCCGATGAGATAGATAAGCTGTGGATGGACGTACATCCATGTCTGAGCTTGAGTAAGACACTGCCGCACATGCGCTCGATTAGGATACGCATGGTGTCTGTTTTCGTATATCATTCCTCGGCGATACATGTACATTCCGCGACCAGGCCCGCGTTCAGCCAAATATGCTCGAGCATGAGCATGAGTATTGTACGGTGTAACCATCCATGATCACGGTGTAGCTAGCCTATGAGCAGTCGTGGGAGCGCTTTGGAATTTACCCTTTGTGTGTTTTTGGTCCGTCTCAATCGTCTCACCACTCAGTAGAGGGAACGCGGGATATAGCATATCCCTTGATTGGGAATTTCATTTCCCGTCTTGTTCTATGATGAGACTCTTTGATCATGTTTCAGGATGTGGCTGAGTGGAGATGAGCTGGTTATTCATTCATGTGATAATTTCAACTCGTGACTAGCGACAACGTGTTGTGTGATCCCAACTCTTGATGTTGTACATTACTTGGTAAGTATATGCATGTGAGACAAAGAACACAAGTCTGCATGTACAGGCTTGTGAGAAAGTAGGTAGTAGAGATATCTCTCAATTGGCCACCTCGCTTCTCATCTCATTCTAGGTAGTCTATTGACATATCCAAAAATATAGGCTCGAAGAATCTGGCACTGTTTCGGGCGATAATTCTCATTAGACTGAGAAAAGGATGCTACGGCGTCCTTGGTTACCATGGAGCGGCGCGCCTTTGACTGTGAATGAGCTCAGTTGCTCATCACATTGAGATGGAGTGAATCAAGCCATATACTCACTCCATGCTACTCCTAGCTCCTGATTTGAGGTGTTATTATAAGGTTTCTTACTGTATTAAGAAGCTGGCGTGGTTGGTCAATTGTTTTCAACATAGCCTGTATGACATAGTTAAGTACTTTAAGGAGGCGTGCTTCAAAGCGCGATACAGCAGATGTCTATTCTTGACGATAGCTTCTATGGAAGATAAATTCTTCTCATCCTGGGAACGAACATATGTTCACATGTCGCCACTGTGGAGTGGCGCAATCAACAAATACTATGTTAACATGAGACCTTAGAATGGTCAGAGTGATAGTTTGAAGATCGACTACCAACGCATACCGTGTGGCAACTGCCTCACCAGCAATGCATACGAGCACGATCACAGCGGCGGGTCTTGCGGCATCGAGAGACGTCTAACAGAGCGTCACGAGCGCCAGGTAGGGCACAATTGATCGTAGACGCGATGTATTCAACAACATTACAACAAGAGCCTAATCCTCTCGTTCACCTATAACCATCGTACAGCCTGACGGCCCAATCCAAACCTCGTGAACACGGCGGGGATCGACGTCGACGCGAGCGCCGGCTGAAAAGGTCTCCTTGGTCGGGGTTTCATCTTTGGGGTAGGTGATGGTGAGGCTGCCCCGGATGATCAGGTGAGTAGCCAGACCATTATGGCTGTGCGGGCGATAGTATGCATTGCTGCGCATGCACAAGCGGTCAGCTAGCCTCGTCTCTCTCTCCCTCTCCCCCTTTTCTCATTTCAATTTCAACCTAGTGGAGCTGTGCAAGCGAGGGAGTGGGTGAGTGAGTTTGAGTTTATGACGTACGGGGCATCTGTCCATGTGTAGACGTCTGTAAAACCCCATGACCGCACCTCGTCTTCATACTCCTTGGGCGACTTTGCGGGGGACGTCATGTCGGGCATCGTTCCCAGCAGTCTAGAATTCCCCGTGTGATTCACACTCAACAGGCTTGGAATTGAAGAGACGACGCCCCTCACTCGCAGGTGGGCGCAGACAGGTCGTTGCGGGGATCGATAAGTAGGTGCCAGGAGTTTCGAAGTCGGTGAGACAATGAGGGATAGAGGACACTGACTGGCACGGCGCATATGGTGTAGGTACCTTAGGTAGGTAGGTTTGCAGGTTGGTTGGTGGTGGCTGTGAGGTGCTGGATGTGACTCTTTGGGAGACGGTGACGTCGTTGGGGTGGTTGAGAGCTGACGGGGATGCCCGAGTATATGTACTGCTTGCTGGTCTGAGGCCGTGATCCAGTAACGGGTCGGCTCGGGGTTTCACACATTACGGATCGATAGTTGTGCATCACTTTACACCAAACAGAGTACAATCTACTACCGGTATCTATGTAGGGAGCTACATAGGTTGGCACGTGCTGCTACTCCTACTTACAACATCTGTAACACTGTTCAAGGAAAACATGTTTCCAGACTCACGCTTTCACACTGCGAGATTGTACTTGCATAGGTAGTATAAGTAATTAAGGTGAACTTGATAGGTAATTATTCGAAGGGAATCAAGCTCCACTGTCAAAGGTGTAGAGTGACATGTTAGGTCAAGTATATATGTACTTACATATAAGTACCTAGTTGATTTGCTGATGTGTGAAAACCCGAGCCGGTTGGAGTGCCCAAGGCCCGCTAAAGTGAGACCACTGACCCGCCTAAGCGCTGCGGGTCTGAGACTTGCAGCGTTCCTACATCTGCTCTGATCTGCTCCAGTGCTCTCTGCCAGTCGGGTGGCCCTGTATCCTCGACCCTTACTCGATTCCAATCCGTCCATATGAGAGGCCCAAATCATCGACGAGCACCAGCTCAGCCTCCATGCAAGTGTGTGCTGGATTCTCTGTTTTCCATCCATCAGACCGAATCGCACGCTGGTATGACTAGCACTGCCCACGATGTCCCTGCATGCCATGCGCACCGTCATGTCAGCGCCGACCAACGTCGCAACGACAGGGTGAGATGGAATGATGATTCATTGACCGTCGCTTGCCATTGCCTTTCTCCCCAGCACCTCCTCTTCTGCTCCTCTCATACCGGTAGTACAATACAGTACGTAATGTACAATAGGTGAGCCGAAAGAATTAAGCAATTTAGCAAATCGATTAAAACTTAAAGCAAAGTGTTTATTTTTATCCAGTCGACCTGTCTAGTTTCCGCCCCCATCCAATCAAGGTCCAGTCTACACTCCATCATCGTATCCCCATTGGCCTTGGAATGGGTGATCTTCTTGTTGACTTGGGTCCAAGCTGGAGCTGATACATGCTATTAGTACCTAATAGTACATAGTTACTTTGATGCAGTGTAGGACATCTGGACTCGACTCCACAAACCTGACGATCCCTGCAAACAGAACCAACTCAGCCCCAGAGTCATTCGCTTTAACGATATGGGTTCCGACTACCTATTGAGAACATAAGCAAGTAGTAATTGAGAGAAAACATAGGTACACTGAATCCCCCAGACTTCCAGTATGATGAAACGTCATACCCGCATCTCAATTCATCCTCTTGCGGAAACTCCAGCTACTGCTCAAGTCTCGTGCCTCCAACTACCTAGGTACATCATCGACACTACACTACAGCCTTACGTACATGAACGAGTCCCCTTTAGTGGCACCATAGCCGGGTTTTGGGCCCTTGGCAACTCCTTGGGCAGGTTGACTAGCTCGACTAGTTATCAATTGGATTCAGACTGGCACAGACTGGCTCCCGTGTCTGCTCCCGTCTTCCTGCTTGGTCGACTCTGGTCGAGTCTGTAGCAGGCCTGGTGTCAACCGTCGTGGTGGTGATGGTGGTGGTGGTGTAGTGGGGGCCGTACCCGTGGAGCTGGGTTGACTTGGGCCTGAGTGAGGCTAGCCCGAGCTGAACCGCCCTAAACCCCCTGTTCAGACGGCTTTGGTTACCCTAAAAGGTGCACTATCTCCACCATATCTTACATGTACAGCAGCAGCCCTTGCATTTATCTACGCCCATCCCGACCTACAGCTGGGTTATACCTATATTCTTCAAGTTCTTGTCAGCACCATCTTTCTATCTTACCTACTAGCTACGACCAAAAAAACAACAACAACCTATTCCTACAGTAGCTTCTTGATGTGTTACCGACTTGACCATCTACTATGACATTCGTTGCGGAAGACTCAGCTCTCGCCATCGAGCGCCCGTCGAGCCTCCCATTCGTGCTGTACGAATGAGATTCAGAGCGTAGTCGCTGTGCTCTGTGAAATCGTTAACGAAACCTCCTCCTTTTTCCTCAATACCAGGACCGCGATCAAGCTCCAATTATGTGTCTCAAGGTGCGATTTGTTTTGATCTCGCTGCCTTTCCCCCTTATCTACTCTGCACTCTTGGTGCTCCTGCCTCTGGGATACAGTACTGATCTGATGCTTTTGCAGATGTCTAAACCCCGGGCTACCGCCCCGGCTGGGCCGTCGCCTAGCCGTCGCCACACATTACAGGTTCATGGCACCGAAGCCATCTCCTCGCTCAAACGTGCAGTAAATTTAGCACTACTCCTTGCTTCCCCGGCGGCTATACACCTTGACGGCGACGGATTAAAGAGAGACCTTTACCTGAGTGCCACTCTTCAACGTTCCATTCGAAAATTATTTAGTGATCTTTGTCGCGGACAAGCTACATTAGACCGTAAATCTCTACAAAACTTCCTAGAGGTTGAACAAGGCGAGGCACAGGACAAGGTTTTAGGGACACTTACCGAGGACACATACAAATTCGAACAGTTCCTTGAGGTATGGTGGAGACAATTTGGTCTCGAAATCGAAAACCCCGTTTTTTCGGACAAGGACTTGACGAAACCAATCACCAATTATTTCATCGACAGCAGCCATAATACGTACTTATCAGGTCACCAATGGAAAGGGAAAGCTACAGTAGAAACATATAAACGCGCCTTACGCCAAGGGTGCAGATGCGTTGAGATAGATGTCTGGGACAACGATGCCTCTCCGTCTCGTGATAAGTCATTAGCAGGGTCCACCAGAGACAGTCCAAGATCAGAACGCTCTGTGAGGTTCTCAGCGAACACTTTGCATACGGCAGGGTTTCATATCAAGAGGGTCGTTGACAATAAGATCGAACGGACGCGAAAATTCCTTGGCGTTGAAAAGGTCCACAGTCATAGCCCGAGATGTAGCAAGTTCGATATCTCAGGTCCATCATCTGGCTATGGGAATGGGCTCGCCCTAGGTCAACCCGACGCTGACGCCGACTCCGACGAGACCCTTGGTAGCCAGTATGGTACAAGTAGAAGGGACACGGCTTTGACAAGAGACGAACCAATCGTCATGCACGGATACACGTTCACTCAGCCGATAGGCTTCCGTGAAGTATGCGCCGCGATTCGCGAGGCTGCTTTTGAAACAACAGACTTGCCCATTATTGTGAGCTTGGAAGTGCATGCCCTCGCAGATCAGCAGGAACGCATGGTTGACATCATGAAGGAAGAATGGGATGGGCTCCTTGTTGAGCGACCTTTTGAAGCACTTGTCAACGGCACCATGCCGAGACTCGATGAGCTGCGCAACAAGATCCTCATCAAGGTGAAGAAAGCCACTTCGAGCACAGAGAATCCGATGGCGGTAGGCTCCTTATCTCCAAATCTCAGTACTGTGGACTGTGATTCTGGTTCTGGACCAGAAGACGATCGATCACCTAAGCGGCCTCCGCCGAAAGTGCCCATTTGCGAGAATCTAAGTAGCCTGGCGGTATACACTCACAGCGAGCATTTCGTGAATTTCGAGTCGTCGGCGGCCAAAATCCCTTCTCACATATTTTCAATAAGTGAGAACAAGATACTAGAACTGTGGGAGTCGAAGCGAGACGAGCTATTCACACATAACCGCCACTACTTCATGCGGGCCTATCCCAAGGCCACCCGCGTAAACTCGTCGAACCCTGATCCTACTCAATTCTGGCGAAAAGGCGTACAAATGGTGGCAATGAACTGGCAAAAATGGGATGAGGGTATGATGCTCAACAGAGCCATGTTCTCTGGTGAAAATGGTTGGGTTCTCAAACCGGCTGGTTATCGTAGTCACCTCGATGAGAACGATTCAACTTGTCATCTTTCTCACCGTGCATTCGACCTCATTATCACAGTTTTCGCTGGGCAACACATCCCTTTACCTGAAGATATGCCACGTCACAAGTCACATTCATTCAGACCTCTAGTGAAGTGCGAACTTCATGTTGAGAAACCAGAAAAGCGGTCTGGAAGCCCTGGGGAGGGAGGTATCAGGTTCCGCTCCATTGAGTGGGACAAGCAGACAGGTAGCGGGAAGACTGATCATCCGGAATTCGGGGCCGACAGTCGGGAGCTTTGCTTCAGGGATATCCCTCGGGTCGAGGAGTCGCTTAGCTTTGTCAGGTAAGGATATTTTACTGTTCTTGAGTAACACTGCTTTCCATTCAGTTTCCCCTAATAACTTGTATCCCCAACACCGAACATTTGCACCGTGATCACAGAGGTACCCAAGTTTTATCACCATCTCTCATACCAAGAAACCACCTGTCATATGTAGGTATCCGTCAAGCGACGAGAACCGCTCGATCTCCATCTGGAATTTGTCCCACGGCACCAGGCCGAGCCCATGACAACGGCCGAGTATATCCTCGTGGGCTGACCATCGCGAACGATTTTCCTTGATCCCATACCCGACTATCCCCCTTTCCTATCTATCACCTATTATTCGACTGTCTATGCTCGCACAGTCCCGTCATGATTCCGCCATTGCCAGCTAACATTTCCATGAATAGGTTTCGTGTTGAACATGAGGAATCACGGTTCATACCTGGTGGGGATCTTGCGGCCTGGGCTTGTATTCGCTTGGACCGCCTGGCGACTGGTTTCCGGCTTATTCCGCTTATTGACACTGATGGTCGAGACTCCAAGGGCGTTCTGCTGGTGAGGGTGGCGAAGAACTATCGATTATAGGTGGCCCAGCAGAGGGGCCGTCGGGATGGTTCCCTAGGCGACGCTTGCTCACAGTCACCTGCAATGTTGTGGTTGATTGAGTATCTGCGGAGCACTTTGTATCCTGCCCTACGACTCTTGAAGCATCCCTACATTTGCCTAGCTGATGCCACAGTAGGATCCGGCGGAAGCTCCGATCGAACCACATCACTGGGATACAGCCAGAGTCACATTTCCTATGTTTGTATTTGTGTGGGAATTTTAACAAACATCGTTGGCATGCATACCATATTCTTTATTCTTTCTTGCTTTTTTCTGTCGTTTGTCTTTTGTCGGATAGCTACTTGGAGTCATCACTCGAAACGGGACGGCATTGGATGGTTTGGGATACCCGAAGACGGCGACCTCACGCCGCTTGCATTTGCATTTTACTGGAGCAAGTCTTTTGTTTTGCCGTGTTTGGTGTTGCTGCTGCTATCCTGGCTTATTGGGCTGCTGAGCAAAGCAGCTTACATCATTCTCTGTGCGGAACCCACTCTGTATCTTGGTAGTCAGTCAAATCAGTCAGTCATAGATAGAGTAACTTGGAACAGGATATACATCCTTAAAACAGACAAATGAATCACATAAATCCTATGTTGTGATGATGATGAATGATGTCAACGCTATGTTTACATGTATGTATGTTTGTTAGGACACGTAGGCCCCGACCTCAAGGGTCATTAGCCGGATATTCCTCAGACCTTTGACCGATAGGGTCTCAGACGTCTGACTTGCTGGATTTGTGGATTTGTATAGTTGTAGTGTTCTCGATCTTGTAGAACGAACGGAGGAGCTTGTTCTTATTAGCGTACCTAGGAGAGTTTAATTTGATGTATTGTAGCTCTTTGTATTCTATCGCTGGGAGGAATAGCTTAGTGACGTTTGATCTCGAACGTCAAAAACGACGCCGTTAGACGTTCGAGCAGTCTAACGGTTATTATATAGCCCCACTTACGTTCAACATTTGACTAGTAGATATGTAGATATAGTAGTTTTATTTTAGTTACCTGGATATTGATTGAGGTCTAGTCCTTTATCGCTATTGGATTGTGGGAAGTAAGTTCGATGGGAAGGATTATCTAGAGATATAGTTATATCTAGGTATATTTGATATTTCTCAAAATTTGAACGCCGTAACATGAATTGTATGTAGTTCATGATTCTTCTAGCTAGCTGAATGTGTAATGTATCTGCATACTTGGTTGCAGTTTATTCATTCAATTGTCCGGGTTACGAACGAACGAGTGAGTACATCTTATGATTGAAGAAATTCGGAGATCACTCGGCCCCGCCGGAAAGAGGTGAGAAGGGGAAGCCCCCCGTCATTGTGATGATGGTATACGTACTTCACTCGTGTGCAGGAGGCTAGATTCACAGCGGTATAGATCGGTCCAGAAGATGGCTTGGTTGCTAGAGATCAATGTCTGAGTGTAGTTATGTAATTGTGCGCATCTATCTGTCTGTTTTCTATACGAGCTACGCATTATCTTTTGTCAGAAAGGGAAGGCGGTGATACTTGCGTTCTATATACTGGAATGCTGGGAATCTGTATATAAGACCTTCATCTAGCTAGAATAACTATATTGTAACTTAGACTTTTAAATAATCTAATGGGATTATATATATTACTTTTGATAGGTTATAAGCCCGGATATTTATTTAAGCGTATCTTTAGCTATTAAGGGTTAAAATTATACTTTATCTTTAACCTTTTACTATTTATAAATATAAAATAACAATATACATTAGAATTTTACTTTATTAATCCTACGGATAAAGATTATATTAAAATATTATTACTTCGAACGATAGTTAATAAGGCTAGGTTTTAAAGGCTAACTTAAAGAATTTTCGACCTATTAATTCTTTAAAACAGATAAAGGTTAAATAAATTATATATAACCAGCTATTTGGAAATTCCTAATTTAACCTTTTCCTTTTAATAATTATAGGAATAATTATAATTATATTATTAATATTTAATAATAAAAATGTTATTAAATATTTATTATAACCTTTATAATTAGGTATAACTTTAAGCATTTAATATTATTTATTTTTTAAACATTGAAGCTTTTCTTTATTTTATATATAAAGTTTTAATATAATTTAAATATCTTTTCGATTAAAAAAATATAGGTAATTAAAATATTAATTTAAATTTAAATTATATTAATTAACTACTTTTATCTTTATTATTATTATTAAAGGTATTTAAAGTTTCTTTTTACCCTTTAATACTTAATAATTAAGATCTTTTTAACTATAAAGTTAATATTTTATTTAATTATTAAACCTTAAAATTAACTACTTTAAAGGACCTTTTTATTAATTTTAATACCCCCCTTTTTAATATTAATTTTTAAGTTAAAAAATCTAATTTAAATTTACCCTTTATTTTAATTAAAAACTTTTAAGGTAATTACCTTATAAACCCTTTTTTATTAAATGCCCTTTTAAAAGATTTATATTAATAATATATTATAATATTAAACTTTAAAAAAAAAATTAATTAGGAATTATTAATCGTTGCTTAATTCTATATTATAAAACCCCTTATAGCTATTAACCTATTTATTAAATTAATTAAGCTAACCCTATTAACTATTATTATATTACTTATAATACCAATAATTAATTAAAATATTATTAAATAGTATTAAGGAGTTTAAAAAGGTAACCTTTTTTAATAATTTAAAATAATAGTTAAAGTGGAATTAAAACATATAAAAAAAATTTAGCATAAATCTAATGGATATTTATAATTAATGGAATTAAACCAGCGTTTCTAAGTAACGTTTTTAAAGTTAAGTTAAAAGCATTGTTTTATTATTAATCCCGCAATAAAGTGCGTGGAAAATTCTAACTATATAGGCATTCCAGCTAATCCTTAAAACGTAGCGCCCCTGTTAGAAGCGCCCTTATAGGTGCGCTTCTGCCGGGGCGCAGTGCGCCCTTATCAGGGGTGCACTGCGCCACTAGCTAGAAGCGCTGCGCCACTGGCAAAAGCGCTGCGCCATTAATGAAAGTACTACGCCGCTCTATCACACACCCCCTAATTAGACAGCATCGCTATATAACTAACTACTTAACTTCGGCGCTCCGTATAACTAATAAACTATAACGCACCTAATACTTCCTTTATATATTTAAACCTATTCCTACCTTTTTAACTTTAAAGGCATTTTTACTTAATTTCCTTTTAATATATATTTAACCCTTTATTAATTAAAATAAATAAAATAACTTAAATACCTTATACTTTACTATTTATTAATATATTTACCTTAATTAATATTCTTTAAATTTATAACGTTAAATTATATAATTATTTTTATATACTATTTATAATACCTTACTTTTAATATTTATTATAATAGCGTTTAAAGTTAATATATAAAATTTATATTATTCATTATTTAATATTTATTAAAATAACTCTTATTATTTATATTTATTAAATATAACATTTAAAATTAATATATTAATAAATATTTTATTAAAAAGTATTATTATTATATAAAGTTTTATTATTTATTTATTTAATATTATTATAATAATTATATATTTAAAAGTATAATATATAAAAAATATATATCCCCTTTAATATTTTAAAATAAAGCTTTTTCCCTTTTCTTTTTCTTTTTTATTTTTTTATAATTTTTAATATATTATATAATATATATAATACCTTTTATTTTATAATATATTTATTAACTTTTTACTTTTTATTAATAGTTAAAACTTTATTTAATAAGTTATTTTTTTTATATAATATTATTTTCCTTAAAATATATATTTTTTAAAAGTATATTTATTATAATTTAATATTATTTATATTATTAATATTATATACTTTTAAAGTTTAAAAAATTATATTAATATATATATATAAAAATATTATTATAAACTTTTTCCTATTTTTATTTTATTAACCTTTCTTTTTTAAAAGAAGGTAATAATTTTAATATATAAATATATTTTTATAGCTTATTTTTAATTAATTCTTATAAAGTATAATATATTTTTATTTAAAGTTTATAAAAAATATAATATAAATATTAATATAGGAAAAACTTAATATAAATTTTAACCTTCCCTTTTTATATTTATTTAATTTTAGCTTTACCCCCCCTTTTTTTTTTATACTTATATTACCTTTATATCCAGCTTTTCCCCTTTATTTATCTATTCCTATTATTTTTATTATTATTATTATTAATAATAAAGATAAAAATAAAAATAAAAATAATAATAATAATAATAAAAATAATAAAAAAAAAGAAAAGAAAAAAAATATTTTAATTATTATATATATTATTTATACCTTTATTTACTTTTATTATACCTACTTCCTTTATTACCTTTAGCACCTAGTTACTAATAATACTAAAACCTACCCTAATTCCCTATAATTAATATGCTTAATCCTCCTTTATAAAAAGGTTAAATATTTATAAATAAATAGTTAAAAAGGGTTTTTAATACTTTTAATATTAAAAAAATTATAAATTATATATACTTATATAAATATTTTAAATATTTCTTTTTTATTATAAGGTATTTTTAATATTTTTAAATTAATAGTATAAAAAAAATTAAAGTAAAATTATTAAACTTTTATAATTATAAAGTTTATAATATATATTTAATTAAAATAGTTAAGCTAATTAATTTTATAGCTTTTATTATACTATTATTATTATTATTACTATTATTACTACTTTTTTAACCCTTATAGTTAATAAAAATATAAATTTAATTCCTTTCCTATAATTCTTTTAATATATTTTAATTATTTAATAAACATTTAAACTATTTAAAAAGTTTATATAGCTTTTTATAAAGCATTTTTTTAAAGGATACCTTTATAAAAGTTATTAAATTTTATTATACTATTTATTTTTTAAAATAATAAAAGAAAAAAAAAATAAAGAAAAATGTTACACCTTTTTTTATTAATTAAGTAATATTTATTCCTAGTACTATTATATTTAATAATTTCCTATCCTTTAAAAATAAAAATAAAAAAAATAAAGAAAAAGAAAAAAAAGATAAACTTATTATACCTAATTCTTTTTTTTAAAAAGGATATTTTCCTTTTTTTCCTTTTCCTCCTATTATTATACTATTATTTTTATAAAGTATAATCTATTATTTATTATTTTAGTTTAATTTAAGTTTTTTTTAAATAAAAATTAAAGGGGGCTTTATACCTAAAATTAATTATATATTTATTTTTTTATTTATTTTTTATAATTATAATACTTTTATCTTTTAAATTAATAAATACCTTAAAATGCTTAAACTATACTTTTAATATATTTTTAATAAATCTATTAATAAGCATTTATATTATTAATAAATATATTACTTTAAAAAATCCCTTAATATATTTTTATTTTATTTATATATTTTAAATATTTATATAGTGGAATTAAATATTAATATATTTATTTTTCCCTATTATAAAATATATAGTTTATTAATTATTTAAAAAAATTATCTATACTTTCTTAAAGTTATATATAATATCCTTAAAAAGCTGCTTAAATGTTATTATTTTCTTTCCTATAAATAATAAAGCATTTACTTTAGCTTTAATTATTAATATAATAACTATACTTTATTATATTACTTTTTATATAATTATACCCCTAAATAGTAAAATAATATACCTATATAAAAAATGCTTAATCTTTTAATTATTTATAAAGGAAGTATCTTTTATTATAATAAGCATTTATATATTTATATTCTAATTATTATATATAATATATAAAAACTTTATAATATATATATATTTAATAATTTAATCTATTATTTTTAAATAATTTAACTTAGGATTAATTAAAAACTTTAATAATTATATTATTATATAAGCTATATTTAATTTTAATATAATAACGTTATATAAAATTATCCTAATATGCTTTTAAAATGCTTTAATTTTGCATTTTATAACCTATTTTAAAAACTTTTTTAATTCCTTATATAATAAAGGAATTATTAATATTTAACTTTAATTATTAAATCTATAACGCTTTATTACTTTTTTAATATATTAATTATAAAATAACGTTATAGTTTTTTATTTTTTATCTTTAATTATTCTTATATTAAAAAATTATAAAGCGTTTCCTTATTTTTTAAACTTATAAATGCTTTTAATTTAATTAATAATCTTTTATATTTAAAGTTAATAATCCTTTTTATATAGGATTAAAAAGTTATTAATATAAAAAATAATAAATATATAGCAATTTAAAATATAAAATAAATATAGCTTTTTTAAAAAAGCAATTATATTATTAATTTAAAGTATTTTTATAAACTTTTTATATTATAATAATAATAAATCCTATAACCTATATAAAGTATATATTAATAAACTAACTTTATTTCCATTTATAAATTCCTTAAAAAGATTTATTATAATTATATTTTACTCTTTTTAAATAATATTTAAAAATACCTTTATTATATTATACTATTTAATCTTTAGGTTTAAGTATATTATTAGTATTATTATTAATTTAAACGTTTTTATAGCTAGAATTATAATATAGGTTAATTATAAGGTATTTTTTACTTAAAGGTCCCCTTTTATAACTATTTATAATTTATATATTTTTAAATAGCCCTTTTTATTAAACTTATAAATAAATACCTATTTTAATAATAGTGGGGTATTTTTAAACTATTTTTTAAATATAACCTTTAAAACATTTATATTTTTTAACCTTTAAAATTCCTCTTTAATATTTTTTTTAAACTTTTCTCCTAAAGTATATATTTTAAAATCTTTTTAACTTTTAAATAATAAATTCTTTAAATTATTATAATATATATATTCCTAATAGGATCCTAATTATACTTTTTTATTATAAATAACTATAATTATAAATATAATATAAAAAGTTTTATATTTTTTATTTTTTTAATATAATACCTTTATTATATTTAATAAAAATATTTATAAGAATATTTCCTAATATTTATTATATAAAATATATATTTTATTATTAAAAAATATTATAATTAAAAAAATAATAACATTAATATTTTTCCTTAAATGCTTTTAATCTTTATTTTAAAGCTTTAAGGCTATACCTTTAACTTTTTAATTTAACCTTATTATTAAAAGGAATGCCCTTTATTTATATTTTTATCTTTTAATTAATAATTAAAGCTTTACTTTAGGTATAAAAGGTATATTTATTAATAGTAACCTATTACTTTATATACTTAATATAATAGCTCCTTAAAGTATATTATTTCCTATTTAATTTATATTACTAAAGTTACCCTTTATTATAAAACAGTGCCCATTTAGCTTAAATGTTTTTTAAAGAATTATAAGTCTATATTATAAACCCTTAAAGAATCCTTTCTTTTAATTCCTAAATATACCTACCCCTAACTCTTACTTCTTTAAAAGGGTAATAAAAGGCTTAATAGAATTATATAATATTATACCCCTATTATTAATAAAAACATTTATATTTAACTTAAATATTATATCCCTTACTTTTAATTAAACGTTTTTAATATTATTAAGGTTTTTAACCTCCTTTATAATTTATAAGGGCTTTATATACATTTTAATAACTTTTATTATTAAACATTCCTATTCCTTATTATAATAAAGCTTTTTATTAAATTTTATATTCTTAATAATAATAACCTTTTTTAATTAAAGTATTTATATTTAATATACCTTAATTAACTTATATTTTATTAAATATTTAATATATATTTAAGGTTTAACTTTATAATTATATTTATATTTACCTATATTATAATCCTTTTTTAATAGGTATATTCTATATTTATATATATAAATATTATTTTAATTAAGCTTTAAATTATTTATTAATTCTTTTATTCTTTTAAATATATAATATTAAAAATATTAAACAAATTAATGCTTTAATACCTTATAAAATATATATAAATTATATACCTTTAAAAGGTTTATATTATATAGCTAAGCTATTATTTAAACTGCCTTAGGCTATAACTTTTTTAAAAATGCTATTCCAAGTAATATTTTTAATACCTTTTTAATTATTTCTTTTCCTATTTTTTTAACTCCTTTAAAGCCTTTTTTTTAATAAGGTAAAAAAAGTTTAACGTTAATTCCTTCGTTTTTTATTTAAATCTTATAGCACATTTTACCCTTTATTATAATTATCGCTTTTTTATTATTGCTTTAAAACTTATAAATAAGGAATTAAAAATAATATATTACTTAATATTTAAACCTATATAGTTTATTAAAAACTTTATCCAATAATTTATTTATAAATAGGTATACTTAAATATAGCTATTAAATTTATCTTTAAATATAAATAATTAGTTTATACTATTATAACCTTTTAAGTAGTTAAATAAATCCTAATTAACTTTTTAAAATAGTTTTACGGAATACTTTTCTAATATCCTTTTTAAAAGTATTTAATAAATATATATTATTATATAATCTTTATATTTAAATTTAAATATATTTAATATTTTTATATTTTATACCTTATATATAAACGCTTAAAATATATATAATTTTAAATATTTTAATTTAAAATATTATAACGTTTTTATATCCTTCTATAATTTTGGAGGATTATTTAATAGCTTTTATAAGTACTTTTATTTTTTAACTTTATTAATATTTATAATTAATCCTACTATATTTACCGGAATTTCTATAAAGAAATCTACTATTAATATTATAAAGGATTTATTTAAATAAATAAAAATAAATTTATATTTAAAGAATATTAAATTATACTATTTAATTAGCTTTATTATAAGGATATTATTTTTAATTTTTTTAAAGTATAGTATATAATTTAAACTATAATACTAAATTTTACTATCCTATAAATATACTTTAAAAATAATATTAATATAAAAGCCCTTAATAAACGTTACCTTAATAAGCATTAAATCTATAAAATATAACCTATATTTATTATTAAATGTATTTTTAATAATCCTTTTCCTTATATTAAAAATTAAAAACTATATTATTCCTATATTTATTACCTTTTTATCCTTAGTTAAAATAAATATACTTAATTTTAATAATTCTTTTTAATTTATTAAGTATAATATATTACAATTATTAATAAATATATTATTTAATAATATATATAATATTTAATTAAAGGTTAAATATACTTTTAAATTAAATTTGTTTAAAAGGTAGGATAGGTTAATAATTATTCTTATAAAGCAATTTTTATTAACAATTTAATGTAAAAGTATAAAGTGCAGTTTATAAAGCATTATACTCCTATTACTGTAGCTTAAAGAAATAGGATATACCAGTATATAGATTACTACCATCATTTATTTAAAGCTATACCGTATAAGGATGCTTTAACACTTTAGAAGCTTTTTAATGGAGGATTGCTGGAATTGTATAGAATTAAGGTACTGCTTATAACGGAAGCGTAATTCCTTTTCCTCTGGATCAAGCCTTATCGGGTACGCCCCTAATAACAGGAGCGTTGGGCTAATCGTGGCATATATGACTTATCCGTTAAGGAATTTCTTTTTCCCATTTAATTTTTAATTAAATAGGGTTCCTTTATAAATAACTTTCTATCCATTAATAAAAATAGTTTTATATAAATTATCCTAATAAATATATTTATAATATATTTTAATATCTTTAATGGTTTACTTATCCGGTAATTTTATTAAATATAGGTTGCTTTTTTTAATAATTATAAACTATAATCTTTTATACTTTTATAATTTTTATAAATACATTTCCTTAAGGTCCAATATATATAAATATAAATATCCCTTCCTTTTTTTATATGCTTTTAAGGATTTTTAAAAAGTATTATTATTTAAATTATTATTTAAAGGGGTTATATTAAATATTATAAAGATTCCTATACCCTTATACTTTTATATATTATTCTTATTAATAAAGCCTTTAAATACTTTATTAAAATTATTTAATATTATAATTAATCTTTTTAATATTTTATCCTTAATAACTTTTATTAGTTATATATTTATTTATAAAGGTACTATATATTATAAAAGCACTTTTAAAAAGTTCTTTATTATTAAAATTCCTTTAATGTTTAAAATATCCTTCGTTTTAATATATTAATATATTAGGTTTTATTTTTAATATTATTTTACTATATTAATACTTTTAACGTTTACCCTTTTAAATATAATATAATAATCCTATTAAACTATTATTAAAATATTAAACTTTAATAAAATAATAGCATTTTAAAATACTTTAATAAAGTTTTAGATTTATAATTTATTATTATTAATAATTATTATATAAACAATTTTAAAATAATCTTTATTAATTATATAATTAATTTAATTAAAAAACGTATTATATTTAATTATAGAAACGCTTTATTAAGCTATCCTTAATAGTTATATTATTATAATATTATTATATTATTCTTTAAATTCTTTATTATTAATATTTTTATTTAAAATTAATATTAATTTATTAAAATTGTTATACTTTAACCCCTATTTAATTATAGCCTTAATATAAATTATTTTCCTTTAAGTTATAATATCTTCCTTTATAAATTTCTTTATAAAAGTTAAAAGCATTTAAGGGCTTAAAGAAATATTAACCTTTTTAAACGTTTATAAAGGATTTAAATTTACTATCCCTTAAATATTATATACCTTTATATACGTTTAAAAATAGGTAAACCAGCCAGCTTAATCCTTAATTAAGTATAGTATAGCATTATTTAAAATAGTAAACTTTATTAAATTTAGTTTAAATATTATATATTTATAAAGTATACTTATAAATATTAAATAATTAAAGGGTAAAAAAAAGAAATACGCTTTATATAACTAATAATAAAAGAATATTAATTTTAATTAAAAACTTAATTTATAAATAAATTAGGCTTATAATTCTAATAGATATTTATAATTAATAGAATTAAATTAGCATTTTTAAATAACGTTTTTAAAGTTAAGTTAAAAGCATTATTTTATTATTAATCCTACAATAAAGTATATGGAAAATTCTAACTATATAGGCATTCCGGCTAATCCTTAAAGTGTAGCGCCCCTGCTAAAAGCGCCCTTATAGGTACGCTTCTGCTAGGGCGCAGTACGCCTTCGTTAGGGGCGCACTGCGCCACTAGCCAGGAGCGCTGCGCCACTGGCGAAAGCGCTGCGCCGCTGGTAAAAGCGCTGCGCTGCTCCGTTACAATAAATAAATTCATTTAAATACTATTAAAAGAGCTTTATAAAGTAACCCTTTAATAAAAAAAAGGAAAAGGTAAAGAAACCTTTTTTATTAAAAAGGATAAATAGTTTAAAAAATATAATATAACTAATATTATAATTTAAAGTAAACTATTATAAAATACTTATTAATAAATTTAACCTATATTAATAAAGCTTCTTAATATATTTGCTTTATTATAAAATAAGCTATATTAAAACTATAAGCTTAAAGGAAAGGTTTAATTTATATAATATTATTAATAATAAAAAGAAATAATATTCGAATTTATTAATAATATTATTTAATTTATTACTATATTATAATAGATTTAAATAAATATAATTAAGTTTGATCTAACTTTAGCTTAACTATATTTATATATTATTAAAAAATTTATTAATAGTTTTAAATTTAAATTTAACTTTTTTTTAATAACCTAGGAAATTAATACCTTTAAAATCCTAATTATTAATATAGCTAAAATTATAATATAAGTAATAGTTACTTTAAAAAAGGTAATTAATATAGCATTATACTTTAAATAAGGGTAAAGGGAATAAATAATATAAATTGCCCTTTTAATTATTAAAGCTAATTTTTTTTTATTTAAATAATAACCTAATAATAAAAGGAAGGTATATCTTAATTATAATAAAATATATCCTTTTTTTTATTTTATAGCTTATCCTAAATTTAAACTTTTAAATTAAAATAAGGATATATATTTATAATAAATAAAATAATATAAAAATAAAGCAAAAAGATTTAAAGGGGATAAAGATATAAAAGGGGAAAGAAAAGTAAACTTTATTATACTTTTTATATTCTTTTAAAAATTACTATAAGCTTCATTTATTATTAAATCTTTTAAATATATTATTTTTATAATTTATTTATTATTAATAGATTAACCTATTTTTACTAACTTTATTAATATTATACCTAGCTTAATATTTTTAATGTTTAAAGGATTTATATAAAAGTTACTTTAGGGTAATACCTTTTAAAATAAACCTAATATTAAAAACATTAATATTAAAGCTATAAGAAAACTTTTAAATAATATATCGAAAAATAGCCGCTTAAAAGAAGTTATAAAAGCTTTACTTACTATTATTAATAAAAATTAAGCTAATAGCTTTATAAAAATATTAAAGATAGCATTAATTATTAATAATAGCGTTAATATTCTTATATTTTTAAACCTAATTAGCTTTATTAACCTATATATTATACTATACCTTATAACTATTAAAATTAATAGATTAATGGTATAATTAACCTAATATAAAGATTATACCTTTATTAATATAATTAATAAAATAGAAAAACCTATTATATTAAAGAATATAATTTATTACTTAATAATTAGTATAAACCTAATTTTTATATTATACTTTATAGAATTTAATGCTAAATTCCTTTATTAAAGCAATAGAACTTATACTTTAAAGGGGGATAATATATTTTTAAAAGGTATAGAATATAATAGCCTATATATAGTTAATTAACCTAAGTTAAATATTAAAGCTACTATTATTACTTTTATTACTTACTCCCTTTTTAATTCTGAATTTATATTATAGTATAAATATTTTAAATATATTAATAAATCTTCAATTAAAAAATTAATAAACGTTAAATATATTAAGCCTTAAAAACCAGCTTATATATATAAATATTATATTTAAATTAAAATAAAGGAAATACCTTATTTAAGAAAACTTTAATAAGGCACTTACCTATTGGAATTATTATATATTAATATTATAAATATCCCTAAAGTAACGCTTAAAAGCTATAAAGGCTTTATATATATTATTATTATATATTATAATTTTATAAAAATAATATAAGTATTATTATTTAAAAATAAAGGAAAATTTACCTAAGCCTTTAAATCTTTTTTTAAATATTATAAATACTTTAAATAAAGGTATTATATATTTATATTTAATAAAGTTAAAGAAAATACTAATAAGGAATTTAAATATTATTTATTATTATAGAGTAATACTAATAGGGTAATATTTATAAAAAAGCAATAGGAATATATAAATCTATTATAATTCCTATAATAGTATAAACTATAAATAATAAGATATTATAAAAATATTAATCTATTATTACTTAAATAGCTTATTATATAATAATACACTAGTTTAATAATTGATTTAGGATATTATTATATAAAAAATAATATAGGTAAAGACCTACCTATAATTATATAATAATAATAAAAACTAATAGAAAATATTTCCAGCTAAATAAAAAGGGGTTAATATTTATTAAATAAACCTTACCCTATAAAATGCTAAATTATTAAAATTAAAGTTTTTATAACTATATAATCCTTTTAAAAAGTAAAAGGGTTATAAATATTAATAATATAAGCTTCTTTTAAAAGATCTTTTACCTTTTATTTAATTTAATTAAAATGATTAACAAAAGAAAACAGGTTTAATAAAGCTTTAAAAACAAAACTATAAAAGACTTTAAGAAATTAAATATAATAAAAAAATAAAAGTTTAAAAGTTTTCCTTATATTAGATTAAAAGACTATATATTAATTTAAAAAAGAAAAAGATTAAACCTTATTATAATAAATATTATATTAAGCATTATACTAATTATTATATTAATTATTATTTTATATACTATATTTAAAGCTTTAATAAATAAATCTTTTAATAAAATTATTAAAAACTTTAATAATATTTTAAAGCTAAATAATAATAATAACCTTAACTATTAAAAAATATTATTTAATAATATTAAAAATTAAAATGCTTTAAGCATTATATTTAATATAAAGTTAAAAACTAATAATAATAATAATAAAAGTATTAGGTTTAAAATATAGGTTTTAAAAGGGTATATAAGGCCTACATTATAACTTTATTATAATAGTATATGCTTTATAAATTATAGCTATTAACTGTTTATTTTCTATTTATTACTGCTGCTTTAGGAGCTATTAATATAATTAAGATTATTAAGTTAATTAATTATAAAGCTATTAAAAGGAATTTATATTAAAATAAATAGTTAAAAGTAATAGGTAGTAAATATAATTCCCTGGTTAACAATATTACTTAGGATTTTATATTAATGCTACTTAATATAAAGGTATTATTTAAAAAGTAGGTTTATAAATTTAAACGGAATAAATTAGGAAAAATAGTTAAATATAAAGCTAAATAAGTAATTAAAGGATTTAAATAAAAAAATAATATAAATTATAATAAAACGTTTATTTTTATAATTAAACCTATAAGCTATAAAATATTATTTATAATTATTATTACTTTAAATTTTAAAATCTATTAAATAAATATAAAAATAATATTTTTATATAAAAAAATGTTAAAGGATATTTTTATTAAATAATTATTAAAGTTTATAAAGGACCTAAATATAATTTATAAATTTAAAAAGGCCCTTTATAGATTTAAATAAATACCCTATATATAATATAAAACATTAGCTATATTTTTAAAAAGCTTTAGATTTAATAATTTAAATTTAAATATTAAAGTTTTTACTTAAGGAAATTATTATATTACTATTTATATTAATAATTTTTTAATTATTAGACCTAAAATGTTAAAAATTATAAAGATTAAATAAGCATTAAGCAATAAATTCCAAATAAATAACCTAAGCCCTATTAAATATTATTTAAGAATAACCATTAAATAAAACTATAAGGCATATACCTTAAAGCTATTATAAAAGGCTTACCTAAAAAAAATATTTATAAAATTTAAATTTTAAAATCTAAATAAATTAAAATATTAAAGATTAAAGCTAACCTATACCCTTTTATTTATTAAAATAAAAGTATTTAAAAATAACTTTATTTTAAACCTAAATAATTAAAAATAATATTAAAAAGCTATAAACTTATTAATATATATAATATTAAGTATTTAATTTAATATAATATTTACCGTTTTTAAATATAATAAGTATATAGCTAAACCTAATACCTCCTATATTAAAGCAATAAAATAAATATTTAAATACTTTAACTTTACAATTAATTTAAAATTAATATATAAAAAAGGTAAAATTAAACTATAAAGCTTTATTAATTTAAATTAAGGAATATATAAAAAGATTTATTAATTAACTTTAAGGTATATATTTAATTTAAAAAATAATACCATTAGCTAAAGTTTAAAAAGGCAGCTAATAGTTTTATTATCCTTATTTAAAGTTAAATTAAAAGGGTAAACCTAAATTATTAAGGAAGCTATTTAAATATAAAAACTATTAGTTAAATTAAATACTAATTTAAATAATATACCTATAATTATTTATAATAATAATTAAAAAGCAATTTTAACTTTATATAACTTATTATTATATAATAAAGGGAAATATATATTAATTTAAAATTAATAATATTAAAAATAAATTGCTATTAAAAAAGTTAATTTTAAATATATTTTAACTATTAATTAAGTAATAAATAGGTTAATGAAAGTATTATTAAAGCTAGCTTTTAAAAAGTTTAAAAAATTATTAAGCTTAAAATAAACAATAAAGCTAAAATGATCTATATATAAAGCTAAACAAAAAATCCTATATTAAAATTAACCTAAACTAAAATACTTTTACCGTTATATCCTTTAATAACAATAAATAATATAAAAATTATCTTTATAATCCAAAAATATAAAATTTAAATTATTAAAAATTAAACTATAAAATAAATATAAGCTTAAAAAAATTATTAATAATAACTTAAAAAAAGTTTAAAATAAAATTATAAAATATCTTAAAATAATATTTTAAAAAATAAAATAATAAATATTATTAATTAACCTAAATTAAATTTTTTAAATACCTATATATTTAAATATAATAGAACTAACCTTTAAAAGATACTTTTAATAATATAATAATAATAAGCTACTAATTTTCTAAAGTTACCTTAAATTAGCTTCGCCTATAAATAATAAGGTATATATTTACCTATACTTTATATTATTTATTAAAGCTTTTTAACATTAATAATGTTTAAAACATTATAAAAATAATTAATATAATAATATAATAGCAAAGGTTACCTTAAAGGAGTTTTAACTAACTATAAAACTAAATAATTTAATTATAATAGCTTTATTTATTATACTTATAATAAATTTATTAATTAAATAAAAGGTAAAAAATAAGGTTTAATATACTTTTAATATTATTATAATAAAAAAGAAAAGTTAAAAAGGAAAATATATAGTAATTTAAAATTATAACCCTTATAGCTAATTAAAAAAAAGTATAAGAATTAAAGAAGCTTTATAAGGTTTTTAAAGATTAACTTATAACTATTTTAAAACAAAGTTAATAAGCTTAATAATCTAATATAATATAGATTAATAGTAAAATAAGTAAAAGAAATATATATATTATTTTATAAAAAAAATTAAAATATAATATAAAATAGGTAATATATTCTTTTTAAAAACCTAAAACTTATAAATTATAAGCTATTTATAATTTATACCTTAATAAAAGTATTAATTATTAAAAAAAGTAATTATAAAAATATATATAAATGGTATAAAAATAAAAGGGGGAAAAAGGATATTTATAAAAACATTTATATTTATATAAAAATAATAGATATATAATATATTATAGCTATTATATATTATAATACCTTAATTCCAAAAGCTTTATATTATAAATAGCAGTTTAAAAGTAATATTAATAGGACTTTTACCTTTTATAATATCCTGTTTTAAAGAATTTAACATTGCTTCTATTTACTATTTTAATAGCTATAAATAATTTAACTTTTAAAAGAGTTTTACCTTATCTATCTTATTTTAATAAGTATTTTTTAAAACATTACCTTTATATTATCCAACACAACCATTTAATTTACCCTAAAGGGAGCTACCTTTAAAAGGAAGTTAATTAAGATTTACAGCATTAACTAATATAAGGATCGAAAGGAAGTATTAGAAAGGGAAGGCGGTAATACTTGCGTTCCATATACTAGAATGCTAAGAATTTATATATAAGACCTTCATCTAGCTAAAATAACTATATTGTAACTTAGACTTCTAGATAATCTAATGGGATCATATGTACTACTCTTGACATCTTTTGCTAAAGCTGAAAGCTGAATTGGTCGAGTCGGAGGTGATAACCAGCGGATTGGAGAAACCAATAATGGAACTTTTCAGACGCTATCAACGCAGAGTACGTAATCCTCGCACCTATACGTGTCGACCTGTATCCATAGATTCTATAAACTCGTCGGCTCTATTGGCTTGGGATAGGTAGCTAGCTTCATCTACGCGCGGGACACGTTGCGCGGCGTTACATATAACACCCACGGTTTTCTCATGGGTTCCAACCATTAGTTAAGAGGGCGTGGGGTCTCAAGGTTCGCTTATTTCCGGGAGCGGACGACGCAGCTCCCTGTCTTCATGTCACCTCTTTCGTGAAGTGAAAATCCTTTAGATATGTCGTAGTCCGCGTCTTATCTTTCTGTTGCAACCTTTCTGTGGTCTCGCTCTCTGTTGCGTTTTTCCAGTTGAATTTGGTTGGTCAAGTGGAATTACTTCAAGCTATTTTTTTTTTTTAGCATTGGCCATTAATGGGAATCGGAGCAAGTGTATGCGCATGCAAGTCCGGTTACAGTTCCCTTTGAGAGCGTGCAGCAGGGTGTGATACAACCACACGGATCGAAACTCTAGTCGTAATAGGCGAATCACACTCATATGGGAAGGCCCACTCGGATAGCTACGTTCTCATGTCCTATCTCAGCTAATCGATGGGAGTCTAAATGTAGTCTGGAACCAAGCATCCAAGCGCTGGTAGTAGGTGAGGACCCCGTGTGCTTTCGCTGGTGCTACATGGAAGGCGGGTCCATGAAAACTTACCAATGAAGTACCGATATCTTAAGTGAAGCGCTTCTCAAGGAATGTAGATGGGATTTGAGAGGGACGAAAAGCATGTTTCGAGTAATAACAAAATCGACGGCTTTGCCGGAGCCGGAGCTAGTGAGTCGTATGCTATATGACAGGGGGCCCATAACATACTAAGTCCAAGCCGAGGACCCAGGCGGAGTGGGAGCGGGGGCGGGAACGGGAGCGGAAACGGAGACGGAAGAGGAAAATTAGACGGATTCACCCGCATCTCTACGGCGGGACGCAATGCAGCGGTCGGAAATCATGTGGTGGCACCATTAGTGGCACGACGAGTCAGGAAATCTGGGTAGTATCATGCAGGTACATGAAGACCAAATGAAGATATCGTGGAGTATCTCTCTACGTCACATCTTAGCTATGTAGACTAGAATGTCCTGGCCAAACAGACATGGTTGGTCCCAAAATCGTCGTGCTACAGTAGGTACTTTAAGACGACGATTAGAAGCTTGTTCATTCGTACAACTCAATCAGAGGAATATGGAATTCTGGAGTACACCAGCTTTTCGCCATGTGACTATGTGGCTGTCTTCGGCATCAACGGAGCCATCCTCAGATTGGTCTCCTTTATACAAGACTCCTTCGTGTAGGGCCCCAAGGGTGCACCAGGAAGTTTCAGACGACGTAGTGCTACAGAGATTGCCCAGGATTCGGACCTGCAGAGCATGATCGCGCTGAAATTTCACCACGCACATTTTATAGGAAAGGAATTCGTGAGGCACGAATACCGAGCATTCACCTTACCTAGAGTGAGAGAGATCGGATGAGGAAAGTTGACCTAGGCCGATGGACATGACGCACACCTAAACAAGACATCATTTTTGTTACGCTTATTGGAACTTTGGAAATTTCCTTGGCCCCCTTATATTAAACACAGTTACAGCCAAGGTTAGTTGATGAGGTTGATGTCAGTTCATCTCTCTTGGGTGCCCTTGAATTCAAAGCTATTCATTGGTCTGGCCTTTATGTTATTAACGACCATGGTCTACTATCGCCTATACGGTAATGAAGGAGAGACATTCGCAGTAGAGCCTATTGTAGACCGAGAATTTCATGACGTAGCCATCTGACCATAGCTTGGCACGCCCAAGGATTGAATTATAATTACCTCACGGTCATGTGACGGTGTCTTACAACCAATGCTGGCCATGGTAATTACAGCGGCTATTCTATCATAAGGCTGCCTGTTCATATGATTCAAAATGTAATCCTATCCCATGCAATATTAAGCTGCCCCTATTGCTGCATATTAATATTCTGTGACAACATACGATATCCGGACTATCGCTTTTCTCGTGACCTTGAACATTAGCAACGAACTAGATTGATCTATTCTAAGATGAGATATTGGCATGGAATGCATCACAGAACCGAGGTTAGCCGAAAACGCATGGAATATTGGGTTATACCCTGAGCGTAAGTGACCTGGAATAGCATGGCCCGTGTTATCCCCCTTTAAGGAGGTGACGTGAAATATAGCTTGACATCGTGGTTCAAATCAAGATATTCGAACTGTGGGTTAGGTAACCAACGGGAAGTTCGATGACCTTCGGCAATGTAGGTACATATTAGGAAAGACAAGAGCGGCTGACGCCGGAGAGGAATGTGTCCGCGCACGGCAGATACGGGCCCCGGTCTCTAGCTGTACCCCCACCTCTTCAAAAGTCTCTAGATCCCACCTGCAACCTGTGGTGTGGTGTACAGCTCAGAGCGGCATGACCGGGCGATAGTGTGTGTGCTCAAGGTCGTGATGTCAGTGCGTACAGCGTGCTTTCACCTGAGGGTTGGAATTGGGTTGAAGCAACAACACAACACAGCTTAACCGTCAGCTTATTGCAAGACTAGTGGATTTTATTTTAGTTCACTTCACCAGGAACCTCTTTCTTCACTTCTATGTGCATCGAGAAGATACCTTAACGGGAATTACTAGAAGAAGGGGAACAAAACTTGCTAGTTGCGGTCGTGTGTGCCAATGTTGATAGGTGTGGTCATTCTTTTGTTGTCAAGAAAGAAAGCCATCCTACACCCCCTAGATGAGTCCGTCCTGCGTGTGCTATGTGACGTATCATGTTACTCCAATATCGACATGCTTTTGATAGAAAATATCATCAGTCGAAGTATGGCCTCAGGCCAAAATGAAGAGGCCTGGTAAACTAAGATTAACGACTGCCGTCATGAGCAATAGTCGGCATGTCCCGACGCTGCGGTAATGCAAGCGGTATGCCCTCTTTGTGTAGCTGTCACTCGGCGAGGAGCGTATGTGCATCTTGATGAGTCCCAAGACGGTGGGCAATGATAGCAGCGTTCGCTAGGTCAATAACCACTGGAATGTGTGGTATACAGGATGAGTGAACACAGCGAAAAATTCCCGGTCTTTTCCGAGTCTCACATAGTCAACCGCGGGGTGATACCATGGGTTCTTCTTGCTCATTCATCGGTCCAGATTAGTTCCCATCCCACGACGTCGTGGAATCCATCCTATAGTTATGGTGGGTGGAGATTGCTGTCCTTGGCAGACCGGGAGGGAACAACAGCCGTGCAGCCGCTCTCTCTTTGCCAAGCATGGGGAATAGACGACTTGGCTTGTGATCGACCAAGAAGCGAACATCAAAGCTTGGCACGCCTCCTGGTACTTCCCAGGCTGAATCAGCTATTCTGTAGAACAGGTGAGTGAGACAGCCCTCAGCAAATATTCCTACCAAGATCTCCTCGGTGGTGGGCTACCGGTGACAGTGGAAAACGTGGCGGACAAGGTGCCCAATAAGGAAAAGACAATTGACGCGGGAGGGGGGCCAAAACCGGCTTGCTGGAAGAAAGATTTCTTGGTTGCTAAATCTACAACGAGCCAAAGGGTCGTGTGACGCGGCGCAAGGGAAATGCAACACGGCTCTGCTTATGTAGCTTTTGTTATAGCAAGAGCTCCAACACCCCACGTGGAAAGCCGCCGCTCCGATGACGGCCGGATAATCCGACGGCTTCGTCAAATAGTAATACTAATACGTACTACCCGAAGTAGAATACCGGGGACTCAAGTCGTCGACAATAGCTACTACTTGCGTGGCCGACATGAAAGTGTATATTATGTTGGCAGCGTTACAACGATTCGACGCCATGCAAAAGGGTCGGAGCGGTGGTGTCGCCTGACAAGTATGTGTGTGGTTGAGTTGCTCTGACAGTGTGATGGAACAAGATAACTGATCCTTCGTTTGGTGGGGGCTCGGCGTCGACGGCCGGGAGATGGCAGATTTGTATTCCTAGGGCTATTTGAATACAGGAATGATGTTCAAGCGCGTATTTGCACTCCTAGATACCTACGCCGGTCTCTCTGCCTCTTGACTTCTCAACCTCTCACTCAAAGCAACACCAACAGAAAGCAGCGTCTTGCCTAGAAATAATCAAACAGATGAGCTGGCAAGGTGAGTCTATATCTTAGATACTAATACTCGCGCTTCCTTCGCGTGGCAGGTTAAGTAGACATACAGGAGTGTAGAAGAAAGTACTCAGAGAATTTACCCCTGTTGGCGCCGTAGGCGATGTCATAGCGCCTTGCCTGGGTCACGGTGGCACAGGAGATTATTCCTATAGGTACCTTATATGGTAGTATGTAGATAGGTGCTTACATGCAAAGAATCCATGTAGTTTGGAAATTACATACATGTACTCACGTCTTCGCTTACGTAGTGTCGGTATACACATACGTAGGCAGGTAAGTGGATAGGCGGTCCAAACAAATTCACCGTCAAAAAGCATCGCGATACCTCACGTTGGGTCTTCCACTGGGCACTTGGGTGCATGGCTTGAACTTGCATATCGCGTCATTTCCCCTCTCATCCAAATCCAACCATTGCCCAAACCTCAGCCCAAGCCCGAGGCTCCTCCAGACACCCAGCATCAATCACCCGAGCATGGACATCGAAAGCCACAGAGACGGCCAACCCAGCAGCAGACTCTACAATCTAGGTAGTAGTCTAGTATGGTACGGCTTCAATCTACCTATCAATCGCCCACTTGCGGTATGGTCAGATGAGTCTTCACATGTGCAGATCAAGTATCGTTGCGTAGAGTTATTATCATTATTATTTTGTTATCATCGTTATTGCCACCCTGCTACCACATCGAGCTTCGATTCACTGCTGGTCCTAGGCTCCTCAACTCCCCCCGCTCCTATTATACCTTGATGTCGATCTTTCGTCTTCAACCTTCCGTAGTTGCGCATCTTGCCCCCCTCTTCTCAGCGTCTCATTGCCCCATATCAGGGCTGGCTCCCATTTTCTGGGGCAACTGGTCGATAAGACATACCCTTGCATTCTATGGGAGACCTACCAAGTAGATGAACCGGCTCTGAGAAGTCAAGATGGGGACGGCCACGTTGTGTCTACCATGCAAGTCCCACCTCAGGCTCCATTTAGAGGGCTCCTGTGTCTCACCGGTTGCTGCCGGCAACTCGCTAGCGTTGGGAGGCTAAGGGTTCCCGAGATCATCTCCGTCCTGAGATATCGATGTCCCTGACGGTGCAATAGAATCTTCTCTTGGGAAATTATGTTCTCTTATGCACTCTTGTGGCGGTGTCTCTTCTTCGATCCGGAATCCCCGTTTGAGCCTTGACAGATTTGGTAGGTGCTTCTCTGACCGCCTCCTCTTGTGCCGGAGGACTATCTTCTCGTCTGTGACCCTTGTTTGGATACCCACAGGCTTGGACAACGTGAATTACAGGCTATTGTCCCACCAACCCGCTGCTCTTTGGGCTCGTCGAATAAGTAAAGGTGTACATGGTCGGATACCGCATAAACGGTGTGCTTAGCTCGCGGTAGAAATTTATATATTTCTCCCAGAGACCCACGGAATCTCCACTCACTTGCTCTCACGCGCCATCACTCACTCCACAAACTATCCTTCCGACTGCTACTATAACACCTGGCTTGAACGATATTCATTTCACACTTTGTCTTCAACGTTACAATGGCAGCATCATGCAAGTCTGGCTCTCACCACACATCCCCACTGGTGGACATGTCTGGTACTGTACGTTTACAAGTTCACGTTCGGAGAGATATTGTTGCTGATATTATGGAAGCTCCCTGGTAAACGATGCCCAACCTGCCGTGACGAAGGGGTGGAGACTTGGGTCTTCGCTGGACGAAGCTGCCCCGTCTGTGCTACATACATCCCATAAGCAACTGTGTGAGCTCAGGTCTCCATTCGTCAATGATAATAGCTGACCCCCAAAGAAACAGATATGGACCACTGGTTCCGCGCTACATCGTGATATATATTTCGTGTCTTTCTGGCGCCTTTCAGGCCAAGCATTTCCTTCTTCGAACCCTTGCCTATTTGGATTTTGATCGTCTTTGAAATGAGAGGAGATTCAGCTTTCAATTTTCAAATTTCTCCCACTATATCAGTTACTGGGATCTGGTGTTGGCAACTTCAGTAGGGCCTTAGAAGCCCCCACGATAATACGACGTTCGAATTACGGCTTAGGTGAATACAAAGCACAGGTCAACCGAAGCTGTTCAGCCTAAGGCACGCTTATTCATTGATTCTGTAAGCTGGCGGTAGAAGTAGAGATATTTTTATTAGGCTATCAATTTCAACTTTACTTATGAAGCTCCTAATAAGATCATATACTCCTTAATCCGAATTCCATTACTGTATGGAAATGTTCAAGACTATTTGTGATACAAGACGCGTATTATTAGTTTTGTCCCACGAAGTTGAAGCTGGAGCCCAGTGCTAGAGTATAATGTTGTTCATAATTTAATTCTCAGACTAATAACGTCCATGGTAAGGCTGTGCTGGATAGAATCCCATGACAAACTCGGCTTTGTAGTCCTATGTGAATCAATATATCAATGACAGTATTCGCAATTAATTATTGCGGATATTTGTCGAAGAAAACGAGAAAGATTACTCGCAAGGCTAAGTCTGCGCTTCTGTTTACTTAGTCCCTGAGCACCTCGACGGTGAACGATCTACCCCAACATCGATCGATCTTGGAACACGCCGTTGAAATTGATACCGTACCCACTTCCAGCTAGGATCAGTCAGGTAGGCCCGATTAACAGCCGCCGTAACCCCCTCGAGTGGCATTGATCTCATCTACTGATACACTGCAATATGTCATTGGGTAGTATCATAACGTACACTGACAGGCCTCCTCCGGCGGAGCAAAAGGTCCTATCTACGTAGGCGAGGTAGGATACCAAACTAATGCCCTCTCATACCCCTCAACACCAAGCCCGGGACATTAGAAATGTTAACCCGAGAGCATTGCGTTGATTGATTTAGCGTATAAATATGTTTTCGGCCCAATAGTTGAGGCATATAATAAGCTCACGTGGCTATTTTATCCTACCTCTATCCTCCCTGAGAAGTCTTCTTCCTTACTATTCACAAAAGCCCCTGGAGTTTGATGGGCTTTTCCTCCACAGCAAGCCTGACCTGATACAAAATAGCTAATTCGACAGTTTGAACAGACTCGCTCCTTGTACCAAATTTGTTAGTCTTCTCCGAGTGGCAAGGTTGGAATAACGAAATGGGAAGGTTCTCCGTTCCTATATCGGCCTACAATATCGATTCCAGGCTCTCGGGAAAGATCTCGTGCCATTTTCCTACTACGACCGGCTTATCTATCCAAATATCTGGATCTCCGAGCTTGAGAAGTTACCTAGATGCTGTGCAAGGATGTGAATAATCAAAGAGTTCAGATGACCGGTATACAATATGCAATCTTGGCTCACCGGTAACCGTGGGACCAACAAAAACCAGGAAACAATCCTCGCAAACTGCTACCCAAGCGACGTCGTGCAGAAAAAGGTGCCATCAGCTGATGTAGATGGTCAAGAAATGACACGACCTCGCCAGTTCAGGCTACTGTACCTAGACTAAATCGTACATACATACCTTCATGAATATGCAGCCCGGGCCGCGTTTCCAATGTCGGTTTTCCGAGAACAGAGTTCACCTGACCTACTACCTGGTGGGATAACGGGCCGATCCGACTAGCATTAGACATCGCAAAACGTCCATTGGTTTACGCCATACTTAGCACATACATACACCGTGACAACTCTGCAGATAACTTGAGATAAGTACTACTCAGATGAGGTCCCAAGGACTTTTCTTGTTTACCTCGTGGCTGAGCCGATGATCTCACCCCAGGGAATACCAAGAAGATTTGTTAGTGAGCTTAGAAAAGGAAGGAAGCCATCTCTGTTTCAAAAAGGATAACACGATACAATAGGGGGTTGAAGCAGAGGCCGATGAAATGTTTCACAGAAGACATCACACCATAGTCATTCGAGCTCAAGAGACGATTGTCGATAATAGGAAAGAGGATCAAGCTCAGAGTGACATTTTCAGTCCCTCGAACCCATCACGCCAGGAAGAGGATATACACAGCCCTTAAAAACCCTCTTTGGGACGAAAACGACGAATAATGACGCAAGACTGACGACGAAACAAAAGGGGTAATCTCAGCTATTGCGACGAATGACTACGCACGGTTCGACACATATCTAGGTGCGACAAGGGGCACGCAGTCTTGGCCCTATGACCCCACGGAACCGGGAAAACAAACAAACAAAAGGGGACACGCAGCGTGATGAGCAGATAGGCACGATGTAACCAACGCGAAATGTCTCATGACAAATCAAACGACAGGACGTCCTACCTCGGTGAGGCAAATGTGTAGGGAATCTGGGGCGTAACCCAAGATCCCGCATGACAAGCCCGGCCATCCAAACCTCCAAGATGTCTGTCCCAGCGCCACCAAGGCATACTTCGCAGCTGACTGATTAGTATTGCACGAAGAAGGGAAAGTTCGGGGTCTACTCTCAAACCTATGGACTAATTGGTTTTATACAGTACCGCACGACAGCATGGCAGGCAATAAGGTAGTGACTAACTAATGCGAGCCTTGGTCAGAGATATGACAGAATCATACACCTAGAAAACTCTAACGACACGCTGCTGAAAAGATCGACGTGGCGTTTCCTGTTCAGGGAAAGATTTCAGCAGAATGCACTGAGGAAATCGGTACTTTGTCCGATACTATGGTTGAGAACAGCGGCGAGGCGGTCTGATAAAAAACTGTCACACTTCATAGGTACCCGTTGGGACTCCATTTTCGTCACTAACCTTCTGACTTCCGTAGAAAGCTTCATGAAGTGTGACTGTTTTTTATCAGACCGCCTCGAGCGGAAGTAATTTTGTCACAGAACTGCCCTGCTGTGATTACAAAGACAGGTTCTGTTATTGCACGAGGAGGGAAGTTCTAGTTTCCGCCCCTTATTTCCTTATTTAGCTTTATATACAATGTTCCTTGGGTCGGGTCCGTCGTGTATATCGGAAATTAGGCCTCATTAGTTCCGTGACAATTTTCGATGAAGAAGACGCAATATTGATCTTTTCACCAGGGCGTCCTTCGAATTTCGTAAGCATACGCGGTGTATTGCAACCTCAAATCCGTGCCATTTTTCTATGAAGCCCAAGTGATCCCGCGACAACACCACGAAGAGCGATTTCTAGAGGCAAAAAAGACAAAGCGTATTCGAACAACTACATAATTATCCCAACTAAGCTAACTATCTCTTCGTCATCGTCCACTCATACAAGGGGCATATGAATGCATGAAAGACATGAATTTCCCGTGTGACATATGGATTTTCGTTAAGAAGCCGTTGTGTTGTTATGTTCCCCACCATACCCATCCCATTGCCAACCTATACCAACTCAGAAACATCCTAATACAACCCAGCCAACCCTTTCACCCAACACCGCGGGGAGGTCGTACAATCTCTATACCGAGCCATACAGCGATTCCAAGGAAACATCAAAAGCGTTTGCGAGAAAAATCAAGATCTGAAAACAAGGGGGCATATGAACCGAGCGGAAGTGCATTTCACATCGTAAGTCATGTTCATGCTGGTGCCAGTCGGTAGGTAGGGGAAATGTCTGGATGATCGCCCAACCCAGCCAAAATACATGTGTAGTCGAAGCTGTATCGGTCACAGCCTACAACTCCCTATGGGGCAAGAAGGTAGTCTCGCCAGGGATCCAAGACTCGGTGGTCTCGGAGCAAGGGTAGTTGTCTGGGGCATGGCCCTCTCGGAAGTACCAGTCCCTCTCGGGGATCTCATCGTCGTTGCCGCCGGTGCCAGTGGGCGATGTTCCGGTGGAGGTGCTAGAAGAGCCGCCATTGCCACCAGGTTTGCCAATAATATCGCCGTCAACGCATTGGGAAGCTACAAAGTTTTCATGAGTCAGTGAACGTGTTTTCCAACGGGAGGGGTTAAGTCACGTACCATAGTAAACAACAATATCAACGCGTGTGCAGTCGGCGGGGCCGGAAGCATCGCCCGTGAACGTGATAAACACGTCGCCGTTATTAACTTGACAGAAATGGGCTTCACCATCGGCAAATAGGTCATTGTACCAGTGCAAAACACCGTTAATAATGGTGAAAGTGCGGCTGATAGACCCGGCGGGATTAACTTTGAATGGAATGGGAACAAGACTAGGACCAGTGGCAACGATTTGACCGCCTGATAATAGCTGGCCGCTCCGGATGCCGAATAAGGTTGCTTCATCGCAGGTGTTTGGGTTGCTGGGGCCGGCACCACCAACGAATCCTCCAACAGATTGGCGACGCTGGTTCCAGACAGCACGCTTCTTTGAGGGATTGTATGGGGCGACTTGGAGGATGACGAACTCGTTGGCGGGAAGGTTAGTAGTACCAGGTACGCCTGGTGCAGTTCCTGTAGGTGTGGCGCCCGTTCCAGTGCCAGTTTCGGTACCGGTGCCCGTACCTGTACCCGTCCCCGTACCTGTACCTGTACCTGTGCCAGTGCCAGTGCCGGTGGGTGTTCCAGTAGGAGTGTCTGACCCGGAGCCGGAGCCAGTTGGGGAACCAGTAGGAGAGTTGCTGGAACTGTCGCTCCCAGTCGGGTCCGGATCGCGAGTAGGTTCGGCTGTATACAATATTAGTAGTGCCCTTGACAGCAGGCGTGGAAGCAAAAGTTTGATACTTACTTCCTGAGCATCTATAAGTGGGCGTAACTGATCGGGAAGAAGACCATGTGATGGACCAGCTATTAGGCGTAATATCCTGCCTAGCGTAGATGAGAAAACGTTTGGGACCCGTTGAGGGACCGCCACACATCTGCGACTTCGTTCCTCCGCAAGGCTGGTTGCAATCTTCCATGCTTTGTAAAGCCAGACCGGTCTTTACTGTATCTCCACAAGCGCACTTTTGCTGGCTGCCCGTACCGTAAAGTGCCGCAAATTGTAAATTCTGTAAGTCACAGTACGAAACACAGCTTTCAACGGTAATCTCCTTGGCAAGTAGGCCGGATTGCTTGACAGTAGTGAAAACCTTTGAGATATCATCAATCCCATTACCGCCATTGCATCCATAGTTCACGAAGGGCTGCGAGACTTGGTCTGGTCTGGCGGTGGCCACAAACGTCGCCGCGGCTGTCACCGTCTTGTCATTGTACTGCGCAATAACTGCAGTGGGCCGATTCAGGATGGATTTGGGTGTCTGGAAACACTTGTACTGGTTGGGCGCTGGAGTATCAACTCCATCAACAAGCGTCTGACCAGGGATCCTTGGGACAAAGCATCCCATGAAATTAGGGTTATAATAGATTGGGGTTTTCTTTGCAGCAGCCGACTCGGCACAGCAATCTTGATCATCCTCAGTGCATTCCCTAAAGCGCTCATCAGTATAATCGTTCAAGAGTTAGGAAATGCCTGAATTATCTCACGTGAGCCCGACAACACTTGTGCACTTGGTATTGCAGGTAGTGCCATCATCATCTGCTTCTGCCACGTATCGGGCGAAATCCGCACCGCACTGGCATTGGACACCACTGTCAAACTGAATTAGTTGGCTATCTTTTTTGAGGACGGTCCAATGAAGTAACGTACGCAGGTATTTTAGCCATGCTAACAAGTGGCGAGCCCAACTTAGCACAGTAACTGAGGCAATCTCCAGATGAGAGTAAAGCCACATTCGTGAATTCCGTCCTCGAACTAATGAATTTGGCGTTTTTGAAGCATCCGAGAAGCTTATAACCCTTCTTCAGGTCGGCTATTGATGCTTGCCGTACATCCGGGAAAGTAGGGTCCGCAAGAATCACCGCGCCTCGGTTGGATCCGCAATTCTGATTTCGGTCACCACCACATGGATCGGCCGGGGTATCATCCTGCTTGATAGTACACTTGGAATCATCAGTCGTCGAGAGTTGTTGGCTGAGGTCCACCACAACGCTGTTTGGTTCCTTTGTCTTTGTGTACAGGGAACTTCCACAGCTGCAAGAATCTTCATTCCAGGTCGCAGAATATTTGAAACCATGTGCTGTACACTGTCGAGCGCAGTAATACTGGTTAATCGTAATGTTGACCGGGTCGTTGTAGCCGGTGTCATAGGCGATCCAACTCGCCGAGTTGTCCGCGTTAAGCGCTGGGTCCCAATTTGTTGGTGCGAAGGGGAGCGGCTCGGATTTTACACCAACACACCCTAAGTTCTGGTACTTGATTTTGCATGATTCGATGTCCTTGTTGTACAAGTAACCCTGGCCATTAACCACGAAGCTGAAAGCAGCAAGTGAGGCGAGAGCCGTGGCTCCAACCCGCGAGGACAACCCCATGTCGACAAATCTTCCCCTAGAGAACAACGTGATGAAATGGCTTGAGGGATCAATGCTTGTAGTAAAAAGAGAATTTCTGCCAGAAGGCAGGAAGGGAACAAGGAAATGAATACTGAGCGCGCTGTTGCCGACGATGATAGAGAAGAGTGGGAGAAATCAAATGCACAGAATTGCGAAAGGCGTCATATTTTAAACACACGAAGCCTACTTGAAGGGATATTCCAATCGATGCAAGCTCCCAATAATCTAGGGGGACTGTCTTGGAGTGGAATGCTTTTGAAGGTGGCTAACAGTAGAGATTTTCGTATAGTGATTGTGTTCCCTTCGCCTCCTTCAGATCCATCATGAATCCAGCAATCACAAGTTATTGTTTTGATCCAAAATTGATTCATCTCTCCCGCCCTTGGAATGACAACGAAGATCATATGCCCTCTCTGTATTCTGTATGTTCGAGCGCGCATGGTACGTGTGGCCGGGATATCATGAGCTCCTAGTCAGGGAGGGTGATTGTCCCTAAATGTCTATTCAATTCTTCGTTGAAAGAAAGGGATGTACCGAATCAGGGGAGCGTAGCCTCCTAGAATGCTTATATATGTTGTCATCTCACTAAATTCTTGATAGTGAGGCCATGTTTCAGTACCATCATTTTTTTGATTCGGTGGTTCTCAGGTCCTTGCTGCAATAGCGTGATTGAGTGTTGTACCCTCTCTAAGCAAAAGCAATCATGTTCCGGACTAATAACTAACTTATGCTGTATGCGCATTTCAACTCTCAAACTCCACAATCCTTTGCGTCGCATTATTGGTTGTGTTCATCCCTCCTTCTCGCTCACTATTGATGTCAAGGAGCGACTGACTCAAACCTTCGGCCTCTTTGGTAGCCCCAGCACCTGCGTCAGCGCCATCCAATAGGTCTCTATCAGACGATCTCACGCTTCTCCGCTCAGCATCCCCACCATAAGCTCCTGCAGATTTAACAGGGCCCTGAAGATCTTCATCATCGTCCTCATCCTCATCTCTCTGCCCTGGCAAGGCGTTCCTTTCCAGCTCGCGCTGAGCTTCTTCCATCCGTCGTCGAACTTCAGCCGCAACACGTGAGGCATCTGTAACTATATTGTCAAGTACTCCTCGTAATCCGCGGCCAGCACCGGCCAAGCCAGGCTGAGTTCCTGATGGGGAGAGAGTAGCTGGCCGGTTGAAATTCAAGCTAGAGAAAGTTGTAAGGGAAGAGGAATGACTGGTTGTATTAGGCAAGCCATCAATGATGTGTAATGAAGTGGGGAAAGATGACTCGAAGAATTGCTCAAGTAGTTCGTCTGCTAGTACAACCATTCGAAATGTCGGCAGCGTAATATGTAGAGGGTTGGATGGGTCTAGTGCCACATTTGCCTTTTCAGATTGGGCCTTTGACACAGCTCTTCTCGCCACATTCTCAACTGGATTACCCATTGCTGCAGGAGCCGGGTCTAAATCGGCCTTCTTCTTGCCCCCGGTGCTTGGTGGAGGAGAGGGGTCCTCAAAAGCTAACATGTCCTCCTCATCTTCATCCTCATCATCGCCAATAGCAAATGTATCAGGATCAACAAGTGCATCGTCTTGAGGTTCGACCGGTGTACCAAGATCTGCTTCTCGCAATGTCTCGTCCGAATTATTAAGATGGTCTGGATCGGCATACTCGAAGCAACGTCTAATGAACGCGCTGACGCTGCCGAGAAAACGTTCGTTTACAGTTCCACCAATTGGAGGACTAATGGATGTGTTGTCTGCTTCGCTTATGCCGTTAAGCGCCGTAGTCGAGGTAGAATTGCTAAGGGTCCCTTCTAGCCCACGCCTCGAAAGGAATAAGAGTGCTTCTGATACCCGCAAAATGCCCTCCCGATCCACCTTGCCATCACCGTCATCATCGTAGAGTTCAAAGAAGTATGTGATAGAACCCATGATGTCCCTCCTTCCCTTAATTTGGGCTAAGCCAGTAACAACGTTCTGTAACGTAAGGCTCGAACTACTGGTCACGTCCCATTTCCGAAATAGCCGTTGCATGAATTCATGATCAGCAGGTTCGGGGCCATTGCCCCAGGGCGAGAATGGATTGGGGTCCGAGCGCCTAAAGCTTCCAAAATACGGATTGCGATCAGAGGCCACATCACGGCGAGGAGAAGGTGGAGGTGCATCTGAAATGGCCCATTTCGAAATGCTAGCTAAAAACTCTCGGAATGCATCGTAATCCATCAAACTAGTGCTAGGGCCGAGACCAACCCGGCCCTTCTCGACGCCATGATCATGGTGTTCTTGGAATGCTTCACTGGCTCTTGATTTGTTCGCCTTTGCGCGACGGCGTTGTTCTTCTTGGATTATATGATCACGCTGCTGCCGTTCGTATAGCACTCCATAAAATCGATCGTAAAGAGCCCCGAGCTCTTCTTGACTCAAAAGCTTACTGTCAGGGCCAAGATTTCGGATGGCTGTTCGTTTAGCGAAGTTCTCAATGTTATTGAGTACTGCATCTTTGTTCTTCAGCCGCAGGTCTTGTATGGTACTGTGAGTAATAGCGGAGAACTCTTTGAAAGCGACGACCATGAGTTCCTGAAACCGATTGATGGCGCGGAGCTTGGGGTTCTCGGATTTGGGATGAGCAGACTCGTCTAGTCGTGAGAAGTAAGACTTCAACACTGAAATGAAGGCGCCGTCATCTGCTGCATCGAGCAGCTCTTCACCGTTGATTCGTAAGATAGCTAAACCAACTTGGAAAAGGACTTTTGGTCCTTCCACAAAAAATACGTCCAAAACTCTAAAGGCAAATACTAATGGCATGGAATTTATATAAAGAGACAGAAACCAAGGAAGAGATACGACCGAGAGTTGAACGTCGCTTTTGACTAGATGTTCCCATAAAATGGGCATTGTCTTTTCAACAAGCGACTCGAACACTTTTTGGTCTAGAAGTGTGCCGTACATGGTAGACGAATAATAACCAGGTACTAGTCTATCGCACAGTGCCGAAAGGAGGAAAAAAGCCTGCGCCTCCGACATGTAAATAAGGAGAGCGGCTACCACAATGTTCATGGCCTGACAATAGCCAACATCAGTGTTAATCCAACTATAGGCAGTTAGAACCCGGCGGAGCCGGGTGATACCTTCTTCACTCTGGAATCCAGGATACTCAGGAAGGCTACGGTTCAAATCCTTTTCTATCTCGTCGATAGCTAGAGATTCTTGACCAGAAAACTTGTCGAGAGTGTCGGTATAAAGCGTAGGGTTTTCAAGCCGAAGATACAATGAGCCAGCGGTTAACTCCCACATCTCCCCCCTCAAGCGGTTTGGGAGACCAACTCTTATCAGTTTGTGGAAGGTAGGCTGGCGTATCAACGTAGCATTGCGTCCATTATCACGTAGATACTCTGCCCACAGCCTCATCTTTGCACGGTCCCTTAGCTTCTTTGGGTCGCCCGGGTATTTGAAAACTACGCCGAGACCAGCATCAGGAGACGCTGCGTTCTTCTTTTCTTCGGGTCGTAGTAGGTACTCTGAGTAGCATTCTGCTACAACCTTTTTAAACTTGCCGACATTTCCGACCGCGCCCCGCAGACCCTTCTTCAGGCCGTCGCAAAATCTCTCGCAAGCCTGGCGGCTTCCAGCAAGTTGTATGGTGATTCTTTGTTCTCGGAAGTCCTTCCGGTCTTTGGGGGTGGCCTTGGCCTGCTCCTGGCCGATCCCATTCCAAGTGGTGATAGCGAGGGAGAACTAGACATGGAATATGTTAGGTACCTAGAGACTCCCGCAGTAATGTCATGTTTCCTACCTGGAAATTCTGGCTATTCAAGCGCTCAACACGTCGTATAGCACAGAGAGGAAACGTGAAGCCATTGCCGCTCGGCCCAGCACCATGGGTCTGGCCAGTGAAGGCGGATGATGTAGAAGTGCTCGCTGTCTGAGCAAAGCTCGAGGGAGTGGTGGAGAAGCAAAGGTAAGATTCGGAGAGATGCAGTCTCCCGGCGTAATGCCAGCCTCGGTCGTGGTCTTTGCCGCCATGGGTGACGTTCGAAGGAGGGATGGTAAGCTCGGCGGGGATCTCGAACAGAGGCGTCTGAGAGCTCGGGAGACGGAACTGGCCCTGGAAAAGGGAGGCCTTGGAGGGGTTTCTGTCGGAGTTGGTCAGGTTCAAGCCCTGCATGGGATCAATCAGCTGCTGAGCGGCCGATTGAGCCTTCTGGACGAAGCTGGAGATGTTGAACATGGTTGCCGAAGCTCGGTGCGCTTGTAGCCGTCGTCGACGAAATTCGAGGGGGTTTTAATTCATAGCGGAAACAGACTAGGAGTGTTCACAAGGCAGCAAGCTCTTTCGCAGGCGATGAGAACGAGGAACGAGACAAGAGAGTAGTACATGTGCCTATATCATATGCCCCAGGATGCCTAGAGTGCGTGACTGTCATGCGTGGCTTAGAGGGGTTCGAGGTCTAGGGTTTACGGTCTGTAGCCTCTCTTCTGTCGTCGACGGCCAGGAGATGGTGTCAAGTGCGATTTCTGGCCCGTTAAAGGGTATTGTGTCGTAGTTGTGTCTATTCTAGTCACTGATTGGGGTACAGGCAGACGGAGACAGGGAGGGCGCATCACGTCGGATGCGGTCAAAGGTAGCAGTAACGGCAGCAACAGCAGCAACAGCAGCAACGACTGATGGGAAGGACGGACAGGGATGTGACCACTGTCAGGTACCTACCTACCTACATAATGGATAGCGGCACGTCTGATACCTAGGTACCTAGGTACCTACTACTGACCGTGGCTGGGACATAAAGGCACACAGCCTCGACAGCCCACTGCTGCTTAGCTTCTGCTTACTTCAGGTTCGTAGCTGTACGCCTGCTGTGCCTAAAGGCACTTAGGTACCATGGCTACCTAAGTATGTACTTACCTTAGTAGGTTAATAGGTAGGTACCGGTAGGTACATAGTAGGCACCGAACAGAGTGATTAGGTAATCGATATGTTTCTGCCACGGATGCATAACACAGTCAGTCAGGTACAGTCTAGGTACAGATCTCGAATCTGGCTCTGATTCTGTCGTGTACTAGTAGATAGGACTTTCGGACATGGCCTCCTACACACAATAAATAGCATAGCGCCAGATATCTGTACCAACTAGGTTTGGTAGGCTACCGGCGGTGTGACGGCGTCATACCATCTGTCCCTGTTCACTAGTAGTCTGAGCTTTCCACTTCGAAAAGATTGATAAGGTACAGTCCATTGTTATGACTTTGTTCTGTAGGCCGTGTGACAGTCATTATTCAACCATCTTGTATCCGTAGTCTGCCGATATAGTACGAACGGCCCGTGTGAGACGCCTCGAGGGGCACATAGTCCTTTCCCCGATGAGACGGGCACGAACACCTACCCACCCAGTTTGAACGAACAGACGACTTAGCTGATATTTATATATGGAAGTTGGTGAAAAACCATTGGCCGAAGTTGTCGATTGGCTGAGGAAAGGAAGGTTGCAACCAATCTCAGTTTCCAACCAGCTTGATTACTTAAGTAGGTAACGTCCGATCTCGACTCAATATGCCTAGACATTACTTATTTTAAGGGAGGAGGATTAAGCATTCCAGTTACAAACTCGTGTTTCCGCGTTTCTCGCATAAGAAGCTTCCCTGATGCAAGATTGCAATATGGATATATGTAGGTATGTAAATGCCTCCGACGAAGCCTCTTGGCCTCATATGGTAGCATCGAGGCGTTTGACTTCGGTAGGTGAAGCCTCACGAGACCCCTTGGATACCAAGTCCAGATTCTGTCCAGACCAAGTCTTGCCATACTAAATATATGTACAGTACTTACTGTATGTAAACCCCACTCCCCCACCTTTCTCCAGACTTCCAAGATTGTTCACGTTGCAGTCAGCAACTCTCGTATCTACTTTACGCTAAGCCCTCATCAAGGCGCAGAGCGAAGGCACTTTACTACTATAATGAGGTAGTAAATATCTTCAGCGCTAGATATCCGGCACATCCCCCCGTTTACGTCATTGGTATTGGAACGGTCCCAACGCTGTCTCAACACCACTCATATTTCTGTAGTGAATTTTCTTGTAACATCATCAAGGTAAGAAGTCTGTAGGTAGGTAGCTATAAACATTCACGATATTCACCATCATCTGGAGCTGCTACTGTTCACGTCGTATTACACGCGTATAAATATCTAGACATAAATCCATCATAAATCCATCATCTCGTCTTATACATACCATTGGTAGGTTAACCCATACAACACCCTCCTCCCCTTCGGCAACGAATGATACTTTACTAAACTGAGATCGGTAGTCTATGGTCGCTTACCGGCCATCTGATAACCTGGCGTCATTCTGCAGATCGTCGTTATTCTAATCCCAGATCCGTGATCTAGAGTGTCCTGTGCATACCTATTTGTATGTAGGTTCTCGAGGTTACTGTACAATAGGCACCCCCATTCTAAGATCCCACCCTACAATCTCGACTTGTGTCTATGTGTGTGTGAGTGAGTGTGTGCACCAAAAAACCCCAACTTGCCCACGCTCAACCCCTCAGAAACCCCCTCCCCCCGTCTCGGGTTTGTCGTGTGTTGTACCAGTACCGTGTGCTGCTTCGATGCACAACACTAAGGCGGACTGGACTGCCAATCGCATCGTCGGCGGGCTCCATCGCTTCCTTGTGGATCTGACACCCTTGACACCTCCGATCAGCCTCCTCTTCTTCTTATTAGCAGCTTAGGTTTAGCTGTGTTCCTACAGCACCTGCCTGCCTGCCTGCTCCTTGCTACTACCAAGCCCTCCTTCCTCCCTACGGCGACTAATCATCGATGCATTGCCATTGCGCTTGTCCCCGGCCTCCCAATGCTGACTCTCCAACAGCACAGGGTCGACCCGACGAAACACACCCGTGAAGGCATCATCATATCATGGCCGCAACCGTTGCCCAAAAGCCCGGTCCACCAGGTCCAGTGCCGGGAGTCGCACAAGACCCCAATCCCCTCTCCGTCATAGCTGCCACAGACGCTGCTGGCGGGGCTGCGCAGCCAGACCACCGCCCTGAGAGCGAGGATGCGGGGCCCAAAGTACCACCGCAGCATCAGCGAGTGAAATTGAGCGACTTTGCTCTTGTCCGAACCCTCGGTACCGGTATGTCTTCATTCATTATTCATTCATTCGGTTTCCCAATCTCGCGCCCTGTCGTTCCGCCCCTGTCAATTCCCCCCTCTCACTGCGCGAATCGCGCGCGTCATTCCGGCAGAGGTGCGGTCGCATGCGCTAGTGCTAGTGCTGCTATGTCGACGATGGCATTGTCAATTTGCTAAGATGGGGAATTGGCGGTACTGACACGAAGGTGGCGTGGCGCCTATTAGGCACCTTTGCACGAGTCTGTCTTGTGCGCCCGGCTGTTGGGAACGACCAAGATAAAGAGCAGGTTTTCGCCTTGAAGATCTTGCGAAAGACCGAAGTCATCAAACTCAAACAAATCGACCACGTTCGGGACGAGCGCCGAATCCTAAGCGATGTCGCCGGCCACCCCTTTATCACGAGGCTAATCACAACCTTCTCCGACCACGACTCTCTCTACATGTTGCTGGACTATATACCTGGCGGAGAACTATTCAGCTACTTGCGGAGGCATCGCCGATTCCCAGAAGAATGGGCGCAATTCTATTCTGCCGAAATTGTCTTGGTGCTCGAGTTTTTACATGAGCATCAAGGCGGCGTAGCATACAGAGATCTCAAGCCTGAGAATCTACTTCTGGATGGCCAGGGCCACGTCAAATTAGTAGATTTTGGTTTTGCGAAGAGGCTGGGGAGTAAAGATGATAGGCCAGTCGAGACATACACCCTTTGCGGAACCCCTGAATATCTCGCGCCCGAGGTAATCCAAAATAAAGGGCACACCACAGCTGTCGATTGGTGGGCCTTGGGAATACTGATATACGAATTTCTTACGGGGTATCCTCCTTTTTGGCATCAAAATCCCATTGAAATTTACAAGCAGTAAGCTCTCTCCCATTTACCTTACCTTTTAAATCTCTTACCAATGGTCTTTTAGGATCATTGAAAAGCCAGTTCTCTTCCCTCAAGAGCCGCCCATTTCTCCGAATGCGCAGCATATCATTCGTTCCTTTTGCACGGTAGACCGCTCAAGGCGCTTAGGGAATATCAGCGGCGGCTCCCAACAGGTCAAATCTCATCCATTCTTCCACGGCATCGACTGGGAAGCTCTATACCATCGCCAGATCCGCCCGCCCATACAGCCGAACGTGCGATATCCTGGGGACGCACAGTGCTTTGACGTATATCCTGAAGATGACGGAAAGAGGGAACCATATACTGAGTCCATGATTGAACAGTTCGACCATCTATTTAATAGTTTTTGAAAATGAGAAGAAGAAAAAAGAAAGAAAAAACATCACAAAATCCCATGACGAGACGATTTTACGCCTGTTTTAATGATTCGCTACAGACAATGCTTTGAGGCGTTTGATGTAGGCGACTTGCGAATTGCTACAACGAGCCGGGGCAAGCTCTTTATGATGACATTTGATCTCAACATTGTACGGGTGTGGCTAGGAGCGTTCCGCTGGGTTGAAATGCGGTGGGCGTGGTAGACCACCTGAGGCTGAATAGCATACATAGAGCTTCAATTCATGAGCTCAATGCTGTATTATAGATGTTCAACCGATATAATCCCTTGGATATCACCAATCGTGATGACAGATATCTTTCGCTGAACTCGGTCAGTTATCACTTATACGGTCCTATAAGTCGCGGGCTGTGATGTAGGCGCCGCCATATTAAAACCCTTGGGGGTGCACAAGTCTCGCGACACTGAGGTCGAGGTAGCTGTTCTAGCCGTCTCCATTCCAATCTTGACGAGCTTGATGTGGACATTGACATCGGGGCATGAACTTCACGCCACGATAGATAGGCACGTGCTACGCAGCTGCCAACTTTCGTGATGAGTTCAAGCGCAATGATTCTGGATTTAACAAAGGTATAAGGCGGATAGATAGTCTTCCTTAACCTTTGATAAACCCGATCATGTCCCTATCTAAATGGAAACAGCGCAGTATAGATGGTCAACCTTATGGCGAACTGGCTTCGTGCGGTAACTGCGTTACCTCCGAAATTAACTAAGAGTATATTACCCGGAGAGTATTTGATGAGAAACTTGTAGCCGCGCAAGCCCGGCATATCAATCAGTCCGTAGAGTCAAGGGCCCTTACACATGTGCACGCACGAATAGGTCGCTGACCTCTGCTAGGGCAATATCGCGTTTTCACCGGCAATATGAAGACAGCAGACACAAGGGACGTTGAACCAGCGCAATAAACGATGAATAACTGGCTGAACTGCATTCTTCGATATTGGATAATCTACCTACCTACATGAGAACTCGATTCACTGTCATTCCGTGCTACACAGTTGCTATATAAACCTAACTTGTGAACTATAGCGCTATCAATCACCACGGGCTTGTGGTTTAGTGGTATAATACTCCCTTAGCATGGGAGTGGTCCGGGGTTCGATTCCCCGCGAGTCCAACGTCGGAGGTTCAATTCCTCCTATATCAACAATTTCCCTTCTGCAAGTTTTTGTTTCCAGTCACACTGGAGTGTCTTGTTCCGTTTTCTTCGGTTGGTTTCATGAAGTCAATTTCTTTTGTGCGAATGATTGTGTACTAGGATCATGTATGCTAAGGCTATTCTTTTAGGTTTATGTGCTTAGCCAGGGGTGCATGTTATGATAGTGGTTGCTCTTCGTGGGGATAGTGTCCGCTTCAAGTCATTTAAGTAGTGTGCAATACACGTACAATTATAATCTATCAAGTCCTTGGAATGAACTTAGGAGGTGGGTAAACCTTATATCGTAGGTTATCGAGTTAAAGCACTCACTTGCCTTCTTGGTAGCTATTTTCGGATTTGGTATCGAGACACTCTGATATTCATATTCTATATGAATATAGCATTTCACATTGAACCGGTGGCATGGACAAATGAGTCAGCAGTTGTTCTAGGGTCTTGGGGCTTCCTGTGCGTTTTCTTCAAGTTCGTGTTAGCTTATATATATAGTAAGCAGTCCCCAAGCGGGGGAAAGGTTTCTTGTCTAGTTTTTCGTTAAGATCAAGGACGAGTTTGATACAGTCACAATATTACCTAATCCTAATCATTGTGACTCTATCTGCCAGTACTCGTCTCGCTATATGAAAGCGCAGAGAGCCTGATAGACTTGCTCGGCTCATACACTGTGAATCCTCTGGGCTGAGTATGTGGGAATATGTTGTTCTAACAACGATGTAATTATCTGATGTAGAGTGTAGAGAAGGAAAACACGCAACACTCAGCCAATTTGCTATTCCGCTAAGTAGCTAACTTTCCGTCGAGTCTACTAGTTATATGATCGTATTCACTCGACGATTGCAAGTCTACTTTCATGATCATCGCTTGGAATGTATACAATATCATGATAAAAGTTTCCGCAGAACTTGGAGACAACCCTTACGCAAGGTATGTGTCCTTTTTTTTAGCCACTTTTACCTCAACCAACAACCGTCATCTCTATGTGACTGATTGAGCGAATTAACCCCGAGGCCGATTTTATATATGCTGACGTGGCTCACATCATATAATATATCCTCCTCGATTCAGATCCCTTCGTATGAAACACATGAATGTTCTCTAAGAGGCATATGGCCCCGGCTATATATATATATATACTTACAATACCAATCTTCGCTTGAGGAGCCGTTTTTCGTTCTCATGGCAGCTGAAGCTAATTCCAGCCTTGCATCGGCAATGTCGGCCTAGACTGCCAAGCTTCGGTATCGCGCGGTCAGCACTACGCCGAGTTAATGTAAGTGCAGTGGTAAGGATTGCGGGACTCTTCCCATAGTCTTACGCGCCGTAGTGCACATTATTCAATCCTTCAACTGAGAATCTCTTCCGCGCAGGGCATAACGCATCGCCCGTCGTTACTACACTAAGCCCCATGAAGATATTATTACGACATGGTACGTCTGACTGGATACTCTGGCTGAAACGGCGGGTTCCCTTTTGTAGATATGAGCTTTGGAATCGCATGTCCAGGTACATCACATCCATAGTAGAGCGTAGACCTGAGGATCCCGACGCGCTTGGTTCGCGTCAACTTGGGGTTTTATACCCAATTGGGCATTTCGGTCGCTGCAAATCACCCTTGTCCCGCTCTGGTCGCCGTTACAGTTGGACCAGAAATAGATGCCCATAGTAGTAAGATTATTCCTGATTGGAGTGCTTCCTAGCCCCTGGACAGAGCCGGAGTGACGGAAATGTGCCTGTACACTGGCAGCTCTGCATTTCCTTACTCTTTCCACTTTGTGTACAGGAGACTCTCTTTGCATAATCTGTGTTTTTCACTTCAGCTCGCAATTCGTTCCAATCTCGCCTTCTAGCGTCAATTAATCAATGTCCTTCTGCGCGGGCCTCTCACTAGGTACCCATGATATGCCTTGACCGGCTTGGCCCGCGACTTGTAGCGCTTCTCCTTTGACCAACCTGCTTCATCTCGTGCTCCCCAATGGCATATACAGAGGGTAGTTTCTTGTCCAATCACCAAGGAAGGTGGAATGTGACAAAGCTGGTTTTGCGCTCTATCAGCTTTTTTATAGGTATCATTATCATCGGCCTGTCTGCAGGCGACGGTGTTCATATCTTAACCGTCGGAGACGACTATCTTCTTGATTGGGCATATACCTTCCCAGTTGTACGTCATGCGTCATCCAGCCCAGCGAAAAGCATTGAATCGGACCATGAGAACTTACTTTCATAACCTAGGTATTTGTTACCTTCGCCACAGACGCCGTGGAGTTAGGTCTCGGCTTCCTCTGGAAGCGAAACCCTGGCATTCGGCCTGGCTGGCACATCGGTGCAGAGCTTGTCTTACTGGGAGGGAATGTAGTAGCCCTCTATTTGCTATCACAGCGATTTCCCCCAGATTATGGGTGGTTTAACGGCAATCGCATATATTCCACTATTCGCTCCATCAAAGCCGCTTTAATCGCCTTTGAGAGTATCTTGGCGTTAGTCGGTCCAAAAACTATTGTTGAGTCGCGATACTAACAAAAAAATAATAGTATCGATCGCTTCATCCTCTTCGTGATGGCTTGTGTAGACACACATATATACCATACCGCTGTCCAAGTCCAGATGATAGTACAAGCGCTACGCCAGCAGAACGCGAACGATCCGACGACAGCTGGTCTAGTAAATAATGCGATGTATTTGGAACAACAGGGCATCCCTACCCACGGATACCAACAGATGCCGCGACCCTCTCACGAACCATACCCTACGCCCGAGTACTACCGAGAATTGCCAGACAACCAAAAATTCCAAGGCGACATACGTAGACAACTGTATGCGACTTAGTAATACCCATATCTTTTTTCAACAACTACCCTCGACCCAAGTTAATGATGATCGTCGACGAAACACATAGAATATTTGTGAGAGCTCGACTCCTTTTTCGGCTTGTGCTCTAGAGCGCTCCGCATCTTCGTTTCAAGTCCACCTCGATGGTCGACGTCTAGTTCACGATATATCATGACGATAGGGCATCGCTATTCTGACTATCGACTCACTCGCCCACGCTCGCTTCTTTTCTTCGGATCCTATATTAATCTTGACTGGCAAATATATAGTGTTATTATCACTACCCCCGGCGCTACCCATAGACGATACGAGCACTAGATGTTCAACCCCATCTCTGCATGAAGGAGGGAGGATATGGAAACGGCTGAAGCACAATCGCAGATACAACCTTCCGAAGCACAGCCGTATAGCATCTGATCGGATACACCGGATAACATCTATGAATACCGACACCGCCACTTCATGTTGAATTAAGTCATTTGATGCTATTATCAGGCGGCATTAAGAAGACGCCCGACATTGACCGTCCGTAATGAAAGGGGATAGCTTGCTCAGGTTGGGGGGGGGAGGTTGCTACTGTGATTCTGACTTGATTGACCACCGCTAAGGTGGCCAGGGCATTAAAGATGCGTCTAGTGTCAAGTAACCCCTCAAAACGGAGTCAACATTGAAAACAAATCGACGAGCGCGAGCAACACCTCAAGCGATAGGATTGGACTCATACGACAAGTCGTTATTATTGAACGAGCCGGATATTGCATCCACGGCCACCGGGAAGTAAGGGTTGGCGAGCAGGGGAATTGGCCCCCGGGATTTTCTCATATACGAAGTACCAGTTCCCTTAGCACATCTAGGTCAACCATGCATTGGGAATTAGATGGTATTCACGATCCAAGAATCACGTGATCATATAGGCGAGGATAGAGATCCTCTCGAGATAATAAATTACAATAATTCAATGAACGTTCCCTGGGATGTTGCTACGCGCTTGTGGAGTAGAGGATCTAGATTAGGCTCAAAAACCTTCGCCCTTGAAATGGTCGCTTGTCGGACGCAACGTAGGAGATAGTTGACTGATTCGTAACTTTCGTCTCCGCGAGTTTGACTATAACCCTCTCCCATCTCGTATTCAACGCCCAAACGATGACACAATCAGACATCACGGCAGAATAACAGGCTGAGAGAACTCAGGGCAGTGTACTGCGGCTGCTTGGCTAGACAATCTAGAAACTCGATAGGTAGGGATCGCTTGGCAGCTCCCGATATCTGCCATAACCTAGATGAACCATATTCTCCTCAACCAGGGTTCATATAGTGTCAGATCTTTACCAAAAAAAAAAAAAAAAAAAAAAAAAAAAATGAAACAAGCGCAAGCGCAAACGATACAACGAAGGGAGCGATGTAGATGCCAGGGTGGCACACGGGAGGCGTTCGCCATCGAAAACTCAGGGATGGAATTCTATTTGCCTGTTTGTGTCGACGCGAAACTTCTTCATCAGCGAACACGGTGTTTGAAGAAAATTTCTCAGACCAACTATGTCTAGTGGGAAGGGTAGTCCGGTGACTACGTTCTTTGTTGAGCGCCACAGGGCTAGGTACGATACTGACATCGCAAGCATGGCAACTTTGAAAAATTTGCAAGCCTGATTCATCTATTCATAGCATTGAGGATTAAGCAGTTAATTATAGCTGGCGATTCGAACTGAATCATTTGCCTGGTCATCCCGTACTGGTGATAAGATCGGATTAAGGGGAAAATCTCGACGAAATATTGACACAGCATAAGTGCACAACTGATCCAACCTAAAATGTTTATCTAACATGAGATATTTCATTAATTGCATTGCTATCCCCCAATTTCCAGTATTTATTATACTGTAACTAAGTGATTTACTCCAAACCGCATTTTAGAGAACAGGTAGAGGGTGTGAAAGGGGGCTCAACTACTACCCTGTAGTCACTCTAACTTCACTAGAACTTAAACAGAACCAAGAATTTCAAAGAGAGAACTATTATTCAGTCTACGAAGCTGAAGGACTAAATAAGCTCTCCAAACTAAAGGAAGTGTAAACAACACTTCACAAGACTATCCTCGACAGAGGACTTCCCCATGTTTGCCTATCCAAGATGACACCCCTCGCTGTTCCCCTATTATCGTACATGTCGTAAGCGAATTCAGCAAAAGTACCCAGAATGACACAACACGAATGATTCCCCTAACGACCACTACGGCCACTACGGCCACTACGGCCACTACGGCCACTCCGACCGCTGTGACGACTCGCGCTCGCACTACCGTGGCGCGACGCAGCTTGCTCCTCCTCCTCCTCCTCCTCCTCCTCCTCTTCCCCATTCTCATTAGGCTCCTCCACCCGGACACTATCATAATACGCGTAATCGTAATCGTCCGCATCAGGAACAGGAGCAGCCACGTACTCCCCGTACTGCGGCACGTCTTGCCTCTGGCAGATGTTCAGCCCGTACACCGCGCTCATGGTGTCGTATAGCGCCGGGTTATCGTCGTATCCGCTGATCGCGACGCGGTTGGAGTGGACGTCTCGCGGGATGATCGAGTGGCGCATCATCCGCGCGAAGAGGTTGTAGTGCGGCTCTTCAGATGACCCGCCGGACAAGGAGCTTGCTAACGCGGTGCCGGCGCTGCTTCTTCGGCTGCTGCGACTGGAGGCGTGGCTGGGGGTATGACTGCTGGAGTGATGGCTAGAGTGATGGCTGGAGTGATGACTGGAGTGGTGGCTGCTTCCGCCGGATCTGTGACTTCCTGATGCAGAGCCGTGGTGAGAGGATGACTTGTGGCTGCCTTCGGGCCTGCTGCCGCTCCCTTCGGCCCGGTGGCTACTGTGATGGCTACTACGACCGCTTTTGCTGCTGTGGCTCTTGCTGTCCTTGCTACTCTTACTATGCTTGCTCCCGCTACTCTTGGTGCTCTTGCTATCGCCGGCCATCTTCTAGGCTGCTTGTATTGGACTTGTCACGGAAGAGCTGGTAAGGAGGAATGGCTGCGAAGCGGCTGGTGATAGGGAAGTGAGATCTTGCAGAAGAAGTTGCTGAAAGGGAGAGGCTGTATTGAGAAGACGATATCGAGGGATGGACTGCTGGGTTCGTACGCAGGTTACGTCCGTGCTACTCGAGGCTCAACAGCATTGGCAAAGGAGCAGATTCCCAAGGTGCACATGTGAACTTATATATTAGAGAAATAACACCATCATGAGAAACCGGCCGTACTCATCCTCGAATAACACCGAAGTCGTGAACCGATCCCGTAGATACCCCTTGCATTTTCGTTTGCTGATGAAATTTGCGGGCTGAGGATCTCGAAAACTGAGAACCTTGCACCCGAGACATCTACACAAACTTCAAATCTGAAGACGAACAGTCCCAATCGCTGTAGTTCGTGATAAAAGGGAGTATCGAACATTGTTTATCTGATCGAGCGTGACAAGGTCCAAGCCTGGTGGGATGCCGTGAACTGAACGTCGGACAGCCAACCGACAACAAGATGGAAACGTTATACAGAAACGACCTGAGTGTTGTGTAAAATTAGATTGCTGCCGGCGCTGGTGATTGCTCTGCAACTCCTCCCTTTTCCTCCTTCTTCCTTTCCTTTTTCTTTGCCTCCTTTTCAGCTTTCCGCGCCTCCCATTCCTCGAGATTTTGCACCAGTAGCCAGTCCAGGGATTTGACCCTAGACTTTTCTCCGTAGCTTTCCCAGCGGCCCTGGAGCTTCTTCCCTTTTTGATGTCTCTTCCAAGTCCGCTTGCGAGCTGCTTTGGCTGTTTTGTCTGCCTTCCGGGCCTTCTGCCTGATTTGCCATGCTGTAATCTTGGCAAGCGTGGTCGTTGCGGGACTTGGAGCTGGCACATCGAAGGATAGCTCGCAGCTGTGCTGGGATAGATACTTGAGACATCTTTCTTGGGATGAAAGCTCCAAAGTGTCCTCAGTGAGCGGCGCAAGGAGCGGATCCTTTTTTTCAAGCTTAAGTATTGTCTTGAGCCGTTTCGTGTTGATAACTTTGACATGTAGCTTGCGCGGATGAAAGTACGTTTCATTCATGCGGGATAGATAGTCCCTGATACGCTTGTAGTTCAAAGCAATTGCGCTTAAGATGGCGATAGCTTCGAGGGCACCGCCAACACCCTCGGCTACATCGTAGGGAACTAGGCCGACAACAGCCCCCGTGAAACCCAACACTTGAATTGCGACATTTGGGGCGATGACGATATTGAAGTTGTCAATGAACGCCACAAAGTCCTCTTGCGTGATGGCATGGTCAGCGAGCCTCACTGGCCAAGCACGCGCGAACGGGACCGAGCTCCCTGGTTCTAAGCGGGGGATTAGAACCGGCTTGGGGAGAGGGGGAAGATCTGCATTTTCTGGGACAGGAGGAAAGCATGCAGTCGCAGCATCGAGGATTTGGGTATCAGTGACCGGGAGTACTGGCTCCGCCGGGTCAGGAAATGTTGTAGACGTTGCTGGAGCTATCTCAACGACATCAACCCAGTCGGCGGACGTTGATGTCGGTTTCCTTGGCAAGGCCGTTGGGTCGCCGTTATCACTGGCAACAGCTGTGGCTGAAGAAACCCGACTTACTGATGGATTTCCCGAGTCTTGGGCTTGCGTTGAGGGTTGTTGAAATGCATCGTTATTCTCGTGAGGATCATGCCGACCCTTCTTTGATGCCAAGGAAAGAGAGCTAACTCTTCTAGTTAGAGTCTTGATTGCATCTCCAAGAAATTCCTTTGACGACATGGCTACGAAATCCGGCAGAAGTGGTAGCGTATTCTATCAGTAGATCGCATCGTACAGTAGAGGATGTAACGTGCTTCCGATATTGAACTTCGACGGAATACCCTCATTAAAAGTACGAACTGAAATACGAAACCACCCACGTGGTGAAGATCAGTAGCTGATGGGCTAAGTTAATCCGCCAAGACAGGATTGGAGCTGAAAGAGAGCTTACCATCTACGGACATTCACCTAACCCTCATCCCGTTGGTCTAGCGATGAGGCCCTGGACTGTTCGTTCACGTATGTCGAAGAACTTCGGTCGATGGAAACGGGGTCATTGTTGCTTTGAGCCTCAATGCTTCCTACCTAGTAGTACCTAGCCCATGTAAGGCTGACTGTCTGTTATTATACCGCGACCTGCCTTATCCAGCCGTTCGCCGTTCAGTCACCTCGCCCATGGTACTGGATCTTAACACTTACAAGGGTTGGTTCTGGTCGGTACGAGCTGCTACTGCCAGTGGGGTGGGTCAGCGTGCGTACCTAAGTACACCTACCTACCGGTACTTACTGGAGGTATTCCAGGGTCTTCAATGTTAGCCCAATCCAAAAACAAGGATTCATTAAGAGTGCTATAATCAGTGCTATACAGAGTACCTACCTACCTGGTAATCAAGGCCTAATTACTGTCTAATCTCTGTATAAGCACTGAATAGCTAGGTAACTAGTCTTAATAGTGTACTTAGATAAAGAGAAGATAAAGACAGAATTAGGGGTCTAATTCCAGCCCACAGGCGCCCCATGCCCACTGCAGCCCACTGGAGCCTACTGGCTGAAACAGCCTTATGTATTGGAAGTGGATACGTACCTAACACACGCCACCACGTCTTAGAGTAGGTAGGTAGTTGCGTGATCTACTATTAGAGCCGGGTCGCAGCACCCCCACAAAGCACCAAGGCGTCGTCATCAGCCCCGAAGCCAATCCCTCCCTTCATTCTTCCATCTCAACAGTCGACAGGAAGGTTATCCAACTTCTTCCTACACATAGATCACGGACTCATGAACACTTAAAACCACCATATATCCATCCGCGAATACAGACGTACGCCAGAATGTATCTACGCTCTTTCATCGCCGGCGTTGGCTTGGTGGCCACCACCACCAACGCCCTACTCCTCCCGCTCGACTTCCCCATCGCTGATGACACAGTTACCACCCTCCCTGTGCCCATCGAAAACGATGTTGACGTCGCCGTTTCGAAGATGCCCGTTACCCAGACTCTGAACCTAGAATGCCCTGGATGCATGATTAGCCACAGGCACGCCAAGGAGATCCCAAGTCACCTGAAGCTGGACTTCAGTATCGAGTCAAATGATGGCGCCGACCGTCTGACTCTCAATGGTTATGAGCTGTACCCAAACCCAGACCTCCTGCACAATGTCCTCTCGGCACCTGTTATCCCCGACATGGCTTCCCGACACGTCGGCGATAAACCTCGTACTCGAGGTGGACTAAACCGACCGCAGAAGAACCAGCGCCTCGGCTTCGCTATGGAAACTGAGGCAGTGGCCACCGACGACGACGAGGATCTGCAACTCATCAAGGTCGACGTCCAGATCATTGAAGTAGGCGATGCCTTCATCGAGAGCATCCCCAACATCCAAGTAAAGCTGGTCAAGACTCCTTCCGGCAAGCTTGCCATCGGCAATATCGAGACCATCGAGTCCCAAGGAACCGACTCCGCGGCCGGCAAAAAACAATGCTCTTCCATGGTATGCAGATGGAAGGCTGCATTCTTCGACAAGCTTCGTGGACTATTCTACTCGAAAGGCTGCAGTGGCTACCGAGTTTCAGCACCGTCTCATGCTCAAGACCACCAACCCCACCCTCACCACATGGGTCACAAGCACTCTTGGGGCCGTGGCCTCAGATTCTTCGTGACAGCTATTCTGCTCCCCATCCTGATTGGTATTGTCGCTGGTATTTCAGCTAGCCTGTAAGTTCATTCCTTGCCTCCTTTCCCCAAATCCACGTGGTGTTAGGTTCTAATATCAAGCAGTATCGGCATGATGGTTGGTACCTTCATCGTCTTCCTCTGGCGCCTATTCTTCCGCCGCTCGTCTGCTCGCAGCTCTCACAGATGCCGATACGCTCACAAGGCATCTCGACATGAGCCTGCTGCCGCTGAAGAGAAGTCTGGCTTGTTGAACGAGGAGGCAAATGTTGAAGCTCCTCCCGCTTACGTGGATACCAATGACGTTGTTGAGGATAAGAAGGCTGAGAACGAAGCCTAAGGGCCTCAAATACAATGGCAAGAATAAACCATGCGCTATGCCTCATATTTTTGCGCTGGCTTCTCACATGTAACACTATGCAGTCGAGATTGACCTTCAGTACAAGGTTCAGTTGGAAGGTTAGTTCAGGCAGGCGTTATTGACGATGGACTATCATCTTGGAATTGAGTGTACACTCCTTTGTATCTCCTATTGTGCTTTTAGATTTCATAGCTTAGGGAATTAATCCACACTCGCTTCTTGCAAGTTAAAATCGTTCTACGTTCTGGCAGTTTGTCATATATGCTAGTTCATTCTCTATCAAAGCTCCGATGTGGAGGGATGTGAGTTCAACATTCAAGTCATAAGACACTTCAAAAGAATGCGGTCTTTTTTATGACGATCATTTCCTCGGGACCTACAGTAAAACTAACGAGCCCAGAAGGAAACCTCCGTATACTCCTAAAGAAAGGGACTTGGAAAATCAATAAAAGTACAATTGCTTGAGCCACGACGTGACAAGAATAAGAAATAGAGAACACTTACTATACTAACTTGAGCAACCTTCATCGCTACCGGCATTGGTGCATCCCTCATTACTTCTACCGCTCTTAGCATAGGCATGTATCTTCATCTCCGCCACGAGCCTCATCGCTGACAAATCTCCGTAACAGTTTCCGCTTCCCATCTCCCGGCGTCGGAATCACGACAGCAGCGACTACAGTTCTTAGTCGGAGTAGTTACCGTCTCCAGTGGCATTAACACGGCGCCTTGAGGACGAGTTTGAATAAATCCCTGTCCTTCCGCGCAAGATAGCGCCGCATCCGGACCTGTTCCGGCTGCTCGCCTCCTTGCTCAGGATTGTGGTTACTAACCGCCATAGCTGGTTCGAATCTACCACCTTCTCCTCGTGTGCTGCGAAAATGCGTGCAATCCGGCCTCTATGGCGGCGTTGATAAATCTGTTTGCTGCTGCTGTTCAGTTTCTGCGAGGTTGCCGCCATTTATACCGCTAGACTGTGGGATTGTACGGCGTGTTGATTGAAGGTCTTCTGCCGCGGCCTTCATTGTTTTTGTGTTAGTTAGTCTTGAAGCCGTGTGTTGCGAGCGTTACGGGCGCTTCGATGACCCTTGTCGGGATCATCTATTGCTTTTCTACCTGGTCTTCTCTTTCTGTTTTTGCGCGGCAACTACTGTCGTAAGTGTCTCTGTTACTGAGACGGGGTTCAGTTGCCTCTCGAGTGGTCGCTAAAGCCATTGAAATGCAAAAGGGGGTTATGGCTTAGCACGAGAGCAACCGTACTGACAGGATAGGGGTTATGATGGACGTGGCTAGACGGTGTGTTTTACGCTTTGTGAGAATCGACGGATACAGGGTACCGAGAGATATGGGGAGCAAAACTGGGAAATTAACTACTCAAGATCGGAGTTGCGGATCGTAAATACGGAGGTTGGGGTCCAAAATATCCATCACCGTTAGTATTGGTTTATAGTGCCAAGCCTGATGGAAATCTGCGACCACAACCTACGTATACACAAAGTTATGAGGTTAAGCGTGGAGTATGAACGCCGGATTATCTTCAAATTAAGGACAGGTCTAGTTACCCCGCGATTGAGCCTTTGTGTTACTCTCTAAGCTGCGAAGGTCGACAGAGATGGCTGCATGATGCGGTACTACTCACCGCCCAGCCCAGCCCAGCCCAGCCAGCCGACATATAAGTAAGCATCTCGCGCGATGGTGAAGGGCATGACGACTGTGCCTCGATACGAGGCATGATCTCACTTTCCGCAAAATCTTATAATGTTCACTCTGCGGAGCGAGACCTGCCTACCCGACATTGACTGTATGTTATTGGACTCGCAAAAAGTTATCGTGTACGACAGCCCGCCAAGCGATTCCCCTTGAACGCGCTCGTGCCAGAGCCACGCAGTCACCTTCAGTGTTTTTATCACGCTCGGTTACACCAATTTTTCCTGCTGTAACATCAGGGTGATATTTATGACCGCGACGCTAGGTAGGCTTCTCAGTGTGCGTTTATGTTCCCAGAAGTTGTTCATATTCGCATGCCGAATGCCGAGACGGTTCAGGGTCTGCTGTGTAACCACGCCCCAAGCCAGCATCGATTGGCGGACGGCTACTAGTTAGGTATCAGGAGTTCTATGCCTAGACTTTCGCGGTAGGTGTCGAAAGAACTCTACCTGATCCATCTTGTACTTAAAAGTACCCGGTGAGTACCACCGCACTGTAGATGCAAACGAGGACTGTGCCGCAAAGCAACCTTAGCGATAGTGTTAGGTTCTACGTGGCGATGGCAAGCTCATTCGCTATAGGTATTAGAATCCCATGGTTTTTCGAGGGATCGCTCACATGCAAACTACTCAGCAGAACCTATGGTTCTATTAATAACCACGTAGGTAGAGGACGGAATATTCCGAGTGTTCGCAGATGTTCTCAAGTTAATACTTGGAAACAACCCTGTATTGTTCTTTCGTTGCTACGGTAGGTACTTATCATTTGCTAGCGGAAAGAGATTTAGTCACGCGGTTGACGCTCTCGTGTCCCCCGCCGAGAAAGAGACCCCCCCTTCGGCCTACACACAGCCTGCCACCGCTTGTATCTCGCCCTCCCGCCGATCCATATTCTGCTCTCGTCCGTGATGGTCGCTATGATCGACGTTCAACATATTTAGGGTCGAATGCAAAGCTTTGGAAGTACGCAGATATGGACCTCCATCTCAGACATTAGTGGACGGAAAGATCCCCTTTGCCAGTACCATAGTCTTAGTGCAGGGCATCGCCGGTTCCTAGGTTTAACATAGTTGATTATAAGTTATGTGTGCGCGGTGTGGCATGTTGCCATTGAGAACAAGCTGAGCATAGTGGTGTGGGGTGGTACCTGTAGGTTAATATGATAGCTATGAGTGCAAACACCTAGCAACCAGACTTTTAATGTCAACTAGTTGGCATGGGAGACGCCAGGGTAGTGAGTTGTGGTTTTCATGTATTGTAACTTCACTGCGTGTTGTAATCGTAAAATGTAGGACTTATGTCTACCTCAACTTTCAACGCTCTGGTCAAGCGTCACTGTATTCAAATCCTTCCTAGCCATTCCAAGATAACTACCTATACAAGCAAGTTGAGAAGAAATCAAGCTTTCCTTATTCCTCCCGCCTTACCACTGTGAAAGGCTGGACCTCAATATTCTTGTCCTTGATGTATTATCATTTCTATCACTGTTTTGGCGGAAGGCTTGCTGTAGCCCCAGCTTCCGGTCGCACCATGTGTGTATGGTAATTATAATCGGAGCTCACATATGATATAAGCTCCCCATCACTAGCTTGAGATGGCACGACGCCTGAGCGCGCTAACGTTGATCGATAGGCGCGTCGGATATAGGATTTGAGACCATTGAGTGTCCCTTTGGGAGCTATCGGTAGTTGAGGATCTTCAAACTTAGAGTTTGATTGAATCCTAGTGGTTGATTTGCCGCGAGATGTCCAGGATCTTATCTTAGTGGCCCAGCTCAGCGTGGTTACTGCAAAGTCTTTGAAGATGATGAAGACCACCGGCATACAGGCACACATTATGCCAAAGTTTAGCTCTGCAGCACTAGTCATACGCGGGTTAGTTTCTTGCCTGGAGAATGAAAGATCCTAGTGCCTCACCATAGAGCATAAATGGGAACTTCGTTCCACAAAGCATCGCCATTGTTGAAAACTATGAACCGAAACGTAGCATTGATAATTGAAACAACACAAGCCCTGGAAGATCAGTAAGTACGGTTGATGGGGACCGGGAAAGTGGGCATACAATAATCCTGTAAGAAAGACGGCATAGAGAGCAATCTTTCGCCTGCGAGACAAAGTGAGTCCGGCAAGGAGTCTCAGGGGTATATAAAGCACGTATAGATCTGTAAGTGCTCCAACTACACCTTGAGCTTCTGCGAACTGTTCGTCTTGGCTCTCACAGCGTGTTGCTGCTAAATTCCAGCTTCCTTCGCCCTGGTGCGGAAGGCAGGTAGCAAGGCTCACAATCACGCTAATGGTGTAAAAGACCGCTATGAATATCAATCCAAACATGATCATGGATCTTGCCTTAGGATCTGGAGCAAAAACTCGAAGATAGAGGGTTAAGAGGGTTGACTTGACGGCCAAACAACCCAGTGCATAGATGACAACCGAAGCAACGGTTAGCTGAAGTTGGATTTTTAGCAAGATCTCATGTAAAAACGATGGGAGTTGAGTTTACCCTTTGGAATAATGGCGTTATTCGAGAAACTGGGACGTCCCATTGGTGTGGTCCAATGGGATTGTCAAGTACTACGCACAGCTTTAGAACGCCGCGACCAAGACAAATGGGAAGTAGAGTACACACTCGATACTGTAATACCGCAAAATGTAATAACCAGAGCCTGAGATACGATCAGTTGGCCATGCCGCTTAGAAGATAGTTTATGACTGACTGCGGATATGAGACAGAGTACTGCGAAATGTCAGTGATCGAAAAGAACAATAGACGTCTCAAAGGTAATACTCACCATCATCAGCGCCCGTCTTGTGAGATACCCAGAAACGAACATAGACTCTGAGGACGAGGAATATGACCATCAAAGGCAAAGTGATCGCAATTACGATCAAGCAAATTGGAGCCAAGGACGCTGGGTCAACGAAGTTAGGTACAACCCCTGATGGCGGTGTAGCCGCGGGTATCTGGGATAAGTCCATCGTGGGTATAGCCCTTAATGGTGGCTGGAAACAAGGCGACGGTCTCTAGGGCGGGAGCCGGATTTCAAAACTGGGGAGGAGGTAATGAGGTGATCCGGGACAGGCTCTCGTGGGACGGAACAACGAACTATATGAAACAGAGGTGAGGTATTAAGAGGCAGAATGTGTTGTTGACAATGTGCTTAGAGTATATAGCAAAAGCCTAGCGGTCTAGTTACGGGTTCAAATGTACTATGATGATTCCCCCGTCGCCTATTTCCCGTTCCCGTTCCTATTCCCATTCATTTTGATATTGATCTCTTCTTAGCTTTCAGTTGCCTATCTATTTTTACACGGGTTGCAGTATCCTGTAGCTAGAGTCTACTTACTTTGTGCTTGTGCGAAGGACGACCCCAAAAGCTAAGGCAGGCTGTAGAGTTAGAGTGGTGGTGCAATCGAGAAGAGTGTGCACGAATCTTGTTTTACGACTTTTTGGGGTCTCACACAATGGCACAATATGTAGTAACAGGCTCTACACTCTCCCCAAGGACTAGAAACGGAAGAGGAACGTTGCAATAGCAACCAAAAGCCCTGCGTCCCGAGCCGCGCATAGCACAACTACTGTACTAAGTATGAAGGAGCTTAATGACCCTTGAAATGTGATGCATTAGGCTCTACGTCGCCAATCACGACATGTTTGCATTCCAATTGGATCCGGCAGGCAAACGTTGAGAGCGTCAGGGGCAGGCCAAATGAAAGGAGGGGTTGTCCTACCGTCTGATGTGATGCCCCATCATCATGGAATGCCTACCTAGATACCGGTAGGTATGCCACCGACTATATCCTGAGGCAGGCTGGCCACGCACACTTACTACCTACCTACCTAGGTACTTTGTATGTCTATTTCCATCTCATTTGTGCATTTAGTAGGTAGCCGATGATGATTAGGTAGTGCCGCAATGCACTGGAATCTGATATATCTACCTTTAATCATACAATTATCGTCGGGGTAATTAGCTACCTCTCAGTACCTTAGGTAACTTCTAGGAATTAATTACTTACTGAGTAGGCGTTGTGATGGATGTCTATCTACTTGGTACACGTAGGCATTTGAATGCTACGGTAAAGCCCCAAAGAAAGGCCCTATCGCCAGGTCGAAATTGTCTTCAGCTTCGGCGCTTGTGGTTGGTAGACATAGCTAAGCTTTGCTCTATGCGGCTCCGTGAGACCGAGCCCCTCGCTGGCTAAATGTGAGCTGTCTCAATGTTATCCTCCCTCCCTCTTCGCTTTTTTTTTTTTTTGGTTTGTTTTCGAATTATCCTTGCTCCTCATCAACGCTCTCTATTTATCAAGAATCATGTTCAACCTCACAACCCTAGTGGCTAGCGCTGCAGGCTTCTATCTCTTCCTTTGGGCTCTGCAACATGTCACCCAAGATGCGCGAGAACCACGCACCGTTGAGGACGCCTTACCGTTTATCAGTCCCGTGATTGGAATGATGACCAGAGGTTCCAACTTCCACAGACATCTGAGGTAAGATATCTAATGCAGCGCATAATCTGGCAATCTATTGTCGTTACTAACAACGACTTGGTCCCAGAAACAAATACAAACTGCCTATCTATACGCTCCGACTGCCTGGCTCGCGGCTCTATGTTGTCAACGATACAGCGCTCATCCCCATCATCCAGCGACATGTACGGGCGTTGTCTATCTCCCCAATAATGGTCCGATTTTTCTCGCACTTCATGGGCGTGAGTAAGGGGGCTCTCCATATTGCCGGTCGCGACCCTCTGGAGAACCATGGTTTCATACATCAGATCACCCTCGAGACCACCAAGGGTTTGAGTCCAGGACCTAACCTGGATGACCTGAATGCTAAGGCCGTTCTGAACCTTAGCCAGTCCCTCGACAATCTGTGTGCCAATACGCGTCTTTCCACTGTGAACATGTTTGAATGGGTCTCAAAGGAGATTATGTTGGCTACGACGAATTCTGTTTATGGCCCGCGCAACCCCTTCAAGAACCCTGATGTCCAGGCGGCTTATAGGTCCGTGAAAAGCCAAGCAGCACATCTATCCTGACAAATAAATATTGACTTTTATAGTGATTACGAAGCTGGGCTGATGATCATGATGGCCGGCTTTTTCCCCCGACTCCTGGCCAGGAAGAGCTTAGCAGCTCGTGATACGCTCGTGCAAGCCTTTAAACGATACTATGCAGCCAAGGGTCTTGAGGAAGGTTCATCTGTATATGCACGAAACCGATATGAGTATCCATTAAAGCAGGGAATGGATGTGCAAGATGTGGCAAGGATGGAGACAGGAGGCGCCATCGGTCTACTCAGCAACACGATGCCAGCAACTTTCTGGACAATCTACCATATCTTCTCAGACCCAATCGTGCTTGGGGACTGTCGTCGAGAAGTAGAAAAAGCCGTACACGAGAATAACGGTGAGAAATGCTTGGATTTATCATATGTCAAGAGTTCTTGCCCCATCCTAGTTTCAACAATGCAAGAGGCTTTTCGCTGTCACAGCATAGGTGTATCGGCACGCGCTGTGGTGGAAGATCACATGCTGGATGGGAAATACCTATTGAAGAAGTAAGTTGTTGACGATACAATCTTTCAGCTCATTCTGATGGTTTCCTTTCATCTACCCCATTGTAATGACGGGATCTGAAGTAAACCTAATATGCAATAGGGGAAGTACGGTCCTCATACCAAGTAATGTCCAGCACAGTTTGTCCCCTGCTTGGGGAGACAATGTCGGCGAGTTCTATCATAAGCGATTCGTTAGAGACACCGAGTTCAAGAAATATAATGCCGTCGCATTCCGTGCATTTGGAGGCGGCGTAAATCTCTGTCCTGGCCGCCACTTTGCTACTACGGAGATCTTGGCGTTCGCCAGTGTCATACTCTTGCGGTTTGATATAAAGCCTCTCAATGGGCAATGGGATACTGTCGGATACCGAGAAGCCAATGCTGCGTTTCGCCTTCCCTCTCGAGACGTTCGGGTCGAGCTCATTCCGCGGGACAACAAGCGGTGGCGCGTCGTCCTTTCAGAACCAGGAAAACCAATGGAACTGGCAAACAATATTCCAATAAGTTCGGACGAGGAAACAGGTATCTACCCTTTGGATCATCATGAAGACGCTGGCAGCAACTTACATACAGTCAGCCTAGGTTGGGTGGGAGCCTTGACTGTAGAGGTTCCCCACGATCCCTCTGTGAAAATGTCAGTACATGCTTTCAAGAGGAACTAAATACAATATACTCTACGGGGTTGCGGTGCCAGGAATACACGGGATGGGATGTATTAGACTGCTCTTCCTATCTGGTTGTATATCAAATTAATAATCTGTAATTCCGAACAAAAAATATACCCGTAAAATCGCGACTACTGTACAATTGAATGACACCATTTCAGGCACTAGCCTACCCCTTTTCCCGTGCCTCCCTACCATTAACCCGCATAATTTTTAGATGTTTTTTTCCCCCCTCTTCCCGCCAGCAATAGGTATGTCAGTATGGTGCGTGATAAGCAGCTCTGAGAACTTGGAATCAGCTAGCTGACCACCTTTAGAGGACTAATATCTAGCTACGTAACATTCAAGGCGTAAAGTTATCTTTTAACATACAGATAAGCATCAGAGGGTCAAGGTCGCCAAGAAGGTTGTCGCTATGCCGACTATCTCGGATCCAAGCCCACCAATAGCAACCTTTGTTACAATAGAAGTACTATCTTGAGAATGAATACATTCGATCTTAGACCTAACAGTCCAGGCAGGGGCGCCAGGAAACTGTCATGAAGCCACCGCCCATCACCGGACCAAAGAGATTCCTTGCATATAGTCACACAAAGGTCATATCAAACCCCGATGGTTGCAGTTCTAACCGACACAAACCTTTCCATGCCTCTCGTAAGTATTATCAGCAGTAGTTGTGTGGGTTATGGATGCACTCCATGGCATTTGCCTATTTGTCCTCCCGGCAGGCTACGCCTCAATACCCTGTCGGTGGCCTCGAAAGTGAAGAACAGAATGAAGCTTCGCGGGACTCGCATACAACACATTGTTTCTAAAATAGGACATACCTATACTAAGTACCATAGGTGTGTAGCATGGAGTCGGACCGAAGACCACTGATTCCCACCCATTCAACAACCACTTACCGACTAACCTTCAGCCTTAGCCTTCACGTGTCACTGTTGCATGGGGCATATAATAACTGTTAGGCTGTTCACCGTCTAACGGCGTAGTTTTCAACAAGTGTGGCATCATGCAGTTGCATTCGAAAGAAAACTGGTTTGGAGCCCTTTTGGGGGATGCTTATGCCTGTAATGTTATACCTATTCCCACCCATCATACATTCGATTTGAGCAGCTGGGACCAACACACCATTATTCCGGGTCAATCCGCATCTACAGCCTGCCTATGCAGCTCAAGTCATGTGTGGACATCGCTCACTAGACGGAGCCGATAGGAATACAGGGCGAGCGATGAATCGTCGGGCGAATAATGTGACTCTGAGTAGGGTGGCTGATTACTCCTCGCGGCCCGTATGGAAACAGCAATCACAACTGCACTTCTTTAGCGAAGGTATTAGAGTATACATCAGTTTCTTTTCGATGCATCAGCCTAGTCTTGTGCTACCTGATGCAACAACCCTTGTTATGTCAACTACAGAGGCAAGTTATTCGTCGTCAGTCGAAGTAACGTAGTCTTAATGTAGGCTATCGGCTAGCGTATGTTGCACGATAATAATCCTACTTCATCTTAAATGTCAAGCTATAAGCTTCATGAATATCATGTGAATGTTTGATTGCATAAACTTCAATCGTGCCCTCTCAAATAGAGTGGACGTCCGCGAGGGAATAACTTAATAAATAACGTGTTAGTTAGCTTAATAGTTTATTATATTGAGGCGATTTTATAATAGCCCGGCTCATCCAAAGTGCAATTCTCTGAAAGCTCATTTACTCCTATGCTATTAGACTTCTCTGCAATGTCCATTTCAAACATTTTTGTACTGTTTGGGTTTTTCTTGGCCTTGCCTATTCTCACCAAAACTTTATCGACTTTCCGTTTCAGACGTTCTACGGGATATCGATATACCGGGACTTCCGTTTGTCCCAACCCGCCGATTCTTCCATACTGGGACATCTTTCTGGGCCAATTCTTTCATTTGGCTTGGGATACAAGAAAGTTTGTGAAGGACGCAATGTAATTTAGTTGCATTTCTTGTGTGGGGATATCTCTGACATAAAGACACAGAAATCTTGCATGGCAAGGCCCTGTTGAGGTCAAGGCTGGGTTTATTGATTTCACCGTAGTCTCTAATCCTGACCAGATCAAGAGAGTCTTCCGGGCTTGTAAGCAGTTTTCAAACAAGCAGTTGACGGTTGTGGCTCTACAGAACATCTTCGGTGCTTCAAGGGAAGTGGCCCGATTGTTCGAAAATGATGAAGCTCTAGACCTCGGAGAGGCGAACAGTTCCCATGACACCAACGAAGCAGATGAAGGTCAATTGAATGAACACGTCAACGGCTTCAATCACTATGCGCGAAAATACCTCTCTGGTTCGCATTTGCACTTCCTCTCGCGGCTGTTCCTATCAAATCTGGAACAAAATTTTGAAGCTATGGAGATTCAATCTGAATGGGTTCATTATCCCGATCTATACACCTTTCTCCGAAATATTGTATCGCCCGCCGCCACCGAAACTCTGATGGGTAAGAAGATATTTGAGATCCATCCGCAGATAGTCGATGACTTCTGGTCATTTGACCAAGCCGTGCCAAGTCTCATCCGCCTTTTCCCCCGCTGGTTGATTCGCTCCCAGTACAGGGCTCGAGACAGGATTTTTGACGCCTTCATAAAGCTGGATGAGTTTGCGAACCATCACGTTTCTCGTCCATCGACTGATGACCCCGAGTGGGAACCCTACATGGGCTCCGCATTCCTACGTGCACGGCACGATTATGCAAAATTTATCAAGATTTTACCCGCCAACACAAAAGCTTGGGAAAAGATGGGTATCTTATTCGCGTACGTCTTTTCAGCTCGCCACTATCCTAATCTCGTCATTAGCGGGCTCTTTTAACATTGTTAGTGCGAACTCGAATCTTCTCCCTGCAATGTTCTGGTACATCATGGAAGCACTGAAAGACAAGACCTTGCATCAACGCATGGATGCTGAGGTCTTTTCGTGCTTATCGCCTTCCGATTTGGACGTAAAACGGAATCTAGACAAGCTATTAGAACAACCTCTACTCCAGTCGGCCTATGCGGAGACGCTTCGCCTACGTGTCGCAATTGCGTTGCCTCGAACTTGTGAAAGCGGCGAATTCGATCTCTCGGGACGCCGGATAGAAAAAGACAAGCACATTGTCATATTCACGTGGCCTACGTTGAAAGATGACAACACTTGGATTCAACGTGGGAATCTCGGTGTAAAGGCATTAGATGAATTTTGGCCAGAGCGGTTTCTCGTCCCAAAAGAAAAGGGGACAGGTGTCATGGCTGACGAAGCACAAGGCTCTCAGTATGAGTTCTCGCTGCGCGGATTGGGAGGTCGCTGGATGCCATATGGGGGAGGCCAGCACTTGTGTCCTGGGCGGCACCTTGCCAAACGCCAATTAATAGGGACATTTGCTTACTTGACTTCTCATTTCGACCTCGAGCTGCTGAATGAAGGAGGGGGGAATGAGGTAGGACCAGACATGCGCTGGTTTCCAACGGGAACTCTCCCTCCAGACAGGAAAGTTCCATTTAAAATCAAAAGGAAGTTAATTAAAGTATCGTAATGATTGAGACATATTCCATAGCGCCCAGTTTTGGAGTTGGCAGCTCAGCTCGACCATTCAGCTTCTTAAAGGCACAACTCATGATATTCCCTTATGATTTCACTCTCCAATGTCCAATGTTTTACCAAAATGAATAGTACATTTATTAATATAGAATAGCATGCCACTACATGCGACATAAATGGGATTTAGATGCCTTTCCAGGGACCAACCGCAACTGTTCTGAAGGAATCATATGCTGAGATACAGTCGTGAGTATTAAGTGTTGATAGTTACGGTGTCAAGCTACGAGAATGAAAACAAAAACTAATGAGTAATTCATTCGACACAGGAGTTCATTTGGACGTAAACACCTATACTCTATATAACCCCTACTTCCGTTGACCTCACCGAGATATACTTTGCGTATAGGTGTAACAGTGTATACGAGACAAGAGCCTATCATGGGGGTTCTAGGCACGGAAGATCGGCAGGAGGGAGCGGGATATCCACACTACTCAGCCAACGGATAGAATATGTACGACAGCTATATACCCTCCATTTTTAATACAATAATAACTAAGTCTGGGAGTTTGTCCGGTATTATTACTAGTAGAGCGCCTGATTAAGATTAAATTGCCATGCCAGGCAGGGCGCTTCGTACTAGATGTCATTTGCCAATTTGCCAAAACATGAGGCTCTGTTGAGACAGGTGATATGAGGCAAACGGTGTCCCAGCTCGAAATTCTACCTCCCTGCAGTGGTGATGTGCTCAGTTTAATTGCCCTGTTGTGTTACACTCCTTTCTTTGTCCATTGAGCCGTTGCGGCCTGTTCTAGCGATTACAGCGGCGAGGGCGAATACGCATGACCCCAAATTACGACCTTGAAATGCTATACTTACTTCTTGTTACGACTTTTGTAAGCAGGCTGCCTAATCCCAATGGTTTACCAAGCGGTAGGCGAGGGCCACCTCGAACCCGTAGGCATCATCGCATTGTCTTCTGTAGCTATCTATGGTCGTAACAGGATAGCTCTGTATCCAGTTATCCGTAGGGGGTTCTTGATTCCGTATACCGGTAGGACGCCCTGCTTTGCCGCCCGGACTCCTAATGTTACACAGCATTAGAGCAACATCACCTACTATACATACTGAGTACATGAAAATACATCCTCCTCCCACCACTCCAATAATACATTTACCACTCTACAAAAACTGTATGTGCTAGCGCACTTGAAATCTGTGTATGCAAATCCCCCTCCGGTTGGAACCGCCAACGTTTTAACCCCCCTTACATGTGTAGTACACTAGCTCCGTTGAGTAGCTGTCTGTTCTATCCCGCTGTTCTCATTCCTCCTAGTTCCCTTTCGTTTGATTGTTTGTCCAGGAGCATCGAGCCCTGCCTGTCTGCCAAACCAACTCTTTCACACTGCCTTGGATCTTCGCGATTCCCACCGAAGTCTGTCGTCTTTCTCTTCTTTCTCTTCTATTCATTCATCCATTCAAGTTTAGTTGTCGGTGTACAGCTAAAGACTGCAAGATGGAACCCCCAGAATCAATCAAGGTGTCAGAAGGGGAAACCGGGTCTGAGGGCAAACCGGTTAAGGTAGACGCTCCTTCGGCCAAGGACCCAGGAGATCCGAGGACAATCAGAGGTCTACAGCTCTACTTGGTCATAGCAGCTTTATTCTGCGGAGTGTTTGTTATGGCACTTGACGAAACCATCATAAGCACAGCCGTGCCCAAGATTACTACAGAGTTCAAATCACTCAGTGATATCGCTTGGTACGGCAGCGGCTATCTTCTTACTATTACCGCATTCCAACCGACGTTTGGGAAACTATATCGGTTTGTAGATAATAAACTTGTGTTTATGACCTGTGTTTTGATATTTGAAGGTGCGTACCAGTTACTTCCACGAAACATTGTGTTCACTTTGGTTAATGATGTAACAAAGTTGGCTCGATACTTTGCGCTTCGTCACCTTCGTCTACAGTATTCATTGTCGGCCGGGCAATCGCTGGCACTGGCGCTGCCGGCTTATTCCAGGGGGCACTTGCAGTCATCACGAAAACAGTTGAACTTCAGAAGCGCCCCCTGTTCATTGGCATCATCACGAGTACGTTTGCCATTAGTGTTTCCATTGGGCCTGTGATAGGCGGCGTGTTCTCGGATAAAGTCACCTGGCGTTGGTGTTTCTGGATGTATGTACCCTCTTTTGATAGTATGCTGCCTCCCTAAGCGCTGATGGACGGGCAGTAATGTTCCCATTGGCGGGGTTGTTTTGGTCCTCATATTCTTTCTGCTCCACCTCCCGACAAGCAGCCAAGAATCTACGTTTAATTCTATGACGCTACCGCAAAAGCTATGGAGCTTGGACCCTTTAGGATCAGTCTTCATTATTTCAGCTGTGGTGAGTATTCTCCTAGCCCTTCAGTGGGGTGGAACATCCATGCCATGGCACTCGGCGACGGTCATCGGGTTACTTACTGCCTTTCCTGTTCTACTTGGGCTATTCTGCTTCACTCAGTGGAAGCTGGGCGAGAACGCTACCTTGCCACTTGCTTTGCTTCATGAACAGTCATTAATGGCGGCGGTGGTGTACTGCTTTTTTTTCTCAGTACCCACGTATGTGGTAAGTGCCACTCAATCTATATGAAATCAGGTGCAAAGGAACTTACTAGCCTAGTACGGGTACTACATCTCCATATACTTTCAAGCCGCAAAAGGCTTCACAGCTACAGAAAGTGGCACCCGGTTTTTAGCCTTCGCGTTGCCTCAGGTTATCTTCCTTGTAGTCTCGGGTGCGCTAGTTACTCTCTCCGGCTTCTATGTAAGTCTCATCGAAGCATCTCTTAACTACTAGGGACTAATTGCTCGATCATTTAGGTTCCCATTATAATGATAGGAACCGCTATCGCCCTAATAGCGTCTGGGTTAATTTTGTTGTATAACTTGGAGACCCCTGTTGCCCTGTGGGCTAGCGTGCTTGTTATTTGTGGCATTGGCACAGGATCTGCCGTTACCCTACCATACACAATTGTTCAGGCAACTCTCGTGTTAGTACAGCAATGTCTATTAAAAGTTAACATCTCTAACATGAATAGTGATGACGATGTCCCTACAGGAAATGGTATGTTGTTTGCTCACCGCTTGCTAAGTTTTCAAAATTGATCAGATCATAGCGGCATTACAATTCGTTTTTCAACTTGGAGCGTAAGTAAATCCCGCTACATCTCTGGGACAGTTAAGTAACGATGGGCTTTAGCGCACTCAGTCTCTCTATCAGTCAATCGATCTTTTTAGGCCAACTTAAAGAATATGCGAAAGAATTGACGCCGTTCATCCCCTATGATGGCCTTGTCGCTGCTGGCGCATCCAATCTTCGAGCCATTGCAGAAACCGACCAAGATTATAACTTGTTGCGCCAGGTTTACATGGGCGCCCTTCATAAAACTTACTTCTACCCAGTCGTTGCTATTGGCCTAGCTTTACTAACGACGTTTGCTATGGAGCATAGGAATATTAAGAACATTCGCAAAGAGAGGGTTGATAAAGACAAACCTCAACCCTCAACCATAAAGGAGTCATAGTTGTCATGAAATATGGTTTTGGGGGACCTGTCGCCAACAGAGTAGTTTGGAGTAGATTGGGAATGTATACACGTTAGATGATAGCTATAGAACCTATTCGAACTCTAGCTGTAATGTATTATTATATTATTTTGAATTTGATGGATTACTTATAAAACACCGCCCCTTGTTCCAGTCTCTAACTTTACATCAGAGAAAATTGTATCTTTGAAAAATCCTGTACTCTTCTCATACCGCCCGACACTAATGGGCGATGAACGTCCTTACCTACCAGGTCCTAAAGGAAGTGGCTAGTCTCTTTCTTCATCACGATGCATATTTTCGAACTCATCCAGGAACTTCAAATATTCAAGAGGCATCTAGATGCAGAGAGGTAACAGTATCAGAGGTAAAGGTATTAAAGGTAGAGAGATATTAAAGGTGTAGATAGTGGCATTAATACACGGAAAGGGGCTATTACTAAAAGATGTCATCAGATGACACTGAGTGGCAGTAGCTGGCCAACTGCAGATACAGCGTGAGATCGACTGCAGAGATAGCTTCGCTCTTTATGAGGTTGCGTTTCATGTGATCAAGGCTATAGGCGATCAAAAGATTACATCTACTAACCTCACTTACGAAGAAAAAAAAAATGATGACTGTAGATGTGATGGCTGTGCTGCGGTCTCCCATGCTACCAACATGTACAGGTCGACCGCGCGACTTGAATAAGTGGCTAGAATCAATATGCCATCTACACACGGCCGACGGCAACAGCCAATAAAGTACCCGTCATGATGCGCTAATAGAGACCGCTGCCGAGATGACCAGAACGAGTCATGATTCATGAGCCTTCGCGATATTATTCTGCTAGATTCTGGAGAAAAACAAAACAAAAAAGTGCTGTGACGGCGAATCGAACGCCGGTCTCAAGCTTGGAAGGCTAGAATGATAACCACTACACTACCACAGCCTTGCTAGATTGCAATAGAGCATAACGCCATACCACTTAACTTAGCTATATAACTTCAAATTCAACTCTCAAATTCATTTCCCCACTAGTTAATCGCTTGTCAGACAAATAGTTACCCAACCCGCCATCAACTATAGCAACGTCTTTGCCCCGAAGACATTGTGGACTTCACACCAAGGGATTTTAAGCAACATGTGCGAGATGTATGGAAAGAAGACAACATCTCGGAATCTTCCCTGCCACTTCTAAGGATAACCGGCCTCAGATTGCCCTCCATCGCAAATGACTATGCAGCACCGCATTCTCCTCCGGCGACTTTTCCTCCTCCCCGCCCTCAAACCTAAAAACCCGACTCCAACCCGTCTCCTCATAAGACAATCCCAGCTAAACTCTCGATCGCGACCACAGCTTCCCTTTCTCTCCACGCCGTTAGCAAAGAATCACCAGTTCCGCTACTTGACCACGGAGCGGAAACGATGGCTCGTATATGAAGTCTACCTCGCCTTCAAATACACTGTCTATTTCTGGGCTATAGTGGGGTTCTCCGTGATAGCCTACTGGAGTGTGCAGCAAGAGTGGCTCGAGAGGAAATATCCGACGCCACACGAATGGGGATTTCTAACGCGGCTGCGATTCCGCGTCGCGAAATGGGGGCCGGATCGCACCGACTGGGTTGGGGTTGAGACGGATTGGGTCGTGATTGGGGAGTATGCCAAGAATGTCATTGAGAGGCTGGAAGACAGGAAAATCGAGGGAGCGGGAGTGGAAGACCTGATGGAGGGCGGCATCTGGATTGACGGCATTGGGAATTCCGGTTACGATATCACGGCGAAGAGCGAGCCCTGGCAGAGGGGATATTACGAGGCGCTGATGTTGGCTGCGAAAGCGGCCGAACAGCTGGATGACCATGTGCTGGACACGACGCGACGTATCGTGTTTCCCGCCAGCACCGTCATTGGGCCCTCGAACCCAAACCCGAAACCTATACCCGCAGGTGCTGAGACGGCGCCGCGCGAGGAGAATTGCGAACGCGCATTCGAGGAGCCAGAGATGTTCTATATGCGGATCTTAACGACACGAGGCTTTTCATCGAAACAGAAGATGGACGCCGCATTGGCATATGCCTCGTGGCTTGACTTCAAAGAGGTCCCCGAGGCAGCGATAAGGATGTACGACTGGGCGCTATCTCTCGCGTCCGAGAACACGCCGCCGACGGAGATGCCATACGACAAGGGATCGTACGTGCTCCGCGACAATGCGCCCACACCCTCCAAGAATATCCTCGACGCCCTCACCGCACTAGCAACGCACAAGGCTCGCAATGGGGATATATCCAGCGCTCTCCCCATCCTCCTCTCCATCCTCCGCGCCCGCCGCTCTCTCCCCGAAACACAGCCCAAATTCTCCTCCACATCATACACCCAACCAGAACCACCATCCAACTCCCCCTGGACAGCCAGCAACATCCTCAGCACCATCAAACGCCTCGTCGCACCACCAGCCTACCCGCCCCCCCCACCCTCCGGCGACTCACCCCCTATCCGCGACGCGCAAGAGCGCTGCGAAGAAGCCGGTCTAAACCTCTACATAGGCGAGATCATCTACGCGAGCCGAGCCCGCGAGGACGGCGTAGCCTGGACCCGCGAAGCCGTGGACCTCGCCGAGGAACAACTGCACAAGCTCGGGCCCTCCCCGCATTCCTCCGGAGCGAAGAAGACGTGCAGGGAATGTCTGAGCAGCGGGCTCGAGAACTGGGCGAAGATGGCAGCGCGTCTAGCCCGCGAGGAGCGCGAGAAAGAGGCCGCTCCATCCGCTTCTTCGGGATCCACATGGTTCGGGCTCTGGGGCGACAGCAAGCAGAAGCGCGAGGAAGAGACGATCGGGCGTTGGGCGGCAGAGGAGAACGTCGTGAAGGAACGCACGCGGCGGGCACAGGACGTGCTCGATGAACTCGAGGCGCCGAGTACGCCTTTCAGCTCTATTTTCTCGGTTTAATTCGGTTCTGTAAGATTTTTTACAATGGTTCTCGTTTTGATCATATGGTTATCGTGCAACTCGTTCTCACGACCGACAAAAAAAGAAAAGTGTAGGAAAATGGATTATCATGCGTCTGGTATTTCTGCGGATAAAAGTTTCGCTGATAAGTACGTATATGGTGATTTTACGTGTTACGACACAAAGAACTTCGTTCTTGTTTTATATGTATGAATATTGTGTTCAATTAAGGACATCAAAGGTAGTCACTACATCACAAGGAGTCTATCTGTCTGTAAGATATCGAAAAGTCTTAACCTCAACCCTCAACCCTGTTGGGTTTGTGTATGTCACGAATGTATCTCACACGAAAGTCTCGCAATTTTGCACATCGTGAACTCAGTGTCATTTTAATATCAAGCTATCTGTAGCTCTTAAGCCTAAGCTTTACATAACTCATGCCAATTATCATATGCGTATTTCACCAAATCATTCATCGCGGCAAGGTATCGAGTTAAATGCACCAACCCTATCATCATAACAAAAGGCCTGATAACGGCGACGGAGTATCTGAAGAACCTCGCGATTCCATCATTGCTTATTGTCCTCATGACTCTTGTCCTCACTCTCGACTGGCTTGGGGCGAATCACGAGCTTCTGAGGCTCCTTGCCCTGCTCTGTTTCCTTCTTCTGAGCGCTCTCATGCTCATCTCGCTTGCCGGTTACTGTCACATTGCTCGTAGAGTCTGCCTCCCCTTCAACCACAGCGGTGTCTGCACTGCTGTTCTCCTGTGTATCCTCTCCTATGGGCCTCACGCCCTTCAGCTCTTTTCCTTGTTGCTTTTCAATAAAGTCCAGATATTGTTGGTACTGATGAGAATCTTTTCCATAGGATTCCTCGAGGGCCTTTGACCAGTACTCGTTGACTCCCTCCCTAGTCCACTTCGCCCGCCCTTCGACGATTTTCGCTGCCTCAGATAAATGGCCTTTCTGTTTCTCTTCAGCGGTCTCCATAGGTGAGGCTTCGATGGCAGGCTTTTCGGTAGACTCTACCCTGTCTTCACCAGCCCAAGTGCTATTCGTTTCAGAAGGTTCAGAATAAACGACTGTGAAGGTGGGGTTCAGGTAGGGTTTCTCCTCGGGAGGGGTATCTGCGACTTCCTGGAGCCAATCCAGTACAAGAGATTGTGAAGCGATGAATAGTGTCTCGACGTGACAGGGCACACCGGCGCTAAAGACGGGACAGCCCAACGATGTGAAGGTCGTGGTCTCTGGGTTTCCGAGTGGGCCGGACAGGAGTAGACCCAGAGGCTCTGAAGAGGGGACATAAGCACGAGCACGCTGACTTTTGATCAGTTTACTACTTCATATTTAGGTCTCGTATCAAAGAGCTACTGGCATATGGTATCAATGAAGATATTAGGGTCCTTTTACGATACGATATTTGTGAAGGATACATGCAAGTATCCGCAAGGCCTATAAGGGATAACGAAAGGGGGTACTTGATTGATACTCACATCTTTTAGAAACTCTCGTAGACCATCACATTTGATCTCCCAATCCGGGAATTGACCGCCGACAGACGCAAAGCAGTTGATTCGGTTGCCCACGAGCTTCCATGTCTCATCACAGTTCCAATAGGATTCAACAATATCAGCACCGTCGCCAAGTCCAATGACATCGAGTCCAGCGTCAGGATTCACATGAGCGGGCAAGACCTTCTCGAAGATATACTTGACGTGAGCCAAAGGATCCTCATTATCACGGACGGTATTCGTCTTAGGGTCGACATAGTTGCCAAGATGGGCGGCGCTACGCATCGGGGTCCCATCGAATGCGAACCTGCTGAGAGTGCGACGGCCCTCAGGCCACCAGATCAACTCGCCCATGTTGGCGAGGATAATACCCGGCGGCGAGGGGTCGGTGGGCGAGGATCGTTTCTGCAGAAGGACCTTGACGGCCGAGATTAGGGAGCCCTTATTGATGCCACCCGGACCACCAAGTACGCGGTGCGCGAGGGCGCCGAGGTCTTGGTGCGTCTCGCCGAATATGACCACCACACGCGATTTGTCCAACAGGTCGGGGGTTACTAGGATCGGGACATGAGGGGTGGATGATGGGTCTGCCTCGAGGGGAAGGGTTAGAGTTTTGAGACCGAGGCCATCTAGACGCTCGAGAATCACATCTTGGATGGCTTCTTTAGAAAATTCACTGTTAGTTTATTTTCGTCTTCTTGTGTGCAACTAGGTGAGAGACGTTCTAGACAGTGGCATGAGACACACAACGTCTCGGGTTCCACAATATACAAACGGGGGACTTGGCATGAGAAAGATAGATGCTTGCTCAGAGGTATGCCGACTTACGGTTCATGGCAAAGCGCTGACGATCGTTTATCCGCGGGTTGCGGCTGAGGAAGAACTTGAAGTAGTCGTCTTCGTTTTCGATGGAGCGCACCTCGTCATCTTTGTTGACGAAATACCTATAACATGGAGAGTTGGTTAGAAGTTGTGTTGGAAGAAGCCCAAGAGAAGCGTGGAGAGTAAGGACGTACCCGAGATCCTTCAAGTTACTCTTGAATTCAGCGTCTTCGGGCAGAGAGGACCACTTGCGTAAGAACATCGTGGAGAAGGCAAATGGAGCTGGATTTGGGGACGGAGATGTAAGCAGCAGTGTGAAATCCGAGGTATGGCAATGTTAGGACAATCGCAGCTAAGGGGGATTTTGAGTAAAGGGAAGTCATATGGGAACCGGATCTGGGTGGAAGGTAAAGCTATGTGTAGTTGCCCTAGTAGGCACTTAGGTAGGAAGGTGCTGATTGGTCTTTCCCAAGGTTGCCGAGGCATATATTTATAGATGTGACGTTGTGCAGACGGGGTCTCCAGAATCAGGTGGCTGCCTGGCTTTATCACGTCGCCCTGCAGTCTGTGCAATGTGGTGTCAGCGTTTGAGAAGTGCAGAGAATGATGCCGGAGGTGGATATCAGTGAATCAGGAGGAAAGAAAGGTCCAAGCAACGCCTGTTAGAGCCAACATTCAATGTCTGGACTCAGTGTGTAGCAGCATTTCCCTACGCATCGGACAAGCAAAGAATTGAAAGAACAAACAGACACCTCTTGTTTGGTCCGAGTATAGCGCATAGACGGTGAAAAAGTGCTGGTGTAGAAGAGCTGCAGGAGTGACACAAGGACGTCATCTGTTCTCAAGCATCCATGATTCTGTTCCGTCCACGTGTCCCGTAGTTCGAACATTTGTCCTGCCATGATCATGAGCAGACATTTCAAAAAATATAGGCACATGGAAATAGTCTTCCGTCAACGAACAGGAAGCATGAAATAGAGATTAGAGCCAAGGAGGCTGTTTCCTCACTCCATATAAAGGCATAGGTTTGTCGTTATACAGTTTATTGTAAACATGCGTAGTGGGTGGTATTGTACATAGAAATTGCATGAAATCTAGACGCGCACAGCCATGCAAATGGGATATATTGTACACTACAAGCCCTTGGCATCCACGGGTATTCTACCAACTGGCCTTCTGCACACCTGGCAGATTGCCCTCCAATGCTTGCAGCCTGAAGTTAAACTATAGCTGCTGTTAGAGGACTGAACGAAGTATGGAGCCTAGAGTGTATACTCACTCTTGTCATTTTGAAATCCCTGAATATACCTCTCGATTTGCCACCCAGCAGACATCGTCCTCGGATCTGTGTCGGCCGTGTATAGCAGTGCATCTGGGTCAACTGGAGCTGAGCTTCGGCTCGAGTTCGAGGGGGGAGAGTGGTGTTCCGTATTATGTATCGGAGAGCTTGTCTATACAAGGCGAAGAAGTGTCAGAGTCATCTTCAATGGCGTTTGCGCTGGTAATGGGGAGATTTGGAGTGCTCGCGGGAAGCGCACCTCTCAGGCTCATTCTCGGCAAAGACCTTCCGCTTGGTGTGGTCGCGGATGGTCTTGATGTTGACAAAGCATCCAATGTCGAGCTTCTTCGCCCGGAACATCGACATCTTTGCAGCAATGAGGGGGTTGTCGTTGACGATGGCTTCGTTACACGCAACTTGCAGCTTTGAAGTGGTAAATCAGACCTGTAGCGGTACCTCCCCCTAAGTACCTTATCTTATCTTTGCCCCACCATTTTCTGGCACCTAGTCCAAAGTGGAAATTCGCTGGGCTACTTTAACTTAAACCTTGTAAAGCTCAGCTTTGCATAAGTATTGCTGGTCGCATTATAATTCTAAATAAAAGCCTCCAGTACTGGAAGTTCTTGCGCAAAATGGAGGCGCTCATCAATTTATCTGGGTTATCATGTAAACTGTCTCGAAAAGATCAGTGTGGCAGTATATCCCAACAATAGCAATAGCCATAGAAGGCCGTAGTGTAGGTAAATACCTAGATAAGCTCTTCTGATAAGCCCCACTCCACAGCTGTGAATTCTACATCGTGTCTGAATCTATATCCAAGTTCAAATCCAGGCCAACACCGGCAACAGAACCAGCGATTATTCTGACTCCTACGGTATCAATCAAACGTAGAAACCGCAATCATGTCGGACAACCGTGTAGTGTTCCGTCGCCGCAATCCGTATGTCTCACGTGTCTGGTCCCAGCACTCGACTAACGAACAGCAGATACAACACCAAGAGTCAAAACACTCGTGTAATCCGGACTCCGGGCGGTGAACTACGAGTTCTTCACATCGCCAAAAAGGCTAGTCGCGTCAAGTGCGGCGACTGTGGTAATGCTTTGTCAGGAGTATGTTGCCGGATCCCGATCCCTCCCAGGTGTCGTTAAACTAATCTCTTCCTACCTTCAGATTCCATCCCTCCGGCCGCGCCAATATGCTACTCTTTCGAAGCCTCGGAAAACTGTCTCAAGGGCTTATGGAGGTTCCCGATGCAGCAATTGCGTACGAGATCGCGTCGTCCGGGCATTTTTAATAGAGGAACAAAAAATCGTAAAGAAGGTGCTCAAAGAGCAGGCGAAATAAAAATATCATATACAACAATATTATCAGTTGCACTGTGGAAGAGCAAGATATCACGAAGAGGGGTCTTTAAAGTTAGAGAAGTAATCCTCGCGGAAAGGGTCCCGATAGACATTCCAAGCCTGCCTGGTACTCACAAGTAGCCGGCCGCAGTCGTAGTAAAACCTGCGAGTACTGCCTGCGTCTTTCAAGACTCAGAACCAACCTAGCTAACCAATGTTCCATCCATCAATCTACCAGCTGCCGTTATACTCTCCGAAGTGATAGCTAGTCGACATGCACTTTGTTTCATCAAGAGCCCCACTGACGCGCATCCGCTAGGAGGGTTGCACCGCGCCAAGAGTCGCGCTACAGAGCCGTACCCGCAGGAACGTGGCGCCAGGGCCGGTTAGGCAGTCTATTTTCCGCGAGAAATCCACATAGGCCGTGGATCGATGACGTTTGTATATGATTTCACCGAAGACCAAGTGTAAGATTGATGTATTCTGCCTGACTATGAGTCGCTTTGGGCCAGGTTTTGCTCGACGGTGAAGCGACTGAGGGGCATTGTATGTACGAACGGTTGTCATCGTGCCTTATGACGTAAAGGAGTGTCTTCTCTCCAAATAGAAATATATATATGTCGATACTATGACTCTGTATCGTGCACTCTAGATCTTCTCTTCATACTCAATACGATATACCCATTAAATACACAAATTCTACTTCTACAGACCATATATCTCTTTGATCCATTCGAGAAACCACCAAAAACAGCCAAAATGTCTGGATACTCAAAAGTTGGTACTAGCGCTGTCTACGAGGCCGGTGACCAGAGAAACTACAAGGCTTCCGAGGCCCCTCAACCCACACGATATGAGGAGGGAAAGGAGCACTCGCATCAACCTAATGACTCCAGTATGTTCTTCCCACTATAGCGTGTTAAGTCCATTGTTATTGTTGTCGATACTAACACACATGCCAGAGGACGAGAGATCCATCGCCAACCGTTTGGCTAACGAGGAGGTACGATCTACAGCCACGACACACATGTTGAATGATATGCTAATAGGTATTTCCAGCGAAAGTTGAACCGCAAAGAACAAGATGACCCTGAGACCGCCATGTCCAAGAAGGACCCTACTCTACCTGTAAGCATCGCTGCCAAGCCCCGACTATACCCTCCTTACTTCGGAGTACTCGAATAGTTGCTAACCTTATCTCCCAGGCCAAGATGCACGGAAACGAGCCTTCGAAGGGCGCCAAGGTCGACGCTCAGTTGCAGGCCGAGGAAGAGGAGGAGCTCCGGAGGAAGGGCAAGGCGTAAGCCAGATATATCAACCACCAATCTACATCTATAATGATCACGAGCGATGATTGATCCGTCAGAGATCTTGTATTAATAGCTCTTAATAAATGAGTAAAACAAATAAGTCTTGGACCAACGCTATGAAATATGTGATGATGTGACATGTCCCTCGCAGTATCGCTATCTACAAACGCAGAATCCCTCCGACACGCTATATGAAATCTAGCCAACTCATCCCTCGTCGCCTACGAAAGTACGGGTCCCACTGAGTACCTGGATATGAGAAAGCCCGCATCACAAGATCACAACTTCGCGCCCTTCGCTCTTCTCGCCTCCTTCTCTTTATCCTTCAAGATGCGCCGCAAGATCTTTCCGCTCGGACTCTTGGGGATGACGTCGACGAACTCGACGCCGCCCTGAAGCCACTTATACCGCGCCTTATGATCTTCAACATGTTTGCAGATCTCGCGCGCGACTTCCTCGTCGGACCGTCCTGTCGCCGACGCCGATTTCACCACGAAGGCCTTGGGCACTTCGCCCGCGCTGTCATCTGGCACGGGGATGACGGTGCAGTCGTTCACGGCGGGGTGGGTCAGGAGATGGGCCTCTAGCTCTGCTGGCGCGACTTGGTGGCCCTGTGTTCTGCGTAAGCAAAGCTGTAAAGTGTAACTAACTAGGAGGGGGAAAGCATCGATACCTTCGTCTTGATCAGCTCTTTCAGCCGGTCCACAACAGCGAAATGTTCGTTCCCGGCCTCCGACACCCACACCTCCGCGACATCCCCCGTGCGCATCCACCGCCCGTCTTCGTCCCAGACGAAGGCCTCGGCCGTGGCGCGCTCATTATGCAGATAGCCCAGGGTGACGGAGGGCGATTGTAACAAGAGCTCGCCGCGCTTGTAGTACTCCGTGATCTCGCGGCCTTCTTCGTCGAGGAGCTTTGCGCGCGTCGCGGGGACGAGGGACCCCGATGTCCCGACCATGACGTCGTTCTCGCCTGTGCCGAAGACCACCGTGCTCGTCTCCGTCAGCCCGTAGCCTTGGCCGACTGTGATCGATGGGAACGCTTTTCGCATGTCTTCGTGCGTCTCGGCGCCTAGCGGGGCTGCGCCGGTGAAGATGAAGCGCACGCTGCTTAGGTCATATTTGGCGCACAGCTCTGGGTTTCGAAGGAGCTGGATGATGATCGGTGGGACCTAGGAAGGATTGTGAGTTTTGTGCGTGCCTTGGGGCTATCTGTGTTCTTGTAATGCATGCATGTACTGTAGGCTCAGACATCGATTTGCGTGAAAGAGGAAGGCTTACAAGGTGCATGAATTCTATCTTGAACTTTTGGATAGACTCAAGCAAAGTCCTGAGCTCGAAGCGCGGCAATACTATCACGCCATCACCACGGTATACACCAGTGTTAGCGACCACGACCAGTGCATAGATATGCGACATGGGCAAAAGGCCGATGCACGTCTGTGTCTCGACGCCCTTCTGGCGCCGACCTGTGTCTTCGTGCCAGCGGATCTGCATCATATTCGCGATGATGTTACGATGGGATATCATGACGGCTTTCTGTGCGGTATCATCCTGGTTTTAGTATGGTCTCTCACAAGTTCCCCAAGCACGTGTATTTTACTTACAGGTAAGCCGGAAGTCCCGCTAGAGTAGCAGAGATATGCAGCTTGCCGTGCGCCTTGCCCTTTCGTCCATTTGAGGGGCTCGAGCTCGGGTATCGAGCGGCCCTCAGCGATTAGATCGTCGATTGTCTTGAATCGCCGGTCGCGGTTCTGTCCTGGGACCTCTAGCAAGAATACTCTATCATCAGGGATGTTGCTCGCCCGTGCGGCCTTCAGCGCGTTATCCAGCAGCGAGGGGCACGTAAATAAAGCCTTGGCCCCCGAGGACTTCAGCTGGTGCTCTAACTCGCCGGCAGAGTACATGGCGTTAGCTGGGGTCACGATACCGGAAAGACGGTGCACCGCGTATGTAAACATGAGGTAGTCGATCTTTGCCAACGTCAGCTCATTGGGGTTTACAAGCAAGCAGTATTGAAATGTAGTGTCGAGATTACCGTATTGAGAGAGTATAGCCCTATGACTTTGTCCCAGGGTGTGTCTTCGTTTGGCCGCCATCCCATGCGTTTTGATAGTGATCTTGCCAGGAGCTCTTGCCGCTCATGAAACTCGGCGTGAGTAAATGTCTTCCCCGTCAGCCCACATGTGAATGGATTCTGAGACCTATTGAACGGCTGCCGGCCACATCTTTCATTTTCGACAAATTCATGTATGGATATTGAATCCGGCGGATCTATGAAAATTGGTGAGTGGCTATGTCCTGAAATCGATTCCTATCATCAGATGGGCTAGCAGGAGTGAATCGTACCGAAAGGTAACTGGGGAACCCACACCGGCGGGGTGAAAACCATCTTACTCTGTTGGCGCGGGCCTTGTCTACAGAGATCGACGTCCCAAAGTGAAAACCTACGTCGAGCAGTTGATTGTGGAAATGAAGGTTGTCTCCAGAAAGACCGTTGCAGACTCAGCCACCTGTTTATGGTATTCCGATCGATCGCCGGAACGATCAAGGTGGTTGACCGCTAAACGCCAGGTCCTGCGCCAATGTAATCCAAACCCATGCTTCTGCTTAACTAGGAACCACATCTCTCTACCGAGGTGCGAAGCCGGCTGTTGGAGTTGGGTAATATGTAATATGTTATCTCCGCATGAACTCCCTACCACAGATTGGTCAGGGGTAAAATGCAACTAACCTGGTAGCTCAGGCACGCAATCCTGGGGTAAGCTGGGGTAACTATTGCTGTATGGATAAGGTTAGTAAGGTAAGTAGTTCGTGTCCTACCTTAGTAAGGTCGAATCCTTAAACACTGGATTATTTTCGGTTTGGTATGATGATGTAATCTTGGCACATCTTTGCTCCAATGTCGCTCTTTTTCGTACTATCCATGCAATCTCAGAGAGCTGTTAGCGAAACGTGCCGTGGGTAGAATGACTGGTTATATCGCGGCATTGCCGATGTACGATTGGCCAGAGTGCCGAGCTGAAGTTGACGAACAATGGGTGGCGTTACGGGAGCGTTTACGCGCTGCGGGGATAGAGGCTCCAGACCGACTTGTCCGGCGGAATGCAGATATGCCTTCTGTCCCAGGAGGTATTCGCGACTCTGAAGGAGAGATGATCGCGCCGGATCCCGCGACACTTCCTCCAGATGAATTAGATCTGCACACATTATGGCGGCACCCCGCTTTGCTGTTCGCACAAACCTGCTGGGGCCCTATGGTAAAAGGGCTTGCTCAGTATGCGCAGACCCTCGGCCAGCAGGACTATTCCGGAGTCGAAGGCGGCGTGGGCCAGCTCTACTCCAGTGCCCTGGTGGCAAGGCGGACCGCTGAAGATGTGCCAGCTCCCTCAGATGGAGACATGAACTTGCCTATTGAATTCTTGCGAGGGAAGCGCCTTGCATACAACGCCAAAGACTCAATGTCTGGAAATATTGGTCTAGGGCTGGACCTAGCCCGACACCATGAAGACAGAAGCATTTTCTCGAGCTGCATAGAAACTGGCGGACACCGCAATTCCATTATCGCCGTTGCAGAGGGGAGGGCAGATGTTGCAGCTGTCGATTGCCTAACGTGGCAGCTCGCAAAACGGTATGAGCCTGAGTCTCAAAACTTGGCTGTTGTGGGATGGACAGTCTGCCGGAACGGTCTTCCTTACATTGCGTCCTTCTACTTGCCTGATGACGTCAAAAGCCAGGTTGCACAGGAATTGAAGAACTTGAAGTTGGAGCTGAAAGTCTGGGACCAACTTTTGGAGAGGATACATTGAGATAGATGAACGGAAAGGACTCGTAATTAGATATCTAGAGTGCCATGGAAAAAGTACAAGATAGAACTTACTTCGATACCTCATAGAATCAAATGCTATGATAATAGCCATTTGTGTGTCGTCTCTAGAATGTGCCTTACCTACGTACTGACTCATAGAAGAAAGAAGATACATTGCATGGCTGTCTCATTCTCTGTCTCCTTAGTTGTTGCTAGAGAGTGCTTGTATAATTCCTCATACCCACTAGGTTCCATGACTTAATGACTCAAAGGTGGCATGAAAGGTACTCTTCATGTTCCTTTGACACCAGAAGTCTGCCGTTCCTGCGCAACCGACGCCCGCCTGTGAGTTTCTGTGCTTCTTAGTGGTGCTGAGCTACAGCGCCTCAGGAACACTCTTATCGTCTCTGTGTTCTGGTTTACTTAAATACATGCTCAATGCCACAACTTCGAAGTTCATATCTTCATCCTTTGACACATGCCCACTTCACTCCTTGACGACATCAACCAGACAGCCATCGAACAAGGTCAGAGAGCCCACCTCCCTTCAGCACTCCATCATAGTGAAGATGCCTTCCTGTACTTGGTGCAAGAAGAGCAAAGACGCCGAAGACCAGATGCGCAGATGTTGTGAGGGAACCTACTACTGTAACCGAAAATGCGAGCGTGCCAACTTTCGAGCTCATAAACTCTCCTGTCCTAAGCATAATCCTGAATCCGAACAGACGAAGCAGAACGGATCTGAGTCCCAACAGATAGAGCCCGATGAGAGTCATTCGCCGCCTCCCAAACCCTTGACGAAGCATATCAGTAACCCCTTTCATCGCTTCAAACGAGGCGACTACCTCCAGGGCCGCCCTGACACAGACGTCTACCGTCTTCTCACCCACGCATACCTCCTTCGAGAGGCAGACAACAGAGCCTATAATGGCAATTCCACCGACGGCAGCCAATTAGACTTCGAAGTTGAAAGGTTTCGCAGATTCCTCAACAAAGCCAAGGAGATCCCACGCATGCTCCCACCCTGGTGGAGTGACAAGAAGCAGGCAGAGTGTGAAGCGCAACGAGGGGGTTCGCTAGCTTACACAGTGCTCCCTGATGATATCCAAAGGCAGTATGGGGAGCCATTCATGGACATTCAGCTGCGTCTGCTTGCTGAGTCTATCTATGGCACTGGAATCGGGGGCAACGAACATTGTATCCTGACAGAGGAACTCATGAAGATTCCTGATGGCTGCACCAGCTACCAAATTGGACGGATAATGAAGGCAAGATTCAACGAGGAGCCCACAGAGAACCTTATTGCTACGCTCAGTGCTATTATTTTGGTGGTTTACATTGAGGAAGCTCGTGTCGGCGAATAGTGAAACCGTCGTCGCACGCACTGTTTCTTGTGTCATGTACGATGGAGCAGGAATCCCGTACGCTATTTGATGTGTCTGCTTTGGATAAGACAGTCTCTGCTAGTGTAGGCTCGCAAAAGGGTAGAATAGTTGCTGGTTCGACTGTATCGTGATTCTTTTCACAGCTCTAGTAATTGACCACCAATATCACAGCTCTTTGTACTTTATATTCTGCGTGAATGCTAGGTCCTTAGGTGAAAGAGATTGTGCGATCAGGAAGTAGGTAGTCCTTTTCCTGTGGACATGTGTGGAAGTCAGGTTCGCCACAACCCATAGGCCAGCGCCGTTGAGGGATAACTTAACACGTCTTCGGCAGCGGGTTCTCAGGACAATAGGGGTTTGTCGTAGAAGATCAACGCAGTAGGCTTATCCCCTTTAAGTTGGTGAAGGAATAGTTTTGTCTAAGCTGAATTGGAGAGTGGTTGTATCGGCCGCCGTACATAATATTCCGACCGGCTCAAGCAAGTAGTTGAGTCATCATTTTTGAACAGGCACTCGATTACATCGTCATAAGCAGGTATCGTTTTCGGACGTCGTCGTGATAATAGGGGCTCGAAAGTAGTCGAATGTACTGAAAATGGGCACTGTTAGCGGAAGGCAGACACATTTCCCAAGCTCTTTGAGTTCAAATCCTCTTACGTTTGGCGCGTTATGCGCAAGCCCAGCCCGCCCGAACCAGCTCTCCTTTATACGGTCGCTCCCTTGAGCCATCTTCCATCCCAGACCATTGTGCCAATAGCGGCGACAACGGTAGCATAAACGCGCACCAAACTATTGCCGAAGCTCGCGCTGGAAGTGGATAACATACCGTCAGAGCCCAAGCCAGCCATGAAACAATCGATTCCTTCTTGGATGGAAACAGGAGCCTATGTAGGGCCCTGGTCGCCTGAAGAATCTGGAGCGGCTTCGGAGACTCCCACCCGACTCGGACATGACTTCATGCTTGTTGTAGCGACGAAGATATTGATGGGTTGCCAGTAGGGTTGGCTTCATGCTCTCTTGGGCCGATGTCGATGACCTAGAGGTTTGCGGCGAGGTGTTTAGGTGTGTCCGAGGTTTCTTCGAGATCATCGATGCCCGAGCTGCCAAAGATTTGGATAGCAATCGTTTCCTTTCCATCATCAATGTGTTGCTTTGATGATGGCGCAGAGGAAGCTGATTCCACAACGACTGATTGATTCTGGCTGAAGATAGTTGAGATCTGGGAGCTGATAGTAGAGATGATGTCGACACTTCCACCAACGGATTCTAGGTCAGAGTTGGTATCGTGTTGGCCGTGATGGTCGTACAGTCGAGGCTACATGGAATTCGGTAAGATAGGCGTCGTCTTCAGGATCCTAATGCATCTCCCGCCCAGTCCAGCATTCGTGGTGCTGTAGAAATGGTTTGTGTATACACATGAGGGGTACCATGCTTGCGGCTTACGCTGGTTGATAGATTTAGAAGTTGATTGGACTTAGGGTGTGACATAAGATAAGAATAAAATTTTGGTGTGGCTAGAAAGAGAGGCGAGGCACGGCGGCGCGTACAAGCACAAGGGGTGGCGAGGAGAGCTAACAGTTTAAGATAAATGCCACTGCAGCAAGGCTTACATATATGGAAGCTCCTATCTCAGCATGCTGTAGTATCCATTAGTTCGTTTAATGCAGTGTGGGGGAAGTTGGAAGTTGATAGGGGGTGGATGGAGGGCTCGGTGGAAGGGTATCGGCAACATATGTGGCTTAACATGACGCCGTATTATCACTGTACTCGTAAAATCTCTGGCACACACATCAAATTAATGCTATACATCATCCTCATCGTCATTGGAACTTTTACCAGTAAGCTACATACCTAAGGACTAATTACACATACACTGTCCTGTTCATACGAGTGCCGTAACAGTCACTCTTACCCAGTTCTGCAACATCCTCTTATTGTGTATTTTCATAGGAGCTTCAATACCAACTAGTTCCTGTATCAACTGTGACCGACCCCCTGTAAAGTAATTCCAACCTTCGAGTCCGTCAATCGCCGCTTTCCTATTGCATTTCTTCACCATCTCCAAAGCCACCTGCCACCTCAGCTGCTCAATATTATTTCCATTCTTTTAGGCTTTAATTGGGTTAGCAGCAGGAGGCCACTGAGGTGCCGGTGCCTACAATCAGTTACTCCCCTAAGCACTTCATTCTATCAAGCATCGAAGCCTCTCAACCGAGAGCTGAGCCACCCCCAGAAGAAACCGATAATTAGACCCCAGTGGGAGATATGACCACCCAAAGACTAGGTATTTAAAGCCAATCTTCGTAGTCAGCTCGTAAAATTATTATAGCAGTCCATAGCCGAGCGGCTTATGAGCAAAATCACGACACTGTAGGTACCATTATTCTGCCGATATCCTAGCTACCTCCAGTGGGAGCCATTGACAAAGCTTAATGTGTATTCTCTGGAAGCTGACACCCACTTGAGCTGTGAGTGATATGAAACTTTGCTCCGAGGCAAGTGACACTCTTCGGACCCAGAGTGTTATAACGTGGATCACTGATAGGGAGGAAGCCGACAGCCCATGATAAATTGCTCATCCTCCAAACCTAGCATGTATCGTACGTCATCCATTCCTTCTGGCCAACCTCCACTTGCAACCCTATGCTCATAGCCTTGGGTGTTGCCTCCTTGAACCCATTCTTGAGATACAACTTGAGTCTTGGGAAGTCGGTGCTCCTATGCAAAGTATGCTGTTGCCACATATACACCTTATGTATGCAGTCTCCCATGATTGATGGTGGACACTCCCTGTTGAGTTGAAGTCAGCCTCCCCAATTTGAAACGGACTGACCGACCTCAGAGCTGAGCATATCCAAAACTTCTCTTAGATTGACAGATATAAGATCACAACCTAGTTTCAATATAGATTCCTCGCGTTCAATAAGCCGTTTCATTGAATATTCTCCTAGGCTGCGTTTAGTAGAGCTTTGATTTAGGAAGTTTAGCACCATACCATTGTCAGCCCCCTCCCTATTCCTTCTTTGTGGATGATCTCATTATTACTACCATCGTGATGTCTTCAAAAGAGACCATCAAGCACGTAAGCTGCACTTCCGGTTTCCTATTACATAGCTAAGCATGACAAGGGAGGACTTACTTCTCTTCCACTCAGTTAAGGTGCAGTCGCAGTAATAACCAGATCATGATGACCACTCCCAAAAGTTGTATCTGAATTTGGCTTAGAAGGTAATCGATACTTCCTATGTGCCCCTGCACTTAGACTGGGAAACTTGGAAGCAACGTCATTGTTAAGTTTGTTGTCCTGTGTTGTGTTTGCATAAATCCCACCTCGACGCGTCTTCTCCCATTTCTGTTTTCTCTTCTCTCCATCTCTCACATCTTCCTCTGGCATCCTCATTGTTTACTCTAACAGGCCTCTCATCCATCATCAACTCTTCATTAACACTCTAAATTAAAGCATTATTGCTACTCAGACAAGCTGATTATTCATTACGAGTATCTAAATATACTTCGTTTATTATTCTCCATGCCTTAACATCATAAATAGCCCAAAATGGGTTTACCTATCAAACAACCATTATTATGTCTCCAGACCATGCCATATGCTTGCATCTTTCCATTCCAGGTATTCATCATCATCTTTAAGGTCATAAAAACAGTGAGTTATCATCCTCCATGACTTGCAGCGTGCACGTCTTCTGAAGACCTTCGCGTCCTCAATAGCATATAGCAACACTAGATACCATTACTAAGGCAAGTTAACCAAGTCCAGAACAGACTAACATTGGTTTTCAGTAGCCATCACCAAGATCCTAGAAGAACATCATCTTGTCGGTATCTATTCATGGGATTCGAGAAGATTAGTAAGTCTCATCAACTCTTCCATTGACTATGAGAGCATGATGGGATGTATTGGAGAGACAGTCACTAATAGTCTGAAGCCCAATCCAACTCCCCATGGGGGACACCGAGGACATCTAGTACTTACATCACTTATACGAAATTTTCGATTTTGTGATGATCTATGGCACAAAGCCGCCCATAAATGCGGCCTGTCGTCAGATTTCCTTCGAACCCTCCCTCCAGAAGAAACCATCGAGCGTTCGCGCAACGCGCGCGAACGTCTCGAATGGGAGGAAGCGGCACGACAGATATTTTCGGGCCTCCCCTTACCCTTGAAGCTATTGAGCTATCTCGGTTTTCAAGGATTATTAGATATTCTCATCTAATTATTAATCCATCCTTATTTATTTCTTTATTTACTCATCGATTTAAGATCATAGTAATTTCATCCCTTTGCCCTTCGAGGGGAATTAGCACTGACTGACTATCTTAGCATATAGTTGATCTACCTCTCTCCTTCTCAAACTTCGAATCGGCATCTCAAGATAGATTGATTTGGACAAGGTAGGCGATGGAGAAGAGGATTTGAAGATGGCCTCATCATCAGCAACTACGCTAACTTCGACCGTGGCAATCTTCCACCGTCGTCGCAACTTATTCCTCTTCTCCATCGCTTACCCCCATACCAAGTACAAGTATGTTACAAGAGACCTTTGCTCTCTCACTTCGTGATCTTAGCAACATTTTTGTTCTAACATGATAGCCGCTGAAGACAGACCGGTCCCATGCCGTGCCACATCGACACAGTCCTGTTCACACACTCTCGGAGAGCCAGTCAAGTTCGCCATTTATGAAGCAAGAAGGCAAATTGTTTTGCAGCGTGCCAGAAATGCTGGTGAGTGGCTCTCCGAGGAGTAAACCAGCAACCAAGTCCAACAAATGTACCAACGAAGTAGCCGCTACCATACAATCACTTTATTATTTTGTAAGTGAACTGTCCTTAATCTGATGGTCACAGTCGCTTACACAATGACGAACATACAGACCATCTTGATGATTCTGGCACTATCATTTGCGTCATCGCAGGTGATGCCCTTGCCCTCAGATTCGCCGACATCACCACCGCCACCGCCACCGCCCCCGTCCTCACTTTTCAACTTCGCCAGCTCATCGCTTACTCGTCATGATAATTAAGCAAATTATGCTTTAATTATTCGACTTTCATATATCTATCTATATTTATATATAGATTTATATATCTTTTGCATCCTCACAGACACTGCATCTGGCTTCAACTATGTGGACCTCAACGACAAGGGGCGGTGGCATCCGCCACCTCAACCTCGTTTCACGTCATGATTGTTGGTATCTTCGCTTTGAAGATGACGACCAAATTTTATTGGAAGGGGCACTTCAGGACCTTGAGCCCCCGGATGGTTCCAGAAAACCAAAAGCAATTATAACCATAAATTCATCACCGTGCCTCAGATATTGGGGACGGTTCCGATGATGGCCAGCTATCCCTGGAACCTCCGGGCGGCTTCAGACAAGCAAAGGCAAACAGAAACACCAACTAGACGGCATCTAGCCAACTCAATCCTTAGAAGGTAGTGCTTCTTTCTCCTACCCCCCGATTTCCACCCAGCAAGATGTCCTACCAGCCCAGCCCACCTGACCCTCACGCATTTGCTCGCTTTTGTTCGTGGTGTTAAAGGCTATACCTAACAGGTAAAACAGGACTCCCACGGGCGTTACCGTGTTTGTGTCTTCACTGGCCTTGCCTCGAACCTCAACCATCCTCCAACACCAGCATGGCCGGAGGATATCTCCGGTCGTGCCACCGTGGTAAACCATCACCACCTTCCAGTACTTCATAATTCATCTATCAGCCATAACATGGGACGGTACTTACTATGGTAGCTAGACCGCTTATTGCCTACCTGTTTTCGCAGCTAACCTCTTGATAGCCCGTCACCACCTTCCAGTACTTCATACTTCATCTATCGGCTATTACATCCGACGGTGCTCGTTATGGTAGCTAAACCGCTTATTGCTTGCCCGTTTTCGCAGCTAACCTCTTGACAGCCCGTCTCCGCTGCCTCCAGATTCGCCTTCTCACCTCCGAACCGCCACGGTCGTGCTCGTTATGCCGACAGCATTTACGCCTTGCGCCATTTATCCTCTGCCATCGAGGCAGTTGGAAATGTATGTTAGTTCCCCTATTATATTTTTATATTAGATTAGTATTAGTTAGCCTATATAGATCCCCAGCATTATTATCTTTGGAGGATCATTGTACAGCGAGGATTTTGCAATTTGGTAGGCGACAAGGCCTGGAGGTGGGTGCGCCAGGCAGCACAGCAGCGTCTGGACCACCGTCCTTGTTTAGGGGGTCTGGCGGAGGCCCAGACAAGGAAACAATCTCAGTCTATGATTCAAGTGCATATTTTATTCGTGGATACACCACCGGCCGAGAGATCTTGGTGTTTGGAGATGTTGAGCTGGATTCCATATCCTTATCCCCCAGAAACATAGTTAGCTGGAAGGAGGCGGCACATTGCATTGCGGATGGATCTGGTCACAATTTTTATCGAATGTTCGTATGACAACAGTCAGAGCGATGACCTATGTCTCTGTCTCCCCGAAACATAAACATCTGGAAGGAGACGGCACCTTGTGTCGCAAATGGCAATCTGGTTGCGATTTTCATTGAATGCTCATACGACAACAGCCAGAGCGATGACTCGATTTGCTCTAGGGAGTTAACTTCATGTACGATCGTTTATTGGGCTATTTGCTCTTTATATACACGATTTTCCCCCATAATTTGGCTGATCCATGAATCCACTCAAGTGTGACAGGTGATGCGAGCATGTTGGTAACCATCTTGACTTTTCCAATTGTCTAAGCATGTGATACCATGAAGTGGCTCATCTAATCAAACAGCGAACACCCATCTAGTTCCGATCAAGCACTGCGGCTGAATAGTTTCCAACCAAGTTTTGCACCGAAATGCTGAAGTGCTAAGTACAGAAGCTTCCAGCAGACTTGATTGAAGTTATTATGGTGATATTTATTATATATAAGGAGTCTCTTCAGTTTTTAAGGGGTATGTGTACTATATGACAATGAAAGGAGGGAGAGGAGCCAAGACCGCTATGTTACAGATTTTCAATAGCAGAATAACATCACCTGAATCCGAACAACCTCCTCGCGCCTCTGAATATTGTATAGCAACGACCTAGAAAATGACCAAAGGCTAGCGGCAGCCCAAACCTATACCAGGTAAGCGGCTGGAGAAGCCGGACCCTTGGTATCAATATTTCATGGTTTTCCTCTATATTCGTCCGCGCTCGCTCAACTGGACGACCCGTGAACGCCTGAACGGCCTCCCATATGATCTCAGCTGTCTCCTCAGGACGGCTCAAAAACGGTGAGTGGCTCGTCTGTAGTTCCCTGTGCTCGACGCTGGCGCCCACGCCGCGCGCCATCCCAACCGACATCCGCTGCATAGCGACGGGCAAGCCGCGGTCCTCGATCGTGCCGATGTAGAACGAGGGCACATCCATCCATCCGGCGTACGCGAACTCGCCACCTTCAAACAGCGACTTGAGGCTCTGCGTCGTGAGCTGCGAGACCCAGTAGTCGGCCTCGTCGGCCGGTAGATCGTGGTAGAACATCTCGCGCGGCGACATGACGATCTCGGCGTAGCCCGTCTCGCGGTTGACGCGCCACGATGGCGGCGGTCGGCCGAGGAAGGGGTCCATGAAGGCGAGCCCTGTAAACGTGAAGCCGGAAGCGATGAGTATGAGACCGACAACATGACCGGTGGCTGAAGCCGGCTCTTCTCGCGACCGAGCGAAACCCTTGATGGCGCTGTTGCCGACCATGCCGCCGTACGAATGGGCGATGACGACTACGTCTGTGCCGGCATTGACCTCACGGAGTATAGCTCTACGAATGACGTCGATATCATCTTTGAAGGTCGCGTCTGGGTTTCCTGCTGTAGAAGGCAGAGCGGGTGAGACACATTTCAGACCATGTCGCCCCTGGAGAATCTCAGTGATCTTGTTGTAGCAGGAGGGCTGATGCCAAGACCCGTGGACGAAAACCAGCGTTGGTGAAGACGACATTTCGACAGCTATTCAATCAGCGACGCAAAGTTCGTCAGTGTTCAACAGACTAAAATAAAAAACAAAGATGAATCTGGAAAAAATGCTTTGAAATTTACGTCTTTTGTATATGGAGGACTTACCTACTCATTTGCTCATCAACTCGTTCTAGACTAATAGAGCAAGCGATCTCGAAAAGGCCGCTCCGATTGGATAACAGAGTACGAGCTGCGATCTGAGTGGCCAGAACCCATTAGGCCGTCGCACCGCCACAACGAGCTAGCAGACATCTGAGATCTCCAGGACTCTACCTGAGGTACCGCGAACAAGCAACGGTGGAAGTTTCATCATAGTACCTACAAGTACTTACCCTTCTAGGCCTCTACAGATACCAGTAGCGTAGCTCCTCTGCTCTGTCTGTTATTGCTAGCCGTGGCTTGTCGGAATGGGCTTCACCCAGTATATCCTCGGGATACACAAGGTGAAAGGCCGGCGCAATTCCCTATCGTCGGGTCGTGGCTCGGCGATTCTATGGGTCTGTGTAGCACTCGCTCCGACGAGAGATGCCGATGGCTTTTCTGTATCTACATCAATTAGTCCAATGCTCAGCGATGCTCAGATTTTCGAGATATTGACCCATGGTGAGCCTGTGAAGTATCAGAAAAGGGGCACATAGGCGATATTTATGTTTTAAGCTAATTACTAAATATATTGAATGTGGTTCATTTGATCCCCAATCGCCACGTTCCTCAATGACAGAAGTTAGTCTATTGTCTAATGAAGTAGAGAAATCATCTAGATACCAGCCTCTATTGAGCTGTGGATAGGTCGGGTATTGCAATTTACGCTCCTCCACTTCAATGCACATTCAGTACAATAATAGGCTCCTGATACCCAGTCTGCTATTGAGCCCACCGTGTTTGATTAGGTAGTCTACATAGATGTCATGAGGTAGGCGCCAGAGATGTGCCTATAAATAGCAGTTTGAGGGTATACAACCATTTCTGGTAGCCAGCTTCAACCCAATGGTCAATCAATACTCGACATGTGTGCTCATATATCTCTGTCCATGTTGGGCGCAGTTAATGCGGAGAGGGACAGAGAACATTAGTGATCAATGTAACACATTCAGCATTCGTGTCCCAACTACCTGGAACTTGGATCGGTACCTGGTGCTAGTAACGCTGCTGCAGCTCATTGAGCAAAGCGCAAGTCCTGCCATATACGGAGGATTTCTCGCTTCATATCACCTAAATCATAGAATAACATTCACTTGGGACCCAATGATTAATTTTGAATCTTCCAGCTAGATGGTAGCTGAATGGTCAAGTGAGAGCATATGTCAACCTCCTTTCTGCGTTGGAGTACATATATACTTGACTACTTCGCCTCCCCCCTTTCACCCTCACAGGCGGCTTCAGGACAACTAGTTATTTTCCCAGGCGCCTAAAGTGCACTACAAGCTCAGTAACAGTCAAGAAATCTTTCTCTATTTATTATCTATTCTCTACTTTACTGTTTCTCCTCTAGATATTATTCACACACTTCATCTTCTACCTGCTCCGGCCTTTCACTACTCCTTTCAACACCAAGTCCTGATATTCTTCAGCCTCTTTACACACCACTCTCAGTACTAGTCAAGACTTATCATAGCTGTGCAGTCAGTCAGACCAGCTAGTAGTGATTTGTCCTGCTCAATTCAGGTGAGTAGATCAAAGCATCTTCCTCATTCTACTTTTTTTCTCCCAGCTACCTGCCACTCTATCCTGTACTGGAGGCAAGAACGAACTGTCCCACAATCCATTTATTCACCCTTCCTTCCAAATCCTGGAGACACTCAATCTTTTCCGAAGGAAGCAGCGGTTTGACTTGATTTGTCCAAACTTACCACAGAGAAAACCCTCGGCTTGTCTTCGGGCAACCACGCCCACACTTCATCCAATTCCACCATCGTACTTTCCTCAACACAGACACACCTTGTCCTTGTGGCCAATCTTTCAGGAAGAACTTAACCCCGGACTGAGCCTGGCTTCTTGTTTCCTTCTCTCCTCCCCTTTCTCCCTCTTCGCCCTTCTGCCTCATTCTACTTCTCTACTTCCTTGACCCTGCATTGTCTTGACCAAAATTCAGGTGTTATCCAGACCGACGTGACGCGTTAAGGACGCCTTCAGCCTTCAGACGCAATCACAAAGTCAAGCACAGCGCCACACTTACTACCTGTGCAAGCAGAGGTATCACGGTCGGCATCCACACCTATTCAGCCTCTTCATCTTCTTACTTAGCCTTGTCTACTCCAGCACTCACAACCCCCCAGCCTACAGTAATTTCAGCAAGAGACATCATCATCCATCCGCGCTCCGGTTGTCGGCTTCCCCGTTTTCTTTCTACATAGTGAGCCCTTTGGTGTGCAGCTAAAGTTCAGAGCGAGCATCAGCTTATTCATTCTGTTCAGTCCTCCCCGCCTGCACCGTCTATTATATAGTCAACTGCAGATGTCCTATATTGCACAGAATTGAGACACTGAACTCTGCATGAGCCATTTCATACTCACATCTTTGTCCTTTCTACCACATCTAGTTTTCCCTGCTCGTGGCATTTTGAGCCTTTCCCAGAAAACCAGGGACCATTCGGTAAGTGCTGAATATCTGGGGAATTTTCTTCTGGCTCATCACCTTCTGCTGTTCATTGAGATAGTTGGTCTTGGTGCTGTCCGCTGTTGGTGCAATGATATGTTAACTCATCTTCAGGCCATTGTGCCTTCGCTGTGCCTATGCTGACATTTGCTGTTTTCTAGATTCTGACAATTGTGTGAAGCCACAAGTTTGAACATAGCGGTGTGCATCAAGTGCCAATCTACTTCCAATTGCCATTGCTGGCGTGTATTTTCCTTGTAAGTGGTTTGATTCACCCCCTTGAACATCGTCAACAGGCAAACCTTTGCTTTACCTGTTAACATTGGTTCACAAATGTGTGAACCTTTCAACAAACTGTATTTTTCCTAGTGCACAACAGTCACACAATTATTAGATTTTCAGGAGTTGCTAACTTGTAGGGGTGATAACCCAACAGTTTGTGCTGTGAGAAGACATATATTAAAGGAAGCATTTCGGTACGTCTTAAAAACTATCACGTTCAAAGATACAAACTTCGGCATCCTCATTCATCAGCTATTATGGGACTATATATAATGTTTTGCCCTCTTGACTACCCATAGTGCTGAACTATAACTTATTTCCCCTATCAGATGCATTCCCGATTATCTATCCCTACACTACTGCGTAAATCCTGGTTAATTTTATTTCACCGCTATTAGTCTACCACTAGACACATGTCCTAGTGTTATTTTTTGTCAGCGTGTCTCACAATATACTATATCATTTATCTCTTCATGTTACTGGTTTGTCACTAACTATCTTCAGTCTATATACCCAGGTTGATAGAGAGAATTGCGTATAATTTGTTCGTCTTCCAAGAAGGAACTTGTTGAGTTTCACGTTATCGTCACTCTGGTATAATGGAGTCCGCAGGCCTTCGCTCCGTTCGCGTTCACTCCAAAGACGCCAACCAAGGCGGTCAAAAGCGCAAGGCATCCGATATCCGAGATTTGAATGAACCAGTGCAGAAGAAGCAGAAGGTTTCTAGCCGTTCCCGGGCCCTGCCTAAGACAAAGAAGGCATTGAAACTTGATAACAAATCTCTGCAAGCCGAACCCCTCGCCCGTCCAGCTGGCGAAACGCCGGCTTATTCAAATTCCCGTGCTGCGATTTGTGACAGCCTCGTATTTTACAAGTCGCACCAATCAGGTGTCCATTCAAAACAGAAAGCTTGTACTGCAACTGGTGTACTTCTCAATGGAAAGACGACACCTCGTGACGTTCTCCAAAGCCAGGTAATCGTTACTACAATGTACGAGCTTAAGTATTCCTTATTTTAACAACAGAAACCCTACTAACACGGTTGGATAATAGTGGAGGAGGCTTCAGTAATGATAAGGATGGCCGATACGTCCGAACTAAGAATCAGTCGGCTACCTCTAAGAATTACACATACCTCGAAAATGCAATGAACAAGGGCCAGCCAGTTGGGGTTGTCATTGGAAAGCAAGCTCAAGGGAAAAGTATGTGATCTGAGAAACCATGCCACCATGGTATACATTTGCATCTGCTGACCAGCACAGAGCGTTATGCCAATAACCTTGTATCAATAGAACTAGAACACCATTTCAATGTTCTAGACTGGTTCTTTGTCACAGAGATATGGCCTGAGCCCCAGCCTACTCAGTCGGATGGAACAAGCTTCATCCATTATATGATACGACTGCAGAAGATTGATCTGAGTTCCATATCGTGGTGGATGCCACAGGGTCAAGAAAGGAACGGCATGTTTGCTGTTGGCCAATTCCATTGCCGTACCTCCACATGCGAATCATGTAACACAGAGAGCAAGGAAATCTTCCAAGAAGGGTGGTGCTGTCGAACCATGAATTGCCCCAACTTCTTTCGCTTTCAGCATCCTGGCGTTGACGCCGATGCTCTCCAGTATAATGACAACTTCTTGAATGAAAGAGCAACAAGAGACCCAACAGTCGAAGTTGGACCTCTAATTCCGGAGCTTCCAGTACTTAAGCCAGAATGTTACGGATCGGAAAAGGAATTCAAAAATGGCATTGTGTGTCCTGACTGCAAGTCTGCAACCCAGCGAAAGTCTTGGGATGGTTGGACATGTGACAAGTGCGGTTTTCAACTATTAATGATTCCCAAAGACGTTGAGATGTTGAAGGTACATGAAGAAACCAACCGGGCTTTTGGGATACACAAGAATAAGTTCTATTCGGTTGACACCAGAATTCTTCGCAGACAGCATACGGTTCCGGGCTACGAAGTAACCAGCTTCTATCTTCCAAACGATCCCAAGAACCATGGCGAGGCGAGATTCATCGGCTCAGTTTCGGTGTTTCGGCCATCCAAATCTGCATTAGAGCGTCAGGAAGGTTTAGATAGCCTATTCCAGGAAATACAGAAAGCAACACGAGTGGGAGATGTTAAGTTGCAACGTCGCCCTGCGTTCTGCCCAGGTGAGAAACCCAAATGACCCATTAGCTTTTTACAGTTCTAACAGATCACTGCAGGCTCCCATATGGAAGAACTCACTTCGCACTTTGCGTGCAATATGGTATGAATATAAAGGAGTACATTGCAGTAAACTTGCTGACCTGTGGCATAGGGAGCTGATTATAAGTTTGGCGTGGTTGTGAAAACATCTAATAGCTTTGAAACAGCGCCTCCTCCGATTATGAAGGCTGTGAGTCGTCTAACATGGTGTGGCGCAAAAGCAGTTGAGTTGGTTTCGAGCTGCGCTTCTAAAAGCCGTCTTTCTGTTGATTCGACTTCAATGCCCAATAAATTCATTGACTTCAACGAGGAACTCATCCTTGGCTACTTCGAGGAGTCAAAGATAAGCGTAAGTCCATTTCGTTGATTCAAAAGATTTCGACTGATTAGTTGCCAGTATCATGATGATGGAGAGAAAGAACTGGGGCCAACGGTCGCAACATTATCCCTTGGCTCTCCTTCCATCATGAGTTTCCGTGGTAAGAAAAAGACTGGATTCGGGACCGAGGACAAGGCAAGTCCTGCCTTGTTATCATTCATTGTTGAGCACGGCGATGCTGTGATTATGCATGGCACTAGGATCCACCAGTACTTCGAGGTATGTTTCCAAGCACTACGAACTATATACGCGACTAATACGCTTCGCAGCATCAAGTTGTCGCTGCCGGAATTCGTCGGTTTGGGCTGACGTGTCGTTACATTCGCCCAGAGATGATTGCAGATCCGGACAGGCGTCAGCTGGCCATTGAGAATGGCAAGGTGCCTCTGTATTGGCAGAAGCAGGCGTACACAGGTGAACCTGCGTAGGTCTGTATAATACGCCCATCATACGTCCAATGGCCCTGATGCAAAGTCAAAGAACTCCAGATTGACGACCCTTCAATTATATACACAAGCTTGAAAATGGTTCAAGGGCAAATTCGAAAGCCAGACCTTTTGCTCTCTAGATATTAGCTCTGGAGTGGGCTAACAAAATGGATTGAACACGGCACTGAGCGGATAAGCTATAGAGGAAAGCTGACGCCGTGACCCCGATACTTGTCACATCGTGTGCTCTACTAAACCAAGAAAACAAAGATACGAGAGTGTAACGCTATCTAGCAACAAGAAGTTGCGCTTTGCTTTGATATTTGCATCTACTGATGGAAGGGTCCTGAGATTTCTATTTTCTGGCTAACCAGGTGAGAAAAGAGTTTTACTCTGGTTTGAAGACCTGAATACTAATTAGTAGCAGGGCTTTCGCATACATGACGAAATTTCTTTGCTACGTGGCGTATATACGTCATCTAAGGTTGCATGAGGAAAATGGCGGGATCTCCCTTGGTGTCCAGTTGATGATTTAGCAATCCCTATTCTTCTGTTGGGCAGCTCTTGAGGTTGATGATCTCGTCGAACAGGCCCTTAAGTCAAAGGTGTGCCTTAGCTAGCGTTGCCCATAGCTATATAATCCATAGAACCAGATCACTGCTATTGTGAGTAGGCGTTCAGGCAATGTGTCTGTAAGTAATCTCTACTAATGTCATGCTCTGTTAACGAAAGTTAAATGCAAAGTTGTATTACCCATGGTCCGAGTTCAAATTTCTGCTAACACTGTGCCTTTCCCATCGTATAGTATGTTTTACTGCGCTGGTTCCTGTAAAGGAAAATTATAAGTGTCACATATGAATAACGCAATTTCATAGTTGACAAAAATAGGTTCTGATATATCTCCACATACCACCTTTCCACATGGATCTTGTGTTCTAATAAGTGATACTGCCTATTGTTACGTAACGGCCCCCAGAGGCCTTGATGGACTATATTTCTGCTATATCTAGAGAGAGAGGCAATTCTTGTCTTGTGTTACAGCTTCTTCTCAAATTCGACAGCCCCTTCTGAGAGTAGTTCTCTTCGCGTTGGTCAATATCCCTGGCATTTGTCTTGAATATGGTTTATGGCGCTTACATATATGTAGGTAGATGATGTTTGATAGTTGATGGATGTTGGGGTAATGAAGTCTCGGCCCTGTACCCGTAGGAGCGGGACTATTAAGACGGCAGTAACTCTCTAATTACTTAGTTAATTAGTTATTTCTATTCTGACATACATAGGAACTAAACAAGTTCTGCTTACGCGACTTCATTGGTCCCGCCGTGGTGGAGATGGGACGGTAACATGTGAATATTCTCCTAGGGCGGCGTGGTGGGGATCTCCACTTACCATGAACACGATATACGATGGTGAGAATCTAAGACGCGACATTTAGCTGTGCCCCTGGTTCTCTTGAACTTGTTCACTACCTATCTGGGTAGAATTGGTCACAGTCGGCAGTGTGATGTTTTCATCTTGCTAACTAAAACTGGTGCATTCGTTGTTGGAAGATTTCTAAGCTGGATTGAATAGGTAAGCATTTTGAGTCACATGTACTACGATGCGATAAACCTAATCAAAGCTAGGCAGCCCGGAACTTGTCCCCGTGGTCTGGTCATCTTGGGAAGTAAGTAATCCTTGCTATATTAGTTCCAAGGACCCTAGGTCATTGAGGAAACGTCCACGCGAGTCATGCATCTGATAAAGACGCTCTGGAGCAAAGCTAGAGTTGATTGACGTCGAGCAACAAGGATGTGGCGGCGAGATAAGCTCCTGGCTAACGGTATATTTCTAGAACTTTTCTTTTCCCTTGTAAGCGGAATAACCTCATCTCTCTTGCATGAGCGCCGGGAGCGCCACAACGTGCCGTGTCCGTATAGAGTACAGTGAAGGATCTTGGGGTCATACTGCGCTGAGAAATGGATTGCGGGAAGTGGGAGGATACAAGGGATGAATCATAATCGATCATCAGTCCAGATTCGTCTTTCTTATTCGACTCTAGGTCTCATCGCGATCGGCAGATTAGCCCATATAGTCTAAATAATACGCGTCGTGGGATGCTCTTACAGTGTCTAGTGTGTCTATTCCAAGACACAAGCTAAAGAAGTTTCGAGATACCATCACCATCATCATGCTTCTATCTATACTATATTTGGAGTTGCGGCTTTGCGGGAGATTTCGCTGCCCTGTTGAACTTGCCCAGCAGTCGGTTAATCTACGGAGTTCATGCAAAAGCCCCGGCGTTAGATCTTTCTTAGCTTACTTGAGTGAATACTTGATATGGTATGGTATAGACTTCGTGAGATATTTTAGCTTCCCACCTCCGGCCCGGGACGAGGGGTTTGGCCCCCCCTCGGGTTGACTTTAGAGATCAGGGGTTCGACGTGGAGGGATGCAACATACACTACCGTACTTACATCCCTAGGTACGTGTAGAGCTTCTGCCTACTCTCTATGTGGTCCCGGCAGGCAAATCGACTCGATGTCATGATGTGTGGGCTTGCCACTACTGTATGATGGCATGCATGGTACGTCTGTTACGTATGTGTCATGTACGTATGACTGCAGCATGTAGGCAACCTACCCTTCACCGTCACAACACCAATGTACCGGCCAGTCGGCACCGCAGCTTGCCATGCAATGGGCGGTCAGACCTGCGGTGCGTGATACAACATGTGTCCACGGGCATAAAGCTGGAACATCTGGGCAAATTAATGCGAAGGGTTCAAAAAAAGCTTGTTCGTCAACCCCCCGTGACGGAGGACATGAATTTGAGAATCGTTATTTGCCGAGCTACGAAGATAAATGAGGCGTTTCATGGCTGCTTTAGTGTACCTCCTCGTCGGTATTGGGCCTGCTTACAGTACATGTATGTAGATAGGCAGCTATTTTAGTGTAGGTATTGCAGTTTTACGCACTGCGCCTTTCCTTGACAGATGTGATTGGGCAGTTGTTGGATTTGATAGGTACTTGGTGTCTGAGCCGCGGAGAAAGATGTCTGCCAAGGTCACGAGAGGGGAAAATATGTGTGACACGAGACCCTGTCTTCTGGAACCGAAAGACAAATACCTACATGTAGATAACTATCCGGGTTACATCATGCCTCGCTTTAGCTTCGGCTGCGGCTCAAGCGTGGGCGGAACCGGGCGGGGTGTTCCTCGACACGGGATCAGATTGCATTGTAGTTCAGAATTATTATTCATCCTTCAGATCCTACCGTCTCGAAGGATAAGATACGCCATGGGACGGCAGACCAGGGTATGGAAGTTGGGTCGCCTTGGCGAGTTTGCGGCCTGCTGTTCCGGGAACCTGGGCTTGAGGAAAGGAGGCAAGTGACCTGCCACCGAGGCGACGCTAACATCGTTTTCGTGCTATATTCACTCGATGGGAGATAGTGATTGGATGACCACTATGTACTAAGTAAGTAATTTGTCTACCTACTACGATGGTGGGTAGGTACACTGTATAGAGTTATTATTAGCGTAGTCTAGTGATGTAGAGAATGTAATCTTCATACAGCATCGAGATTGGTGGTTTAATGTAGGGATGAAATCGTGATGACATGGGTTTGACTCGACGGATTCACAAACGTGGAACTTAATGTTCAGCCGCTCCGACTACCGCATATCAAGCATCATCTATGGGATGAAACCTGCATCTGCGCCCTGGCAATAACCAGCCAGCTTAGTAGCCTTACGAACAAACATGACGGTATAGGCCAGGGTAGTTGATAACGCCAAGACGTCGACTGAGACATGAGGGCGTAATTAGGTCATCTATTACTACGGATTTCTACCGAAGTCTGATACGTAGCTGTACACTAACATTTGGCACTCTACCTTTATCGTCACCGAGTAGACATGGTTCAGAGAAATTCCTGAATCCTGATAGGACGGGGATGTAGAGTTTAAGGAACAAGGACCTCGCGATCCATCCCACCCAATGCACCTCGCCGCAACGTGGTAGCCAGGGAATAGAGATACGCACCAAGCCGTTGTCGCGGGAAAGGAGGAGTAGGTGTGGGTTACATTTTGCAACGGAGCTGAAGCTAGTCCCATGAACCTAATATTATCTCACTCTCCCCATTGTCGACGCCTCTAGTTTCTCATGAGACGAACTGCTGCACCTTTGGGGAAGCTGCCAAGAATTGTCAGAGTCATTCGGCAGCCAGAAACAAGCGTTAAGCAACGGCAAGCGCGAAATGGCGTATGCGGACGTATCCGAAAGGGTGACGGAGCCATGACCGGCGCCTTTCCGCTCAACGGTTAAGCTATAGAGACGTGTTTCTATATTATAGGCCTTAGGACTTCCAACGATGGTCTGCTCTTGTCGAGTTGTTCTGAATCCTTTTCGTCATATATACACACAGCCTCGACAATCTAGTGCATTAGACAGAGCTCAGAGTCGTCTAATTGACAAGCTGTCGCTGGTGGTCAACAGCAAGAAACATCTAAACATACGCCAGCCGATTTCGTCGTGCACGGAACCCGACAAGTCCCATCGCGTGGGGAGGATATACCCACCTGCTCACAGTATCTCTGACCGAAGGCTCGACAATGCCTTGCAATGGATGTGATGCCCTACCACCCCCATTAGCCTTCCGCATGGCAATCGCGGGGAGTGATGGTACCCCAGGCTCACATAATAAAGATCTCTGTGTCTCCTGCAGCAGTCAGAGCGAATCGAAGGACGGAAAGAAATCCTCGTCATCCAAGAGCTCCGGCAAGCGGTCTACGAAACATAAATGGGTATCATGGGAGTTACAGTTGAATGGCGAACTGGTTATGCGGACGTGAGGAGCAACTTGGTTTGACTTAGCGAATATTGATATACCTTTGGTATAATAATCACACCTTAGAACACTACACCCGGCTCATAGAGAGCAGTATGGCGGGGAGGACGACATCGCTACTCGGAATTTTGCCTTGGCATTGTTTCCCCCTCAATTAGACAGACATCGGAGGAGGTGGTGAGGTGGGAAAAGGGACGCCCGACCTCGGCCATCGATGACAATTGAAACAGGTTTGTGTGGAGGCCGTATTACTCGTAAGTGAAGATAATGCCCAGTGCATCATTAACAACATTGCTGACAAAGGTCCGTGGTGCAAGGACGACGCTTTAACCCGACGATTGATTGATAGTGACTAGGGATTGAGCCGAGGTGATGATGGAGAATGATTCTAACACACCGAATCTACCGGCGCTTGCTGAATGTAGAAGGGTGATGCAATACGACTTGGTGGCTTGATGGCGGGAGTCCTAGACCGGAGGTTCTTCGAGTGACGTGACGAGAGGAAGGTCTATAAGCCAGACTGCGGAGGATGTTGAGTATGCAAGCAGTCTTACAGTACATACGTCAGTCACAGTGAGCTGAGTTTGTTGTAACACAGTGGACAAGTTTTGTCAGCGATCTCTTACAAGTATTAGTCACTAGCCATGCGGCAGATGACTGCATGGTAATGCTCAAGTACCGTTTGTAATGCCCCAAAACTTGGGCAATCTAGCAAATAAGCCTTTTATTAAACGCAACTTGACGTTGGAAACTGTCATTGCATCTTATGCTTGATTTCTAAGAACTTCCCCTTTGCACCGCCTGCGAGTCAACAATGGCGGCGCTGATTGGAGCCGTATCTGAAAGCAGGACAGTCTCTTTAGCAGGTTGCCACCCCTGAGCTGTAGGGAATCTCTCTTCCAGCAGCCAAACTCTAGTGCGGTCTTTTGGCGCGCGAATTGTGCTTATGTTGTCCGTTCGCACGTAGGTGTCGCGCATAAGTAACAACAGGAGCGCCCCCTCCCCCTGCCCTACGCTTATCTCCTGGGTTGTCGGAAGTGGGTTAGAGGTAGTATCAAGACGGTTGCGGGTTTTTGCCAGTGATTCAACTGTCAAAAAGTTGGGTTTACTGTCTGCGAGAAATTGAGCTACGCGGGTGGTGTCGATGGTGTTACTGTCGCCGGAACTGGCGTCCTTGCGCGTCAGGGACGCAGGGTGCTCGCCCCCTTTTGGGTTGTTGAGGTCAGAGAGCTTGATGCTCGACAGCCCGAGGCCTTGAAATGCAAATTTTGCGGGTAAAGTACCGAAGTCGGAATGCCAGTTCGTGGAGTCAAAAATGGCATTACCGATGTCCTGGACTGTGATGTTGCGACCATCATGTGGACTGAAGTGGAAATCTGTTAGCGGAGCTCTATTATGAATAATAGATTGGGAAGACCAACAGGTAGCCGTGGTTAGCCAGAGTGTTCAACAACGGGCAGGGGCCTCTTGAGTCAGAGCTCTTAGGCTTGACATATGGTTTGAGAGCAGCCTGGGATGTAATGGGGCTGGCAGCACAGGCCGCTATAAACGCGAGAAGGCTAAGGAACTGCATCTTGAGTTTTAAAATCTGACTTAACAAGAACGCGCTTGAACGTGAGGACAGGAAGAGACAAGCGACCACGCGTAGGCATTAGTAAAGCAACTTTAGATTCGCGTTCTGCCATCGCGAATTTATATCCGAGACGAGAGTCTTATATTTTCATGTCGTTATTCGGATATCCCAGCAACACGCGAACTCCTACGGAGAAAAGGTACCATCGTCGTGTGTAGAATAACCACTTTGCAATCTAATCGCTGGATGGAAGTTGGTAATCATTACAATATCATTGGGCAATATATTCCCATGTTCATTATTTGGGGGTCTGGATTTCGTCGGTCTTTGCGATAGATCGAGAACAGAGATAAGAGTACACATCAATAGCGAGCTGGTTAAAGTGGCTCGAGGTGGTGGTGGTGATGATGGATGTATTTAGCCAAATTGGATGGCTGCAAATGTACCTGTTGGTACATGGATATCTTCTCCTGTGAGTTGTCCCGCTATTCTATCCGGACGCCGCCTTCTGTACGACTTTAGCCATGAAGTCTCAGGACTGTGAGGCGCATTATGGCCTTCCCGGTCAAGACCGGAGGAACTGATTGCGGCGCGCGGTCAGCAACCGGCATAGCATTCAATATAAAGGAACCATTCAAACACTGGATTTCATGATCTAAAAATGGACTTTGTGCTATGAATCAATTGGTTAGAACTCGCTTTTAAAATGTTACGCATGCGCAAGTAATAAAAAAAATTCCAAATCATTGAAACTTACGTGATGTCGATATGCCCATGAGGCGGAAGCGATGCTGGAGGTGCAGCAAGGCGGTGTAGCAGGGCGACATCTTCGTGCTCAATTAATTCATGGATCGTCAACAGAACTCGGACATTTGGCGATGTTGCGTCAGGCGAGATGACACCGTACAAAGTGGTTGGGATACTGAGAGTCTGGCTCTGGCTTGCCATTTGCGCTGGGGATTCTGCACCGAGCGATTACCAACATAAGCCCGATCTATTCACTTAGCTCATCTCCTTGACGAGTTTTCGGACGAGTTTCTTCTGCTGTTCGACGCTAAGATTGTTATCGTCCGTCTCCTTTACGGCCCGTCCGACTACCAAAACGGTCTTGACACTCTCGCTGTTGACCCATAGCTTGCCGTTTCTGCCAACAGCCGTTTCAAAGGCAAGGCCGGCAGACCCTAGTTCTTCCAGCACCGCTACTTTCCCCTCTTCAACCGACTTCCTCATTAGGAGCCGCCGAGACATTCCGAGAGATATGTCGTAAAGCATTCCTCCAACCAGGGGACCAAGCCCATCTGCCTTGCCGGTAGTAGGCGAGACACATTCCAACTCAGGGTCCATATGACGGTTGGCCAGACACACCCTGGCATATACCAAAGCACCGTGGTTGAGCTGCGGCCTAGTCTTCTTAGTGGCCATCTCAAAGGCCAACTGAGGGAGAATGGCGTTGGGAGTGTAGTCGGTGATGGTGACGTAGTAGTAGTCCGGACCAGAACGCTGGACAGTGCAGATCACCAAATCACCAACAGCCGGGATATACTTGAGACTGGGGTTAGTGAGGCCTGATTGTGCGGGGACGGGGATGTCTATGGGCTCGGGCTCACTCTTCCACCGTTATATTCGACCCAAACCGAGTTCTTCCTGTGGTCCGTGACAAGCTGGCCAGCCACGGTTGGTATCAACTCACTCGGCGGCACATGTCGCAGACCGGGGCCAAGCTTCAAAGCCTTCTTGGGATGTGATGGTACGAGGGATGCGGGGATCTCGTCTCCCGGCAAAACAAATACGCGATCAGCATGAGCTGCCATTTTCCAGCAATCCCTTGGATGAGTATGTGAGAGTGAAGCAAGCTGCGTATTCTCATCTCAGCCAGGCCACGCAGGGTAGCTTCGGCTAGCCGAATTTCGATAGGAAGCTCAGAGCTGATAAGCAAAGATAAGAGATAAGATGGAGATAAGACAGAGAGGCATGTGTGGCTGGCCACGACATCGGGTTGGAGGGGCATTTGTGGCTGGGGCAGCGTCGCAGTCTTCCATCACTGATCTTGGGTAACTTTTTTTTCTGGCCGCCAAAATTTACGAAGACAAGCTGCCATACGTCCGCACTTCTGACGGCCTGCTCCGCTAATCAGATCTCGACGCTGCCAACACCCTCCCCGTGCTTGTCGACACGCACACAAAACCGACCAAATTTATCACGGTCTTTTCGAAGCATGGCAGAGAACGGGGCCGCTCCTGGCGCTGCGCCAGGTGATCGCTGCGCCATTGGTATTTCCTTTGGTAACTCGTACAGCTCTATTGCCTGCACTATCGACGACAGCCCTGTTGTGATCGCGAATGAGGATGGAGGTAAGTCACTAGAGTATCTCCTATGCCTTTCCCCGTTCTCTTCCCCGTTCTCTTTCCCCTTCCATGAACCCTAACATTCCCTATCGTGCCACTAACCACGCCGGCTTCCTAGATCGCCAGATTCCCACTACCCTCTCCTATGTAGACGGTGAAGAATATACCGGAAACCAAGCCAAGGCTCTCCTAGTTCGCAACCCCAAGAACACAACTGTTGCCTTCAAGGACTTCCTCGGACAAGAGTATGTTAGCCTCTACACAACTATCTTGGCAGCCTGCTTACCTGAGAATAGTTTCAAGTCGATTGACCCCACACACTGCCACGCCGCTGCTCACCCCGAAGATAAGAATGGAACAATTTCCTTCACGATCCAGGATAAGGCGGAAGGCGAACCCTCTGTCCTCTCTGTCTCTGAAATTTCCACCCGGTATTTGCGACGACTTGTACAGTCTGCTTCAGATTACATTGGAAAGAAGGTCACATCGGCTGTCGTCACCGTACCTACAAACTTTGGTGAGAAGCAGAGAGAAGCTTTGATCAAGGCTGCGCAGGCTGCCGACCTGGAAATTCTACAGTTGGTCAACGAACCAATTGCCTCAGTCCTCGCTTACGATGCGAGACCCGAGGCGAAGGTGGAGGACAAGATCGTCGTAGTGGCTGACCTCGGTGGTACACGCTCAGATGTTGCTGTGGTTGCCTCAAGAGGGGGTCTTTACACCCTTCTTGCGACTGCCCACGACTACGAATTCGCCGGCGCTCAGTTGGATAAGGTCCTTATGGACCACTTTGCTAAGGAATTCATGAAGAAGCACGCCAATGTTGATCCCCGCGAGAACGCCAGAAGCTTGGCAAAGCTGAAGGCTGAATCCGAAGCCACCAAGAAGGCGCTCAGCATAGGCACAAACGCCAACTTTAGTGTTGAGAGTTTGGCTGAGGGTATTGACTTCCAGATGACCATTAACAGATTACGGTACGAGACCATCGCACGCAAGGTTTTCGAGGGTTTCAACAGACTGGTTGAGGGTGTTGTCAAGAAGGCCGGTTTAGATGTCCTTGATATTGACGAGGTTATACTGTCTGGTGGCAGCTCGCACACCCCTAGAATTGCCTCTAACTTGCGCTCCATCTTTCCTGCCACCACCACAGTCCTAGCCCCTTCAACAAACGCCACCGCTTTGAACCCTTCAGAACTGCAAGCCCGTGGTGCTGCCCTACAAGCTTCGTTGATTCAAGAATACGAGTCCGACGATATTGAGCAGTCCACTCACCCAGCCGTTACCACTGTCAACCACATCTCAAATGCCATTGGAGTCCTCACGATATCCGACGATGGCGAGGAAACATTCACACCCGTAATTGCCCCCGAGACAGCTATTCCTGCCCGTCGTGCTATCCACGTAGAGGCCAAGGATGGCGGCGACGTTCTTGTCAAGGTTGTCGAGGGTGGCACCCACATCAAGGTCACCAAGCCTGAACCCAAGGCAAAGGAGAACGGTGCCAAAGATGGCGATGACGAGGAGGACAGTGACTTCGACTCCGAAGAAGAGGAGGAGGAGCACAGAGAAAAGGTCTGGAAGATCGGCAGCCCCCTCGCCGAGGCCGCCGTCAAGGGCGTCAAGAAGGGCGGCAAAGTCGAGGTTACCATCACCGTTGGTAACGACCTAAGTGTCATCATAACAGCAAGGGAAGTCGGTGGCAAGGGCGGTGTCAGGGGAACTCTGAAGGCTCCTTGAAGAGATCTCAAGGACGAGAAAACGAGGTAATGGATTTCGCCATGCGCACGCATCTGTCGGGACTGAAGACTAGTTTGCATCGGCTTATTGATCTATCCGTATACAACGGGGATTACAAGTCTGAGATATTAGTAATAAGTAAGGGAATCCGTAGGTACTTACTTCATTGGGTGGTTGGGGGGTTGCATTTTTTACATGATAGAGGAAATACAACCTTGAGGGTAAGGCAGGCAGGGAGGTTTACATAGAGGAATATTAAAAAGAGCCAATGATTCATTACGTACTATGACTACTATGGCTGCCTGCCTTTATCTAACTTGTTTTCTTCGTGTCATGAATTTGTTGCGTCTACTCGGCGGTGGAATCTACGCTTTGGTTTCACTTGACTTATTACGATAATGTTAAAGGGGTGTTTGGGGGAGGAGAATGGGAAAGGTCTTTTGGAATGTAGTAGGTTAACAAGGTACGCGTAGATCATATAGATTACATTATCCATTTCGAAAACGAAAGGTTATAACGCTTCTCTATGAAATAAAGAAAGCTAGTTACCCGTAAACTCACCGATTAATATAATCGTGAATCAATACAGAAGGAATTGTGTTACATACGGGATAACCACAATGTCGCACGTTCGTGCCGATTGTGATAAAAAATAATGCACGAGTATGTAGTTAGTTGGATGTGACTTATAATTATAAAATCCGAAGATATTCTCCGCACTTTTGATGTATTTCTCCTTCGCTTGTTATACACTTCATACATAAATAGAAAAAGAAAAAAAAAATCAGCATTATATATCGCCATGAACACCAGCCCCCTGTATGTATGCTTTGCTTGAGCCATATGATATCTAGCTTAGGTACCGTGACCCCTTTCCCCCATAAAACGTAACGCCGTAACACCCGTATGCTGTTTCCTGGTATGCAATTGCGAATGTAAATTATGCCGTCGTCTCTGATATACTCCACGCGACGAGATCGTCTCGCAGCTCGTATTCGTCGATTTCCCTCGGGCGGCGGAACCCATTTGATTTGTGCCCGCCGCCCCGCTCGCTACCACTTCCCGTGCTGCCGAGCGTCGGGACGAGACTTGTCATGCTCTCGTTGCGACTGTGGAGACCGGGGGACGGGCTCTCGTCGAAGAGGGACGCGCCGCTGTCTTCTCTGTGGGTTGTGTATGGTGAGCTGCGCCCACCATGTCTGCTGAACCGCTGCGTATGATGCGATTGTGGGCTAGGTCTTGATGGCGGTAGGTTCGAAGACTGTACGCCGTAATCGTTGTTGCTGAGGCCTGTGATAGTAGCGTTGGATTTGTCGCTCACGTTACTGTTGTCGCGCATGTGCTGAATGCGCCGGATATCAGTTGGACGAAGCGTGCCGCCGTGTGGATCGTCGCTACTCGTGCTTGGCGTTCGGCTACTGCTGCTGCTGCTTGTCCTCCCGGGGTTTGGCGATTCCGCGTGTGACCTCGCCGACTTGCCGCCCGTGCCATCACGCCAACCACTGCCACCGGCAAAGATATCCTCTATGCACTCGTCGGCGTGTAATTCACCGGGTTGGGAATCCCAGCTTGCGGCAAGCGCACGACGGTATATGTCTTGGGCCTCGGCAGCTTCACGAGACTTAATCATGCTCGGTAAGGCGCCGCCGGGGTCGCTGCTTTCTTCCCCATCAACTTGCTCATTGGCGCCCGCAATGATGCTTGAGATACCACCCATGAACATGGTGGCCGATTTTAACGGCGGCGCCACATAATTGCGCTCCCCATCCGCCTGGACCATGAGAATACCAATCTTAAGGGTACTATTAATCTTGCTATCCTGCATCAGGTATCGTCGTACAATGCCCTCCTCGGCTTCTTCGTCTACGACGTCATTTTCTTCCGGGTGTTGCGCGGATGCGCTTGTCGACAAAGATACGCCTGGTCGTTCGCCCTCGCTAGCTGATCTACCCACGCTTAGCTTCCTCTGTGGTACGTGCTGGCTGATCTTGTCTCGCGCATGGTCTAGACCCCCTGCAATTCGAGACGCCGTGCTCCGGCGAGTATGATTTTCGCTTTCCTCGACATATTCGCTCAGGTTTAATCGTATGTTGCCCAGTGATATCCTTTCGTCCCGTCCGGCGAGTCCGGTCGCAAACTCTTGCAAAATCTCAAACTCAATGGGGCACTCGGTCAGGTTGTTCGCGCGATCGATAGAGATTCGCAAGGGTACCGTCTTCGAGTAATTATATGTGGCGCGATGATGGATCTTGTCGACGGAGCACTTTGCCGTACGGCCACGGTGTTCGCCGTGTATACTGTTGGGTAGATGCCATTTTACGTAGGATTTGCCGGCGACTAATGGCACATTGTTCAAGTCGTATATCCAGAGATGTAATTCGAATTTCGGCTATATGCGGATGAGCGATTAGTGACGATACATAGCAGAGTAGCAAGAGCAACGGTGTGCTAGTAGATTACCTTTCTAGCCTTATTTACTATTGGGAAGACACGCATGTCAGCTTAGAATTGCGCTGGCGACAGTGTGGTGCATAGTAGGGTAGAGTAGGAAGAGGATGGCATGATGGTCACGACAAAGATGTAAACGCCTCATGGGACAACAGAAGTGGACAGCTATAATTTGCGACAGTGACAAGGAAGGTTTCTAGGGAAGTGTATAAAGCGACGATGCTCAGACAATGCAGAGTCGTGCAAAGCGTATATGCGGCTAGCCAATGAGGTAATCAATCCCGGGTATCCCGAGTAACAAGAAAAAAGGCTCTTTGAAATGCGACTCAGGGAAGGAGAGGGAGTTCATGGCTAGGGAGGGGGATCGAGTCAAGGAGCCGTTGGGGGTTTACATACACAACGAGGCCATGGTAGGACAGGATTACTATTGTCGATCCTAACGGCTAAAGTCGCATTCAACGGACTGGACGGACCAGACCAAGGCAGAGTCTGCGACTGCAGTAGTAGGGGCACAGCTGGCAGCTAGCCGATGCGGACAGGATCGCGGCGATATGCAGTCATAGCTGATGCCGGTTTGGTTCGGGACTGATAAGTCGACACGGCCTGATGGATTCGTAATCGCAAGGGGCCGGAATATGCGGGAGGAAGAGGGGGGGTGTGTGTGGAAGCAGAGCGACAGAGCGAGTGAGCGAGAGAGCGAGATCTGAATGGGAGGTGGGTGATTTGGATCTAGCCCGCAGTTGGTGTAGGTACGAGACAGGCTCGACAGGGAAGTAGGTAGGAGTAGGTTAGGTACCTGAAGCACTGGCGCCGACACTGTGGCAACAAATAGGTCGATAAGAACGACTATAAGCAAGTAAAGTAACTATAACCCGGGTATCAAGACGCCAGGGATACTGTACTAGTATGATTAAAGCGAAAGGAGCAATGATGAAAGTGAAGAGGGCATCGAGAAGATCGAGAATGGGCTCTGAATGGGCTGAGCGATGGTCAGGTTGTCAGCACTACTTGGCAGGGCCAACCAAGTCTGGACAGCCTGGACTCCCGAGCCGTCGAGACAAGCCGTCGAGACTGGGGGGGCCCAAGTCTGCAGACTCTGGCAAATACGGGCAGAATACGGGACTGGACATTGTTCGAGCACAGACTGCACATCTCGCGTGGATGCCGGCACTATCTCACGACACTATCTCAGGTCGGGTTAAGGCAAGACGTCATTAGTTGGTGAAGTGTTCTCAGCTGTGAAAAAGTAACAGCCCTTACCTAGTAGGGTAGAATAAGGCAGGTTCATAGGGCAGATCTGGGCAGAATAAGGGGACTCGGCGGATTTTCCACGAACCCCCGACAGTAGGTACTTACATAGGTACTTAGTATTACCTAGGTAGGTAGCACAGGCAGTACACAGGTTTGTACAGGGTCCCCATACCAATTTAGTGAAACTCGACCCTGAATCGGGTTAGTGCTGAAATGGGTAAAATTCCACGCTCGTCGACCAATTAGCAGCCATTTTCCTCATGTACAAGTTGGACATCATGACACACAGCAGGACATTCATGCTGAGCACGAGCTGATCTTCAAATACGGAATCTATTTTGAGTTCAGTCACCGCCCAAAGATATAAGATATTGAAGAACTGCTACTGCTGAAGACTTGGTCACTTGGCAAAACCCGGTAGAGCACTCTCGGCTAAGTTCGACACGCAAACGCATCATTCAGCGACAACGAGATTAGCATGATCAGGACCAGGGAAATGAGAGATATCTAGGGCTCTCTTCCTCATTACATGGAGCTCTAGCATATAAAAGAAGCCCATGTTCCTGTGCCGGCGGCTGGAATCTATCTTATTGCGTATGTAACCCCTACCGTGGGTGAAGTTTGAGCTGAGATGCCCCCCCAGCAAGCATCACGGGGTAAGAATGGGAAGCCCTCAGCCCCTTCTTCAGCCCAAACCACAGGCTCGGGCCAGTTCAACAAGAGAAAAAATGGACCGCAAGACACCAACTCACAATCGAACCCAAGGGCCGCCAAGAGGAACAAATTCTTCGACTCACGAAGTATAGCCGTTCAAAACCAGCATGCTGCACTGCAAGATGGCGAGCTCAACGTGCAGTCCTTTGTCAACTCCATGGCATTTGAGATCAATGCCCTGGACGAGAGCATGCGTCGAACCCGCGCCTCGGCGACAAGCCGCGCCTTCCAGCGCGTGCCTTTCACCATGAGACGAAGAACTGCTGCTCATAATTACAAAAGGATACCAAAACGTCTACACAAACGCGCTAAGCGAGAGATGGCCGAGGACAATACTCCGACAGTGAACTCAAGGACAAGAAAGCCTAAGTCATCCAGGGCGCGATTACGTGCTGAGACGGCACGTAGGTTGGGCATCCTTGCCAAGCGGAAGCGGTTGCTCAAGATTAAGAAACATCTTGGACCCGACAGTGATGCTATAGCGACACGCGCTGCTAGACCAAAGATCAAGAGAAATGAGCTAAACGATCTCCCCATCACTGCGCCTAGATATAGGAAACGACAGTCGAACAAGACTTGGTTGCCTACTCACCTGTGGCACGCCAAAAGGGCTAGAATGACACTCCCTTCAGAGCCTTTATGGGGATTTTCCATACCCCTAACCCCTACACAGAAGAATTATCGACCAACTCATCGGGTTCAGTGGCAGAAGGGCGCTATAGCTTGGGATATGAGCTATATGAGCACAGTTAGCCTATTTGGAAAAGAGAACATTGTCCAGAATATTCTTAAGGACATCGGTCTTACGCAGGAGTCATTATGGAATGAAAGAGGATCGCGTTGGAGATCAGGAGCCGTACATTGGACTGGCAATCTGAGCAGAAAAGTCAAGAACGCCGTCTGTGTCATTGGCCCTGCGACTATCATCTGGGACCCTCCGAAAGCATCTGTTGACACGGAAGCAGACAGTGTGTCCAGACAACTATTCATCCGCATTCACCCATCTGCTTTCCATCAGGTATTTAATGAGCTGTTACAACTTATCAGAGCATACAAGCCGCAGCCATACATACAAGATCTACGACACGAAATTGGAAGCATCGATATCACGGGACCGGACGCAACTGAGGCTTTACTTGGTGTACTCAAAGCCTCCGTCTCTAGTTCAAAGCAAGTACACGCCTCGAAGTTTGAGTCCTTGTTAGGTCTGAGAGACCCTGCGTCATTGCCCCTAGGAGCCTTGCTGGCATTTTCTATCATTGATCCACGTCTCAAATACCCGCCGCAAAAGGTTCAGCCTCCACCAGCCACAGACAAGCAATCGCAGACACGTCTCCTCGAATCCCTCTTCACATTTCGCAATGACGAAACTCATGGACCACATCAACTGTTTGACCGAGACGTCCGATTCAAAGCCTCGAAACTTCCGTCTCAGCGATCTCTAAACCGTCGTCGAGGAAAAAGTGGACCGGGCACTCCTCTCGAGCCAAGTGATGTTGATCCCCCAATCCCCATCATGTTACTTGCCACGCGAAATGCGAACGGCGCGGGAGTACCAGGGACTTGGACGCTCCTACTTCCCTGGAAATGCGTGCGGGCTGTATGGTACAGCTTAATGCACTACCCACTATCTACCGGTGGCAATCCGGCCTTCGGTGGACTCGACGAAATCAGACAGCTGTCATTTGAGCGTGGCCAGCCCTGGTTCCCAGGGGACGTACCCGGGACGAGCGCTGGCAATAGCTGGGAGACACGAGAACGACAGGCTAGGTGGAGAACTTGGGATCGCAAGCCCAAAGGAAAGCGGGTGAAATGGGAGACTGTCGATCTCGGCGCCGGGCGTAAAGGTGAAGTCGGCGTGGGTTGGAGCTGCGATTTCAAAACCCTTTTCAGTATGGGGGATTCTTCAACGGGGGAGGAGAAGACGCCCAATGATAAAGATCACGAAATGGCAGATGCGCCAGAAGTCCCCAAGTCAGAAAAGGAAAAGCCGACGTCAAATAAACTTGACGACAAGGCTGAAATCGAGACCCTTACAGACAATACTATCACGCACATCCCCAAAAACATCTTCACCACCTTTCTATCCTCGAATCAACCTCCAGCCACACTAGCACCTAATTCCACCGTGACAGTGAACATAAAGCTCCTCGGGCGAGGCGTCGTAACATCATGCGCACGGATATACCGTCTACCACGCACCACTCCCCCCTCAGCCGCAAAAACATCCTCCCAAGCCGAAGTCCCAGCAACCCAGCCGCCTCCGCAAAGCCAACTCGAATTACCCCCCGATCTCCGCGCACAATGGCTTTCTCAACGCCCATTCACATCCAACAATTCCACCAGGAACAAATCCGCAAAGAAAGAAGACGCAACCCTCACCCCAGAAGCTCGACGCCAAGCCCTCGCGCAATCCCTCATTGGCACACCTCCGGCCTCCTTCCTTTCCGCAGACAACACTATCAACACGTCTCCTTTCCCCACTACCATCACCGCCAACGCAACCTCGATAAACGGACACCCGCTCTGTCCCGACGCAGCCGATCTCATCGGCTTCGTCACCACGGGCGCGTATAATCTGCGCGACGGCCGCGCCGAAGCCATCGGGAGCATCACCGCCGCACACGCGCTGCGCGCATTATCGGACGAGAACAAGAGGGCGAAGAAGGATCATAAGAGCGAGAAGGGCGCGGCGAGATTGTGCGTTGTTAGGGATTCGGGGGTGGGCGTCGGGTGGTTGGCTCGGTGGGAGGTTGTGTAGCGCTACTTACCTACCTAGAAGGGAAGAAAAGAAGAAAAGGGGAGGAGGGAAGAGATAGTGGGAAAAGGTAATGCGGAAAGAGAAAACGTGATAACGCGAGTTTCACCAGATAGTTCTAGTAACTTGGTACCAAACCAGCCTTTCCTATCTACTTGCCTCTCTTGTCCTCTCCTCTCCAGATAAATAAACAGAGATTGGATTAAACATGTTCATGTTTATATGTGTAGATAAAGCAGATTCTTGTAAAGAAAGACCTTGGTGAGCAAGATCACGTATTTACCGAAATGGAATCATTTAATATAACGTGAGATTCTATTATAGATCATTGAGAGAGTGTCAGTCTACTTAGATAAATCGCAATAAATCTTATTATATCTCCGTCATGAGCTAGCTTAAGTTACTCTATTAATCTACCCATCACATTGCGATCTAGACACAAGGTATCATGTTCCCCTGTCTAATATATTTTAGTTCTATTTACCCCCCCCCCCCCCCCCCACCTTATATACCTAGCTGCAATTCATGGTCGTCATGATCCAAAGCATAAGAATCGAGAGTGAGAAAAGTATATTTTCAAATTCTATGATCTATCAAGAAATATTCAACGATCCTACATCCGGCTCGCCGTTCGTCTGCTGCGCACCCTCAGCCAGCAACCTTTTGCACTCGACAGCGAGGTCCGTCTTCTCGACCAGCTTGCCCTCTTTATCCGGGTGGCCGTCGGGCAGGCCCATGACCTTGACCTTGACCTTGCCGGCTTTTAACTCGTCTTCGCCAACGATGACGGCGAGAGGTATTCCGCCCGTCTCGGCGGCCTTGAACTGCTGTGGTAGACGCGGCTTCACCTTCGGCGAGAACTCGGCGCTGAGACCGGCGTCCCAGAGCAAGCGCGCGATACCCATGCGCTCTGCAAGCAGGCCGTTTTTGCCGCCGAATACCATAACGTAGACATCGCTGCCGCGCACTTTTTGCTTTTCCTTTTCGTAGCGTGATTTGAGTATTGTGAAAATACGGTCGACTCCAAATGAAATGCCGATGCAGGGAATCTGTTTCCGGCCGTACATGCCGACCAGGTTATCGTAGCGTCCACCAGCCGCGATACTGCCCACCCTCGTCTCGGCCGAGCGATCCTTAGCGCTAAGTTCTATAACGGCTTCATAAATCAACCCTGGTGAATTGTTAGCAACGGAGACGTGACTATTCGCTAAGTCGACTGTGTTTCCATACCTGTATAATAGTCGAGACCGCGAGCTAGCGCTAGGTCGAATGATACTTGATCCGCAATTCCATAGGCGTCCAGATAACTATGGAGCAGCCTCATCTCTTCTATTCCCTTCTTCATCTTCTCATTGGCAACCATTTTCTCGTTCTTTGATAGAAGATCTATGATCTTTGGTATGTCGCCGCTGTATTTGGTCCACTCGAGAATCTCGTCGGCAACATTGCCCTCAAGGCCCTTTTCTATCATTTCTTTCTTCACTTCCTCGGGGCTCATTTTGTCTAGCTTATCAACCGCGGAACTTATCGACCTGATTTTATCGTCAGGCACACCAGCAACCGCAAACAGACCCTGTTTCCGTAATCAGCATATGGTGGGGAATAAAAGGGGATATTGGTGAGATAGTCAACATACGTCGAGGATTTTGCGATGGTTGATCTTGACCGTGACGTCCTTGGCCAAACCAAGCGATGAGAACACTTCATACACGATTCGAAGAATTTCAGCATCGGGTATCATAGAGTCATATTCACCAGCGATATCAAAGTCGCATTGATAAAACTCGCGCATACGACCTCTTGCAATAGCCTGTGTAAGGGAATATGTCAGTAACGGCGTTCATCGTCGATCGTGTATCACATGATATTCCTCATTACACCAAGTCGGCCCACTTCCTACGCCATTTGACGATATGCGCTGTAGAAAAGCATTCTACTAGCCACACCATAGTATTTTGCACCCGGAATTATTTGGACCGACTTGGAATACGTAGGAATGCCAATGATGGTGGGATGTAAGAGAAAGTGGCTTAACGGACGGGTTGATCTCTCCGGTAGACTTTAGCGATGTGGTAGCGCTTGATCTGTTGCGTGTTGTTCATGGCAAGCCATCTCGCGAAGGGGACCTATACGCAACAAATAGTCAGCCAACGGCGTAGATGCAATCATGGCTCAACCAGATCATGGGAAGGCTTACTGTCAAATCATATCGAAGCGCGAGATCCTCCTATTTGCAGTCAATACTAGTTCGAAGGTGTGATGGCGATATGGAGTCGGGGCGAAACGTACGCCTCCTTGATCTGCTAGCTCGTATATCAACTTTGAGTCTTCCTGAAATGCCATGTTAGCTTAGTCGCGCGACTGCCACGCGACAATGAGCCGTGCGGAGAGAGGACTTTGGTGAACTCACTCCATACTTTCCAGACAATATGCTCTTTAATTCAAAGACGGGAGTATCTAGTGCGACACCTCCGTGACGAGTGAAGGCGTCCTCAGCGGCTTTGAAGATACGGTCTCGAATCTTGATATCTAGACCAACCCAGTCCCGTGTACCCTTGGGCACCTTGACGGCTGATTTATCTGTCTTCTCCTTCTCCATGTTGTTGCCTGCTATTGCAGATGCACCACTACTGCTGCTGCTGCTGTTGCTGCTGCTAGAGAAATTTTGTACGATGCTACTCCTGATGAGGGGTGTCTGGTTCCGAGTCCGGGGCCGGGTTTGTACAGATACTCGCGGCAGTTGGTAGAATCTCGGATGACTCGTAGCGACGGGGCTCGTGAAGGTTCTTTGGGAGAATATGCAAGGGCTCGAGACGATAGGGCGGCGAGGCCAGCAGCAAAGGCTCGACGACAGTGTCAATGTCAGTGTCGTGGGCGATTGCAGGGCTGGTAGTCGCATTGGAGCGGTACGTGAGTCACTTGACTGGCTGGCTGGCTTCTGCTGCCCGTCTCGAAATCATTCCCTTAGGCCTTAGGCCCTTACGTTAGGTTACAGGTAGCTAGGTACCTGCAGATACCTGAATTTTCGCGTTTCGTTTCGCTGTAACAGAACCAGCAAACCGCAATCGCAGACCTGGGCGAGTTGCAAGTGGGGACACCCCCGTTACAGCCTAATGCACAACACGGGGTGAGGGGCAGTCCAATTTTTTTATTATTCTGCCCCTCCATAGGTATTGGTTCCAGATAACGAATGCGATTGTTATCCAACGTCAAGTCTTGACCTTATAGCGACATCAATCGTACTTGATCGAGGCTCACAAGACCAATTGAAGACACAGTTTTATTTTGTAACCCCTGAGGATTCTACAAGCGCTTTCATCTCTGCGCTCCCCTCCCAACCTCCCTACCTAACACATGAAGCATAGAGGGGAACAGAGGGGTTAAAATATGCCCCGCACCTCTCAGCCCCCACTAATTCCATGATCGTTACGCCAAGAGGTAGGTACTTGTATCTCGACGTCCATGTATCTTACTTCATTTTTCTATTGCCTCTTATCTACTAAATGTAGGTGGCTATATAGAAATATATCGCCTCTTCTATTGTAAGCATCATCGAAGCCTCTATAGATGAGGCTTCTAGGTGCGCTTTTTCTCTTAATACGTCGCAACTATGCACCTTTCCGTTTTCGTAATATCCGACCAGGCGTAAAGTTTCTACGCGCTTAACTCCGTTGTTTTTACACTAGACGGAGAGATGGACAATGGCATCTTATCGAGGCGGATATCGACCCAATTATTTATGCCTCAATAATATATCCGCTTAGCCAATTTCAACGGACCATAAGGCACAGCCTGTGGCACGAGTTCGCATATAATCACGGGTTTCTGCAGCACCACCGATATCTTTGTTGCTGTTTTATTGATGTTTTAAGTAAAATATTGACAAATGATTGATAACTTCCTTAATGCGAGTGCAAACCATTCCCACTTCAAGAACGCTCTCGAGCTCGTTAGCCGTGCTTGTCTTCAAGTCCGTTTCGAGTTCATCACGCATGTCCAGGACACCTGTTGCTGTGAGAACCCAGGTTATTGGTATTGTTTAGCATCAAGAAGAATCTGTTGATCTCTTGCTGCGGAATATCTTCAATGTATGCTTGCGCGGCTTAAGAAACCGACCTATTAAAAGTTCATATTTCCCGTCCTCCTTTCGATAAGTAAGACCTTTATTTCCGGGCTCGCAGTGAACAATGATCGAGTTCTTCTCAATAACCCTCGTGATGTATAATGTAAGACTGCGTCTAATAGTCGGAACAATATTTTATCTTCTAAATCCCTGTCCAGAAACGCCGTCCTCGGCCAACATCGATAGATTATCGCGAAACAGTATTCCTATGATACAACGTCCAGGACACTGTCTAAGGATAGTATCTCCTTATAACTTTCCCTTACTAAAGAAGTACACGCCCGCATTATTAAATAGCAACCCTAACAAAAGAAAACGAACATGAAAACCTGTCTTCAGACCAAGACGAACAATAACAGCGCCCCAGATATAAATAGATGTACACCCAGGTCACCTCAGATGTACTCTGTGGATTGCTAACGTAGGTATAATATTTCATAGCCCATCTTCTGCATTAACTAATCATGCTTTGATCCATGTATTCCAAAACGTACACGAAGATATAGGTTCCAAACAACGCAATCTCTAAAGCTCAACTTGAACACGAATTCTCGCGCTCACATGATCTAACTGTTGTGTAGTTTCCATTGTCCCAACTATCTAGGTAATCTCCAGCTTATGAGCCTCTAATAGCGTAGTATAGCGTGCTCGACTTGTATAAGTAGTAGATTTCATCACCTCCCGCGGACCCACTAAAGGGGCACTCTGACGATGTTGAGAGTTGCAAGATGCGGCTGGCACTTGAAGAAGTAGTTGGGGGAGAAGACTGAAACTACACTATGTCCGTAATTAACGGTAAGAATGACTCCCAGAGTGCGTAGCTAGTCATCTTCGGACATGAGCTTGACAGGTAGCGATTTTACAAACGCATTACTCTGGCTAGCGAGACTTGGTCTTGATGTCGATCATCCACGATATCGTGCAAAAACCTATAGAGTTGACGAATATAGCGAAGCGTGTAGGACTGGGGTTGAATTATATTTGGGAGTGTAGGGAGCAGGTGGGATTGATCGAGGTATTACTTTCAGATTCTCTGGTCAAAGTAGGCTTGCTTTAATTATAGAAGCAATAATGTCTTTATTAAAATCAATATTGCATTTTTGACTTTCTTCCCATTTCTGATGGAATCGTGAAGAACCACCTCCGTCCGGCCACAGCACCCAACAATGAAATACCACAGATTTCGAAGCGTGCCGCGGTTCTCAATTACTTATCACCCAATGTAGAGCGGAGCATATACACCGAGTTGAACACAGACACGCTAATTAACGTAGTCAGGAACTGCTTCTCCTAAATGTAGAAAAAGGTCGATATATGCCAAGTCTTGCAATATGTATACTAATACATCCCGGAACGATATTAGAGGACCATTTCCTCTTGATTTACTCCCTTACTCCTTCGCAACTATTAGATGTAAATGCATTTTCCCCATCATCCTCCAATACACGGCTCTTAAACGTCAAGCTGAGGTAATTCTAGGCACACAAGACTAGGCTGACGGTGCCACCTTTTCCTCGACCTTCGGCGCATCTTGATTCGCGTTCGCTTTTCCATTCTATAAGCACACTGTAGTTAGTAAACTATCTTTGCATGTATTACAGAGGCAGTCAAACATACCGTAAACACGGCCGAACACAGCAGCGTGATGATTGCCCCGACATAGACGACTATAAAGGTCTTGTTTAACGAGGAGACTATGATCTTGAGCGCATCCGTTCGTACGTCGTCGGGCAGCGTATGTATCAAGTTACTGGTAGCGCCGGCAACGAGGTCCTGGACCTGGGATCGGGGCACGTCCGGGAGGAGTTGAAACAAGCCCTGCTGAGCGGTGTTGACGAACACGGCGCCAGCAATGGCCAGTGAGAACGTCAGACCGCTGAGCTGGGCTATGAGAAGGTTAGCTAGAGTCTGACTGGACTATGGCGTAGGATGGGGGTCATTGATTACCGATCATCATGAGGGCTAGTGCGTTCGGCGCCTCAGAGGTTGGCACAACCGATTGAGAGACGGCAAATGACGATTGCGTATAGGCGCCGGTGCCTGCGCCGAGGAACACTTCGATCGCGTATACTGCGCCGACAGGGGTATCCAGCTTGACATAATGGGCTGCGCTAAGTTAGATATCTCCTAGTCCAATTTCAAAAATATCGTTATAACTAACCAAAGAGAATAGAGGTGATTGTAGTAGCGATGGAACCAATAACATAGATCGGTTTATAGTATCCCCAACGGCTGAGAAGAGCCCCGCTTGACGGCATCACCACGATGAGCGGAATGATGTAAGGTAAGAGGCGCACTGCAGTATAAATGGCGGAGTCGCCGCGCGTGAATTGGAAGTATAGGGGAATGTAGTAGACCGAGGTGTAGGCGACACCACCGATGGCACTGCAGGTCCAGAACAAGAGGAACGGCATCCGCCAGGTGAACAAGTGTATGGGGAGAAGGCGCTGCTCTCGGGTGGTCAGGAAGCAAAAGTGCTGCTGGAGAGCGAAGACGATGAGGAGAGCGATCCCCAAAACGAACAGAGCAATGATGGCACCGCTATTCCAGTCGAACTTGACGCCGCCGAAGTTGATGGCGATGACCAAAAGAACCATACCGGCGAGCGAGAGCCCCCAACCCAACCAGTCAATGAGTTTCAGCTTTTCTAGTTGCGTCTTGTCGGCCATCGGAGGGGCTGAAGGGATACTGAAGAGGGCCAAGGGTAGCACAAGGCCGAGAATGACAATGTTGATGTAGAACCCCCAGCGCCATGTCCAGAGTGCGAAGCCACCGCCGACTGCAGGTCCAAGGACAGTCCCGAGACCCCAGCAAAGACCACTGCACGAGCTGTTAAACCTATCCTCACCCACGAGATGCCGTGCCTCCGGTATAACTTACGTGAAACTGAGATACTGGGGTCTTTCCTTGGGCGTGGTGTGGATGGACAAGAGAGCGATAAGACCGAAATACATGCCATTGCCGCCAGCACCAGCGAAGACACGGCCGACGATCTCGGCGTTCATGTTTGGCGCCGCGCCGCACAAGGCCGAGGAAGCCAAGAACACGATGGTCGACGCGATGTAAACCCATTTGGCATCGTAGATGTTGTAGAGTTTGCCGAAGGGAAGCACGGTGGTCATGCCTCCGATGGTGAAACTGTTGCCATGTCAGATGAGGCAGTGTAGAGAGAAGTAAGATAAGATCAGGGACATGCGCACCCAACAGAGAGCCATGCGAGCTGGCTGACACCTTGCAAGTCGTTCACAATAGTCTGTTACCAAGAATGGCGTTAGAAAGGGGTATGCTTCACATGAGTGAGTAATTAGGCGTTTGCTAAGAGGAGACTCACGGGAACGATGTTTGCGACAATGGTATTATCGAGCGAGTAGAGGAAGATACTAGCCAGAGTGCTGATCACGAAGAAGAACCACTAGCATGCGCGTATTAGTGTCTACAAAGGCCGAGGTGAAGCCTTGTATGTCAGCAAGGACTTACGCGGAGGCCGGTGATCTTTCGCTTCTCTTCAACCTCATCCTTGCCGCCTAGAGCCGCCACATCTCCCTTCTGAAGGTCAGGTTCTGTAAGAGGGGCCGGGGCTTCATGCTCCTTGCTTCTGCTCGATTCAGAGTCCATATTCAAGTGAATGCAAGAGGGAAGAGTGTCGATATGAGTAGCTGGGTCGCGTAATTACGGGATGGAATGTAGCCCAAGACGGGCACTATCCTACAGCGCGATGATTGTATGAGATAACAATTGAGAAGTTGAGAAAATGCAACAGCGAGTAGCTAGAAGAATAAATAAGGCGAAGGAAGTGCATATTTAATTGTATCATGACGGGCCATCTTCCCCATCCAGCCAATCGTTTGTTTGCTGTGTTGGTGAGGCTCTGCTTTCCTCTGCTCTGATTAATGCCGGGGTCAAAGTTTCCCCTGCACTGCTGGGGAGGATTACCAAGCTGTTTTGCTTGTAGGGGTAAATTGAGACCGACCGCAATGTGGCTGTCGCTTAAGCACCTCCACGTACCTAGGTATTTGCACTTGGATGGTTACACACAGCTTTTACGGCCTTTGTTCTTACTGCGGTCCGCCTAAGACAGCACATTTCAATGTCTAGCACATGGCAAGAAGCCGATTCGTAGCTATGGATTAACTTACTACCGTATTTAGCGATTTATTTCTCGCCCTCTTACACGCGCGCGCGCTTAGAAGGGACACTCACTCACTTGAACAGCTACGACTTTGGCAAGCTGGGTACATGGGTGGGGGGACGATGTGAACAGAATCCTGATCGGTATTTCTACGCTCCGGATACTACTCTAACAGTATGAGACTCAAAGACACGGGAGGCCACGTAGAGCACTCAACCGCGAAGGGGGGCTTCAGGGAATCATATGCGGAGAAGCCTAACATGCATTTTTACGCCGCAATAATCCCCCCAAAAGGTAAGCGACTCCCTACCTATTAACAATCACCAGCAGATTAGGTACTTTCAGACCAGGCGAAACAAACCTCCAGTCCCCTCTACGATTATGCAATTATCTCGGTGAGAAACAAAGCCAAGCCTCAAGACCGATCATCATTGTCTACTCAACATTTCTAATTGTACCATGTCTCGTACGTAACGTGACGCCACGGCGGTTTGAGCGAATGTCAGATTGCTATGAGGGCTAACATTTGTCCGAATCGTGTACCAATTGTTGAAAGTCCTCAAAAGCCGCCCTCATTCCAACTTTTCAACAGCAGATCTTTTGACTTCATAACACACACACATACAAACACACGCACACACGCACGTGAAGGTCTCCAAGAAATCCTTACTCAGCAACGAGACCAAGACGCTTCTGCTCCCCGCCAAGGACCTTCTCAAGGTGGTCCGCATCGAGGAAAGCCTTGGCCTCCACAATCTTGCCGTCCGTGTTCCAGCGGCAGTGCCAAGAGTAGTGCTGCACGTAGGGCACCCCCACGTTGGTCTTGACGTCGACCGTCTTCATCTCGATGACGGACCAGCCCGTCTCCGCGTCGACGATGATGTTCGGGCTCTCCAGCTTGTATCCGGGCGGCTTGAGGAGCTTGTTGATGTTGGCCCACGTCGCGTTGTAGTAGTCTTCCTTGGTCGTCCAGGTGCCGCTGAAGCGGTGCTGGCCCGTCACTTGCCAATGCACGTTGTCATCGACATACTCGAAGAACTTCTTGGTTCCCTCGGGCGGGTCGTAGAAGTTGGCGAACACGTCGGCGATGTACTTGCGGTCAGGGAATGAAGGCATGGTTTCAATTGGGGCTTTGATGGGATAAGGTAGAACTGATCAGAAGTGTGCAAGTAGATAGATGACTATCGAGATGGATGAGATGTGATGAGTAGAGAGCATCACAGACATTACAGTAGTACGATGGTCAATTCAGCAATTATATAAATTATCTAAGGCTGCACATGTGTGTCATAGTATTGTCGGCCCTGCCTCTGGTTACGTAGGACGGACTGGCGTGTACTCCGGTCTCACGAACGACTTCATAATTGGTATGAAAACGACAGGGATGGAATCCATGCGCTCCTGGACGCGGTGCAAAGAATTTAGTCAAGCGGTTAGGCTATCATCAGTGCAACCTCAATTGAAAAAAAAAGAAAAAAGAAAAGAGTCGCGTATTCAACTCAGTAATGGTCGATTGCAGACTTGGTGGTTGCAAGACTTCCATCCTTGTTTGACCTTGGCGAGGAACGTCAGGGGATGACAGTACTAGCTAGGTAGGGAAGAAGTTGCCCCGTAGGACCGGAGATAGCTTAGGAGTTAAGCATATAAAAGACGGATGTCTCCTCAACATGCTTAAGGAGGATAGCCAGGAATCAATATCATTAAACTCTTTTACATTCTATATTCGACATACCTACTCTCTAGGTGCTACCGAACTGTGACCTAGCTTTCTTTACTCATATTCCTGATAGGAAGCGACGACTACCATGGCATCAGAGACGATCACGCGAGGGTCTTGTCTTTGCGGCAAGATCCAGTACGAGATCACGGGAAAGCTAGACAACAACAACATGTGCTGGTGCATCAGCTGTCGGAAGGTGACGGGCTCTGTGGCCATGGCCAACACATGGTGTATGAAAGAGGTGAGAATGACACAGCGGCTGCGTTCATTCGTTCGTTCGTTCATTGCATCCCTCGGACAGCGCTGACCAGAACGGCGCGTAGAACTTCAAGCTGCTCCAAGGAGAAGACTCGCTCAAGATCTACTTTGACCGCTCATGCGACTCGGGGGGGTGCATCGAGCGCGGGTTCTGCACGTCGTGTGGCTCGACCATGATCTCGGAGAACCGCGAGAAGTTCCCTGGCGCGTACATCGTTCCCGTAGGATCTATGGACATCGATCCGAGCACGGCGGACTGGGCACCGAAAGCTGAGTACTACGTCAAGCGCAAGGTCCCTTGGATCGAGACGCCGGACAACACGACCAAGTACACAGAGCTATGGTAGGGAGGGTCTACCGTATCTAGGTTGTCGGTTTGTCGGTTGTCGGTTTATGGTGGTCAAAGAAGTACCTAGGTAGTGCTGGGGTTGAGAGGTGGGGGCGGGGTTGGCATGGCGGAGACGGGCGGCCTTAGTTAGTAAGATTGGTAGCTACCGAGCCGGGGTTAGGTTAGTATGCTGGCTTTCAAGTGATGTTGCTGTGTACAGGCGGATACTGGGCCATAGGTATGGTCGTGATAATTCATTTATTTGAAGCTGCGGATCAATCCATGCCTTGTCCTGTCGAAATATACCGACGTAGCAGCAAAGATAGTAACGTGGCACCTGATTGAACCACATAGATAGATAGGTACATGTACATGCAGTGTACTTACTATAAATGCCGGCAATGTAAGTAAGTACCTAATGCACAGTCGGGAGCTTGTTTCTACGTTAGCGTGTGATGGAGGCTGAGTGGCTGAATCTTGATCCTATACGCGGGGCCCAACTTACTAACTACCTATTATACATCCAATAGATATCATACATCCATGGATACAGCTTACAAATGCCCATCGGCTACATATACACAGTACGCATGTATATAAGGAAGTGCCAGAGCCTGCCTTCATACTCCGGTCTGAGCTGTAGGCTGTGGTCGGGTCAGGTGACACGACAGCTCGCAGTTACCTACGAAGTACGAAGTGTGAAGTATTACTTCGCTCCTCTCCTCTCCTCCCCTCCCCTCTCTCCGTCAAACCTGCATGGCATATTCACATACAGGCCACCAGGATCGTAATCCTCCCACCTTGGCACTGCGAGACTCTATTTCCTGTGGATATACGTGCTGAATCAGGGGTTGCGAGTGGCGAAACGGCATCGACACTGATAAACCATCAATTGTATTCTTTACCTGGTCTGCCTGATATTCAATTCTGTGACAGCCTTGCCGATAAGCAGAACTCTTGCCATCTTCAATTCTAGCGCCGCGTCAACGCTTACGAAATATAGGTCATCTTGATGACCTGTACCACGTAGGCCTGACTGCATAAAGGAACGTCTCGGCACCGTGGGCTTATCGCCGTGTCTTCCCGCCTTCTGTGTGCCGCATCCCATCGCTGGCACGGTACGCTTTGTTGACTCTCAGTCTACGCTCTGGACCAAGGTAGCTCGGTTTCCCTACTCGCACAATCGCCTCATACGTCACTCGCCCAGCAACAATTGCCGACGAAGGATGCCGCCGAACGCGAGAGTGGCCGTGGTCACTGGTGTTGTAAGCTGTCTTCCCGCCGGCCTTGGTTCCTCCTGCTGACTCTGCATCGACAGAGCCGAGGAATCGGACGCAGTATCTGCCAACAGTTGGCCACAGGCCGCACTGGGCCGCTGGTGTTGTATGCAGCCTCTCGGGCGGGTAAGCTGCCGGACTTGGGTCATGCCCCTACCTCTCCGGCAGTTGAGGTGATTCCCGTGTCGCTTACAATTACCGAACAAGGCTCCGTCGATGCCTTTGTCGCGAGAATACGCGCTGAACAGGGTGGCTGTGATGTACTCATAAACAATGCCGGCGTATACCACTATACTGAACACGCTTCGAAAGACCAACGCCAGGAAATGTACGACACCAACTTCCACGGAACTGTGAGAGTACGTTTCTAATCCGAGGCTCTGATGATAACACCGGATCATTTATTGACTTAGGGCCTGCTTTTGCCTAGTTAGGTCTGTCAAGGAATGATTCCCTTGATGCGAAAGGGGGGTCGAATTGTCAACCTATCTTCACAGTCTGGGCAGCTGTTATACATGGCACCCCACCTTCGAAAGCTCTTTTTGGAACCTAATGCCACCCTGGATCAGATAGGAGAGCTCCTGTCTACCTACGAGGTAAGACCATCCCGTTTCATCAAAAATTCCTGGCCAACCAAAGCTTACTATGACATCTCTCAGCGCCATGTTGTCGCAGGACAGGCCGTGCGCCGTGGATGGCCTAGTATGGCCTACTTCCCGAGCAAGGCAGCTTTGAATGCCGCCACCAGAATCTTCGCCCGTGATAACCCCGATCTTCTGATCAACTGCTGCTGCCCTGGCTGGGTCGACACTGAACTTGGAGGGCAGGCTGGCCGCCCGCCCAAAACACCAGGCATGTCACTGACTAAGACTCCCTTCCCTATTCCTGCGCAAGCACTAACTTTCTGTTACAACTAGAGCAAGGCGCCATGATTCCTCTCCACCTCGCCTTTGGTGATATCAACAACATTAGCGGGCGCTACTGGGCAAATGATTCGGTGGCCGATGTCGGGACGGGCAAGGTCCAGTTGTTCTAGAGCTGGAGGCATTGATCAAGCTGGGGGAGACGTAGCAACTGTAAATGCACGACTCACATACTCTTTTCCGTACTTTCTTCCCATGTAAAAGAAAGACAACAGACTAAGCTTATGTACCTATATGTGAATTGTCATCTTCTAATGCAAGGATGACATCCCCTAGGATCAATAACCATAACTGTGAGAACAACGTCACACGGAATGAGACGGCAAGCCACTATGCATAGGGGACTGGAAGTCTTTTCCAAAGAGCGAGATTAAAACATGCAGAAATCTCACTCCGAATATGCAGTCATTGGGATGCGGCGGCTGGGTATCATATGACTTGACAGTTTCTATACAATATGTGACCACCAAACCTTATATGATATATTCACAACCGGTTGTGTCCTTCCAACATGTGCCTATTGACTCTACCGGGTAGATTCTACCCGCATCTGTCCGCCTTCCCGCATCCTGAATCCTTCATCTTCAACTAACGGATGAGCCGAACAGGAATCACTATGTACTGCCGAAAGGAATCGAACCTAACCCACTATCTATATGCCGCTCCATTAAACCCTACCCCCACTCCGCCCCGCCTTCATGTAGGTATCTTCAACTCAATCTCCACTCCACCAACCTTCAACACCGCCATCTCCAACGCCTTCACCTTGATACGAGCGCAGTTGGCCTTGAGACGGACTTCGATCGCGATGTTGGGATGACAGAAAGACCAGAGGAACAGTAGCAGTCATTGCCCGTACAAGGCGAGTTTACTAGCGATCCGCGTACGGAGTAGTTGTACGAGAAAGTCCTGACAAGTTGCGATTGGCTAGCTTAGCCCCTTTCGGCCTTGTTTCTGTTACATTTGTTAAGGGAAGATCCGTAAATCTTACAACACTACAGTCACACTGCAACCCATACTGCCGTCCGGGAATATTCAGCGCGCTTAGGTAGCCATGTATTTGCCGACCTGTGTAAGCGTCTAGGGTATTTCGCACCCGTACCCGGTTATTCTTGAACCACACTGAGCTGCGGTGTAACACCATGTAATACAATGTTGCCATTATGATGTGCAAATAACAGATCCTGTCAAAAGGCGGAAGTACCGTACAGATACCGTATTCATCTATTACTTACACTGACAGACCCCCTACATGAGAGATATGCTGACAGGTACGAACTAAACGAAGATCATTGAGCATCATAGGTGTTACATTGCATCACATACTTATTCTAGTGATGTACGTTGCGCCCTGCAACTGCATGATTAACCCTGCTCTTTTTAGGCCAGGCTGGCCAAAGATATTCCGCCCACCCAAGACTATTCCTCCACTTCAAGGCTTCGGAACCGTGGCCGTGTTATAGCTGTGTTACGACCCTATGAAGGATGCGCTGCTAAGATTCCGATAGGGCAATAGGGGAAAATAAAAATAAAAATAAAACACCTAACAGGGAACTAACCGAATTCATCCCGTTTAACGCCGCCACTATCACGGCTGTTTTTAGCCGAGAACGAAGTGAATACCATTCACTGTGTCAGCTCTGAAATTATCACCCTCCTTGATTTCAGGAAATATCCAGAAGAAATGCGGCAGGCCATGGTAGTTTCTCAAACTGCTCTTAATACTGAGTGTGAAGCTCTTAATCAGTATTCCTGCTGAGACTGGTGGTGCCAAGTTCGAACACTGACCCAATTTTCTGAAGTTCTAAGTAGACCACCTTCCCGTCGTCTCGAAGCGGATCGGCACCACAGGTCGAAATGTACACTGGAGGTAATTGTGCCTTCCCAGGATGTAATGCGGGAAACACATAGGGATCGTCCTTCATCTCGTCGCAGCCATTTTGGGCTATACGTTTCCGGTCAGCGAATGGTCTTCACTACTTACTCCAGGGTCTTAGGTGATCGCTATCGCACCATTGAAGTTGTACATAGCAGCTTTATCAATTAGCGGCCCATCTGCATTCTCAGAGTACGCGGTGAAGTCGTCTTTGAAATCATCCGGTACATGCTCTGGGTGGAGGGTGATCGGGGCGAGAGCAACAACGCCGACAAGCGATGACCGCATGCCGCTCTCGATGAGGCGGTGAGCGGCCGCAAGAGCAAGACCGCCGCCCACGGAGGCACCGATGAGAAAACACTTAGACTTGTCGCCACCGAGTCCTTCGCAGTTTTCGTAGGCCTGATACACTCGTTAGAAACTGCCGACGTGCTTAGTCCTTGGAGAAATGGCGGAGGAGTTGGAGGATTTAATCACTGCTGATCATATGCTACGTACCCATTGAAATCCTTCGAAGACGTCTTGAATTTGCGCCGGAACAGGATGCTCTGGCGCAAGTCGGAAATCCACGGATACCAAGATACAGGGAGTATTGAGTGAAATGTAACGGCAGGTATCTGAATACGAAATATACAATGTCAGGAGGCGGTCAAACACTAGCCCTTGAAGGTCATTTACAATCTTCGAAACTTGCATTGACGCTTCCAGCTATGAAACCACCCCCGTGGCAACTTGGGATGTATGTATCAGAATGGAGATTCGCAAAGCGAGATGACAGCGCACTTACTAAACGCCCAGCGGAAGAGGCTTCCCAGGGTAGGTTTGCGTCGGTGTATATATTCGGACAGATACATGACCCGATATCTTGATGTCCTCTTTGAAATCGTGTTCAAGTTAGGAAGCTTATCGAGGTTGGATAGTTCAAAGATACGTACGAGACAACAGTGAAAGATCAGATGGCGGAAGTTTCGCCCCTATCACTTCGCAAAGTCCATTATACGCTGTCCTGATCTCTTGCCAGGTCCCGGAAATCTTAGGGCGACCTCCAAGTTGCTGTTCATATGCTAACCACTCGCTTGTAAGGTACATTTTGGCGCGAAGGATCTCGATCACAGCATGACATGATAGGTCTTGGATAATCGTATTTGATAAACATTTTATTGCTTAAGTATTTGTGGCGATAGATTCAAACCGACGTCATATCAAAAGGACCGGAGTACCACTCCTGAACGGCGTAAGATATAAGCTCTGCATCGATGGTGACACGACAGGACGTTACGCTATGATACCACTGTCATCTTTCCGCCTGTGATACACGGTACGAAACACAGTACCCTCATCGACAAATAGAAGCATTTTGCGGAGTGGACCTATTAGACCAGCTTCTCGCCTCTCCAAGTGCGGCTCTGACCCCAGACGTCTATGTAACACGCACCACCACTGGCATGCCAAGAATAGAATTAAAGTTGTATGCGTAATCCGCTGATTTGTTAATACCACCAGAGACCTTCTGATCAAAAGATAGAACGCCAACTCTAATCGGGAGATGACCTGGCGAGTGCTGACTTTTCAATAACTCAAGGTGAAGCAAAAGACCCGCTCTGTCATTCCTGCGTTGGATTGTTAGTCCACGGAATCCGTGTATTGCTTCCCTCCTTCCAAAAAAGGTGTGCCGGTGTGAAATCAGAGGCGTTGCCTCCTGTCGTATTCTGTGTATCTAAAGTAGTCATGCATCTCAATATACATAAGCTGACGTTTCTTGACCCCCCCCCCGGCTACATAGCCAGCCTCGCAGGTCAAACAAGGAAAGTATAGCAGGCATTTCCGCTTTCACTTTGTGTACCGACCTGCCACCGCCACCACCACCATGATGCATGGACTTTTATAGAGAGGTTTGTAGCTCTTAAAAATAAGTCTTACGCTTCTATTCCTGGCTCCATTTGTACCTCCATCTCAGAAGAATGGGATCCTCCTCCAGCCGAAAATGCCCCAAACGGTGGACTAAGCAAGAAGACTCGATTCTCCACGAGCAGGTTGTGAAACGCTGTAAGTGGCCGTGCTACGTGAAATCTGGCGTGACTATGGTGTGTTACGGGTGTGGGTGCGGACTGATCCGTTTATAACAGATGGAACCGGGGAAGTCAAGGACTGGAGTCGAATTGCTAATCAACTCCCCGGGCGCACCAATAAAGACTGTCGGAAACGCTGGATTAACCAAGTATGCGGGGGACTTCGCAAGGGTGCTTGGACAGCTGACGAAGACGCGCGCTTGCGCGATGCCATGTTGACTCATGGGCAAAAGTATGTCCGACCATATTCGACGGGACGAGGAATATCGAATAGACTGACTAATTAATCCGTTGCTAGATGGACTCTCATCGCCAGTGAGGTGGGCTCACGATCGGCAGACCGTAATGTGCCCCGTCCCCGGGGAGTAGACTTTGAAAGCTTACGAATCATAGAATGTGCCAAGCGCTGGCAGCACAATCTTGACCCAGAGTTAGAGAGGGGAAATTGGACATCAGAAGAGGTAATTCATGTGTCAGCTTGCCAGCCAAGACACATACTAATCGTGGTTTAGGATGAGAAGTTGTTGGTGTATGTCAATGAGTACGGGAGAGAATGGAAGAGAATACAGGCAGCCCATTTTGCCAAAAGGTCGAGAAACGATCTGAAAAACAGGTAAGTAGAGCTGACTACGCATTATCATCATTACAACTCAAACCCATGAATGCTGATCGACGCGTAGGTACACCATTCTAATGCGAAGGGTTGAAAACCCTATAGTCCCTTCATCGCACTCACATTCAGGGGCCGCTATCTCGCCGAATTCCCAAGCGAGTTCATCAGCCATGACTAGCAACAACACCGACGATGAAGACTCCGAAGCCTCAGATATAGACATGGAGGACATGGAGGATATCTTCGACGCCGAAGCAGCTCTCGAAGCCCCTAGAAGTATGCAGCAACAATGGAGCAAACAGCTATCAGACCAACCCATAGACCCGGCATTGGATCAAGTCTCCACAAATTTCTACCTTGACGACTCATTTCTAACAGACATCTTGGCCACGTCAGGCCCAAACGACCCGTTTCAGGGGCCCAACATGGCCTATGAAGGCCAGCCGACGATCTACAGCTCGGCAAGCGGACCTGATGAACAGGAATGGATGAAACTAATGGGTGAGAGTCGCTCACCAGAACTAATCAACAGAGACGCGAGCGCGAGTCTGCCGAGCCGGCTCCCATCTCTCGAAGAGATCGACGCGCTCTCCGAACCGAGTATCGACCTCTTCGCCGGAAGTAATATCACCCAGGGCGGTGGTAGCGGTGAGTTCGGACTTCGCACGTCATCGTCGACGTCGGTGGCGGAACCTTCGTCGTCGCCGGTGGCCAGCGTCGTGATACGCGCCGACAGGTGTGATTGGAATACGTTGAAGTACCTCATGGTTGTCACCAAACCGCTTAAAGATCAGGTGCAAATCGAGATCCAACATAGGGAATGAGGGTGTTATGTAGCAATCAGCAATTATTTAGAAAGAAAAGAAAAAAATAAGAATAATTAACTTAAGGGTTGAAGCAAATATAAGTGAAAGGTAGCTTAAGGCATCTCAACCTAATAAGATAAATACAGTTTATACGTTATTAGGGAATATAAAGTGGTCGACTCGCCTGGGGCTGCTTCGCCACGACTCATGAAGGCCATAGGGGCGTGTGACACCTATTGAAGCAGCGCAGGTATATCCTTGGGACAAGAGGGCTAATCGTAGAATAGTAGTATGACTGGACTTCTGATCAATATACCCTGAGGCCGATTGACTGCCGCGGACCTATACAAAGAGGCTCGTCCCGCTATGCCCTGAACTAACGAGACTGATCTATATACGTCGCGCGTGCGTGGAGATTTGACCCACGTGCTCTCTTCCTCAGCCGCCAAGGCGAAGGAGCCATAGACCACCATAGATCTTCCAGATCATAGTCATCATCTCCAGGAGCCAGTACCCGACCATCCAAGTCCGTTCCTCTGACGCATCTTGTGATTCTTCTCAAAGGCATGATATCCGAGTCTAGAAGATGCCAGAACTCATCGACTAGCACCTCAGCTGCTACTCTGAAAACGGGTTTGAACCATTCTCGTTCCTCGTGGCCCTCTTCCAGTCCTGGATCTGCATCTGCTGAGACGGCAAGGATGTACGGCGCATTGGGCCGCCAACGTGGCGGGTACCCAAACGGAGCCGCTTCATCAGTCTTCTGATCATTGGTATCGTCCAGGACCGAGGCAATTGCATCTTTGGATGCCACGAGAAAGACGTGCTGGGATTGACCTGGGGGTAGCGAGGGTCGTATCTGACTGTACCGGTCCCGAAGGATGTCGGGGTCGGTTTGCCCGTCCAGTGCGGGGTCTTCAATCCAGCGGAGCTCTAGTTTTGCCTTGGCCGCCGAGGCGTCTTCCGTAACGGCGGAGGTGGAGATACTCTTGATATCGCGCTCGAAAGGAACCTCCATAATGCTGCGGATCCTGGCTTTGAACTCATTCCATCGTTCCGCGTCGTCATAGCTCGCCGTCCTCACAGCGACAAAGCCCCAGGTCTGGTGGCGGTGGCGACGCGTGCACTGGCGAAGCCAATCTGGCGCCACGGAACTCGTTTGTGCCACCAGAGGCACGAGCCCCGATGATACCCCCTTCTCTCGTTCACTACGGGCCTCTCGTATCCCTAGTTGCAGCTTGGCATATTCTCCCTCGGAAAGCCCTTGGATAAGCTCCAGGCTGGTGGATTTTCTGAAACGCTCATAGTTCCAGCCGGGGGGCCAGTATGTGCTAAAGCGGTCGCCAGATCTCTTCCCAGCGGCCTCCGAGTCCATCTGTTTGGTTGCCTCGTCGTCGTCAGCGCTGTTCAGATTTGCCTCGGCCGCAGCCGCTCTGAGCTGACTAGGGCGAACCATTGTGCTTTGAACTTGCAAGTTGTATGAGTGTTGCTACTCTGAAGGTGGCTCGTACTTTGAGTTGATGATCTGGGGAAGAGTCCTGCGGCGCGGACGAGCTTGTACAGAAAAACAAGATGACTTTTAAGGTTTCAAATACCCCGCGATTCGACGACCTTCTAAAGTTTCTACGGAATTTATTACTTGAACATTCCCTGTTTGGATTCTGCGGCCGCCTTTATATTCAATTCTGCATTGAACTTTATACCAAGGCATCTATCTGTACTAGTAACACCTTATATCAGCTGGTTCACACATAAAGCAAGTCAATAAGGTATGCGCCACGTATGAAACGTGGTGCTGACGTAGGCAGGCCTATTCGCCAGGACCACTTCCCAGCCATATACATACCCATGAATGAAAACAAATTCTAACAGAAAAGAACGAATGTCAGCGCGATGAGATCGCTGTACACTTAATGTCTGTGCTTGGGTTCCTTTCCAACACCTTTATTATATATGATAATATTTTTCCCTGTCCGCCCCCCCTGCGTGTATTGTTCTATCGCTGGGCAGGGGTTCCGTCACGCCTCTGGTGAACAATGTCTTCCTCGTCGTGTTCTACGACAATTTCGGATTGTCCCCAATATGACATTGTGGATTGGCTTCAAACTCTTCCCACAAGGCGTCGTCTTCATATTTCTCGTGTGTGTGCTATTTCATCGTCACATACAGCAACGCACACCATGTCGACTCCTAGAGAACAACATAACGCGTCAGAAGAGCCCAATTCCGGGCCTACGCGTAGGATTACGCAATCCCAATCGCGCATATATGCCCAACACGAACAAAGGCAGTCGTCGGGACATCCTGCCGAACTCTCCTCCGACTATTTGAATATTCCCAATCAAGCAGGCCCGGCCTTGACACATGATACCGCGAGAGTACATGGCCGGAAGCACAGCCGAGAGGATTCAACCTCCGCTTCCAGCTTTAAACGGTCAAAATCATCTATCTCTTGGCGAGATAACATAGATATTCTCGAATTATTGATACCCAGCGTGGAACTATACAACCCCCACGATTACAAGACCACTCTACAGTTTTTACCTGATGACGTTCGATCACTATACGAGCAGATCCATACTGCATCGATAGGAGGGGGTATTCTGCCGGGCGAGATTCAGGCGGATATTATCGACGCAGAACCTGGACTTGGGGAACATTATTTCCGACCTGTGGATGAAACGAACCTTGCCGCTTCCAAAAAGATTTGGGAAAAAATGAAAGATCTAAGGTTAACGGCATCGTCATATGGTCGGAGCGAATCCTTCGAGGGTATGCGGCATATATTTGTCTTTGCGCCATTTCTAACCCTGGTGTTTGAGGAACCCGGCAAGGCGGTTCCCCCGGTATGCTCGCGGATCGTTTCAATCTCAGGAACCCCGCTCGAAGAAGAGTATATACCCAAGCTCAGGGTGTGTAAAGAAGAGGACAAAGACCTCCTCGATAAGAAGATCGATTGGGTTGTAGCTGTGGAACTCCCAAAATCGTCAACTCTGTATGATACTATTATACAAGCTACCGAAACCCGGAGATTACGAGATTTCAATGCTACGGAGGACTATGGGATTCGGTATAGCCCCATTGCAGTAATGATAGAAACGAGGCCTACTATACAGCGGTCTGATCCTCTCGTCCTGTTGACCTGTTGGGCAGTAGCACGGCGTAAGAAAATGCTCCATCTTCGCCAAAATCTCAACGACACCCGCAATGTTCCGTCGATACCCTTGATCGAAATGGTAGGGGAAACATGGTATCTTTACTTCGCATGTGATGGTGATCGTGGGCTGCTCAATATCGTCGGCCCAATTCCTATCGGGGGAACATTGACGTACATCGACATGTACAAAGCATATACGATTCTGACTGCGATTCGGGGGTGGGCGGAAACAACGTACCTGGCCGCAATAGAAGCATGGCTGGGAGCGGCAGAAGGGGGGCAGTCTTCAGTATAGTGTATATAGATAGCTCTATATATCGAAATATTAGTCTTAGAATAGTTAGCACCCGACTAACGAGAGCCATATATGTATTAATAGCTTTCACTGCAAGTCAAGCTAAAGCAAGATAGTAGGACTAAAGCAATTATAGTTTTCACAATTGTTACTGTTATTTTCCTTCTACTTTCATTTATAGCTAGTTGCCTTGGGACTAATACGGCCGACATTCGTGACGCAGGTTCTGGACAGTGGCTTTTCTGGGCAATCTCCATTCTTGTTACATTAACTAATTATCGTTGGACTAGTAATGGCCGTACCCTATTAAGGAGCGCTTATCAAGGAGTCAGTAACTAGAAATTAATGATATGATCCATGATTCTCCCCTGATTCAAAAAACAACCCTTTTATGTCTTCTGCGTAGCCAAACATGCGGTGCTAGGGGAGTTATGAGAGAGTTTCGATGCATTGTCTTCGAAGTTTCGGAAATAAAGAGTTTAGCGTCTACACGTATTCCTTCTACTTGTTTAAGCGAATGGAGATTGCCAGTTAAAAGGAGGCGGTTGTAGATAGAGGTACCGGCCGCGTTCTCGATGTTTTGGTGGTCAGGCGACATACAGTGATCTAACGATGCCCTTTAAGCATCCTAACCCGGGTTCTATGTAGAGAAAGTTTCCTAGTCGGCCTAGAGCCCTTCAAATGATTCAGCAGCATTAACAAGTAAGCGCGAAAATGAGGACCTTCTTCAGTACCATGCCCTAGATACTATTTACATATTAGCTGCGGCGACATTTGAGAGACAGTTGCGTGGGGGGTTATGTACTGTAAGCTAACTTTACTTCGTCACCGTATAACTAATACCGTATTACCTGAGATTATAGAAACAACGCGCCGTTGAGAAAATCGAGGTGGCGCTTCCTAATAAGGAACTACTTCCACTATTCTCAGCCTTAGTACCAAATAAAAGACCATTTCCCCAATAAATTCTGGCTCAATTAGGGAAAGGCTGCGATTTTCTCAACGGCGCGTTGTTTCTATAATCTCAGGTGTACCTGTCCTCCTGTGACATGGTTACCCGGTCATAGCTGCGCATGAAAGAGCGGCTGCAACTGAGTAGGAATCAATCAATCAATTAATTAATTAATTAAGCTATCTGCGACTGCTACGGTACTCTGAAAAACACCGGAGCATCTTCAAGCTGAGTTTGCGTGTTTTTACCTCTCCGATACCGAGGCCGCCAATTTCCTAGACCACATTACTTTTATCCCTCCTATACGGCCTACTGCAAAAAAAAACACGCCTAAGCATATGCCACCGAAGGCAAGATGCGGCGCTTGCGCAGATCTTATCCTGGAAGACGAGGATGTTGTCGCATGTACTGGCCTGCCTCCTACTCTTAGTTGGTAACTTGGTGATGCTGACTAGCCACATAGTATCCGGGAACGATGATTCAACTGCTTGCGCAGGTCATACAAACCCATTTCCTTTCCCCCCGGCAAGCATGAGAAAGCTATTACTTGTCGACGGCCAATTAGTGTGTCGTAACCTCAATTGCCGTATCTGTGCCAGAGCCAAGGGGCCCGAATGGATTGCCATCCATACCGACTACTATCATCTCTATAGAAGCTGCGCTGAACTGTCGGAATCCAAAGGTCACGATCTACTATTCATGATAGCTTCGTGGAGGAACCCCTGGACAGGAGCAGAACCCATGTATCTCGACCCTGGCATCAATCAGGCGGAGCTGATTAAAGTATCGGAAAAGTTTCAACTCCCCCACCTGCAGAAGCTTCCAATGGAGCTTCTAGACATGATTCGCAAGGAACAACCGCATGTGGCCTTCTGGCGATTTCAACTCGTCATATCTCTCTCGCCATCCATCAAGTTGCCTCAATCCCCGCTTCAGAAAAAACCATTGGGCGAAATTTTCACATGGAAACGAGGAGAGTCCCCGAAGCCTGGTCCATCTACCCCATTACCACCTCTAGTTAGGCTTACGATCAATGTTCATGGAATTCAAAGCATTCAACGTCTACACAAGCAGCCAGAATATGACGGCCACACTCGCAAGAGTTTGGGGTTTATTGTGGAACACACGACAAACTTGTCCGATATAACTGTGGAATTTAAGGTAATTATGTAGTTAAATTATCCCATTTCTTAATCCCATGTTTCTAACGGCCAAAAGGGTGATTGCTTTGCACGTCTGTGCCAGCCACACAGAAAAACGGCACTACCTATCTGGAATACAAGCAGTCCTCCCCTACTTTGTTTTTGCTATCTCATCAAATCCGCGGTTCTAAATTCAGGCGCCTTCTCGCGGTTGTGTATCAATGACCTGCAACGTTGCCGCGGGATTACTTTCTTTATTTCCAACGGCAAACTGTTCGGTGTGTACAACCATCAAACAGAAGATTCATGCGCGGCAGATGCCTATAAGCAAATATCGATTTCGGATTATGATCAGAAATGTATGGTCTGGGTTTATGTGCCTATTGCGCAGAAAGACAAACTCATTTCTTTGGGATATTGTCCCGGAGCAGAATCCAAACAATTCGATCTTTTGGTAAGTTTTTTTTTCTGTGATTTATAAACTATTAACTAACAGGGTCAGATGCAAATGGAATATGCAGGAAAAGTTGTCGTTGGCTTATCAAACGACAAATTTGTTCGCCTGGGGTCTGGAATTCCAACTGCACTGTTATATGACGAGCCTCGGGAAAATGAGCCGATTACTATGTTTGGGGCATATATACCATCTCCCTATGACCTCGCGGCGTTATCTCTGCAGGTTCCTGAGAAAAAAGAACCGCGAAACTATTTCTCGTGGGCACCTCTTGGCGGCATAAAATCAGCTAACGTATTTTATCATACCCACACCCAGTTGTGCGCAGGTATTGTTTTTCAATATGACAACCGCGGCTCTCGTACTATCGGTCAATGCCGCCTTGGTGTAGATCGCAGCATGATGGTCTTGGAACCACGTATCCTATGTTTTCAGAACTTCGATCGTAGGGTACAGGTCAAAGTAGGAAGTGATGATACCCATGAACATGGCGATGAGTGGGAGTGTTTATCACTTGACGATGATGGCGCAATAGCCTTCTCTTTCAACTATGATTTATCCTATAATTATGTCTTTTACACGGGAATTGTCCATGGTAGCTGATCCAGCTATTGATAAATAAAGCTGCTATAATATAAGTCTTTAATTTTTAAATTGTTATACTTTATAATATTATATTATAAAGAGATAATTAAAGGTTTAGTAATAAGTTATATATTTGTAAGAAATTTAATGAAGAGCATAACTCTTCATTACTTTTTTGCTAAAAGAAACAACTGTTGCTATCTTACATTAACGTGACCAGTCAAATGGTCATAGGTGGGGAAGACGCCCAATGGCATAAGAGGGCCTTAGCAGGTTATAACAGATAAATGGATCTCAGTGAGATTCAACTATAATAAGATTAATGGATAGCGGATGGATACAGCTATTTAAGGGATTAAGTAAAGGAAGGAACGCCTATATAATAATAATGAATCTCTTAAGTATTTAGCTAGTCTTTACTTTATTTAACAATTTAAGCATATAATTAATTATTGAAATCAAGCTCTTAGCTATCATGTTAGATTGCATTTGCCCTTATGGCCAGGTATAATTACTTACAACCTATAACAATATAGCACTTTTTAACTCTATGTATATTAAACATTAATGGAGTTAAGGAGTGGGTTAATAAGGGTTTTAAGATTATATATATATTTAATATACCGCTTAATTACCTTTTAAATAAAATTTAACTAATTAAAGTACTTAATACTACTTTAAACTAATCCTTTAAATATATTATAAAGGCTTTATAGCTTACCTACATTTAAAAGTTATAAGTCCGGTTTATTTAAAACTATTATATAAACTTTAAAGGGATTAATTAAAAAGTACTTTTTAAGCTTATCCTTTAATTCGATTAACTAAACCTTATTTATATTATTTTAAACGATTATTTAAACATTTATTATTAAAATTATTATATTTAATTATAAAATAAATAAACGTATATAATAAAATATTAAGCTTTATAATTAATAAGATTAGGATTATTAAATTAACTGTTTTAAGCTCCTTATACTTAATAAAGGGCTTTAAGATATCGTTAACTTAAAGGGTAAAAAAAACGCTTATTTACCTATTAAAGCGCGGAAGCCCCTTATAAAGGATAACGTAATTATAAAATACCTTTATATACATTTAGGTTTAATAGCATTAACTTTTAAAAAAACTACAATTATTTAAATGTTAAATAGTATACTCTATACCTATTAAATAAAAGGTTTAAATTAAATCGTTAAATTTAACCGTTATATAGCTTTTAAAAATTAGGTATATATTATAATAAATCCCTTAATTTTAAATATAGCCTTTTCTTAATTCTCCTATAATAGGAAATATAGTTTAAAGGTATTAATAAAAACTATTAAAGGGCTTATTTCCCTTACGGAATTTATTATAAAGAGTATAACTTAATAGTAATATTAATAAATGCTTTAAAAGGCTTATTTAAATAGGATTAAGTTAAAGGTTTAATATAAAAGTTGGTATAAGGTTTACTTAAATATATTAAGCTTAATGATGTTAAATATTAATAGAATACTTATAATAAAGAACTTCTTAAACGCTGTTAAAGCATATATAACACTAGATTAAATATATTAATAACTTATAAATATTGCTTTAATTAAGTAGTTAAATAAGGAACTAATAAGTTTTACTTAATATAATAAGATGTTTTTTATAATAGTTAATAATAAAATTATAAACGGTAAATAAGGAGGTATAAAAATTTTTATAACTATTAAAGGAAAATTAAACAATTAAATAAAGCTATAATTATATAAAAATAGCAGGCCTTATAGATATAAAGAATCACCCTATTTAAGGTTTAAATATCTATACTTAATAAACTATTAAAGAATTTATTATTAAAGGTTAAAAACCTATAAGTATTTATAAAAGGTAATTATAAGCTTCTCCAATTATTTAATTAAAGAAATAAATAATAAAAAGATTTATAATATTAAAATATAATAAGGTTTAATAAATTGGAAAGACCTATATAATTAAATCGTTAAAAAGGGGTAAAATATATTAATATAAATAAAAGGATTATATTTAAATAGTGTTAAAGGTAAATAGCTTAAATATAATTTAATATATTTTATAATTAACTTATTAATAGTTAAAAAGAGCCTTAATAACTTTAGGGTTTATATAACATTAAGTAATAATTTTTACCCGTTTTATTTAAGTATAATCTTTAATAATTATAATGTATTATATTTAATTAATAGTATAGATCTTTTTAAACTAAGCTTATTTAAACCTATTAAGAATGGAGAAAGTGTAGATATAAGCATTATAAGCTTCCTAATCTTAAGAACAGGTAGGCAGATCATTAAAAACATCCTTATAAACGCTAATAGTAAAAATATAGAGTTTTTAACATTTAAAAATATAGCTTTAATAAAGGACTTCTATATAAATATAGTTTTAAAAATTTATTTAAAAGAAATTAAGATTTAATATTATAATCTAAACTATTTCTTACATTATAAAAATATTAAATTTAATACCTTATTAAAAAGATTTATTAAAAAGATAAACTTAATATTTTTAAAATATAAACTAATAATTAATTATTTAAATAGGGCTTTTATAAATATTATTTATATAAATTATAAAGTTTTATTAAGCTTAACGGAAATAGTTATAATGCTTCTTTAAGTTTATTTAAAAAGGTATATAATTAATCCCTTAAAAGATAAAGTTAACTTTAAAAAATTATAATACCTATAATTAAAGCATTTAAAATTAGAAAACCTAAAAGCCTTAATTTATAATATAAAGGGTATAAGGATTAAAAGAACTACTAATATTAAATGTAAAATTTATATAAAGGTTTAATTAAAGTAAGCTATTTTATATAAGGTATTGGAAGAGTATTCCGGAAGGCCTTTTTAATAAATTAATTAAAATCTTTTCTATTATAATTAAAGATATAATAGATTATTATACCTATTTACTATTAAGGATAAATATAATAATATATTATATATATATTACTTTATTAATTAAATAGAGCTATAGGTTTTATAAGCTTTTAAGGAGTTTAAAAGCTAGGTAATAAAGCAATATAAGCTCTTAATTTATAAAATACATAATAATAATAAGATTATAATAATTATAATATAAAGGGAAACGGATTTTTAAAAGTGGGCATATTCCTTAAGTATAAATTTAAAGCTCCCTTTAATATATATAAAAAAGCTTATAAAAGGTAAAGAAAAAACTAATTAAAAACTAATAAAAAAAGCTTAAAAGATATTAAAAAGTATTAATTTACTTAAAAAGCTTTAATTAAAAGTGGTTTAAATTACTTTATAACTTTATAATATAAGCTTAAACCGTTTTTATAATTTTTATATATTATTTAAAATGCTTCTATTTTAATTTAAAAGCTATTTTAAATAATATTTATTAAAAGTAATTAAATAATTAAATATTAATTTATATCTTTATTAGGAAGGCTTATATATATATAAATATTAAATATACTTAATTAATAAGGATATACTTATAAAAGAAAAAAGGTAAGTATATAAAATAAGTTAACGTATTTATATAAAGTATTTAATTAAATATTAAACATTTAATATATATTATATATAAATCCTTAAGCTAGGTTAAATAATTATTATAAAAGATATATACTTTAATAAAAAGATCTTTTATTTAAAAAAATATAATAAATAGCTTAAAGAGATTTTTAAAAAAATAGCGGAATTTATAATTATAATTAAAAAGATTTTAAAAAATCTTTTAAATTATATAAATATTTAAAAGGAAGCACTATTAATATAATTTAAGCTATTATATAATTAAACTATAATAAAAGGGGATATTCTTATATTTATTAATGAATTATTAAGAAGTTAATTATAGAATTTTAAGTTAAAGGTAGGGATAGCTATAAATTTAAATAAAAAAGGTTTAAAGGATTATAATAATTAATTATATAAACTTATAACCCTTAAAAAAATACTTAAGCTGGATTAATATATTAAAAGAGTAATAGGGAAGGAACCTAATATAGTTAAAAGGCTTTAAAGAAAGTTAAAATAACCCTTAAGCTTAATTAAAAAAAGTAATAAAATATATTAACCTTATTAAAAAGTATATTTAATTAATATTAAGGAAATAATTATAAGTTTATTAAATAAAGATTTAATTAAAGATTATATAATAGTTAAAGGGTTTTAAAATTAATTTAAAAAGGGTAAAATAATTTAAAATTAACTTAATAATAGTTAAAAAATTAAACTAGTAAAAAAGGATCTATTAAAATAAAGTAAAAAAAGCTTTTAAAAACTTAAAAAAGTTAATAAAAGGCTTTAAGGTAAGCCTTTAAAGATTTAAATTAAAGGTAATAAGTATATTAAAATATATATTATCTTTATAATAATAATATATAAAAAGTAAAAGATTACCCCTTTAAATGATTATAATTAGTTAAACTTTATAAATATTTATTTTTTTAATTAATTAAAAGCTATTTATAAGGGTAATTAAAAGTATAAAACGGTATATATAATATTTATAACTATTATAAGGTAATTTAAGCTTAAAAGATTAAAGGTTATATTAAAAAAACTATATAAATATTATAAAGATAATCTTTTCTATTTCCTTTTTAAAAGTTAAAAAAAGCTTAATAAATATTTATTAAGTAATCTTTTTAAAAAAAATATAATTTAAAAGATTGAAAACTTTAAAAAGAATAAAGCATTTAAGGTTATTAAATATATTAAAGTTAAATATAAATTATTACCTTTAAAGTAGGTTTTTATTTAACGTATTTCCTATTTAACCTAGCTACCTAATTAACCTAGCTACATTTTTAACCTTTATATATGTATTTAAAAATATTTCAATAACTATTTGTATAATTAACTTAAACTAATTTAAATTTAAATCGTTAAACGTTTTTATAACATTTTTATAAGTTTATACATTATAGCTAGGTTTACTATAAACCCTATAATGCTAAATATAAATCTCCTTTTTCTTTATATAACGATTACTTTAATATATAATATAATTTTTTACCTTAAAAATACCTTATACCTTTATTTAATCCTTAATATTTTTAACAATAAAAGATTTTCTACTTTATAATTTAATTTTTTTTATATAATAACGTTTATTAAACTTATAATTTATTTTATAAAAGCTTTTAACCTTTCCTTTTAATAATATAAAATAATATATAATATTAATTATATTATATATAATTTAACCTAACCTTTTAATAATAAATATAAAAAAGCTATTTTAATATTATATAATTTTTTATTTAATATATTTAAAAAGGGAATTAACTTTAATTAAATTATTTAAAATTATAATTATATAAAGATTAAATAATATTAGGAATAAAAGGTTAATTTAAAGTATAATTAAATAATTTAACTAATTAATAATATATTTTAAATTATATAATATCAAACCTATTTTTTTAAATCCCCTTTATATATTATTTAAAATAATTATTTCATTAAATATATAAAAAAACGTAATTATAAAATTTTCCTTTTAAATATAAATAATATATACTTATATAAAGCTTTTAATTTACTTTCCGTATAACCGTTTTAAAAGGTTAAATATTTTAATATTAAATAGTTAAAAGTAATAAAAAGAATAAGGAGGTATATAAAAGGTAATAATATTATTTTCTTTATAAAATAATTTAAATTTATATAAATAATAGCTTTTATAATTATTAAGGAAAAAAAAATAATAATATCCTTTTATATAAAGTTTTATATATTTATTAAAATGTTTAATTTAATGTATAGTTTATTTATTTATTATTTAATTATTTTTTATAATTATAATTTTTTAATTGTTTAATATATTATTATTTTTATATTAAAGTATAAAATAATTTTTCCTTATTAAAATAATATATAATAAAATAATTTAACTATATAATAAAATTGTTTAAATAATTATAAACTATTTTAAATTGCTTAATTAAATAATTTATAATTTTTATTTATATTTAATTAAAGTTATAATTATTTTAAATATAATTTTACTTATTATAAACCTAGTTTTATCAAAGTTATAAATATCTTTTTTTTAAATATTATTTTTATTTATTATCTTTTATATAAGAATAAATTAAATATAATATTTATTAATAATTAATTTTTTAATTAAAATACGTTTAGATTTTTAAAATTTATTATATAAAGTTTATTATTTAATTTTTTTTAATTAACTTTTAATCCTATAATACTATTAATTAATTAGCTATATTTTTTATATAATTATATAAAGGCAAAAACAATTTTGCTATAAAATTAAAAATATATTATATAATTAATTTTTCTTCGTTTAAAGTTAATCGGGCTTTTAAAAGTAATATTTTACTTATTAATTTAAAACTTTTTATTTAAAAGGTAAATATTATATAAGGAACATTATAAATAATAATAATATATTAAATAAATAATTTTAAGTTTTATTTAATAGTTTAAAATGTAAGCTATAGGTTGCTTTTTTTATAAAGGGTTTTTATTATTATTAATAAAAAAATAAAAGATTTTTTTTATATATATATAAAAGTTAAAAACGTAGTTAGGTTAATTAAATAGCTAGGTTAAATAGGAAATATATTATAAGTTTAATAAAAAAGGCTATTTATAAATTTATAAGTTTAAAATAATAGTTTAAAGTAATTTCCAATTTAAAAATATACTTTAATTAACTTATATTATTATATTTATAATAAAAATATTCCCTTTAATAATAGCTTTAAATATTTATAATAATTTAAAGATTTAGTAATTTAATATTATAATAGCTTTTTTAAACGTTAAAAAAGATAGTAAAAGGCTTATAATATATTAAATATTTAATGGATTTAAAAAAGGAAATAAAGTAGCCCTTTTTAATAAAGCATTATATAGTTTAAAAGATTTATTACTTTTATAATATTAAAAGTTTACATTTACTTTAAAAAAGTTTAATATAATCCTTTTATTAAAGAAGCTTTATTTATTTTATATATTTAATTATAAAGTATATATTATATTTTACATTAACAATTTCCTAATATTATTTATAAAGAAGTATAAAAAGTAAGCGGAGAAGATTATTAATAGAATTAAATTAATTTATAATTTTAAAAAATAGGGTAATATTAACTAGTTTTTAAGGATTAAAGTAATTAAAGATAAAAATGCTTAAATTATAACGTTACTTTATAATTAATATATTAAAAAAATTATAAATTATTATAGGTTAATTAATAATAGTTAAATTTTAATTATTCCTTTCTTATATAAGGAGCTTTTATTATATAAGGGAAAAACTTTTAAAAATTAAATAAAAGCTTTTTAAAAGTATATAAGCTTAATATTATATATTATAATTATATTAAAGCTTAATATAGCATTTATAGCCTTTCTATTATTTAAGTTTTTAATTAACCTTAATTAAAGGTATATAGTTATTATTAATTAAATTATATATTATTTATATTATATTTATTATTTTAAAATTATCTATAAAGGTAATAAAAAAAATATATAAGTTTTATTAATTATTAATAATATATTATTTATTAATAATAAAAAAATAAAGCATTTCTTATATAAGTTTATTATATTTTTATTTAAAAGTATAATTAATTAAAAGGTTATTTATTAAAGTATAATATTTATATTAATTATTAAAGTTAAAGTTTTAACTTTAAAGATAATTAATATAAAAATTATAATATTATATAAGTTATTTTATAATCTTTAATATAAATTTAACTTTAAATAAATAATTTATTTAAATAATATTTAAACAATTTATTTAATTATAAGGGAATATAAAAGGATTAATATTTACTTTTATTATATTAATATTTAAAATATATAAATTAGGTAAAAATATTATCAAGGTTTTTTTAAAGTTATTTACTTATTAATATAGGAAATGTTAATTAATAGGTTTATAAAGAATTTAAAGTAAATATAATTTAAGCATTTCTATACTTTTTTAAATTTATAAAATATATATTATTTAATATTAAAATAAACGTATAATTAATTAAAAAAATGACTTTATTTTGAATATAAAGGCTTTTAGAAAAATTAATTATAAGTATAAGGCTTTTAAAAAAATAACGTTTTATAATTTAATAATTATAAGGTAAACCTTTTATAAAAGCGTAATATATTAGTTAAGTTTTTTAAGTATACCTTTTAAAAGAGTATATATATATAAAACGTTAATAATAGTAATAGGAGTAGGTATAATAATAATAATAGGTATAGAAGTAATAATAGATATAGCCAATAAAGTAAACTTTACTTTTAAAATTATTAAAAGTATATAATAAATTATATATAAATATATAACCTTATATAAAATTTTAAAATTAATATTTATAAAAATAAAGAGTTAAATTTATAATTATTTATAAGTATTAGCGTTATATTTAATAATAATACTTAAAGCGTTATAAAAAGTTAAATTATTATAAGGATAATTATTATAAGTTTAAGTATAAAAGGAATTAATTAATTAATGTTTAAAAATTATAAAATTAATAAAGGAGTATTTATATTAAGGTATAAATATATTTAAAGGTATATTAATAATACCGGTACCTATATACCGTATTAAAATAGTTAACCCCTTAATTAAAGGTTAGCGTACCGTATATATACGGTAAATATAATATAATACATTTACCTATTTAAGTAAGGTACGACTGTAGGGAGGGAGGGGGGCGTTGGGGTATAGGTAGTGGTGCTAATAATGCTATTAGTAGTAATGTAGGAAAAGGAAGGGGAATATTGTTGCTGTATTTATAGCTATAGCTATAACGGGGGTGGAAATTGTATCTATTAAAAATATAAAGTTAATAATTATATAAACCCTATTTTTTAAAATTATATATTATTAAAAATAGGGTTAAAAAGATTACTTATATTATAATAATAATAATAATAATAGTAATAATAATAATAGTAATAATAGTGGTTATAATTGTTATTGTTGTTAATAGCGCTATTAAGGCTATATTTATATTAGTTAAAGCTCTTTTTAACCTATTTTTAATTGTATGTATTTAAAAATAAAAAAATAAAAACCTATTAATTAAAAGTTTATATTAACTTATTAAAATAAGTATAAATTAATTAACGATTTAATTAAAGGGTAATAATATATTTTAAAATATTTATATAAAATATATTTACGAAGTTAAAGAAAAAAAAAGGAAAAGAGTTAAAAGCTAATATAATAATAGGAATATATAAGAGCTATTATAGGTATACCTATAGTTTACTTATATTATAGTTATTTAATTAACTAATATTAATAATACTTATAATATATATTTATAAATACCGATTTAAACTTTTTATTTATATTTATAAACATATAATTATATATTTATATAAGCTTATATAATTATAAAGGCTTTATAATAAGGGTATATAATTATAAAAGAGGCTATTATAAAAGCTTATTTTTTTATTTATATTATAGTTAACCTTATAATTATTATGAGTAGTAAGGCTAAGGGGGTATATTAGACGTTAGTGGAGTTAAGGAGTGGGTTAATAAAGGTTTTAAGATCGTATATATATTTAGTATACCGTTTAATTGCCTTTTAGATAAAACTTAGCTAGCTAGAGCACTTAATACTACCTTGAACTGATCCCTCGAACGCATTGCAGGGGCCCTGCGGCCCACCTACGTCCGAGAATGCAAGCTGAGGGTGGACTCTTTTCTACCATAGAGAGAATCTCCTTAAAGTCAACGAGGTTCGCACCGGCATATGAGGGCGATTGAAGTATGCTCAATTATTTAGGAAGCCGGGTGCAAGAGTGGTTCCTCACTCAAAGCGCTAAGCAACCCCGGAATATTGAAACTGATGGGGGGAGAGACGTCAGAAAAGGTAGATACTGGCGATGAAGTTCTGTGTGAGACGCAGCACTCACTGTCTTACGACAAACCTTCGAGGAACTTCCGAAGTAGTCACAGGATCATCTACGTTGAGCAGTGGTTGGGGCGGGCTGGTGATATCGATTTTCCACACCGACCAGCTTTAGAAGCAAGACTGTCAGTAGACCGTGCCGTGTACTTAAACTTAGCAAGGAATAGTGGTATATTGAAACTATCGATATAAATTCACATATCGACAATGTCGTTCACAGGACAACCCGTTCGACAGACCAGGCTGTAATAGTGTAGTGGTTATCATTCTAGCCTTCCAAGCTTGAGACCGGCGTTCGATTCGCCGTTACAGCATTTATCTTTTGCTTGTATTAAAACCGTTGTTAGCATGAGTTGCTTTTTAATAATGATGATATTTCACAACTGGAAATGAGTCTAAAATAAGAGAGTAAGCATTCTTTATAATCCATCAATATGTAAATAGAGCTCACTTCGGGGGACAAGTGTGATGCATATAATCATGTCCACATCCCGAGTCTGACACAGGCAACTGACAAAGCTACCGTGCCTTTGCGGCACAAGAGTCCTGCAAATGGCCTCTACATTTGTACAAATTGTTCTTCTCAGTCAATAATCAAGAGGACCACTCTTAGTACCCTAGAAGACGCAAGATCGTGGGCAATCAAAATTTGCTATATTAGGTTTTGCGTGGCTTTAGCACACATGGTCTTAACATTATATCTACTCAAACATCGCTGATAGGTACGATACCGAATTGGCCTGCTTCTCACAGATAAATGCGAAGCCATCTACAAGAATATAGTTCCAAAGATTCACAGACGAAACGAGACAAGGAGAATATATTACGATAAGGCAGTTAGGGTCATTAAACAGCGACTGATCATTAATGAGCACATTGGCGGCTAACTCTTAATTAGACTAGCTCATTACAACTGAGAAATCCCGCCAGTTTCTGCGCAGAAACTCGCTCTATCTTGCTAGTAGCAAAGCGCGTTACTAACGTACGCGACTTTGAATCTAAGGATGATAGTCTCTTCGCGGTCCTGAGCATCATTGTAGGACAGCGATGAAACTATCGTCCTTAGGTTCAAGGTCACGTACGTCAGCAACGCGCTCTGCTACCAGGGGGCAATAAAGAAAGCATGAGCGTCCGCTCTAGGAAGTATTGATTGGTGGACGCAAAGGACACGTGATTTTAGTTAGATGTCTAGGTTTTGAGATGTTGACTTTAGCCTAATGGCACTGCTACACTTATCACAGCTATACGGCCGCTGCGATAGGTATAACAGTACTCTCGGTCTAAAGTCGAGTTTTCGATGGGCATGTTGTGACTGTACACGACAAGCAACGTCCCGTATTGCTACGACGAGCGTGCTAAGGCCCTCCGCGTACAGGTCTTATGAAACAAAAACGCCACTGCTAATGGTTGTAGCACGCCAAGTCGGAAAGATAGCCAAATGCTGGACCGAAAGGGAATAACATCACACCCAGAGGGTGCAGCAGCCTGAATAACACTTCTCTGCTACGAGCGAACTGGCTACAGAGAACGACGGCGAACGTGGCGTGGAGGACATCGACATGAACAGCTTTGCCTCCGTTGCGGTGTCTGCGTTCCGTAGGTGCATCGAGGTTCTCAAATAATCTCAAAAGATCCATAAGAGTCGGCCGATGGCTGTGATACTAGGTTAGGTGATGGAATGATTGATCATGAACTTCAGGACACTTACAGTGTGCTATTAGATGGGCTAGCAGATAGCTCGAAGAGAGGTACGTGAGTGTGCCAGTTACTGTGGTATTACATTAACCCCTGGAATAGCAATTGTGGACTTTCGGGGCACTTACAAGATATCACTACTCCCAATCCTAAAATTGTGGAAAGAAAAGCAGGACCTCTTGCCGCACTGCCATAGTGGACCGTGAATACTTGGTAAGAGAAGGGGGCATGTATGTGGAACAGCATGAAGAGCGGTATGCTCAGCGCCCTCGAATGTCTAACGAGTATTTAACAAGGGAAGTAGTGAAGATTGTCAAATGGTAGTCGACATGAGATATGGGCACCGTGGATAAACCAGTATCTCCTAGATCAATCACGTCTCCTCTTCGAAGAGGTCAGTACATTGCTGATTCAGAGTTCAGGTGTATACTGACCACCCACGATAAGTACGGCAACTAAGTTTTCAAAAGAACGGACAGCAATCCGAACGACACCTCCACATCGGAAGCCGATAGGAGAAAAGAGTCAAGTGCTGAGGGTGTGAGCGGTGAAGAACAAGAGAATTTCAGACCAGGAAGGAAGGGAGAGCCCCTAATATAACACAAAGAGAGACCGGCAGCAGAATTCCGGCATGAGCATTTCTGCCTTCTAGCAGAAGCACAATCGAATCCGCCCGATGAATCAGGTATCCAGCTCCAAGATGCCAGCAAACAACGCTCATGTCCTAAGCCGCTACCTCGCATCAACGCGTTTCCCCACCCCATAGACACGCAATGCACACGAACAAGACAAATCAAAGCAAATGACATCTTCTATCTATCTATCCCCAGACCCATCAAAAATCCCAGAAATCAACGGACTCTACTCAGGTACACACTCAAAGCCCTTAACAACCATTTCTATTTGATTTTCCCAGGGAATCTCCAACCAGGCAGAAAGTCCCAGCCATCAATAGCTCTCAACCAGAAACGGGATTCTGCGCCCTCATATCTCCATCATCAAAGACGGTATCACACACCGACTGCATCCAGGCGGCAAGCATGATACGACATGCCCCTCTCTAGCCATCCATCTCGCGAATGAGATTCCATAAACCATGCCCCCTCACCCATAGCTAAGACTGCGTTTACGTGGCCGGTGTATCGAGCAAGCAGATTGCCGTCTGCATGCGGATCCGCGCAATTTGTGCAACGGCAAGTTGCATATTTCGCTGCTAGGGTGCGTCTCAACTGTGGAGGTGGCGTGCCACTTTTCGGTGAAAAGTGTCTTTGGGAGTGTTAGACTTGTGCCAGCTGGGGCGAGTCTTGACATAATTTGAGAATGTCTTTGATCATCATCATCGCCGGTGAGATACAGGTATGCTGGGTTGACTTAGATAGTGAGCAGAGGTTGCACTGGACTGCATGAGCTAGGCTTGTAATTCCGTTTGCTTCAGCAGCAGCCAAATGACAATCCCTCACTGATGATACTTTCATATTCAACCGATTAGGCATCTAGTAGCTGAGGGAAAAAGTGCTGTCTGAATCGCGATGAGACCTTGAGACTGAACAAGATGGAGGGCTTCCTCGGGATGCATGGATTCGCCAAACAAGAATACTTTAGGTATAGTGTTGTCCATTCCATAGTTAGTAGATAGTACATACAGACAAAAATGTGCCATCTCATCACACCCGAGCTGCCAGCATCCACCAAGAATGGTAAGTATGTTTTCCCCTTTTCGTGAATCCACCAAACGCCAAATTACTGGTGGCGCTTTTCCTTCCGAGATCGCACCACAAAAGGACCCTGCATGGCTGATAATGATAACTGTACTAGATGGGCAGAGTGACTACTCTTCTACCATGTTTTCCCCGTCGTCGACCAGATCAAAAGATGAGAGCAAAATTTTTGGTACAATAAATAGAAAGAGCTCGTAATGAAGTTCAAAGCATGTGTAAACTTATGTCGTCATTAAATGGATATTCTGATGTTGAAAAGGTGGGTGCTGGCGTCTCGAACTTCTGTGAATGGATGGCAATATTAGCAATTGGGGTTGCCTTGATCGTGGGTAGCGTTATACCGGTGAGAATAAAGGTTGACCTACTTTGATGATTTTGAGTTGTTGCGTCTAGTGAGACCAATTCGTCATCAGGCGGCGCTGGGAACGGGGCGGGCGGTCAATTGAGGCAACTTCGTCTTTCTCGACGGTACTAGCTCGATCATCTTTGGAAATGGGTGTTGGAATACGTAGTCCACTCGTGTCGATAAGTTCTGCGTCGTGGCCATGAGTGGTCGTGATGGAAGGCGTGCGCGGTTGTCTGAATGGGCGATTTCGGCGAGATCTCCAGAAGAACAGCCAGACGAGGCTGACTACAGCAAGGGACACGACGCCGACAATGAGGCCTATCTCCAGGCCAGTGAGTGAAAACTTAGCATCGCCGCCCCCCAGACTAGCTGGGTTGCCTCCTCCATCCAGTGGTGAGGCGCCATCGTAATGAGGCATGTCGTCAGGGATCGGAGCCATGGTGATGAGTAGCTTGAATAGACTCCGTGGCTCTCTGCCTTGCGAGTTCCGGGAATGTTGAACGAAGGGGTTGGGATACAGGAATTGGCGAGTCTGAATGTGTCTATATGATCTAGGCCATACGCACGCTGAGCCTGGTCCTGGACTTATCCCTTGGTTAGACGGCAAATCCTAGACCCAGCACGATGTTCTTGTTAGTTGAAGTAAACAGCAAAACGAGTTCGATATTGCGATTCTAGATTGCAGAGTTATGGCAGGTAAATAGTAAAATGAAGGAGCCTACTGCTCAAGAACTAGGACAGGTAGGAATAGGAATTCGGGTAGTACCTTGTGACTCAGGTGGAAGATTGAGAGGAGTCAATGTAACCTGAGCAGCCCAAGTGAGACCTCAGGAGATCTCGTGGAACAGGTGGAACAGGTGGAAGTGCAGGTTTTCCGGCGATACAGCGTGCGCGAAGTGATTATTGGCAGAAGTGCGAGGTGGCAGATGGAGGATGATGGATGATGGGGCGATGAGAGGTTCTACGCGAAGATCTAGGAGCAGGCGGAAAGACTGACAGGCGAATAATACTCGCTACCTAGTATTCGCTCCTGTATCCGCCCACTTCGAAAGGCTTAGGCAGGTGAGCAGAAGAAAGGCACGATGAGAGAAAGTAGAAGGCACAGGTCTTTGGCCAAATGAATCTGGGAAAGGTACCTATGAGGTACTCTTTCGATTAAGCATCAAGATACATACCTACATCTATTTGCCTGTTGTATGGGAACCTTGGAACAGAAGGGCGAGATACCCGTCGGCGACATCCCTCCCCCTCGACAGAAATTCTTCGGTCGGGTAGGAGGTCCCTATCCCTACCTAATAATTTACCAGGAAGGCAACATGTAGCTTCCTTGACGACCAAATCTCCAGTAATACATCGCGACTACCATTTCTGGCAAGGAAGTTGCCAGTACGTTGGATCAGCCCATCACTCGCTGCCTTGAGTCAGTACTGAAAGGGAAATAAAAGAACTGATCAGGAGCTCAGTAGCAAATTATCCAATCTACAGGTACCTGTAGTTGCCTAAGTAGGCAGGGTTAGAAGTGCACGTACCTACGATTCTAATTGTAGCGATATACTCACTCGGTTATAGGGAGGTAGGTACTACGTATACTGTAGGATGTACATCTTGGGTACAGCTGCCTAAGTGCGTCCTTGGACAGAACGAGATCACGCATCAGCAATTCTGTCGGTCGTCGCTGCTGTGGGCAATGCCATCCATAGATGCTGAATGACGTATTGATACAGGTACATTGTTTTTCACCTAATTGAACATGTTGACTCAGAATAAATGCACGCAATCGTGTGAATCACTGCGTACCCACCAAAGTCGTAGCATATCCCGCGCCTTGATAATCTGCTATCATGAAGTCTTAGTCCGGTGATCACTGCCAGGCCGACACATCTCAAGGTGTGCACTAAGCGCCTTGATGCCGACCTCCCAAAATAATGTGCTCACCTTCGCTTGCACCAGTGGTAGCACAATATATGGGGAATGCATCACGAAGCTGCTGTGATCCGTGTCGTAACCCACCTTCTAGACAGTCTGATTTGACAGTACCATTTGTAGATTGACTGGGACCCTCGGCAAATGTCCTTTGTACCACCACGACTCGGGTGGGTGGGACAGGTGCGAAGCGAGCTTGGGTCAATGTGCAAACAAATAGACGAAACTGGTACAACCTCGCTTTTGTGTTCGTTCAGCGGAATCTTGTGTCAGATGAGTTCTTCGGACGATCTGCGGCTCGCAACAACAACATCATACACCGTGTATTCTGCTGTCTCGGAATGGACTCGGCCTTTGACCTCCTAGATAAGAGGCTCACATAGCGAATACGTGACACGGCGGGACAAAAATGGACGGAGTGTTTGAGAGTGAATACTGCTGTCTCCGCTCTGATAATATTTCTACGACAACTTGTTCACAGTTTTTATGAAGCATGTTCTGATACTCAAGCAGCCCACATATCGTACCACGATATCTTATCTTGCAGCTACGACAATTAGAATAACTTCTGCCACCTGTCTCAGAAAAGTATCGTGCAGAAGCAGTTTCCCCATCTTGTATCACTAAGAATCAGACGGTGCAGCACCTTAGCTAATCGCTCTAATATAGCCCACAGCCCCCGTGAGATCCTGCATAGGTATATATTTATCACGATAGGGCGATTGCATTGCTGCTTGCCAAGATAGCGATATTGAGGTAGGTTTCATCGCTCCCGCAACATGGTAATGTGATGTTACCACTGAGTCGGGTTGCGTACCTAGCTAGATGTAATTATAGATAGGCTTTGATCGGTTTAGATAAGGCCCATCGCCATGATCACCTACTCATCAGAGAAAGGACGGAAAACACGAAGAGAACAGGACATTTTCAGATGAATATGACTTGAAAGGCAAAGTTCAACATGACTACATCAACGAAGCCTTGCCAAGATTCTTCCCCTGAAAGGGAGAAGCTACCCGGTAGTGGGGGCGACTAGTTGGGTTTCTTGGCTTGGTGCATCGCCTTCTTGAAGCACATACCTACCTAATCCTAGACTGCGTCAATACAGCGCATATACTTTTGATTTATCCCTCACATATAATCCAGATGACCGCTCCTTGCATTTCAATACACTTCGAATATCTAGACTCTGATCCCCAGGTGCGCGTTCGTCACTGTCATGTTGTGCTCGGAGCGTCTTTCAGCTGACTCACACATAGTGCCAGCTTAGAATAGCCATGTTCAAGCTATTGAGCTTATCTAAGAGTCTCCAATCTACTCAATATGGAGGTAATCACGAGTTTTCATGAGATAGGTCAAGGACCACAGCGAGATCTGCACAACCATCATATCCGCGCACTTATCAGCCCGTAACTAGAACCCCCATGATCATCGTCTTAATCACGAGAGGCAGCACCCCGAGCTTCCCAAACCGCCTTCCACGACTTCTTCTTCTCGTTAATCGACGTTACTTCCTCAAGGAGCAACAATGTCGATTGCTCGAAAGCCCGTACGCAATTCTCTCCCCCGCTTTTCGACCGATAGATGAATTCCATACTGACGTTAAAAAAAAGAAGGCAGGGCATGAAAAACCAAAGGGTAATAGCTGCTACCCACTCGAAGATTCTCATAAAAGGGGATGTGGAAGGGATATAGCTGGCAGCCTCCACTCGCTGCGCAGTTAAGGCTGCCTTTATCAGGGTCATGTTTTGCACAAATTCTTTCCCTGCCTCGTGAATATCTCCCATTTGAGCCATGGATTGCTTCGGGTCAGGGTTGTCCAGGGCTGAATGGAACCGGCTACTCTGTTCTTGGAGAAGCTGGCTCATCAAGGCTAGGTAAACTGCCGTGTATTGCAGATCCATATGCGCAGACTGCCATACTTCAGGGTCTTCGTGGTGAAAGCTACCGACGGAGATACCCCCCCGGCGCGAGATCGTCGGCCCGTCAGGGTATTTGTCGAGAAATTGCTGACATATGGGTGTGTCTTTTATTTTCTAGAGTCCAGTTAGCTAAGAGAGCTACTTTCAGGACTCAACGGGTTGGTGTATACCTCATCGCTACATGACAGGGCCAGCGTGACCAGCTCCGACTCTTTAGCAATCGCGATGCTTTTATCTTGGGCTACCCATGCATAAATTCCAATTATCAGAGTAAGTATAACTCCCAGTACGCTACATATGTTAACGACCTTGCGAAGCGTTTGGCTCCAAGATGGTTGGTGACCAGATACAGCAGAGCTTCTAGGGGGTTGTGTTGTATTATCAATCTCCTCTGCCCCCCTCCCTAAATCCGGAACTGGGCCGTCGAGGGTTTGAGACTGAATAACCCGAGTAAGTGAGTTTGGGGGTTCGATTGAAGAAACACGATCGTCAAGCTGGGAACGAGACCCAATGGGCTGGGCGGTTGTGGCCGCCATGACCCCGCTCTCATCTGAGTGATGCGGTAGCGACTTAGTTGACAATATGAGAGCCTAACTGTTTCCCGTAGGCGCGCTGCAGAGACCGTTCAGATTTGATTCACAAAAGGGGCTGTTTCGCCTGGCGTCTATCGAATGTGCAGACTGCTCTCACCTTGAAGTTTGTTCTCTGCCCATATTACTTGCAAGGCGGTTCTCAAGGCAGAAACCTGCAGCGGCTGATTACGTTACCGAGATAACCCAAGCCTCTGATTGGGCCTGGGTTGGCGGTAAGCATTGTGCAAATGTGGCTGCCACTTGACAGGCATGTTGTGAAGCTCCCCACGTACCTACTTGGTAGATTTCTCCTGACTCTTCTACCCTACAATGTCAATCTCACATTGTCAATCCCGTCGTCTATCATGAGTCCTCCTCAGGATTCGCTTTATGACCTCCCAGGAGCTGAAAATCCGCTTCGAGCTGTGGTGTTGTGTTTTGGCCCCCAGACAGAGATCGGTGGCAAGTAGATAATTGCGTGACATGTGTACACGACATCACACGGTCCTCATACTCCTCACGATGTATTATCGAAATCCCATTTACAAAAGACATGCTATATTGATACAAGTCCCAACGGGCCAAGTAACCTATGTAAATAGATAATCAACTCAGTAAAGATATCCATCACAGCGCCCAGTAACAACTAATGCTCCAACTCAAAACCACAAGCCATGTCTTGAGAAATGTCGCCAAAGCAATCTGCATCAAGACGCATAAGTCACCAAAGTAGAATTCAACCCCGGACCCTTTCAGCAAAACGACAACAAAATGGTACCGTTTCAGTCTTCCGTCCTCGAACGGCTATACTCCGAATCCCAGATAAACCCCTGCCGGTACTACTGGGGGTTCGTCCGTCCACTCTGCTGAACACATAGTCCCTGTTCCGAAGGCGCGTCATCAGACGCAGGATTCCGCGACGCCATCGACGTAACACTTATCATAGAAACAGGTTTCCGTTTCGGAATGTCTTTCGACGGCAATCTATTATGCCCCACAGCTGCTCTCGTCGGAGTCTTCTCGGGACTCGAGGCATCATTCACAGCAGCTGCTACTTGTTTCCCTTTATCCCTATTAGTTACCGGCGTCTCACCACTGGGAGGAGGCATGGCCACGACGGTCGTGGATCCCGCGCCGCCGCCGCGTTGCTGTGAAGAAAACGGAGACGAAGATAGCGTGGACCGGAACTTATCCCAGTTCTCGCCTGCCGTCTTCATTTCGTCTGCGAGCATGAGTACGAGGGCGGCAAGAAGGGCTGCGAGGACGACGAATGTCACGAAGGCGGCGCCCGCGCGGTCGCCCGCGTGGATCGGTCCGTGGTGCCATTTCACCGGATCCACGCGGCCGTTGTCGTTACCACCGGCCGTGGGGTCGCCGGCGCTCGTGCCGCCCGTGCTGTCAGTCACAGGCGCCTTCGCTTGTTCGATCATGTTTGCGAGGACGACTTCCATGGCAGCCATCTGTTGTCCGACACCTGTGGTCCCGTCCCACATGCCACTATTATTCGCCCATTTCAGCCCACACATGCGTCCGTTGGGACCTCCGTTGCACTGCTTCACGGCAGCACGCGCCGAGTTCTGGAGCAGCTTCTTGATGCGGTCGAAGGTCCAGGGGGCCCACTTCGTTGTCGCCGCCATCCATCTGCTCAGATACGCCTTGAAAGACTGCTGGTCGACGTCGCAGAGGTTCACGGATTCGCACGCCACTTCGATCATAACCTTGTCGGTGTCGTTTCCGAAAAAGAAGATCAACTCTGTGTTATTCAGGAGTCCGTCTACGCGCTCGTGCCATAGATCGACGTCGAGTGTTTTATTAGCCTTGTTCGAGTATTCGACCATGGCCGCGGCACCCAGCAGGAACGCGCCGACGTTGTAGGAGAACTCATACGGCGTGATGTCTGTGCAGTTGTGGTCGACGGTGGCGCCGTCGTAGACCCGGTAGTCCTCGTCGATGAATCTCACCCCTACCATCCAATCCCACGTCTTCGAGGCCCATTCTGCATAAGTATTATTTCCAGTGTAGAGGGCCAGTCGCGCGGCGAGATTGAAGAAGCACGCCTGTGATATGGAGTTCTTGTAGTTGAAACCGTTGTTCCATGTGAATATCTGCCACCGCAAGCCACCGTTGCAGTGCTCGGTGTCCCAGCGCGCTGCTTGCGTGTTGAAGACTGCTTGGGCTAGTGCTAGCCATTGTGGTTGACTGGCTTCGGGATTCTGGAAGTTGTACTCGGCTGCTGACATGGCTGCCATGGCCCAAAACCCCTGGTCGTCATTGCCCTCAGTTAACGTCTGATTTGGAGGCATGAAATCATTGTATGGTCCGACCTGGTGTAGCAGGCCCTGTTGAGTAATGTCATTATACGTTGTGTCGCCGGTATAGTACCAATAGTCTATCAGCGCGCCCATCAGAGCACCACCTTCCCACCCTGAGAGGAGAAATCAGCACGATCTTTCTTCTTTGGCCTCGCAGGTTACTCACAGTAGTACGGCTGTGGAAGGAGACCAGGTATTTGTCCGGGCTGGTTGCCATTGTACATGGACATCAGATCCGCTGCTAATTCTTTGGCGACATTTTTGATCGAATCTGCAAGACGAGATCTGGTGAGCTATGATTTTGCCTTCACACGTTGAGAACAAGATAGCTAACCAGTTGAATCGATATTGAGGTCGTAGGCAGCGATTGTTCCGCTTGAAATGAGAAGCGAAATGGCCACAGCCGCAGCCTTGCGCAAACAGCCTGCTATGGCCGACATGTCGGCGTAATATGACGGAAGCCACTGTATTCATGGACCGCACAGGAAATTCACATAACAGCTTAGTGCTTGGAAAACCGCTTACGTGGTAGGTAGATTCAAACATTAGACAGCAGCGTTCAGTCCGAGTCGAGCTTCCTCGAAGGGAGACAACCTCTAGCTTATGCATGGCGTGTCCTGTAGCCAGTTTCTTGGAAAGCAAGAGGGATGGTCCGGAACATTTAGGTTGGGAAGTGTGATAAACCTGTCCTGATAAAAGGTAGGCGCAACAAGCTGAAGCAGACCTTGTTTACGTCACAAGAGCAGAGGAGACCGTTCATTCTTCGTGCTTGCGAATCGAACCGGTCTGATGGCGTATTACAAGCAAGCCCTTTCCGGGGGAACATCGGTTACAGCATCATCTTAGGAGTAGCAGTATGAACGGTAATGCGTGGCGGATGAGCGATGGCAGCGAGGAGACGTGAGACAAGCAAGCCATTGTTATTGAGATGGGATCAAGATAGGCCGAAGGCGAAAAGAGCCTGAGCGTGCAGTATGTCCAATTGAAGGTTATCGTCTAGACCGCTCCCTAGAAAGCGCTGTCGAATACGACGTTGGTATTTGTCGAGCTGCATTGACATCGTTCGATTCGAGCAGCGCTGTATACCATCACTCATAGTTTAATTTCTAGAAAAGAGACAATGACCCAGAGCGTCGGTTGTATCAAACACAATGTACCGGCAGATCTTGGAGTCAGATGGTGCCGGAATAACCTGTGATGGATGATGCATGAGTGATGATTACTCGTACTTGGTACGGGTCGGCGAGGCAGGTAAGGAGTGTACAAAGTTAGCCATGTTGTAGAAGCCGCATGTCGCCTCCATCGCGGGTGCCATGTGAAGGTATTCACGAATTTGAACTTCTAGATACCTTACATTTTACTGTTGTACCTACCTAGGTAAGTAGGTACGTAGGCGAGAGGTAGGTAAGGAGGTGAGGTTGGGGATGGCTGGGTCTTTCCCCAGCGCTTCAGTGCAATGATTGCCAGTGATTCGTTTAGTGGCGCGTATAGCCGCCTATCTGTTGCTGCATCTACGTGCCTAGCGAAAGACTTTTTACTACCGGTATGCGCAAACGCCGCTGCAGAAAATCGAGCATTCTCTTCGGTATTACATGCGTTACCTCTGTGCACTAATTGGCAAGATGGGTTTTGCGTTCAGGGTCTTGTCTTTGGGGGATCCCCCGGCAATCCGCGTCGATGAAACTAGGGCCGCTACACATCGGCCCAGGGGCTGGTCCGCTGGTAAAGGCATCGAATGAGGGTTGAAGAGAATGCGTGTCAGAATTGGCCAGCTCCAGCTCTGATTGAAACAATGCTCTCGTATCCTGGTGAAAATCATCTGGAGAATTAGGTAGATAATGAGCCTGATCGAATACCTAGTTGCCGGCGAAAGTTCCAAGCTACCTAGGTCTAGGTATATATGCACAATAACGAGCCATGTAGTGAATACCTAGGTCAACTAGGTACCTGAATTATTGCTTCGCATGATTCCATAAGTAGCAGCTATCTTCTTCCGCGTCAGGTGAGCGGTCTGGCGACGGCATTACCTGTCTCAACGTTCTAGAATGACTGCACGTTGATGAAGAAGCATTATCTAATTGTAGGTGTATCCCGTACCACCGTATCCAATTGACGGCGGACAAAGACCTCGTGATTGGAATAGCCATGGTTCGTTGGAGACGGGATTCAATGGGTAAAAACCCGGCGGCCACACGGGTTGCTTCAAGCCTCCGTGGCCGCGGCGCACGATATCTCTACCAAAGGCAACATGAGGTTACGACGTGGTATATCCGTGGTTATAACGGGAAACGAACATCATGACATGCCAGCAGGCAGCAGAATTATCGCCATCACTGAAGATGTTTCGTTCCGGTGACAAATGGCAATTCCTAATACAGCAGTAGCCTGAGCAGTCAGATTTGCCATAGCAGCTATGATGGCAGGTTGATTTACCTGTATTGGGTCTAGCACCAGAAACCCGCCACAAATTATGTCACGGGAGATACCAGTACGAAGTAGGTAGACTGTTGAGAGGGAACGTGCAAGCACAGCCTCGCTCGCTTCGTCACCACCCAACATGAAGATGAAGAAGGTGAAGAAGGTGCCTAGACTGTGACGGATGGAAAAAAGCCGGATGTTCCTCACCTTTAAATCGATACCTTACAGTAATATACATGTTGTGTATGTATGTATCTGTAGGTACCGTTCTCAGTTCTGTCGAAGCTCAGTCCAGGCCACGCCGCCCTACTGTCCCTGGTACCACGTTGTCACCTGCTTGATTTGAGTCTGGAACGCTGGGCCGGCTACCAGCTGCCATGTACCTAATGTACCCCATACCAGCTCATACTAATCAGATACTTCAATGCCGTTTCGTCGCACCACCACCTACGTTCATACATACATCTATCTCGCATAGATCGCAATACATAAAATCAGATTGATTTCGCTCCATCACGTAGAGAGTCGCATGTGGCTGATAATACCGTAAATGGATTTATATATCAAGAACGCGAACAGTTCTCTCAATAATGGCGGTGCGTAATATGGAGACCTGGAAATTAGGTACATGTATTCCGCTGGAACTCATTGGGTTCAGAGGCCAGAGAGGCTGTGTGGAGCCCGCCAGAACCCCTGCTCAGCTGTCTCAGAATGGAAACGCCTTCTTAGCCATAGCAACCTGCTCGCCTGTAAATTCATCCTGCCAGCCCCAACCTACCTGACCTATCTACCTACCTACTGTTCCAATTTCATCCATCACCTCGTTGTCCAAACTCATCGCCCATCACCATCCAGCCACCGTCCATTACTTGTTATTCCGTCCATATCGCTCGTAAATTTGCCGCTTCCATCCGCGCGATAACGTCTATCTGCGCTCTCGATCGAACCTCTCTCGACCGTGCCAGAACATTGAAAAGAACCGCGACTTTCGCTTAGACCCAGCCGCATCTTCCGTCGTCACCATGTCCGGCCAAGACGCCCCCTACGATCCCTACATCCCCAGCGGCCAGGCCGGCGCTCCTCAGCAGCAGCAGCAGGGCGGCAATGCCAGAACCCAGGCTTTACAGGCTGTAAGTTTATCTTGTTGATGAATGTCTCCATGTTTGATGGATCTCTGCCCGGGCTGCCTGGATTTCGATGATGCGACAAACCATCCAGAGTCACGCAACGAACATCGGCACTCGAGGTCCCGAGTTTAGGTTCTTTGAACGACAAGTGGCACTCAAATGCAATGTGTGCCTATATTCGTGATACAGACGCTAGATTCTCTACACACGATATTGCGATGCACGATTCTAGCTATGGTCGCAAGTCGAAGCTTCCCCAAACTCAAAACACGAGGCCTCCAGTCACCCATAAACAACAAGCCAGTCGGATTTAATCGACTTTCGAATGCAACCAATACCACTATCATGTTGCACTGACATGGGGTTTTCCGTTGGATGTACAATGACGCATTATTATCCGCTTCCGATGTCGATACAAACATGCAGCCCGGGAACGAGAGGCTTGGTCAAAGATAGCGTCTCTCAGGAAGCTAATACCTCTGTAGCAAATCGATGACACTGTCGGTGTTATGCGAGAGAACATCAACAAGGTGTCCCAGCGTGGTGAACGACTCGATGCCCTTCAAGATAAGACCGACAACCTTGCTGTATCTGCCCAAGGCTTCCGTCGTGGCGCCAACCGAGTGCGCAAGCAGATGTGGTGGAAGGACATGAAGATGAGAATGTGCATAATCATAGGCATCATCATTCTTCTAGTTATCATCATCGTCCCCTCCGGTAAGTTATGATCCCAAATTGCAATCCCATATAAAGCGTTGCAACTCTAACATTCATGCGCCAACCAGTCATCCTCGGTGGCCGGTAAGGAATAAAAACAAGGAAATATGGTAGAGTCGCCATACGACTTGGGTATGATGGCCTAGAGAAAATCTGGGCTGTGCTGGATTGGTTTTGATTGTTGCTATGATGATGAATTGAATCTGATTAGGCTATGAACTGGCCGGGTTTTGCCGGTCACACAAAGCACGACACAGAGGAGTTTTGTCCTTTTTGGTTTCTTATCGGCTTTCTCCAAATTAGCCTTCATGGAGCAAGGATTGCTTCTAACTTATTACCATGGCCAAGTGCGCACGGGAAAGGCTAGAGAGAGCGAGAGAGAGAATCAACCTTGTATGTACTACGGCGTGGCGTTTTCCCCTAAACCCCATTAATTGATATACCTCACGACCCCTTGATTATTGCTTCCCGTTGCCTACAATCTTGTTCAGTGGAATGTCTATTTATTGTCAGATGCTTCATGTGATGTTGAAAATACTTGATGCAGTAGCTAGGTAGCACGATACCTGGGGTGCGTCACAATATTCGAGGCGAGGAGAAACCATTGGGGTGTAGTTGTTACTATATAGATAGATCGTTTTTTTTTTTTTTTTTTCATCTCTCGAGACTGTAGTGTAACATCATGTAGCCGCACTCTATCATTTAAGCGGCATCTTGAATTGTAGAATTTCAGTCCATAGATAAAACCTATAGAAGCCAGCTAGTGTAATTCTGTTGCCGTAAAGTTTTAAGAACTACCTACATATATGTATCTAATTTGAAGGGTTAATTACATCTAATAGCCGTTCTAGCTCGCTATCGCACCATTTATATTAGAAATGGCTTCGAATTAATGGTTGAATAAGTAGTTGACTAGGTAGTTAACTAGGTGGAGGGATGGTCTCATCTTTTTCTGACACTGCCTCGGGTTAATACATCCAGTTGTCCCATTTAAGCGAAGCTCGGTATATTTCATATAGGTCTGTACAGACCCCCCTACGCAACCGTAACAAGTGCCACGCACAGAAAAAGCCGTTATTGTCCTCAATCACCAAAGTCCACTAAGTCCACCAAACCAACTACCAATCTAATCCAATTGCCATAGTCTTCGCAAGGCCCGGTCGAAGGTCTATAGCCGAAGATCTTCGCGAAGGTCAGCAAGGGTCGAAGCTGAAGGTCTTCGCCGAGGTCAAGGGCGAAGGTCGAAGGTCTGGCTAGGTCTTCACGAGTGGCGTAGCCGAAGGTTTCAACGAAGGCTTCCGCCGAAGGTCAAGGCTGAAGGGCAAGGCTGAAGCGGAAGGTCGAAGGTAGCCAGAAGGTTGTTTGCAACGGGCCCAGCGAAGGCAACGAAGGCAGAGGGGTTGCAATTGACAATTCGTATAACTGTATCCGACTAGCCCAACGAAGGGGTCGTATGTTTGACTAGTTGTTTGTATGGTTGGCAAACGGTAGGTTCGTCAGACTTGTCTTCTCGTTTGTAGAGTTCAACAACAGGGTAATTACCTGAATTCGCCTATTGAGAATTCTACCAGTCTGTACAGATTACTCGTGCCTTTCGTCTGTACAGACTGTTGTATTGAACGAGGGGTTGGTCGCGAAGATCTGCACGAATTACTCGAAAGCCTCTTCGGCACAATCGGCCAGCTCGTTCGCTGAATCTTCGTCGAAAGATCCATCTTGGTTCATCATATAGAGGTCGTTATCAACCCCTAGGCAGAACCAAACTGTCTTTTCAGTAACAGGCTCAGAAGCGGAGGAGCTGGGTTCGGTCTGCGACAAAGACTGCGACAAGTACTGCGTCTTGGCTACGGGCGCTGGGTCGGAGCCGGAGGCCGCCAGGTGGTCATCATTGAAGATTATATCCATATTGAATATCAAAGCCAAAATAATATTATAAAAGGTATTGATCAATAAGTCCAATATTTGTTGTATAACTACACGAATTTGTATACTCATCTTTTTCTCATCTAGCTTTTTTCAGTCTATTATGATCTGCTTTGGTCTTTCTTTCTATGCATGTTAAACATGTTGAAAGTAGCCCAAGTTAGGAAGCCACGTCGTGTACAGTACTAGACTAAGGGGTCCGAGGGGCATCGACAAGTCTGTTTATATAGTAGGATTGACAAGGTCACTCCCTCCTACCTATAAAGTAGTCAACCTAAATGTAATGCTCTTATACCTTTCTCACGCATAAATGGGGGCTGCCCTCTGTTATATCGGAGTAGACCAGCGCACTTTCCAGTATAAGGCGCTCTCAAAGTGAATCTAGCGGCGGTTTGCTAGTGCCCACGACTTCTCGGCTGTGGATCGTTTAGATGCATTCTCTCTGTTTAACCCTCAATTGCATATATAAGAGGTGCCCGCGAGCCCGTAAAAGCACTGAATGGGCAGGTTTCGCTTGTTGGCGTCTCGCTGAAAGAGCCTCTAGACTTTCGCCTGAGTGATGGCGTTAGATAGATCCCTAATTTCAATCTCCGGAGAAAACAACCCCCGCACTTCGAGATCTGTATAACATGAAAAGTTTCTTGTGGTAAATGTCTTTGAAAATGCCCTCTGGATACCTAACCCTCCCTATCGTGAAACGGGGATAAAGCATCTGATAGAGCCCTGAGTTGTCGTGGTAGCTTTTGTCTTCAACAAAAATATCATCCTCGCCAATAATAGGAGAGACTGAGTGTTGACAAAAGTTTCGTCGATCAAAGCCACACCCTGGTCCCCGTTTCGCAAGATCTTTTAACCATTGTCCGACAATGGCCCTCTCATTTTGTCCAGCTGTGGTTTTTGCAATAATGGTCGCGGCTAGATCAAAACCGAAACAGGCCAACCATCGGCAGAGTTCATCAGCGTTCAAGGACATCATCCTGTAGAACATCCCACTAGGGCCGTCTTTGCTTTTCAGATATCCGCCCACATTGGCAATGACATTTGACAGCGGGCGCCCAATAAGCGTGAATAGCTGTAGGACTTTCTGACAGATCAGAGTCGCCGCACTGGGCGAGCACAGCCTTATACAGGGAGTCGAAGTATGTCTCCACGCATGATATAGCTTCTATATCCGACTGTCCGAGACCATCCCTAGGCAAGCGGCGGCGCAATTCCCAACGTTTATAACAACCGTAATAACAGAATTTACATATTAGCTCGTACTTTAAAAATGCTCTCAAAAGTCGACGTCGCTCTGTGTCGTTGCACTGGGCTATATCAAATCTGGTACATATTGTACGGTTTTAAAACGTTAAGTGACCTTCTGGTCCTGGATGTGGGAGACATAAGTACTCCCTGGAGGGGCAAGCAGCAGTTGCTTTCGTAAGATAATCTTCGATAAAGACGAGCATTTGCTGGTACAACTTATTAATATCCCTGATAAGCTTTTGATTGTTTTCGCTTATCGGAGTTTTTTGTTTTTGTTTCAGAGGGTTAGAAAACCTCCGCTTAGACCATGATCGCCAATGAATAGAATTAGCGGCCAATTGAGATGGAGATCGGTAAGAGTTGTTATTTCGAGGAGGAAACAGGATGATTTCCATAGCATCCTGTACCATGTCGTCATCGAGGTCAGCCTCAGTAACAAGTAATTTTCGGCTGACATATTCTTTATGTGCCATGTACTGACCTAGCATGGTAGGCGAGGCTTGGATAAGCTGTTTGATTGAGTGCTTAAAACGGATGGAAATAAGAATCTCCAAGCGAATTTCGGCCGGTAAATTGTTGAACGGATCCATTATGACCTTCCTAATAATTAATGGATTCTGATAGAAGTGATGTTGGGTGGATGTTAATTAAGGGAGTGGTGACCAGAGTTGACGTCAGATGGGAGAGAAAAGTCAGTAATAGAAGTAGGGTAGTGAATAATCTTTTGGTATCCGATTGAGCAATTCCTTTCGAGTACAGCGATTAGGGGGAGGTCGGTGTAGGTATGTTGTGGTGTGGTAGAACTCTTTATACCTTAGAAATTCGCCACAAAGTGGCCACTATTGAGGGCTATGAAAGTTTAGCACTTATAAATGAATGAATATTCGAATAAGCGGTAGTTACAAAATGTTTAAAAATCTAATAACATAAGGGTAAGCTATAGGAGATATCCCAAATGTATATAAACATTAAGTTTATACTAAAAAGGTTGTTTCTTACTATAACTCCCTATAAGGTCTACTGCAAGGTTCGCTATATAACTATTAGAGGATTTAAAATTACTAAGTTATCTTAGGGGAGGTATAAGGCACAATGAATATCACTAACCCTCACTTCAAAAAGTATATATGCCTTGTTTAAAATATACTTATTAGGGGTGTTTTAATGTTTTAAAAATAGTAGGTCTGGGCTGCCGTTTTTGGTAGAGCAAGTCTTCAATGCCTTATAACCTAACAGTGGGCTAAGAATTAAAAGTAAGTAAATTGTATAATAATTCAGTTATATCAATTTATAAAGGGACTTTATGAAGTTGTTGGAATTGTAACTTTAATATCTTCCGAAGCAATCAAGTCCAGGTGCTCGAACTCGAGCGAAGTATAATCCATATAACCAACAAGAGCCCGAAGCTTATACGTCCCAGTATTAGCAATGGCAAAATTTTCAAAAGCCGCCTTAAAGCGTTGGCATCCTTCCTTTGATACTAGTTTTCGCATTTGCACTGTGCGATCTCCGATGAAATTGTACGAAGGAACGGCTTCTCCATCAGAGCCCAAGAGAACGAGAGAACAGATGAGGTCCCCTAGCATAGAGGCTGCATTATCTTTGTAAAGGATGGTTATACGAAATGCTTCCTCCTTGATGGCATTTTCGAGTGGGGTAATTTTAAATAAAAGCGACGAGATATCTCCAGTACTTGGAGTTAGGCACGAGCAAATTAACGGCCATGAAAGAAGTCAACTGTAATTAATACGTTGTTTTCCGCTCTTAATTCAGAATATTCATCGCGATATTGCCTTCTATATAACCAATATATCTTCAGCGTGTACCACTGATATTTATGCTACCCAGACCGAATTGCCAGGGGCTCATAGAAACACAGAGATATTGTATGAAGTGGATGGCTGTAAAAAGGCTCCGAATATCATTCTGCCTAGCCCATACCCAGCAAGATACCTGCTGCTTATCAGTGATTTGCCTTTGGCCAATTCATTTGGAGCCTCACCGATTCGGGCAAATGACTGTAGGAATGGGATTAAATTAAAGACTAAGCTCTATTACAAGGGATAATTTTCTTGGGGCAAAGTAAAGGGGTATACGTCGAGGCGTAGTTGCTGTAGCGGAGGGATGTAGGAACGGGAAAGCTACCTTACGTGGGATTAATGTCGCACTGCACAACGTGTACTCCGACGACTTCAAATTGTACGAATCGCCGAGCCAATTAGAATGCTGTACGGCCTCTCACCATTTAAGTGTTCATGACTGACAACAATCAATGTATGGAAGCGTTGCCTGCTGGTGTAGGAGGTTTCTTGAAGCGGTGGATTCGGTGGCACACCAAATACTTGCATTCAAATTATATTTCTAAGGAGAGTGGTATGTTTGAAGCATTCCCTCTAATGCGTGTAAGGGCAAAGGCACTCAACGAAATGACCTAAGTGTCTAAAGGCCGTGGATCAAGAGAGCCAAGGGTGTTTATATAGTCCGTCTATTTCTACAAATGTCTAGCATATTGTGTGTAGGTGGCATTTTTCAGGTAGCTATCGGTGAAATACTTGTCGGCACACATGTGGGATGGCCCCCAATGGTACATCGTATTAAATGCTTCAAACATATTGCTCTCCTTAAAAATATGATTACAGAGTCAACGACAGGCTAGCATCATCTGAGGCTGGGAGCCCCCAATAATACATCATGTTACATGGTTAGCAAACGCCAGTGGCTCTTCATGGTTAATCAATGAAAGAATGCTGCCAGCTCTGTAATCAGAACCCCTAAGGCATTATCGTATGATTCTAATTCAATCACGAGCCATTACACCAGATTTTTCTACGTAGGACATTTAAAGACACCTACTAGCTAGCTGTCTTTCCTCATTCACTCTCTAACATTGCCTCTTTCTCGAGACTGCTCGCCCAAATATACTTGGAGTATATGCCTTCAGATAATTAATTACATCTGAAATCCTATTTCCCTCGCCAATCGTCACAGACCTCCAACATCGCAACCAAGACGTCTAAGACCAGTACAGAACAGGACGCACCATGGTAAATCTACCTCAATCAGGGAGCACATATGGGGCTTATCCTGTCTACACTGGCTTCTGGACAGACTGGTCTCGGGGAAAAGTGTTAGGTTCAACGCTGACACTGACTCGAGAAGACGCTAACTTGCTCATTGCCTTTGTCGCTTTTTTCCTAACAGTTGTAACCGCACAACTATGGTCGATAGCATGTTTCGCTTCTCATTCTTTTCTCTCGACGCAAGATCCTCGAGACATGTTGCACCACCAACGACAAGCTATTCTTCGCAACAACGGAGCACCAGCCGGTACAGCCCTCACTTTGATACGGCTAGCCTGGGCCTGGCGGCGAGGCTCGGGGGTTGTCCGCCGAGTCGTTCCTCTCTTCGCATGTACTATTGTACTGGCTATCGGATTTGCTGCCGCTGCTGGTTTCTCTTCGAGAATTGCCCTGGGCAACACCGTACTCCTCAGCCCTCGCAATTGTGGGTTTTTTAACACCAATGTAGGCGTATCTCCGGATACGGAATCAAACATTATATTGCCCTGGCAAGCGAGGCAATTTACCAAAGCTTCAAACTATGCCGAGCAATGTTATTCCACAAGCGGAACAGCAGCTGACTGTTTGAACGGGGCATACGTGAAACGGGAACTCGCTGTCTCTGTCGACAAAAATGCTGTTTGTCCATTTGGCGGGAATATATGTCCGAGTAATTCATCCAACATCCGATTGGATTCAGGCTTCATTGACTCTCATTTCGATCTCGGTGTAAATGCACCTCCGAATCAGCGGTTCCAGTTCAAAATGGTCCTACACTGCGCCCCGCTGAAAACGAAGGGCTATCGTTCATTCCACACCAGGGACAACCAAACAGTTGCTCGTTATTACTACGGGAGTACTACGTATAGCAACTATACTTACGAGTATCGCACACCTGACCAGTTTATAACCGCCTCGATCGTAGATGAAAATCAGACTCAATTAGTCCCCTTGCATGAGTTTCTTACAAATCAATACTCTCTCGCGTAAGATACAATGTGCTGAATGAAGACGATTGTTCAATCACTAACAGTACCCGTATCTACATAGCTCATCGCTCGCGGCGTTTTACAATGGATCATACTCAATATTAGATTCGAGTTCCAGTTTTCTTCCCATCCCTGAATTATCTAGCTACGGATCAGACATCTATATCATTTTTCTATCGCCTAACCAAGTTTTATTCCCACAGCCTACAGCTGACCCGTGGTATAACAGCTCGAAATCGGGATCTCTCTGGGCGGAGGTCGTATACTCGGACCAACTTAATGAGAGCTATCGTGGGTATATATCCACGGAAGCTGCTTCTCCCCTTGGATGCACGCATCAGGAGCAATACTGTTTTCCGAAGCTTCCAGGAGGACAAAATTGTACACCACTTACAGGTGCTCGAGATTCTGGTCTTGCCGTTCAACGGCTTGGCCTAAATAATGAAACATTGAACAGGTTGTTCTGGGTCCATAACTCTTTCATCGCTGCGACACCTACAGTCTTCCAGACGGTAGGGATTTTAGGGGGAGGTTCTTTAAACTCTCGTTTTAAATTATCAGGGGAGTTACAAGGCTTTCTACCTCCAGACCAGTGGCAGCTGGATGTTCAGAATTGGAATTCCATCGTTCAAGCTTTGTTCCAGCAATCGATGATTTCGACTACTCTTGGAGATTTACCAGAGTTCTCTGATGCTGACGCTGAAATATACGTCGTACATCCGGAGTCAGATGAAGAGAAGACTATCTGTTCAAGCCAGGTATTTAATTACCAACAGCATTCCTGTGCCCTCTGCCTTTCAAGACTAGACATACTGATATCAGTTGTCAAATAGAAAATCAACAGCGCCTACCATGTCTCCTTTAGCGTCGTTGGTATCGCGGTCATAGCTATAATTGGGCTCTTCGTCATTGTCACATCTCTCACCGTTGAGTCCATCACACACTTCATACAAAGACGCCTGAAGCGGAGCGCATATCGGCGTCTAGAATGGATATCTACGGGAACACTACAGCTTCAACGACAGCTTTACGAAGCCCATGGGATTGACGAATGGAGAAACTGCGATGAGGCAATACCTATTCTAGAAGAGGAGGGTGCGCTACTGCCGGTACTAGACATATCAGATGAAACGCACCCTTTAACGAAACGGAGATCGCAGTTCATCAGAGATCGCAAACAACCCAGTACAGAGGGACCGAGTGGGACAGAATTGCCAGACGTTCCTGAGACGCCGGACTGCCAAGGCAATCGTTCTCAAGAGATGACTGCCATCGAGCAACATCAGTGCGAGGCGATACAACATGATACACTGATACGCACTGAGATGGTCCCGGTGAACGAGCGCACAAGCAGCCCTGACCTACCCATAGTCGTCAGCGAGCCACGAGACTACAGGGTGCCAGTATCGGTCCAGGAGGCTCTGGAGCGTCGAACGAGCACCTACCCTTAGCATGTCGAACCGTCATTCTCCATATCTCTCACAGATGAGGGATCATGGCGTGCCCTGGAGCTCTTGAGAACTGCCCAATACAACAACCATTCAGTTCTATTACACATGTCTGTTATTTTCTATCTCATGTATTAGTATGTGCGGTTTGGTTTAAGAAGATAGTCGGCGCCGAGATCATGGTGTTGACCTCTTAACTTCTAGCTGACTGGTTGTCGTTACTTGGGTGAATTAGGGGTGGTTGCAAATTAACTTAGTGAGAACAATTGTATAATGAAAAGCGTCTAGATAAATATTCTATCATACCGTAACTATATACTGTTGTTGATCGGCAAAATTCCATCCTAGTAGTATTTCAAGGGCGACCGACTCTTATCTCTATATCAGCCGTATGAAAATACATGAGATGCCTGTGTGTGAGAATAATTGTGATTCGAGATACCACGTCTGGGAGGTGTAATCCAGGGGCTGCTTAAAACACATTCAGGCAACGCTTCATACATTCTTATATTCAAGAAATGAGAGGATGTGTCTCATTCATATGATGATCATTGGGCTGTCGTCACACTACCACAGCACGCTTCTATGGCGGTCTACCAATTGTTCAACAGTCTTATACGAGTGTGTCGTGAACGGATGTCAGGTGGTATGGTTGGGATTCGGCTAAGATAACTACTTTCGAGGTGACCGATTTGAGTTATATGAGTTTCCGATAATAAACAAACAACTCCATTATGAATCACATCTCAGCTTTGTCACACGGTAGGCTTGTCGTCCGGGGGAGATTAGGCGCTGTGAGTAAAAACCGATGCACCGGGTACTCAAATACCTAGTAGTACTGCTATATATGCCAACAGGGGCAAAGAAACCAGCTCCATGACATGTTGTATCTTAAAAGCTTCGACTGACTAGGCCCTAGTTCTATGGCTCTGTATGGAGAGTTGCCTCGCCGCATAACGATACGATAATGTACAGAAATTTGAACATGGTTGTGATCATTACCTAGACCACTCCCAGAAAGCTACTTAGCCCCCAGTAGAGGTTGTGGTACAAGGCGGAACGAGCGATAAGAAAGCGCCGACCTGTTGAATAAGGTGGCGGGCAGGGAGACGGCATGATTGTGTGATTGGGTAGAATCTGATTGTCTAGCCTAGAGCACCATGCCACTCTCACGTTCCTCGTAGGTAGGGCCTCGCTGCAGATGACAGCGCGTCGGCTGGAGCAACCATAGCAATCTTCGCAGGCTGCACCAACCTCGACCGATTAAACTCCAAGTTGAATAGGTATAGCCACTTTATCTCGCTATGTTTTAACGGCGTAATTGCATTTCCCCCGTGCCTATTCTAAGTGATACATGTTGGAAAGGGCGCATAAGGCCCCACCATCACCTGCTTCACATGTAACTTGGTGTGCGACTGTGAAGGACACACACACAAATTACCAAGAGAACCATCATCTCTTCTTCGCCCTTCTTAACTTCGCCGCTCTCCATCGCGCTGAAGGCCTTTGTATGAGCTCCAGACTATGCTCAACATGGCTCACGAAAGCCAAGATGGCTTGGAATGGGAACACACATTGTTTAACATCATACCACACTGGACACGAGAACCTTCAATCTCAGCCATCGAAAAGGTGTCTCGCCAAGAGCTGGAGATACCGCCCGAGGACCCTTGCCATGTCTCCTTCTACGCATCGGGCGCGTTCAATAAACTTTATCGGGTTGACTACGCTGGTCAGTCCTCGCTCATGAGGGTCACTCTACCTGTTTATCCTCACCATAAGACACATGGCGAGGTGACCACCCTGCGATGGTTGGGAGATAACACTTCCGTGCCCGTCCCAAAAGTCCTTGCCTTTGATGACTCCAGAGACAACGAGATCGGGTTCGAGTGGATTTTGATGGAGCTCATGCCTGGTTTGTCGGCCTACCAGAGATGGCGGATGATGACGATGGAGCAGAAACAGCTCATGGTGAAACGGATGGCCGAAATTCAAGCGGAACTTTTCTACTACGGCAAACTATACCTCGCATTTAAGGACATAGGGACTCTTCATACACACACAGCAGAGGAAGTGGCCGACATGCCGACAGCAGTTACTCCCGGTACCATTGTCGCACATGAATTTTTCATAGGGGATCGCGTTAAATACGATGTTCCGCGAGGCCCTTTCCATTCTAGCCACGACTGGCTTGAGTCACTGCTGAAAGTTGTTATTCTTGAGCAAAAAGCAGCGTTTGAGAAGGCAGAAGATGATGAAGATAGGGAAGGTGCTGAGGAGGTTATAGCCACGGCTCGCCGCTTGCTATCTATCTTCCCCAGGATCTTCCCCGAGGCCCAGGAGATAGCCGCACAGCCGACTGTTCTCTGGCATGACGATTTGAACTTGCGCAACATCTTAGTAGACGAGAAGGGAGACATCACAGCCATTGTGGACTGGGAATGCGTTACAACAGTCCCCGTTTGGATGACTGCCAATATGCCCAAATTCCTTCAAGGGACAAGTCGCTCAGAAGAACCAACACGCAACTGGTACGCCGACGAGACACCCTCAGAGCTTGCAGCTTCGGTAAACGGCGATGATCCACTTCAGCTCGACAATGAAGGCAAATGCTCGTCCTACTGGAGGCATAGAATGGAGTACGAGGTGACACAGTTGCGTGAAGTATACAAGAAGCGCTTGACGGAACTCTGGCCCGAATGGCCTTCACAGAATGACACTGTCAAGGCCAACTTTTATGAGGTTGTCATACAATGCAGCGATGGGTTATTCACGAGGATGATCAATAAGTGGATTGACCGTTTCGAGAGCGGGAAGATGATTGGATGGGATGAGCTGTTGGAGGAAGTACAGCAGCCAGTTATTTATGGCCAGGAGTCTTCAGAGCCTCAGCCCGACAGTGCCTTGGACGCGAATTAGGTTCCGTAGCTCAACTACAGGACTGCTTTCCAAAAGAGACAAATGCATGCCTAGATAGGGGTTGATAATTCTAACTATAATTCTAACTCACCCGCGACAATAGTGTTGTGTTTTATTGCTCACGTGACGCTGATGATACCTCACATATGTAGGTACCTTTGAAGCTCTGGACACGTCGTGCTGCGATATAACGATGATACCATCATTGACCAGTCCGATGACCAGACCTATATTGCAACTAGGGTTGATGGTATAGAATATCCAAGTTTGATAAGAAAAGAGAAAAGTCACAGGCTGCGGCGGCTGTGGCGCGTAGAATTTACTAGGTACATATAGCTCGGGAAGGCGAGACGTAGCACAGTGCTTAGAAAGGCACGAAACATACAGTAGGAATTATAGCTTTCATGATGGCGCAAACCTTCTTACATTGTTCAATAACCCTGAAATCCAGACTCGAGATGGATGCAGAGGGAATTGCCCAATCATCTCAACTAGCGGACGATCATATGAGCTGAGCTGCTGGAGTTGGTTGGAGCTGCAACTGGGCAAACCAGCGAAGGCGCCAAGCTAAATCGTCCAGCGCCAACTACCTACTACGTAGGTGGTAGGTAGGTGCTATGCACTACCGGCGCTGCTGCGATCTTCGGCGCAATTTTTCGACTACCACTCTCTCTCTCTCTCTCTCTCTACTACTTCGTACCAGCCTCCAATCTCGCACCAATTGGCTCGGCTTCCGTGACTCCTACGATGTGAGCTGAGCATAACGCAATCCCTAATAATTATCGCCGGCAATCTATAAATACCTTCCCCATTGGTGTTGCATCCCGCTCATCAACTCTTGGAGTACCTCGCACGCTGCTACAAAGAAACCCCTCCTCCCACTCCCTCCAGAGTCTCCTCCACCTCGTCCTCCACCTCGCCCTCCATTCGAACCCACCGACTCGACGAGCCTAGCTGCTGAGCCCGACCCGAGGGACTTAGTGCCCTTCAACCCGCTCTCCTTGACTCACCGTCTCTCTCTGTCTGTAGCTGTCTGCGGCTATCGATAGATCAACGTGTGCCAGGTTAGCTTTGAATCACTTGTTACCCGGGTCTAGACATCCGCAAACTGCTGTCCCTCACTCCGCTACATCTACACCACCATCTTGCATCTATCGCCATGATCTCTGTACGAGCTGTCAGAGTGGCTTTCCGAGCTGGTGCTCGTCGCGTCTCTCCTCGACCGACTAGCCTCGGCCGCTCGACATTCGCTGCTGCTCGCCGTGCTACCTACACCACACGATCAAATGCTAGTGACTCGGCCACTCGCGCCGCCGTTATTCAGGTATTGAACAATGTCGGCTCTAAGCGAGAGGTTCAGCAATACCTCTCCCACTTCTCCTCCGTCTCGTCCCAGCAGTTTGCCGTTATCAAGGTCGGAGGTGCCATCTTGACAGACTATCTTGACGAACTATGTTCTTCGCTTTCATTCCTGTACCATGTTGGCCTGTTCCCTATCATCGTCCACGGTGCCGGTCCTCAACTTAACAAGCTCCTCGAGGATGCGGGTGTCGAGCCTCAATTTGAGGAAGGTATTCGTATCACGGACGGAAAAACTTTAGGCATTGCAAGACGATTATTTTTGGCCGAAAATTTGAAGCTCGTCCAGCGCTTGGAACAAGTGGGCGTTCGTGCCCGACCCATTACATCGAGCGTTTTCACTGCGGATTACCTAGACAAAGACAAGTGGAATCTTGTTGGTAAAATAACCGATGTCAATGAGGAGCCTATCCAGACTGCCATTCAAAACGGCTATCTCCCAATTCTTACTTCCATGGCAGAGACTACCGAGGGGCAAGTCCTGAACGTTAATGCCGACGTTGCCGCTGGGGAGCTCGCCCGTAAGCTAGAGCCCTTGAAGGTTGTCTATCTTAGTGAGAAGGGCGGACTCTTCGATGGCGACGCGCAGAAGATTTCTGCCATCAACCTTGACGAAGAGTACGATCATCTCATGAGTCAGCCATGGTGCCGATATGGTACTCGTTTAAAGATCAAGGAGATCAAGGAATTGCTTAACAACCTGCCTCGATCTTCCAGCGTTGCCATCATACACCCTGGCGACCTACAGAAAGAATTGTTCACGGATTCAGGAGCCGGTACCCTCATTCGCAGAGGAGATAAGCTCATGACTGCTACCAGTGTCTCAGATTTTGCAGATGTCGCTAAGCTTAAGGAGGTTCTTGTTAGAGATCGGGAAGTACAAGATGCTAGGGCTACGGTCGATCGATACCTGGACTTCTTAAAAGAGCGCAAATTCAAAGCCTTCTTCGATGAGCCTATGAAAGCACTCGCAGTCGTTCTCGAATCCAACGCAGAAGAGCCTTACGCAACACTCGCCACTCTGACCATAACCAAATCGGGCTGGCTGACTAATGTCGCAGACAATCTTTTTGCGGCGATCCAGAAAGAATATCCTAGCTTGGTCTGGACAGTCAAGTCTGATGATGAGAACCTCACCTGGTTCTTTGACAAAGCGGACGGCAGTCTTGTTAGGGACAACGACGTCATGTTTTGGTATGGTATCGAGCCAGGCGAGCAGCTCAACAGGCTGATGAAGGACTTTACAACGCATGGTCGAGCGATGCTCGGCGATTCCAACCTCGAATCGCGTCTCCACAAAGCAGCTCATATCGCCTCACAAAACCTGAAGACTTACTTTGGTACCGGTTCCGCAGCCAATCAGGCGCGAGGTTATTCGACTCTGGCTCGCCGCCCTTTAAAGGGAGCTGCCCCTGCCAGTGCCCTTCCTAGCTTCGTCGCTCGGGATTAGACGGATAATTAGTTTTTGTGGCAAGTAGAACGAATTAACACGACATGTCTAAAAAGGTTTTAGGGGGGGTTGGGGGTTTGATGACACGGTTTCCCAGATATGGCGTTCAGGGTTATTTTATGATGAGGAGACTTGACCATGGCAATTACGCTGTTCTCTTCGGGTTTTGGTGTCTTGGTGAATCATTATGCGCAATTAACTGTATATACCTACCACGGTCACATGTGACCTATTAGACTGCGTGGTATTGCAAGACAGACTAGTATTACGATAATCTTGTGAAGCACGGGTTACCTTGTGACGGCATTTGACGGTGATTGAACGTTATAGGTTAGCTGGATGGGCTGTTGCTAGCGCTCGGGAAATGACATCAAATCCCTCTTGATAGATACAGTACATGACGGTATCGTGATATTTAGGCTGGTTATGTTTAACGGAGAATGCCCATCTAATTCCCTGCACAATGCTTTCATGTTGAAAATTTCATTTCCATTTCTTCTACCTACAGCATCAATCATACCTCCAATATCATTTCTCATCGCCATAGGTTCCTATGAATATGAATGGTAGTCAAGGTAGTATTCTCGACTGCGCATGTGTGGGCCGATCATGCAGGTCCACGGTCTTTGATCCGATAACGGATGGCGGGGCACATGGCAGCCGCGGGATGGAATTTGGAGAAAGGGGACCCATTTCGACAGCGGGGTGTGGCTTTTTTTTTCTTCTTGAGCTTCTCCGAGAAAACTCCCCATTGCCGGTCCGTCTGAACAAGAAAAAGGTGAGTGTTCAGGAATCAGCTTATAAATGGTTTATCTTTCAAGTTAAGGTTACGTGCGAATTTGGCCCTTTTTAAGTAAGAAGTAAACGTTGTCGTTTGCATCTCTCGGTGACTTGGCTGCACTTTTGCGCTATCGGCGGGGAACCCGAGATTTAGCTCTGGAACCGGCCCTGCTGACTCAACTATATAGTATAGTACCTGCTGTATGTATGTATTTACCCAGTTGTAATTTCTCAAAGATTCACTTCATCGTTATTGATATAGGTGCCATATCAGTCTAGGTGGCGAATTAAGTACATACAGCGAGCGACGAACGATGGCATCTCAATTCCCGACTAAGAAGTGCGGTAAGGCTTTCCTGACTATCTGACATTTTGACTTCGAACCTTCGTTGCTAATTCGTATCTTTTGGTCCCGTGTAGGTGTGCTCGGCGCCACGGGATCCGTGGGACAGCGCTTTATCTTGCTGCTTTCGCAACACCCTCACTTCGTCCTCCACGCTGTCGGCGCTTCGTCTAGGTCCGCGGGCAAGAAGTACAAAGATGCTGTGAAATGGAAGCAGGCTTCTCCCATGGGCCCTGTCGGCGAGCTCGTCGTGCGCGAGTGCAAGGCGAGTGAATTTGCGGACTGCGATGTCGTCTTCAGTGGGCTGGACTCGGATGTTGCTGGCGAGATAGGTGCGTTTCAACCCTTTCTTGCTTGTCGCTGTTCAGCTTTCTGCCTGCTATGTGCTAGAACCGCACAAGGCTGACGATACTTGATATATAGAAATGGAATTCCTCAAGGCGAATCTCGCCGTCTTCTCCAACGCAAAGAACTACCGCCGCGACCCCCTCGTGCCCCTCGTCGTACCAACCGTCAACCTCCCCCATCTCGACCTCATCCCGCATCAGCGGAAACAGCATAATCTCGAGAAAGGCTTCTTAGTGTGCAACTCCAACTGCGCGGTGATCGGCCTCGTCATCCCCTTCGCCGCGCTCCAGGCGCGCTTCGGCCCCGTCGACACCGTCAGCGTAGTCACGATGCAAGCCGTCTCGGGCGCGGGGTACCCCGGCGTCAGCAGCATGGACATCATGGACAACGTGGTGCCCTTCATCAGCGGCGAGGAAGACAAGCTGGAGACCGAGGCGCGCAAGATCCTCGGCTCCATCAACGGCGAGGCCACGGCCTTCGTGGAACAGGAAGAGCTCCGCGTCTCCGCCGCGTGCAACAGGGTCCCTGTCCTCGACGGCCATACTGCTTGCGTCTCCCTGCGGTTTAAGAATCGGCCGGCGCCTAAGGCTGAGGAAGTCAGGGCTGCGATGAGGGAATACGTCAGCGAGGCGGAGAAGCTTGGGTGTCCGAGTGCGCCGAGGCCGAGTATTATGGTCTTCGACGAGCCTGATCGTCCGCAGCCGAGGCTAGATCGCGACCTCAGCCGTGGGTACACGGTTAGTGTTGGCCGTGTGAGGGAGGATGAGAGCGGCATTTTCGATATCAAGTTTGTTGCTTTGAGCCATAATAGTAAGTCTCATACGTCATGGCCATTGCGGCATTCTAGAACGAAGAGGATGATTGCTGACATTTGATAGCTGTTATCGGAGCCGCTGGTTCCTCGATCCTGAATGCCGAAGCTGCTGTGCTGAAAGGCTTTATCTAACATTATGTGTGTGCATTTTATGGCGTTGGGTACGTTGCGCTGTCTGAATACAATATTGGGTTGGCGGCGTGTGATATTTGTGGCTGATAGATGGAAAACCTAGGGTCTGAAAAAAGGAGGCATTTAGATGGCATATGTACTTGGGTGGTGAGACGGATATAAAAAGATGTAGATTACTTTGTCCGATTTCAAAACTCGGGTGCTATTTTTTCAATCTATACTAGTGAGGCTTTTGTGTTTCTTCTGAGATGATAGCTAATTGTTATTAGTAAATATGGCCCTGTGTGATGTACAGCGCGGAAGTTGTTAGTTGCCATTTTGGGGTAAGATGATTTAATAGTTGGGTCAGTTGTGAGACAACTTCACGCTACCAAAGTAGCTATGATGTTGGCAACTGACTTGTGGTGTTCATAGGCAAAGATGTTATTTCTTTTTGACCTTCGCGGTTAGGAGACAGTATTTGACCATGTTTCTTAACCGCAAAGTTGGTTGTCCGGACTAGGTGGTAATCTTATGTAATCAAGGATTGAAATTTCAATAAGTTAAGGTAGGTTTATAAGCCAGAGGAGAGTTTGTCAGCATTCCAATTCTCCATGCATCATCATCTAACTACCTACATCAAGCTGCCCCCTTTCCCAAACACAGATCCGTAAACTCACACCCACGCCCCTTTCTCCCACGATTCGACCATATTCCCACTCTACCAAATCTTAATCTACATCTTGCTAAGCAAGAACTCAGCCTCATATCCAAACGCCTCCTTCCCAATCTCCAGCGTCGGCACATTGAAGACATGCGGCGCGCCCGGGAAGATCTTGATGATCGCCTCGCTGCCCGTGGCCTGCCACTTCAGCCCCATGAGCAGCGTATCGTCTAGCATGGGATCGTTCGTCCCGCACAGGAACAGCGCGGGAGGCAGCTTCCCGTCCGCACTGGCGCTAGCCAGAGCCTGCAGATCGTCGAACATGGGCGACGCGCGCGGGTTCTGGCGCTCCGCCTGGGTCCAGCCTGGGGTATACGCGTCCCTGAAATGCGTGATGATGTCGCGGTCGACGAGGACGGGCTTGGTGTAGGTCACTAGGGAGGGCGTGCTCATGGTGATGGAGTAGTTCCCGTAGGGAAGGATGAGGCCTTTCAGGGAGAAATCCGGATGCGATCGGAGGAGGTGGAAGGTTGTTAGCACCGCGAAGTGCGAGCCGCCGGACTCGCCTGCCATGAAGAGCAGTGGCCCGTGCAGAGAGGGGTTGGAGAGGAGGTGCGATGTTGCGTCAATGCAGTCTTCTAGACCGGCTGGGTAGGGATGCTCGGGTGCTAGACGGTACCCGATTGAGAGGGCTGTTAGTTGTGCTGTGTTAGCGTAGAATTTGAGAAGGCCGTCGACACTGCGATTCCGGGTTAGAGTTTGTTTTGTTCGAAACAACTTTGATGCTGGGTAGGGAGCGTTATTGGGAGACGGAGATGCTTACTGTCTGTGGCTGCCGAGACAATATCCGCCCCCGTGGATGTGTAGCATGATACCCTTGGTGGGCTTCCCGTTGTCAGGCTTGTACATCCGTATGGGGATGGTACGGCCTGGCTCACGCGAGGGAACCTCGAATTCTTGGGCTTCGGGGAGGGTGACTTTGAAGGTCAGTCTTTTTCTTTTCTTGTTGTTTGAGTTGCCCCTTTATTTTCGATACCCAAAAAAAGGAAGGTAGGGAAGATAGTGTAAGTTTCACGAACCTGGCTTAAGTCCGCCGAAGCCTCCTTCCTCTATCAACTCACGGAACTTGGGCGCTCCAATCTCGAACCATCTCGGCACCGAGGTGGTTGTCTTCTCGAGGAAGTCGCTGTATTGCTTCGCTTCCTCAGGGGTGTTCTTTGGGTCGAACCGAGAGAAATTGATGGTGACATCGCTTGTGAGAGGCATTTTAGAGATTATTTTTATTTCCTTTTAAGCTGAGGTTGGCTAATAGGGTTTATTCTTTCGTTGAGGATGCCTGGATGGTTCCTATCCGGTGTTTCTTCTTGCCTTCCTGCTTCCCTTTGCCCCCTTCTTATACACATTCTAAGGTATATACTCGACAACATATTCAATGTCTGGTTTCCTCATTTCAATCAGTTTCTGTTAGTACGACTGATGTTCCAGTTCGCCGAAAGAGTCACACTCGTGCGATTTTCGTATCACCATCATGATGCACGGTAGTGGCGTTTGTAGCGTTGGTTAGTTATCTCCACTGTTAAACTCCTTGGAACTCATTTTGAATTGAGAATGCTCGCAAAACAGGGGTTCGGCGTTGGCTTTTCCCTGCTGTGCCTCGTGGGTTTGGAATCAAACGCGCTTGATATGGAGTCACGTAAATCTATAGTGGGTATTAGTGATCATCTCCGATTGGGCGCTAAGATCCTGGGATGCTTAACTCCGATTTAGACGCTGGACCCAGGCTGAAGAGAGGTTTGGTAATCAAGTCGGATATAAGAGATTTGGGGTTAGTAGTAGATGTATAATGGGAGGTAGTGGTCTATGATGTTGGTTGTTAAGTTAAAATAATAAGGTATAGATAGAAGGAGTTGGTGTGATTGGCACAGGCTGATTGGTGCCAAGAACGCGAGTAACGCAACTTAGATGATGACGATCCATTACCGCCCGAGATTCAACTTTAGTTTTGTCCACCTCTTCGAAGCTAGATGTGATTGATTATTACGACATTGAATATGTCTATGCATGCTCATGTACATGAACTTGACACTTTCCTAGAACTTAGAAGCAGCCCAAGATGGCGTATAATATATCTATAACACCTTATACTATTTCGACATGTGCTGAATAGGTGACCGAAAATTCTTGGGTATGTTACTTCATGGTCTATGTATTAGCAATGGAGACATATCCGTCGATAAGTAGGAATACTGACTTCGTTTACTTATTGGATTCGGGAAAGAATACATACAGTCACCTAGCTGTCAACGTGGGGGCCGTACATACACCCAGAAGATACTTAAATAAGTAAGGAAGGATTTCCTGAATGTCATGTACAATGGCACTCAATATTTCTACATTCTTTTGATCCCTGGGATTGAGGAGAGCCTCTTCCGCTGAGCTCGAAGACCTTGACCAAAGAGTTTCAAGAATCACCGGCCCCATGTTGTAACCTCAACATGCCCCAGGTCAAACACGGGCTCATAAAACCCGTTGATCCTCACGCCAGCTCCATACATCACTGACTTCTATATGTCAATATTACGATAGTTGATGTAACGGCAAAATAATGCATGTATATACCTATACTTGGTGAATGTGCTACACACCTCCCATGTGGTCAGTTCATCGTCTTGCTTGAAAAAGGATAATCAACCTTCGTAGATGAAATATCCTTACGGAGCTTGGAGCGCCCTTCCAATCAGATAATAGCCTCTATAACGGCTTCCAATCAGTGCACTGCATTCATTGTTGGGCTACTTAAGGCAGGCACAGCACAGTCCGACGACAGAGGTGGTTACCTGCTTCTGGTATCACGTGAATGAGATTACATGAGTTCTTTCTTCTAATGTTCTACTATGTATACATCGATGTTATAGTTCCCTTGTACTACCTATCCAATGTGTCCTTTTATGATGCTCACACTTTCCACCTATCACTTTAAGACTATCTAAAAATGTTTGACAATTTGTAACAAAACTTTTGATTGGAATCGAAAACTGGCAAAACTAAGGGTCTGGCCGGGGATTGAACCCGGGACCTCTCGCAAACAATGCTGTAGGGTGAACCCTAAGCGAGAATCATACCACTAGACCACCAGACCCTGATGTTCTGGGATCTCTACTGAATAATATTGTTCCAACTAATAAATCCTATAACCTGTCCTATTTCCACCTGGTTACTTGTCAATGTATTGAAAGTTCATATCAATATCAAAAAATAATGAAAACTTCAAGAAAGCCAATCATCATAGCTGCGCATGCATTAGTATTACAAAGGTGTGACTGGCGACTTGAAATTCGCTCGTCCAAATGTTGGGCAAGATCTGAATTGACGGGCACCTAGACTTAGCGGATCAATCACGCCCGACACCAAGAGCCGTTCGTTGCCGGTGTTGCGGCCTGGCGTATCATTCTCTATATCTATCTACCCACTGGGCTATTCAATGCAGGTAATACCTAACTCCCCGATCAGGCATTTGTTTTGGGACGAAGGGGAATCCGAAGTCAGGTATTAGTTGGGGAGGAATTAGGTACCATATCATACCTATCATACATATCATGCCATGACCTACGAAATACTACCTTGCCTGTCCAAGAGTTGCCTCCAAGAGTTGCCATACACAAACAATAATAGGTACCTAGAGAGTTGCGTACATACACAACATCATGCATTGCATAATCCAGTCTAGACTAGCCATCACATAGGTAGCTCGGGCCGGGTGCCTGTCATTTGCTCATGTATGGGAGCCAAGTTGAGTGAGGATTTGCTGCCCAGTCGCCACCGCCATATAAGCTAGGCTGAAACCATGCTTCAACCTGAGACGACGTGTTGTTGTTTTCGGGTTCTCTCGTCTCTCTGCCAAGTACATATGTAGGTACCTATTCTCTGCAAAATACTGTTCTTCGTACACTACGAAAATACCGGTATGTAAGTCGGTCGCACAGTAGCAACGGGAAGTCCGATTCGGTAGTCGGAGACGGGGCGAATCACCCCTCACCACGTGCTGTCGGGAGTCGCAAGTCAGGAGAGACGTGAAGTGCATTACCAAGACCCGCTCCCATTCGACTGCAGACGCGTTTATTGTTTATGCCAGCGGAGTGGTATAATGTCGTATATTAATGGTCGGCGGCGATGAGGTCCGTCATCGATACGTCGAGCTCTCTGGTGAGGCAGGCCTTGTTTACATGACATTGCACTGCCATCCATTCAGATGGGTATCGACATCGTCCTTTCGCTGCGACGCCGAGGCAGCTGACTTGATCTTATGCACGACGTGGAAGGTGAAAGCCAGTGAATGGCTGTCTACGATGATGGACAATGTAGTCTATAAAGTATATTGGGTCTCCCGATCGTCCATCTCAATGCTACCTACTCCTCTTCTTTTCTATATGCCCGCCCCGGCAAGTTGCGTGCACATCTTGATGACCTGCTAGACTCGCAACTATGTCCAATAAGCAGTCCAAACAGGGAAAGCCGCACCACCATCCCCATCGTCGCTCTCATCATTCTAGACCGGCTGTATCGCCTCACAGCCGACGAGGACGTAGCCGAAGTAGACCTGAGAGGAGAGCCAGGAGCAGCTCCGTCCGACATCAGAACCGTTCCATCCCCCCGCCCCGTGTCCGTTCCCATTCTCGATCCCTTCCTCGCCGAACGGTAAACGCTAGGGATATACCATTCTACATCCCACCAAGCGGACAGAATGGAAGCTCTATTCCAACTATCATCGTAGAAGCACTGCGAAAGCAGGACGCGGAGCAGAACGAAGCCCTCACGGCCACAAATCTTGGACACCGGCAGCCAACCCCTCCTCCGGATCCCAACGCACAAGAGAACGCAATGGCCCAGATCCCTACAGCCCCAGCCCCAGCCCCAGCTCCAACCCCGGGATTGAAGCGTCGGCCGTCATCATCACCAGCTGCAGCAAACGCAAGACGGCGGCGGCGGCGACGCCCCCGACCACGCCAACGTAGCGTAATATCAGATCCAGAGTCCGATCCAATCCCACCGCCTCGGCCACAGCCAGCTCCGTTCTACCCACCACGACCCCCTTCACCCTCGTTCTCGTTCCTCGGGATTAAGAGAACGAAAACGGAAAAAGAGAGGCGTGAGCAGGAGGCCAAAAAGAAGCGCGACAAGAGAGAGGACAGACGACTAAGAAAGGAGGGGCAAAGAGGTCGTTACGAAAAGCTCGAGTCACCCAAGAGAGCAAAAGCTCCTAGGCCGAAGAAGTTGTCCAAATCTCCCCCACAACGAGCAACTTCTGCACCGCCGCTGAGTAAAGTTGCTGTGCAAGAGCAATATGAAGAGCATTTGTACGAAGAACAAGCCCCCTCGGGCCAAGGAAGTCAGCGCGGACAACACCAACCCCGGCAAAAGGGGAGTAAACAGCGGCACAAGAAACACCACCGCCGCCTCGCCGAGCAGCACCATCGACGGCAGCAGAAACGAAGGAACAAATTCACCATGCGGGATTTCTTCAAATCGCTGCGGAGGAAACTAGGGAATCTATTTAGATTCACGATGCCGACCCCAAGCGCACCGCCCGTGCAACAACCCGCACCCCAATACCAAGACACTGCGTATTACTCGAGTCCCACGCGAGACATACCGTACAACGTCCAATGGGCCCAATACGCGCAGAACGAAAGCCAGATCTTCACCGGGCAGGCACGGCGCGGCAGCGGCCGCCAGCGCGTAACCAGCAAGCAGCAGCCGCTGCCGTACTTCATGCACGGCGGACGCTCGCCCGCGACATCATGGCACTCGCGGCTCTCGATGCAGGGTTCCACGCGGCGCTTCACGGCGACGGTAGAATCCGCGCCCGGGTCCGCCATCGGCGTCGCCGTCACGACGGAGGAAATCGACCGGATCACGCCCCTGGCGCCCACGCCGGGGGTAAACACACAGCGGCATTCGCACCAGTCCTCGACGTCGGCGATATCCGTCATCGCGAGGCGGTTCATGGGGCCGTTCTTGTCCGAGCCAGGGGATTCCATGATCTTCGAGAACGGCAATGGGAGTCAGAAACGGCTGAGCTGGCGAAGCCATAAATTGCTCACGGCCGGCTCGGCCCCGGCGTCGAGGCCCGTGACGCCTCCTTCGTCGCGGAATCCGAGCCCGGCGGCGCAGGCGCGCGGACGGAGCGCGGAGCGAAATGTGGAGGGGGAAGGACAGAGCGAGGCCGCTGTCCCCATGTCCTTCCCGTTCACGGAGGAGGATAGAAGAAGCCCCTCGGCCTCGGCGTATCACGGTTCTCCGTCGCCCGTGGCATCGCCTGCGTCCCCCTCGCCACTCGCGTCCCCGCCTTTATCGCCTGATTACGGACTCGACGAGCTCTTCGCCACGCCGGCCGAGGTCCATACCCCTGCCCACGGCACCCCTGTGATGAGGCTCTCGTCGCCTGATTACGGGATTCAGAGATTGTTCTCCCCGTCGCCGGCTAGTACGGGATCGAATTTCGGGCTGCGACGGCTGTTTGGGGATTGATTGATAGGAGAAAGATAGGTGGATGGTATTGTTTCATAGGGGAATATTCGTATATAGATTGCGATTTTTTTATTTTTTTTTTTTGCGCCATAGATATAAGTGTAAGACGGGATAACATCCATGGGGAATTATATAGGCCGGCGGGCAAGGCAATGCGCGTACCGCTGGCTGTGGTTGATGGGTTGGTTGGCTGTATATGGCACGCGCAAAGGTTGAGATTCCATTCTCTCGTTCTGAAGAAGCTACCCTCACTCGATATCGCTGGAAATGCGATGGAAAGAAAAACGCCTTATAGAATGCATACGAAAGACGATGCTCAACCCAACGCTATTTAATCTAAACGACCCAATTTCGCCGAGGAAAAGATGCAGTAATATCTGCGATCTCCTCGCTAATATGCTCGACATCTCATGTACCCTTCAGCCGTCCATACTCGGGCTCCTCAGGGGACAGACGGTTGTCAATGTCATCAAGCACTTTCCCACGATCCCATTCCCGTACACCGCCAGCTTTATTCCATTGCACGTCCGACTCGTCCTTTTTATCCCCCTTTTCCCATTTCCGTATCTGGTCTTCCGTGAAACCCGCAGAGCGGAGGCGATCCGCACCCTGTTGTTTCCATTTCTGTCTGTCTCGGAACGCTTCGACTGCGTTATCCCAGTCACCGTCGCCTTTTTCGTCGGGATCCGGGGTTACGTCTATTGTGGGGTCGTAGTCGGCGGCGAAACGGCTGTCGATGCCGGACATGGCGGCATTGTGGCCGCGTCCTCGGCGCTGAACAGTTGATTTGGAGGGAGGCGCAGGCCCGATGATGTCGTTGAGAGGATCGGAGTCTGAATCTGGATCTTTGGTTGGAGAGGGAGAGCGTTTGCGTTCATCACGTTTGTCGGGGTGACGATGGTGTCTAGAGTGGGAATCTTTTCCTCGTGAGGATCGTTCTCTTCTTTCTCGATGTCGATCTTCTCTTTCCTCGGAGCTTGAGCTATGATGGCGTCGCCTTTCTTCTCTTCGGTGGGAGTGATGATGGCGGTCCCGAGAATCATCTCTTCTACTCCTACTCTTGTGCTTCAGATCTTCGTCCCGATGTCTTGTTTCTCGAGACTTGCCCTTTCGGTCCCGACTATCAGTAGATTCGAGTATATCTTGGTCCAATTTTATACGCGAGGATTTCCTGTCACTCTCTTCTGGTCTCCGCCTCTTGGATGGGCCGCCTAGAATAGCAGCAATATCACCTAGCATGCGCTTTCGAGTGTCGCTGGGACCAGGCTTAGACCGTCGTTCTTTGCGCTCTTCTTCATCTCTCTTCTTGCGATCGGCTTCTTCGAGGTCGCGCAACCTTGCCTGAGATTCGGCATTCTCCTTAGCAAGAAGCGCTCGGTTGTGGCTGTTCGTATCTCGTATAATGTTGTTGAGGAATCGTGTGTTGGGTTTTGGCTGATTAGCTGGTCGTCTGTAGTTATATAGCATTAGCAAAGGAGTATCGACACTGAGCACAGCAATAGCGGACAGAAAGGAAGACAGAAAACATGGTGATTCCGATTGACTAGTTTGTAACACGTGGGATAAGTCGGGCGTCTAAGCTCACCTGTCTGGTTTGAAGGCATCTAATCCCATAGCCGAGTACTTTATGGAACAGTCAGTGGCCTCTTTAGCCAGCAGTTCGGCGACATAATCGTCGGTTAATAGCTCATTCGAAGGAGGCATGTTGGGTTCTATAGTAACAAACGAGAATAATGTCAAAAGGGAGATTCTTCGGAGAGGGCGGCCTTGCGCATGTGAAGCGCATCAAATAGATGGGGCTTTGGTGTTGCGTCAGCGGGGCGATGTAGAAATGGCCCGAGGTGCTGCTGAAGATTTCGTGGAGCAGTAGCCGCCCATATTCACGCTAGTAGCCCTGAACAAGACCCTGAAGAAGGACCTGCCCAGGTGTGCCTCCCATCTCCATAAAACTGTACACAGTCTCAACAGTAAACATCCTAATAATCACAACCTTATCCATTAGGTACTTATATAGGAATATCTAGGGAGATTGAAAGAAGAGACACAATTTGAGGTGCATTGACTATAAGCATAGGTAGACATCTCAACTTTAACAATGAATGTGGAAATGCGACCACGTTGGAAACTGAGAAGGCCAAGTAAGGTACCAGAGTACCTCCAGGACCCCACTACATCTTAGGTCCAAGGCGCCTTTCCCTTCCAGGACAAATATAAACAACACCTGGGCTCAAAAGCCATGAGGCCTTGTCAGCGATTCACAAATCCACACGCTGAACATCTACGTTAGGTATTTGATTGCTTCAGAATCGGTGGTATTCTGGTCAAACCGCTGTCTCACCAAGTATCACAAATTTGTTCGCGAATCAACCTATTATTCCAAGAAATTCACAGGCCAAAGCCATGGCAACGCGCACCCCAGAGCAAATCTTGGCAGAGCTTAAAGCCCTTGTCGCGAACCAAGAAATCACCATCTTGAAGCTGAGTGAGCCTATCTCTGCTGAAATCGCCCAATTGCAGGAGCAGACCCAGCGAACATCAGATGTCTCAAATTCCTCACTTGACGCGACTACGCCCGCGTCATTGGAAGCAGATCTCACACATTACCGAGAACTCTTCGCCAAGTTACGCTTCAGCTATGTAGAGCAGGTCACCAAGGAGAAATTCATACGCGCTATAGTGGGAGATCCGCCCTTGATCGTCAACCCTCAAGAGAATGTCGATCTTGAGAACGAGAATCTAGAGGCGAAGGCGCAGCTCAAGGCTCTCAAGACCGAGGTTGCGGAAATGGTTACAGAGCTCGAGAGGAAGGCCAAGGATCTGAGCAAGAAGTATGAGAGAGTCAAGACGGAGACTGCCAAATTAGAAGAACTACCTGGAAAACTCGCTGAACTCGAAAGTGCTGTTGCCCAGTTGAGAGAAGCCCAGGCATCAGCACTGGATCCAAATCCCCAGCTCAATCTACCACTCGCGAAAACACAACAGCTGGTAGATGCCAAAAAGCGGCAGAGGGATGAGCTGGATCGCCAGTTAGAACAGTTGCAGAGCCAAGTCCCGCGGAAGAAGAAGGAGCTTGAACGGCTTAATGCCGAGTTGCAGCCCTTGGAAACGAAACGTCAGAATAGCATGGCTGCGGCCAAGGAAGCGAGGAGACGGAAGGAGGCTGCGCTAGGTGGTGTTGAGGATGATCTGGAGGAGAGGGGCCGGTGGTATCGGGCTGCTGAGGCGGGTTTGAAGCAGATGCTGGAGATTAAATAAGGCTTGTTCGGAGGATAGACACTGGAACAGCCATGCTCTAATCGGCAACTACAATTTATATGCTACCTATCGTATCTGCTAGGATGGTATATGTGGATTGTGCGATCAATACCCAATATGCTACATCACGACTGTTGGACCTCAACCACTAGGTGACGCATGCTCTAGACGTTTCAAGACGCCCATATCACTAATGAAAACGAGACAATTCGGCTACTGCTCTTTTTAATAGTGCCAGTAACAAGCAATCACAGTCCAGCAGCCCGCGCCTCGGCTTTGATCAAATCCGCTGCCTATCAGCACACCTCGTCAGTACGAAAAACAGACACAAGTTTCAGGATCACTCGAACTCACCTTCTCAGCAACAGCATACGTAGTCTGACACGTATTAGCACCCACCAAAACCGGCTCGACGCTCGCATCAACAACACGCAGCCCCTCCACCCCATAGACCTTGAGCTCCTCGTCCACAACACCGCCCAGCTCCCGCGGCATCATGGCGCAGGTCCCGACGGGGTGGAAATACGAAGGATTGACATTCTGACGCAGGAATTTCTTCAGGTCCTCTGGCTCCGTCACGGACGCGGGAGGTTGTATTTGCAGCGGCCCGAACTTGCGCAGACGCGTCTCGAAGTAGTACCGCTTCGTGAAGCGGATGATCTCGAGCATGATGTCTAGATCTATCGGGTTCGTCAGTGCGCGGTAGTCTACGATTGGTTCGCTGTTGAATGGGTCTTTGACGTTGATGTTTACCGTGCCGCGGCTTAGTGGGTGCAGGTCTACGATTGTGCCCGATGTTGCGCCGCCTGTTAGCACGTGGTTGTAGAACGCCGTGTTCGGGGAGCGGATTGCTGATGCCATGGATTTCATCTGGGCTTTGTATCCTAGTGGAGTGTTAGTGCCCACACCAAGAGCTTCTTTTTTCCTTTTTTTTACTGCGGGGAGAAGGAGGTTTTTTCGTGAATGTCCTTAAGAAGCTTCCTCAAAAGTTAGTCATGTGAGAACTCACCCTCAAGTACGGTCGGATGTGTGTCGCTGGGCAATAATGGGGCGTAGTCTAGTTCTTCGAGCTTCGACGCGATGCTCTCGAAGGTGTCAGGGGCGATCACTGGCATGCCCAGCCAAGCGGCAGCATTTCCGACGCCCAAGGAGTACGGGCCTAGAAATCATTATAAGTTCCAGTTCACAGGTTTTCCAATTAGTTTTTGACGAGGTTTGCCGCACCGGTCTTGTTGGTTCTCCAGACCTCTTGGGCCCATGTGGAAAAATTCCGATTCAAGTACATGTCTGTTGGGTTGGGATGAACACTGAAATTTTGCACTAAAATTAAATCTTGTTTAGTACATGATTTATTCCTCAGATATGAAAAAGTAGACTTACTAGCAATGCTCGTAAAGACCATAGGGTGGTCTTGGAAATTCTGCCCGACCCCGGGAAGGTCGACAATGGTGTCTATACCCGCAGACTCCAGAAGCGTCCTGGGGCCAATCCCACTTTGCTGAAGTAATTGCGGCGAATGAATGGCACCAGCTGCTACGATGACCTCCTTTTTTACTTTGAAGAGAACAGTGTCGGTGCCATTTGCTGTCTTTTGTTCGAAAAAGACGCCAGTGGCTCTTCCATCCTCTAAGAGGATCCTCGTAACTTTGGAATCGGTAATGACGTCGAGATTGGTCCTGTTAAGGCTATCGAAATGCGCAGTTCTGGCGTATGATCTTTCAACTTTCTCTGGGTCCATGAATGTTGGGAACCAGTATACACCGGCCTTTCCCGAGCCACTGTCTGGTGGGAATTCAACCCCCGGTATGTCCCGGAACGCTTCGAAGTGTGTCTCTTTTTCTTTATGTAAGATCTTAACTTGGCCCTGGGGGTAATCTGTAACTGACCTACAGCGGGGTATTGAAAACGTGGCCACGATGTATGAACCGTTGAAGTGTTACCCCAGTAAGACGCATCCCATGTGATGTTGACAGACTTGGCAACTTCATCGAGAGGCGGGGAGAAAGCGACGGCCTTCATCAATCAGCCCAAATCATAGTTGTTAGATTCAAGTATACTCGCCTTCTTGAAATATGGCAGCAAACCATCCCACGACCAAGACGAACCTTTACCGAAAAAACTACCCCATCGGTCATAATCGTCAGATGTTGCCCGAATAGTCATCATCGCATTGATTGCGGAGCTTCCGCCGACCAATTTCCCAATCGTGACAGTTGCTGATCTGTTGTTTAGATTCGGCTGACGAACCGAGTTGATCAAATACGACCACGTTGGTCCGACAGCTGCGACGCCCGAGTAGACCTGGCTGATCCTAGTGGAGTCGACTATGAATAGAGTTAAGAAACTTAGAAATCTCATTCATATAGAATTCTTCTTTTCTCTTTCCCACTTACCGACTTTGCCATTTTCAATAACTAGAACCGTTGCTGGGCTTGAATGTTAATCATAGCTAGACTCTGCTCATATAGCGTAGATACCCTCACATGTCCCATCTTCTGACAGACGATCGGCCACCGTTAACCCAGACGTGCCTGCTCCAACTATTACATAGTCGTAAGAGGATTGTAACGTCGACGCGTGAGTGTGTAGACGACCAATGAAGCCACGTCGCGGGACAGGCAGTTCAGTAGAATGCACTTCCCCCAAGAACGACAATGCCCAAAGGGCCTGACAAAAACGTAATCCAGGCAGCATATCTTGATTTTAACACCCTCAGCATCATTGACCTTGAAATAAACGACGACGGGCCGCTCGTTTTATAGATTGTCCGCAGAGGCATTCTACCTGGACGTGCGTATACAGGCTAAGGTAAATATCAATTCCACATACAGCTTGGCGTCATATACATATACCGAAGTAAATATCCCTATTGTAGTATTAATGCATATTTTTATAATTCCCCGGCTCATAGCCAATCGGATCTACTGCCTCGTTGCACAGCTACGCTTGTTCTCTAATTAGCCGCGACACCATCGCTCAGCTACGTAATGCATTTTATATTACATTACGTGGTGAACAAGTCGTGTAGAATAGATCTTCGCATGATATAACTACATTAGATAGTATCATTTTCTCCATTTGTCCAACTGGAGGGGAGAGAGGAATGGATGGCGGGACTTTCAGGGGTAATATATCACGTGTCTTTTGGGATTCGGACGACCAGAGAAGGCGACTGAATTGAACAATCAGACTTACTATGTTTTCTTTTACACTTATCCAGCTCTTCATCCGACTGGCTTACTTCGTGAGTGAATAGGAATGCCTCCTAATATGAACATGAATCGGATCTTCATGTCCTTTGTGCCCCTCGATCTGTACCGCACATGATGTGACTCCTTACCACTTCCCACTTCTGACAAGGCGCTCGTATCTTGCTCGTTGAATTGAGAGCTAGGGGCTAGATTAATTCTGACAGCAGGTATTAGTGCGTTGCAATGGACCTTCTGAATCTTTGATGTAAAAATTACAATTGCCCCAACTGTGAGAATAATGGACGGTGTTCAAAGTGTGCGGATGACTAATCGTGGGGTCTTCTTAGTGTTTCGATATGTTTGTTGTATGCTCCTCTAGCGTAACAGATCAACTCAACGCCGGGCTCGCTTGACCCGCTGTCAGTTTTGTCCGACGAGTACTTCTCATCTTCATCTATCTGCGAATACTGCGTCATTGTTTGAAGTAGGAATTGACTTGGGTATTAGTGCTGATATCTCAGACAGTGATGAAGGTTTAAAGAAGAGGTGAAAAATGGGATGCAAGGGAGGTAGGAAAGTCGATTGGTCGACTTGAAGGATGGTGCACCATTTCAACATGGAGATCTCACTTCACGTTTCCGATTGATACCTCAACCCCGTCAACTTACCCGAAATCGCAGTTGTGATACTATAACCTTGCTCAACCACACACTGCTCAAGACAAGGGGCAGTGTATACTTTGTAAGCTCAGGTTTCGATCGAACCTGACAATGTCTGTTCCATAATCCAGACACCAAATACTTTGGAAGAACATATTCTAGGACTATAATGATAGGGGATATAGGCTTGGTGGCTGGCTGTAGCTCAGGGTTTAATGCATTTGTCTAGACCCTTGTGACCTGACCTTTTCTTATGCAGGGTTCGCCTGCATTACAACGTCACAACCCGCAAGGGAACAACGCGATGTAAAGCACGTGCTTAACGCCACTACATCGGTGAGACCTTTGAGCCGATTCAGGAGGAAATTTAGACTACTAAGATCTATGAAAGTTACCCTCACTTCATACTCGTTGATATCTCTGAATCGTGTAATTACTCTGCTCTCAAGCCTGGCCGTCTGTCATCTGAAACCCTTAGTCTTCTATACCATCAGTATGAGAAGAGAAGAAGATCATATTGAGTCAACAGGATTCCTCGACGACAGCGTCGATCTGTCAGAGAAGTTTCGTCGCGAATTGGGAGTCTCTCCTCCGAAGCGGTGCTCATACATGACTTGGGCGCTTCACGCCGCTCTCATTACTCTATACTCAGTTGTGTTCCTACTCGCAACACTGAATAACTACCACCGGACAACAAACCACGATGCCTTACGAGATATGATCCCATGTATGTGAATCCCCTGCTTCAAAGTGATAACTACTGACACTATTCCCAACTAGCACCTGCGAGGTCTTCTATCAGGTATGAAACGAAATACTTCACCAATGACAAAGCTAGTGCCTCAGTATATTTCGGAGAGCCTAGTGATCAAAGGGAGGCGCTCTGGGAAGAGCTACTGGGACGTAAGTTGTGCCTTGTCACCCGCTACCTTAGGGTTCGCAATAGGGGCTCTGACAGCGATTAGCTTCTACCATTCGCCTAAGCGCCCACGACCTTGAGCGGTTAGGGAGACCCAAGGAAAAGGGCATCCAGCTTCCAGACGGCGACTATATCGGTACCCTTAACGTGTTCCACGACCTGCACTGCCTCCGACGAGTCACTAGGCTGCTCTACCCAGAGCACTATTTCCCGAACATCACGAATGAAGACAAACATATGAACCTCCTACACGCCCGTAAGCTGAAAATGTCTTCTTTGTTCTTAGACTTCCCAATACTCTTGGCGGGCTAACGAATTATGCAATAGAACACTGCATGGACCGTCTTCGCCAGTCGATCCAGTGTCGTGGCGACATAAGCGTGGCCACGTACCTGTGGGGGGTGCGACAAGCGGTCCCGATAGGAAACTTCACCTCGTTGCACGAATGTGTGAACTGGGATGCCCTTCACGATTGGTCGCGAGATAAGATGGTTGACGTCTTCGAGCCGGGTCTACTGATTCACCCTACACTGGGACCGGCGTACGCTAGCTACGGGACCAATAAAACGTTTACTGGTATCGTGGTCGACCACCCTGCTGATTGAGAGGATTGAGGAGGGGATCTTGCATTATGCTAGTATACCCATTTATATGCACATTCATGTTCTTAGAAAATTGCTAGATCATAATGTAGTTGGCTAGAATTCGGGTGCAGGAGAAGCGATTTGGATAGAAAGCAAGCTGGTCACTCCCGTTTCCTCTACTCCTATCTGATTATGGCGTCTCACGAGGCGTGAAACGACTACTACGCTATACAAGACACGATGATGATTAAGGTATATCCAGCCAATTACACATCATCAAGGTTCTCATTCGGTGCTCAGTCGCGAAATCCCTGCATCGCCTAGTCAAATAAGCTTCTGCCCAGCTGAAAAGTACCGTTCTCGCTCACCGAAAGCTCAGTCTCCGACATCATGACCCGGATATATCCCTGACCATTTTGTCGCTTCATCGCTTCATTTCTTTATATGATAGTTGACTCGTTCTATTCCAGCTTCCCCCGGTGCCGCGATAAGACAGCACAGATGGATCCAACATTGACAGCAAAGCAAACTACAATCAGGCGGTGTGATCGTCTTTCAGCCACCAACCGCACCGACCAATTCCCACGAATAAGGAGGGTAAGAATTAACTTTACTCGGCGCCTCACATTTCATCATGCCTCATGTTACCGTCGTCACTACTTAGTTTTGGCAATTCTTAAACCCTGATTCAAAGACTTAGCACTCGGAGGGCAATTTTGTGGCGTTTGTGGATAACGGCTACCCCGCAATTGACAAACGGAACATGCATTTTCTAACGCCTCCGAACTATAAAACATCTCATCTCTAGAGTGATGTTTTTGACGACGCTATCCTGCAATTGCTACTTATGATACTGTCTAACTGTGTCTAATCTGATAAGAAGGGAAACTACTTAGATGTTTCACGTGTAGGCGTAAGTAAAGACGTCATTTGCTCCTGAGCTCACATACTATAATGATAAAAACACTATGAAAAGGGCATACAGCCCCCATTATTGGTAAATCCAATGACTCTAAAATCCTCGGGTCATCTATAACTCGTTCATATATCAAACCAAGAGCTGTTGTAACTGTGGCGTCGAATCGGGAGAACTTTGATAATATTTCTTACTTGTCCGCTACTTGAACTTGAGACGTGCATATGACATCCCGACAGTACCGCTCTTAGGGGCTAGATCTCCTGTACTACATGATCTTCCCAGAAGAGATACATCTGTGTTTTCTAGCTCATTCCTGTCACACAGGACTGATACTGCATGACGCCGTCTGTTACTAGTACAGGTATCCTATATTGTGTATAGGCATAGTAACACAGACTTCTATCATGTACGTCGGATCCTGCATTATAGGCTTTCCTGGAGCCGGAATACGCGCGGCGACACATGATTCACGTGAGGTTTCTAGGTGAACGAGACATGAATATATCGCAGGTGGCTTACCTTAACCTGCCATTTGCACCATCCGGGACTATGTGCCGGTATCACAAAGGTAACACCGCTGCCTATAGCTGGAAGTTACGACTGGTAATCATGCAGGGAGAGTAGGTCCGGAGAGTATGATCGTGCTTTGCTTAGCAAAGCGAGGCTGCAGTCGGCCGGTTTCGCAACGAGATATCGTGAGTGCTGAGACCAGAGGAGAAAGCTCAAGAAAGCTTAGGGCTCTATGCTTCGAGTCGCCGGGAACCAAGTCGACGCATATAAACCGACGACGATCTGCTCTGCATAGACGAATGAACACACATATCCATCCTTCATCACTTCTAGACCTCCCGAGCTTCGCATCAACCTTGAAACAAGCCATCAACACCACCAACCAGGCATAATCCTACAAAATGCGCTACTCCTTTGTCCTCCTCGGCGCTATCTGCGCTACCTTCGTCAGTGCTGCTCCACTTGACATCAACCGCCGTGCCGTGACCACTGCCGATACCGCTTATACGAAGGAAGTCTCAGACAAGCAATCCTCCAATGCCGCTGACACCGCCTATACCAAAGAGGTCTCCAACAAGAGGTCTGGAGGTGCGGCTGACACTGCCTATACCAAGGAAGTCCCAGACAAGAGATCAGTTGGTGCTTCAGATGCAGCGTATACTAAGGAGGTCTCTGATAAGCGCGCCGCCAACGGCGTCGATGCCGCTTACACTAAGGAGATACCGGACAAGCGAGCCGTTGGCGCCGCAGACGCTGCTTATACTAAGGAAGTCTCGGATTAAGATCAAGTATGAGTTGAGCCAATTCAGGGGGTTTCTGCGAGATGATCAATTGGCCACTAATTGGTTGGAAACTGGATTGGATAAGGAGGAGAGGTTAGCTTTGACATATGTCAATTAAATAATAGGACGGCGATAGTGTGGGTGTTAGGTATCATAGGGATTGGCCAGGTTGTACTGCCATATAACTTATGAGTAAATGCTATATCGGTTTTTCGTCCTTCCATTGTAATTACTGCATGATGTGGTTGCCCGGGGGTGAGACGCTCATGAAATTGTGATTTTATTTGTATTTCTATCGATTTATCCCTCTTCCTCCGAAGTAGTCTTCATTCAATTTGTAAGTAGGTATATCGAATTCACTCAAGATCTCGTTGAGAAGCCGCAACATAGATGACCGTACTAAAATTCTTGGAGTCCAATAGTTGTCTCCAGCAAAGCCCCGTCGCACAGCTGATGTGAAAGTACCCTACTATTTCAAGCCACATATACTGCATTTGCAACCGTAATTATACCATGGCTTTCTCAAAAGGCTAAAACTTTTTCTTCTATTTGCTGATCCTTCAGGGTCTACGAAATCCATTAAATCCATGAGTAAATATCGTAGGTGAACTAGTCTTGGAACGACTATGTGCGAAGATGGGCCGAGCTCTGTACGCCACATGATGTCTGCTCTAATAGGATCGGATCACATCTTAAACAGCCTATCATCATTTTGTTGGAACTTGGAATAAAATTTTGAATATCCCATGCAATAGAGTTCCTTCTCGTAATAAGAGAACTCTAGGCCCGTCGTATACCATTCCAATCGTTTAATAGATATGGAAGCAGTGCGCGAGATCGTAGTGCAAGTGAGGTATAATGAGGGCGTACGAGTAACTTAATTACGTCACCCTGCACCAAATCGCCTCTATCTCACGGCTCTACTCCGCGCAGGCTTCCCTGTCCCAGCCATTTTACACTGTGCAAACCATGATAGCGAAGAACACGCGTGCTATTGTTTTATGGGACCGGCGTGTATATGTGGAATGATGAAAGGAGAGTATCGGTGCGAGGACGAGCGATTCGCTGAAATTTGACTTGTCTGGGGTCGTCGACCGAACGAGGTTCCCAGACAACTACCACAACATCGCCGATTTCTAAGACGTCTCGCGCACAGAATCGGTTAACTAACTAACTTTGTCGCATCGGTCTTCGAAGCAAACAGCGCTCTTACTATCATTAGGATGTTGAAATTTCCCGCTATTAAGAAACGGAAAATTTATTATTTCTGTATACGAATCGCCCTTTTCACTTGGTTATTCAGGGGATAAAGTGACACTAGGGTACTATTTAATTACTCCAAGGAAGCTGACACTAGCTTACGAGTTAAAAGTTCTTGGGATAGCCAGGAAATCAGTGGTATTGAGCCTTCCCAACTATTTCCGACCTCCTTATTAAAAAGTCGCTCTTTAACTGCGATCTAGCTTCGCTTCGGGCACACATGTCTCGGACAAAGTTTTGGTATCTGCAGCTGAGAGGCTAGCACATTTTCTAGGTAAAGCTATACTTGAACCTGACTTCACAAAGAGACAATGCTCAACTTCTTCGTGATGTTTATAGAGATAATTTTGGAGTATGAAGCCTTCCTAATTCCATAAATTAACAGGCGTCACATAATGGTGTTTTATCACATCCCGCATGCTCTAACTTGCAACCTGCTTCTATCTTCTAATTAAGATATCCGACGCTATACGAATTTGAATCGGCTGATCTGGTAGTCCTCAAGAGGTTTTCTTAAAGTTATGAATGGAACGGATTTGAATCAAAATAATAGTATGAATATCGCGTATTACCTCATATAAACGTGATTAAGGATCTGTGGGGAGGTAATTTCCCACTTTACAGAAAATCCCGATACAGAGAACCAAAAAAAAAAGAGTATATGTAATTAGGCATGGGTCGCATTAACTGGCGCCTATACTTTAATTTACAAATTTGATGAAGACTTGCTTTATTCTTTCTGTGAGAAGCTGACCAGCTCTGCACGATTAACATGATTTGGGAACCAAATGATAAATCCTTCACTGCTTAAGCAGTCTTGGTACAATTGGGTTCATTGGTCATCTGTTTCAAAGAATGCTAGAAGCTTAATCCGCTACACTAAGCACATCTAGGCTGAGAGGCCTAGAAGCTCAGTAGCTCCATCAAGAGAGAAGATGTCACTAATCGGGGCTGAGGTGAGCACTACTTGAATTTCTTCAATGAGTGAGCTAATTTCCCAAGGACCAACTACCCTAACGCTACCCTACGCCAATACCATAATCTGACATCAAATATATATTGGCCGGTACGTTGGGCTGAGCGGGTTGAGGCATAGGCTGTGAAAAATCTCCCACATGCATGATGAAATGGAATGAGGTAAGAGGAATTATCACAACTAGTCACCCACAGGGCCATTTAATAGGCTGTTTCCATTGCACTATCACCCACTTGCGCAAGGAAATACTACTACCACGTCCCCTTTCTGCGTAGCCAATGAATAACGATTCAGCCTTATAGCAACTAGTATATGAGCAATCTTGTCTGCGAGAAAAGGCTTTTAAAGCGAGTTCTGCCCCTTATGAAACTGCAATGAGTTTTCTTTAAAGGATATTTATATGTCTCGTATTCATTGTTAGCATACCGAAGCATATACTGCTCCTCGGTTGGTTTCAGTATTTCCCTTGGAGAGGTATGATCAAACCAAACCAATAAAGTGTCATCACAACTCGAAGCAAATATCAAGCATTTAGCTTGATATACTTACGAACGTTAATTACAATACATCAGGCTCACAGAGCTGTTCCAGCGGCAATGACTAGTTTGATTTGGACCCACAAGTATGCCTAGTACTCTACACTTACCCACACGTATCATTTCTGGCATCTTCTTAGTATAATCTACCAAGGCCATCATGTGACTAGATTAAGGACTTGCATGTTCCCCATGGGGAGAGCTTGAGAAGCTGTAGCAAGAGGAACAATGGAACGCAAACTTGGTGATATTCAAGTGACGCTAGTTTTATAGACAAAAGCCATTGGAAAGTTGCCGTTCGTCCGATTCTTCTTCTTTTACTACGTAGGAGATCGTGTCCTTATATGTGTCAGATGCCATGTAGAATGCTTAATGATTGGAGAAGCAGAATGCGCCAAAAGCTTGACCTCCGCAAGACCCCAGAAGGGAGATCTTCATGTAGATGCAATTACATCTTAGAAATTGACGTCTAATTCGTTAAGAATGAGTGCGCCTCCTCATGAACTAGCTATTGTAGCGCCAGCGCTAAGTCTATAACTAAGCAGATGTCCCGTCAACCTAGTGCAATATCTCCTCACCAAACCCTCTTGACCCTGGAGGAAGGGATGTTGTTCGATGTGAAAATCGCAGTCAGCACGTTCTCTTGTTGTGTCGGTCGAAGGGAAGCTAGCCATTCCTCACAGCCCACATTTCTCGTGGTGTCAGACGGTCCTAGGTCTGGCTAGTCCAGAAGTTGAACACTATCCCCCCTTTCCCCACATCGCTGGTCGTCAGCCGCTGGATGGTGACACTTAGACTAGAATAGTGAGTAGACCAACAAGTAAAAAGTAAAGCCAGCGTTACCCCGGACACGCCGGCCCCGGTACCTAGTCTCGAATCGATCTCTCCGCACTATGAACCCTGTTGTCATCTTACACGTAGAGAAGCTGCGTCAAGTTATGTTGGAGAATTCCCCAACCTAGTAGCTAGCTCTTCCTAGCTCTCTGGACTAGATTCTTTCCCCAGCAAAATGATCCCTGCTGATCGTCGTTTAGGGTGCCACAAACTATGACTTCCTCCGGGGAAAGGGAATGAAGAAATAGGGTGGTCCAAGCTGCAACTTATAATATAAGCCCTGTCCGCTGCCTAAGATAACCCCAATTGACTTCTCGTGACAATCGTGTAATATTAGACTTTGGCTTCGGATCAGATCGGACCAGAAGATTCAGACAAAATGGAGAACGGCAGCTCATTCGACACCAACGGCTCCAAGCATGAGCACCTTCATGAAAACATAAGCCCTGATCTTGCCATGAACAAGATCAAGACAGCAGGAAGCATCTCGATCTCGCCGGCACTCTTTGAGAAACTGTACCTGTCGCCTCAGAATAATGTCAAGGGAAATTTGAGGCAAACTTTCGGAAACCCAACCGCGATGTTAGTGGCCAATTCCTACTCATCCGCCAACCACGACAACAGAACTGACAAAACGCAGCGGATTGACTGGCCATGTTATCTCTATCGGTCCTCTTGCAGCTGATCTTATGGGATGGAGGGGCGCTGGTGGTAGCGGTGCCGCTAGCATGTAAGTTAACACAGCGATTTTCGAGCACCCCAGAGATCCCTCACGACTCGCAAATTATGCCAAAGATCTAACATAAACAAATCAGTCCCTTTTTCCTCTACTTCGGCGGCGTTCTCATGACACTGGGTGGTATCCTCGAATTTTTCCTGGGCAACACATTCCCATCGGTCGTCTTCGTTTCTTTCGGTGCCTTCTGGTTAAGTTACGGAGGCCTCTTGCTTCCCCAGCTCAATGCCTACGCTGCCTACGCACCTCCGGACGCCGAATCGATCGCTGAAGGACTCGAAACTACGGGATTCAATGCTAGTTTTGGTAGGTTTAATCCCAGGTCATTATACAGAACGTAATAAGGGGCTGACCACAGTGTAGGCTTCGTCACACTTTCCATGGGAATCCTGTGCTTCATGTACCTTGCATGCTCCATAAGGACAAATATTGCCTTTGTTATTGTCTTCCTCACTCTCCTTATTGCATTCGGTTTGATTACGGGAGCATACTGGGCCCTTGCTCTGGATTACACTGGCAACGGTGGATTTGCTGCGAATTTGCTCGAGGTACGTTTTCTTTGACTTATCAATCAACTTGATCTCGTAAGATTTATAGCTGATGCCTTTACAGGGTGCCGGAGCTGCTTCCTTCGTCTGTACTGCAGCCAGTTGGTGGATTCTATTCAGCTTGATGTTCGCGTCAGTCGATATGCCTTTCAGTCTTCCCCTCGGCGACCTGAGCACCAGAATCCCTGGCGCCAGCGACAAGAAACTCGCGCAAGATTAAACGCGGCCTCGTTGCTATCCGACACGGATTACGACGGAACGTGCTGGATATGGATCACGAATCATTTACCGGCGTGGATTAAAAGAATGATACTTGAGCTCAGCGGATGTAGTTCAAATTGAGAACATATAGCCTGTTCCCAAGGGAGCTCCGCGTATAATACCATAATTGTCTGAATTAGTGTGGCATTGCTTGTGAGTCACTGTTATGTGCAGTTATTCCAAATAAGTACTGGAGTGGTGTATGTGGGATGCAGGCACTATGGCATTGCCAAAGCAAGTATTGGAATCATCTGGTAGCCATGTGCTACAACAGCTCGATGCCTCTACCTTCCTGTTTAATCTTCGTATAGTAGCCATTAATCTGGCTGCTCTTTTTAAATTATTAGTTAGGCTAATCTCGAAAGTACCTTGTTTCTAGCACCGACAGGAACCTTGTTGGCAAATAGAATTCTAACATAAAAGAGACATGTATTACACGAGGAGACTGTTCACCCCCTTTTTTTTGTCATTTTTCACGGTTTTCTTCTGGCCACTCTGACCCGTACGTCACAGACCCTACATTCAAAACAGGGACTTTCTCTCTTCAGAAAAGTTAAACAAATTTCTGTGGCCGGCTCGGCCGGAGTAAGCAAATGTCTCAGTTAAGTTAGGTTGCTGTGTCTGGTGTGGGCTTATTGGATTATACCCAAAACATGTTTCGTTGGACATAGAGTTGATAAATGCAAAGTTGAAATATACAACATACTTGGCTTGTCCCATGAATATAACGAAGAGTAAGCTAGGTTATAAAGTTGCATGAACACAGATAACTTGGATTAGTACAATAGACAACCCATCTTTGATTTCCCTGAAGCCGACATCGACAGTCGGCGATGGAAACAGGACTGATATACCATTAATAGGTCGACAATGCCACGCATTGTTAGGATAACTATCAGATGTTATGGAACGCTTACTAGAATATTCCAAACAAGGATCAAGTGCTATAGTTTCCTTGGACGGCACGCATGTAGTTCGAGACCAGTAGGTGCTCCTAATATGGAGTCGTCATCATGCAACCAACGCTAATCCGTATCCACGACACGAAAACTCTGCCACGGGAACCCATTTGAGAAGCTAACTAGCAAATCTGGCTAACGCTTTCAGGAGAATGCAATTCCTCGACGTGGCTCGCCGTGTTCCATGTGAAGACTTTCGTTCGGGCTTGACTGCGTTCAATCTGCCAGCGCCTTTGATCTAGCAAAGTCTCGCCAGCATTCAAATTAAGCTTTTCACATGTAACTTATTTGCACTTCGTTGAATGTAGCAGATCCTCTATATAGAATCAAAGATTATTTGGTTTAGGATTACTTATTGATGTTCTTTCTGGACTTCCGTATTGAACCGCCCTTGGGCAAGCTGGGTATTACATTCTTTGGGAAAGTTGTGAGTACAGCGTTGTGCGCTTGAATCGTAAATCTACAATCAAACTGGCAGTAAGCCAGCTAATTATACTCCAGGCGAGTCATCAGTGAGAGACATCGGCGTTGGCAACTCGTGTTTAATGAAATTAGCATATGGCCAAATTTATAGCGCGCCCCGTAATCTCCTGCTCCTTAAGGGAGGAGTTACAAAAGCTAAGCCTGCAATACGAAAGATGGAAAGTTACTACTAACTTTCGTCTGGGCCTAGCAATTAACCATTGTTTATATTCAAAACGAATGATAATAATAGAAACTATAATCAACCATCTCAACGCTTAACTAGGCCGGAACGGTCACCATCCCGGGCCCAGGTCAGACTTTCTAGCACATTGTGTAAGATTTTCATAAGAAAGACACGACAATGGGATGGAACCCCACCACGGACCAGTCTCAAGTATAGAAGTCTCGTTACACAGGCTTTTCCACCAACCCAGCACACCGACATGCATGTCTCATACCAACACTGAGCCGATTGTTCAGGAGGCATACGGATTCCCGCATCCGCTGTTGTACAGCATCCCACCACGAATCTTGCCCAATTAATCTTATCACCCTACACGGCATTACGATATATTTATTTTACATGCATGAGCGCGTCTTATGGATATGGATACCTAATTTTCAACTTTCACAGGAACGAGTAAAGATATGACACAATGGTTTCTTGGACTTTCAGTGCTGGAACCACGTATTTAGTATATTTCATGGCTTTTACTACCAGGTATTGTCATAAGTCAGCCTCAAATTGATTTGTGAGCGTCACCTGCAGGCTGCCGTTCTCCCAGATTACCAAGTCCGTGATCTATAGACGCACTGGGGGTAGATAACGATACGAATACGATCAACGTTGAGTGTTTTGAAGAGAATGATCATTGATGTTCTTTGAGAAACTCTGAGATGATATAAACTAAATTTTTCTCACGTTTGGTCTACTGATGTAACAAATGAGATCTAAGCTATGATCATAAACCACACTGGAATATACATATATCAGCACAGTCTATCGAAACCGTTTAGATGATGAAGATTCGAAGATATTGTAATTCATGTTTCGAATTAGTTGTTGATTATACTAACCTAAAGGGTGAATGCTATGTCATTCTCATTCATTCTCACTAACTATTATTCCTCTATCATCTTACTTGACGTTTAAGCTGGCATTACGCTGATCTACCCTTCCCATGCTTGTACGTTGGAATTGCTCTTCCAACATAATTTAGCTGCCTAAGTACGCAACAATGGCACGCCACTTTCATACCATAGTTGTCTGTACACACTTCATACTGCCAACATATACATGGAATGTTTCAGCCACAGCCATTGAGAGGAGTATTCACCGCCATACGCCACATGTATAGGTTACCCCTCTCGCGCGATTTATCGGCGGCTTGTAGAAGCCCCGGAGTCTCTGTTTATCAGCATGGTTCAAGGCAGCAGGATGAAAATCATAGTATGCCGATACTATCATGTCTGGTAGACGCTAGGTTCCGCCGAAACTGAGCCACCCCCTGCGACCTAGTAGGTACTCTGAGCTGCCATTCTTGGATGGGCCAAATATCAACATAGCAACTCAAAGTCGAATGTTCTGGCCAGGGTTCAAGGTTAAAAGCAGCAATACGTGTTGCCTGATTGGGGTTGCCGAGCGTGCCAAGAAACACACCCCCAACAGTGTCTGCAGGTCATCGACACGAAAATCAGTTGGAGAAGCAAGACCACACAGACTCACCACTCCTGCACCCCCTTCGGACCGCGTGGAATGAAGACCCCACTCGAATCAGAGCCAATGTCTCCCACCCGTGTCCGTCGAGACAATACGTAGAGAGGAGAGAGGGAGAAAGACATGGAGTGACATCACGCGTCACATCATGCTCTGTTCACCCTAGAATCTCTGTGATCAGCTTCGTTGGCTGAATTTGGCCGTGTCTCGCAAACGAACCCCTCATCAACGCTGCCTGCCTGCCTGCCTACAAGTGAACAAACAGCCCTGGTCGGATACCCGACGTCAGTGAGGTGTCCCCTGTAGTGTCCCATTTGTCGCAGAACAAGCTGGCTCCCCGGCAGATGCTCTTCTCCCGCTTCTGGGTCGCCTCACTCTGCTATACGGGTTACAGTTGGGCTGCATTGTTTGACTCAGCACCGATGAATCATCGCGTCTCCCTCGAGGAGTAAGATTGCGACTTACTACCCAAGTTTCCTACGTGTACCTATCAAGAGATATGTCGGCTTGTCAACATTGATGGCCTCCAAATGTCACGTCTGCCTCTCTAGCTTTGGAGGCTTGCGACTTCTATAATCCCCCGTCTCTTTGTCGCATCATCGCGTCCGAGATAGCATGACCTCAACCGGCATTTCTGCCTAGCATTTTCCAGTAGTCGTATAATCCAAGATGGCAGACATATCTTTCATTCGCCAAATCCGGCATGGATGGTTCACAGCCGACTTCTGGCTTTGCACAATCCTTATGTTCCTTGTCGAGTTCGGTTGCGCGGTTTTAGGAGCGCCGTCTCCTAGGTTATTGGAGATAGTCGTTTGTCGAGAGTACTATGATGAGAATGGCGGCAGTTTAACACAACGGGACTGCAAGATTCAGGAAGTGCAAATGCGACTTGGCCTAATGCTAACAGTATTGTCGACATGCTCAATTTTTGCTGGTTAGTCTATCACCAGCTAGGAGATAAAGGGTCATAAATGCTGAACCACTTTTAGCAACTCTCATGCAGATTCCAATGGGTCTCCTTGCAGATAAAAGGGGGATGAAAGTGGCCTTAGTTCTGAACATCATCAGTACAATCTTATACTGGGGCTGGTTGCCCCTTGTCGGTATGTCCGACGTCTAATTCAGTGTACATTGGCTGAGATGCCTTAGCTGTCTTCATCCATTTGCCGACATGGACTCTATACATTGCCCCAGTATTCATCTTTATCGGAGGTGGTCCTTGGGCATCTGGCGCCCTTATTTTTGCCGCTATCAACCAAAGGATAACGGCTAGTCAACGGTCGGTGTCCAGCTTTCCAAAAGTGAGCTCAGCAGATCTTCTGACAAGTAATACAGGACTCCTGCGTTCTCTATAATGGAAGCGATATCTGGTATCGCAGATCTCATAGGCCCTGCACTAGGAACATTGACCATGGAAAACCACATTAGCATACCGTTCTTAGTAGCTACTCTAAGTTTCGCGCTCATGTTTGTGCCGACAATATTGCTTCAGCATGATCCATTACAGCTTTCGATAGAGATCGATGATATAGACTCAGAAGCCGAAGTGTCTCGACCTGGTGACAGCGAAGAGCAACCCCTATTGCGTAGTATTAGCGCCGATTCCAATGATTCCGAAAGACCTTTCATACGCTCCACGATGGCGATATATGGCATTACTTTCGGCTCGTTCTTTCTCATCTCCTTGGCCCGAGACTCAAACAACTTCCTCATACCCTGGATATCTTGGAGATTCAACGAATCAATGGCTCGGGTAAGTCTGTAAACAAATCGACTGCAGTGCATATTACTAAAGTGAATATGCTAGGCTGGACTCATTTTCTCTCTTAGGGCCATCGTATCATCGTTCGTTTTCTTCGTGCTTCTACCGACGGCCAGTTCTTTCATTTCCAGAGGGCTGAAGTATGGGTCGTTTACTCGAGATCTGATCATTTCATCCTCCAGCACGCTGCTGCTTTGTGCCGGTGCGATCTCGATAGCAGTTTCCTCAAACCTCTCGACTCTGGTTGTTGGGTTCTGTATAATGACATTGGGGTCTGGCGCCACTGTCAGCCTCCGCGCATTTCTCGCGTCCAAAGTTGATAGGTCCTTGTCCGGCCGTCTTTTTGCAGCGACTTCGACCACGTCAACGATAGGTAGTTTAATAGGGATGCCATTGATGGGAGCTCTATATTCAATTAGCATTTCAGAGGAAACGGTTGACATTTCTTTGCCGTTTGCTATGGCCGCTGTGAGTTCTTCCATTTATGCTTCGCATTCTCAATCTAACCCTTTTGTAGGCAGCCTACTTTCTTGTTTCATGTGTCATCGGGTCGCTCCATCTTACTGTCTAGATATGTATCCTAGAGGGATCTAATGGTCATATCAAGGTCTATATATTTAGTGGTTATGCATATGAGCGGGGCTACATATCAACATCTAATAAGCATTTGTGACAGGTTGTTTCTTGAGCTTACTTTATATGACCATATCTTGTTAATTTGAGTTTAGGCCTCTTTGATCAAGGCACTGCCAGTACCCGTGGTACTCAACAGCCTCTAGCTGGTATGGGATTGCATGTATAGCTAGCTACAAATCCTAACCCTTATCTACCTTTTATCAGTTTTACTTGAACAGCGTAGCTCTCCGGTGCTATATAGGGGTGATTTTGTTCGGGTATCTTTTTAATCTTACCAAAGTGCGACTTTATAATGTGCGGATTGCCTAAAAAGGGGTGCACATCCTAAGCTTGGTGAGCTGAAGACTATTGCTGACAAGACTAGCCATAGACTAAGCCACAGACAAAGCCATCCAGTAGCCGTTCTAGACTGTTGCTGCGCCCCGCATTAGTCCATGATATCGAGTTGGGTTTGACCCCTCCTCTATTGACCTTTGGCTGCAAAACGCGCAGAGTAGCCTGACAACAACACGCTTATTATAACATAGGCGTCGGAATGGACGGAATTGCAGCGATAGGTTTAACGGCAAATATCCTGCAATTCGTAGACTACGGTGCTCGTATTGTTAAGCGTGCGACCGAAATATACCGGAGCGATGATGGCAAACCACTCGAGAATGGTGAATTGGAGGATGCACTGATCGACTTGGAATGGATGGGTCAAAAGCTCAAGTCGAACGAGAAACACGCCAGTTCAGCAAATATGGGCCTAATAAAGCTCACAGAGGCGTGTCTAACTCTTTCGAACGAACTAAAATCAATGCTTCGGGATCTTAAACTCAAGAGAACCAGGCATCGGGTCTTTTGGAGTTTCGTTCAGGCTCTAAGAATCGACAGAAAAGTTTTAGACATGAGAGAACTAGAAAGCAGAATATTCAAGCTGCGCGATCAAATTTGCGCTCACATGATCATCACCCTTAGGTATACCAACCAGAAAAAGCGTCATTATCTTGGGGAACCTCCGTACTGATTCGATGGTAGCGAAAAGGCAAACAGTCATGCGTCGTCAAGTGATATTCTCCACACCAACCAAAAGATTGACGATTTGGCAAATCAAATGATGCAGATACTCAAGGACCGATCATGGAAAGAAGATGGTTCCACTGCGTTCGCGGACTTGGCTGCTAGGTGGGAACTGTTTCTGAAAGCGAATCAAGACCAGGCCAAGATCAGAAGAGTTATCAAGAGTCTGCACTTCCCCAGAATTACCGAACGCAAATCAATCATCCCTGTAGCTCATCAAAAGACGTTTGAATGGGTCTTGTCACCCGACAACTTGGTCAATTTCGCATCTTGGCTCCAGTGTCCCGTTACGGCCAACTACGTGAACCAACCATATTGGATCAGCGGAAAAGCTGGCTCTGGCAAGTCAACGCTCATGAAATACTTGGCATCTCATGAGAAAACAAAGTCAATGCTTCAAGCATGGGCACATGGCCATCGCCTCATGATCGCCTCACATTTCTTCTGGAGCAGTGGTACAGCTATGCAAAAATCACAAGAGGGTCTTTTCAGAACTTTGCTAGCAAGCATATTCTTACAGGCCCCTGAGCTGGTGCCAATCTTTTGTCCTCATCGGTGTACTGATCTCGGTCACTTAGAGCCTTGGACGCTTGAAGAACTGGCGTCTTGCATGGAAAAGGTCGTCTCTTCTGAAGACTTGCCTATTCGCCTATGCCTCTTCATCGATGGATTGGATGAATACCAAGGTGACCATTCTCAATTTATCAGTTATCTCATGAATATCTGTCGATCGTCATATATCAAAATCTGTGTAGCTTCCCGGCCGTGGATAGACTTTCTAGTTCCCTTTGAGGACAGCCCTTGGAAGCTATTCATGCAAGACCTTACGATTAACGACATAGAGCTGTACGTCCGTGATTTATTAGACGGAAACCTTTATTATCAGAGACTAAAGGCTAGGGATGAGATCGAAACTGAGAAGTTAATAGCCGGGGTGACTAGTAAAGCGCAAGGGGTCTTTCTCTGGGTAGATCTTGTTCTTAGATCCCTCCTCCGCGGTCTGAATAACGGCGATGGAATAGGCATCTTGAATCGGCGGCTCAGTTTGCTACCGTCTGATCTAGAAAGATACTTCGAACTGATGCTCAACAACATCGAAGAAGTATACAGAGAGAACACAGCACGAATCTTTTTGGTAATGGTTCAAGCGCAGGAAACATTGCCTGTGCTTATGATCTCATTCTTAGATGAGGAGGATCTGGATCCACATTATGCCCTTGTGATGCAAAACGGAGTCTTAACAGAAGATACTATCACTATTCTATTGCATGAAAAGAGGCACCAGCTGATTGCACAGTGCAAAGACTTGATCTATGTGCAACAGCATCACGATGAGCCAGAGTTTTGGTGTTACGAGGTGGGCTTCTTACACAGGACAGTGGCGGACTATTTCAGGACGAAGGCAATGGATAAGTTGCTAAGCAACCAAGCTGGCAGTGACTTCGATCCTAGAAGGTCCTTATGTAGAGCCGGCCTTGCCCAGTTGAAAACGATGACTCGCTGGCGAGGCACAACGGATGCCGACTTTGATAGGATTGAGATCGTCTACGAACAGGTTCGGGAATCTGCACAGCAGTATGAGGTCACAAATGGAGTTCCACTAGCGGAATTCCACGAATCTAAGAAGACTATAGAAAGGGGTTTTCCGACATTTAGAAGAGCGGGGCGAGATTTGCTGGCTTCCCACAAATAGCTGTGTTGTATTATAACGCACGTACTGTGGTGAAGCATTCTAGACCTATGCGTTCGCTTACCGAGGCATATCAGGATATTCATAACATATGAGATGACACATGTACATTTAGCAGAATAGGCTACAGATATAAATCAAATTACAATTTGGCGCAAAATTAATCACCCAATGTAAGATTAAAACCGTATCAGAACATTCTAATAGTCTTATAGGCTATCGGGAAAGCAGAGTGAGGCTTGGTTGGAGCTTATTCGAGTGGGTTGGCGTTGTTCGGGGGGATCTTCTGCACGAAGGATACGTTGGGGTATAGGTCAACCTCCTGCTCAAGTCCACTCTGGATAAGTGCGAACAACGAGTTCTTGCTGTTATCGTATCCCGAAATAAATGCCTTGCCGAAGTCGGCGATGAAAGTGGTGTACGTAGCGGCGGGCTTATAGACCGCCATGTTCGTGAATGTAAAGTTCGTACCGCGGAACACTACAAAGGAGTCAGTAATCAGGAGCGGGTATACTCTGCATTGTGTGCATGGGAAACAAGCTTATCGCTCTTTCAGGCGTTTTTCATCTCCACAAGTGGCTAGAACATGAAGAAAGTGGATTTGGGGGCACCTTACATGTACTGTTGGAGTAAGCTTTCCAGATGTTATCGTAGTTCTCCGCTCCGATCAACTCCGACTCTGGGCCTGGGAATTCGAAACCGACAGATCTCGTAATCCAATAGGAGTCTTGAAACACGAAATCTTGGGAACCAACAAATGTCTGCAGCATGATGCCAATGTTCACTTTCTGGAGACGAAGCTCATCCCACTTTTCTGCGCCTCCGTTGGTGGCGGTCCAGTTCTTGATCCATTCCATCGCGAAGCGACCGCTATCGATCTCAAAGCTGTATTCCGCAGTGACGTAGGGGGAATGAGGTTTGACTTGACGTGGTTAGTGATCGACTGTATTGAAAAAGAAGTAGCCAAACGGAGGAACTCACTGTCCCAGCCCAAATCGTGGAGAAGACTACCCACAGCGTGAACTTCGAGGTCCAGTTCAGCCTTCAAAGTGGCATTGTTGTTGATGGCAGCAGCACCGAAAAGCCATGTCCGATAGAGGTGTTCGGTCAAGTAGGGTTGGTATTCCTTGTAATACTCCTCGACAAACTGTCGTGCTGCCCTGACGATCGGAGTGTCGATGACCTCCACGCCAGCAACAGTGGTAGTAGGATGCTGGCCTGGCTTACAAGAGGCGACAGCGGCTCCAGCAAGAGCTAGGCTAGAGACAATATCGGAGAACTTCATCTTGAAAGGTTGACAAGGCACTTATTAGGGGCTGCTGAGAGTCTACAGCGAAACAACTGAGCAGCTTGCTTTGAGAGCGCCGCTGCGATTCAAATACTCGCTCGTCCCCTTTCTTTCTCTCTCTTCCCCCTGTCCATCCTAGCCCAAAATTAGTAGATTCACATCAGTAGGAACAGTCACTAGTACACCTTGATGATCCTTTACACCAATGTATTACTCCTAGCTAGGGTGCTAGAACCAGCACGTTGCAAACCTTTGCCTCAAAGAGGTCGACTCTGCTAGTGTAAGCACCCTCAAACCAGGCAGTAGTGCACATTCCTATGCTATTTACAGATACACCGTAAGCCAAGATCCGGGGTCGCTAGGATAAGACGCTTATAGTGGGCGGGTAGAAAGCTTGGCCATTGGTAGTTACAGTCTACCGGTAACATCCGGGCATACCGTCGATTCCGCGCTAGCCTCTCATTTCAGTAGGGCAGTGCCTCAGCCGATCGATTAGTTAAGAACAGGTTCATGCAGATGGTGTGATTCAGAGACGGATGTGGTGTCAGCAGGAGTCCGCTCGCTAGTAAGCCAGTGACGTAGCCCAGGCGAAGTTGCAACCAATTTATTTCCATGTATTGCGAGGAAAACACGTTGAGTGGTTAGTGTAAGTCTCCTCTACACGCTGAGACCAGGGATGAGATACACCACTGTTCCTTTCTACAATATTTGGGTCCGCACGGCGCATGGATGGATCAGCATTTGATATGCCAGTTACAATTTCAGCTGCGCACGGAACTAATCATAAAATATCCTCGAATTCTCTGCTTACCATCTTACATGTACCTATCAATAGACATAATTACCAACATACTGTGTAGGTTTCGGGACCTGCCATGTGCAACATCTCGTGCCAAGACGCTTATGTGCATCCGACTGCCGGCCGCCAAGTCGACGGCGCGAGAAAACAAAGATTCCTAGACTATATCTTGGGATCTTTATTTATTCATTTTCCCGGTCGGTCCTAGTATGCGAATGTGTTCGAACCCTCTCAAGAGTGGAAGGGAAGAATAACACGCAACACATACCAGCTCGGCTCGGAGGCGTCGGATCATCTACAGTACAAATAGGATAACAAATAGGATAGCTACACATACAATGCAATAGAGTGTCTTGTATATATACTGTGCACAAGATGTATGTAGTTTGTTCCCCTTTCCTACAGCACCTGATGCTTGCGTGTACATATCCACAATGGCCAAATCCTTCCAGGTATGCGCTATTGTTAGTGCTTAGGACAAACCCAGCAAACTCGCGCGAGAGTCATGGTTGTATCGTTCAATCCCGTTTTGCAGTCGAATGCCCACACCGACGGCGCGTGTTCTGGTACCAATCTCACGTCCATGTCCTCGGGCTTGCTTGGAGGAACAGTAAAGTTCACTCGGCCTCTATTCAGCTCAATGCGACCCTCAATTTCAGCGTTGCCAATGGCGCAGATACCAAGAACATCTTCGAGGTTGGTGTCGGCTAAGAACGTAGCCACTTCTTCCACAAAGCCCGTCGGCAGGTCATACTCCCTATACTCGGACTGCGCAGGATGATTAAAGCCGAATTCGTAAGGCACTAGCTTTCCATTCATGAACCGCCACGACCTGGGGACTACATGGCCGCCTGCCACTTTGCCGCTGCGAGGCACAGGCCAGGGTGTAGACACATGTCCAAACTCAACTACCATCTCCCCTTCTTCGATTGTAAAGTGTTTATGTAGGAGACTGAGTCCCACTTCCGACGCTATATCATAGCGTTCGAAGATGTCCCTGTGCATAGTGGTCAATCCTGTTCTCGTCGATCTAGAAGTTACCTACTTGAGCTCATGGAGGTCTTTCCTTTCACCGAGGACTGCCAGGCGACCCTGGAGGATTTGGTTGGCTTGACTGAGTGTGCCCAAGCTGTTGAACGTATTAATGTCTTCCATGACAACCTATTGTTGCTGACGTGGTTGGATACAGGTGAGAGTATGTGGTTTAGGCTTGATCTCATGACATTGTGCAGCCCCAACACTCAGGTTGGTCGGAGCCACTTATACGGAAAGCACTCGGGCGTTCAGCTCTTCATATCAAAGAACCCTCATGACTCTGCAAGCAGAGCCTCAGGTTTGCCGGCTCTCCGCAAAATCTTATACACGTGGCGCAGAGGAATTTGATGAACGGCCATTTCGAGAAACTCCAATCGCGGCGCCTGAAATTCTCACAAAGGCGTGAGAGGGTGTGAAGCTGGCACCAGACAGTGGCGACCATTGGCCTGGATGGGGTTTGCATAGAAAATCGCGACCGAGGGCTTGCGACTTGGGGCCGTCGGGCCAGTAGGCGACGAGCTGCCAGGGGGGGTCGCGGCCTGCCACCGGTCAGACCTGAACCGATAAAGCGCCCCCTCATTTGATTCGCACCCGGTTGATTACCTGTGCGTTATAAACGTCCCGGATGATGGGCAGTCTGACAATTCTCAGCAGCTCGGCTCTGGCTCCCAATCGGCTCGCATACATGCCAAGATGGTCCGTTCGGCATATCGTGGCTGCATTAAGAAGACGCAGGGTGGGCTGTAGGCTGGACGACTATCTGACGTGGGAGGTAAGCCACGGGTCGAGCGGACCAAGACGCCTCCGATCACTCCAGACCTTCCCCAACAGGCCCAGAAGCAGAACCGTGCGCTGTTATCCCGCAACCGGCAATGATAAATGGTTGTGCGACGCCGCCACTCCTAGGACAACGACATCGTCTTCAAGCGGAGCTTAGAATGCAGCATGAACGAGTTACGTGTTTCCATTGACACCACGATGGTTCGGTTAGATTCGAGTTGGGAAGGCCAATGGAGCGAGCGCGAGCCAAGCCACTCTTCCTTCGAGCCTACCCCTCCCAGCACAAGCAGCCTTGGAGGGCAAACCCCCACGAGCTCAGATAATGATGGCTCATCTGACATAATTGGAGAACGGGCCAGAAGGGATACTTCTCTCAGCGCTCTCAGTGCTTCCAGGGTGGGACTTGCTCGCACGATTGAGGACATCGTATCATCACTCACAAGAACCGCGGAACCCTTCTCTAAGCAAGAGGCTTGGGCATCTATCCAGGCTATAGCACAAGATAATATTGATCGAATTGTGCAGAGGGAATCGCTGCAGCCAGATTTTCCCGCTCCTTTGTCGAAGGTGTGCATTGCGAACGACCCTGGCCCCGCCGATCTTGCTGACCACCATCTAATCCAGGCACTGGATTCGACTCGCGATGATATGAGGGCATGCCTCGAACAAGGGGTTTCCATGCAATCTCACGAGACGATGAAGATCACCACGCAAGATGTCGGCTCGGACTTGCAGCAAGAAGAGCAGTTGATAGCTAGTCAGGGCCTTCTAAGTAATAGCCTCGACATTTCACTTCGAATTTCATCAGGCGGACCTTCCAGAGCACCACTATCTCGCAAGACCAGTCGCATTGACAAGAGGCGCAGCCTGGCGCCGAGGCGCCGTCTACCGTCTACTGGTGGCAATGGTGATGCCCCAAATCTACGACGTGGGCGGCCAAGTGAGCGGGGATTCAGTTGCTCTCATTGTGCAATTGCTAAGAAAAAAGTACGACACCGAGAAAAATTGAGTAATGTGGGCTAACATTCCTACGGTGCACCGGCGATGAAAACTGTTGTGACGCATGTGCGAAATCGCCGATATACCGACAGCTCTGTATCAAGGCCGATTTCAAAGAATCTCGTCTCGTATTCCACGGTAAGTTCTCTCCAACGTCAAATTGGTGAAATTGTAGTTCGGCTAAACACATGGTTAAGACCTTTATAAGACGCGGATATCAACACTGCTCAATAACATCGTTGGCTATAGCTGGCGAGATCCTCACTTGGAGCCGATCGTAATCAAAATATCGAATGGCTTTGACACGCAGCTAGAGCTTGAACTCCAACACTACGTTGCTCGGAATGAGAATGCGCTCACCCACACGATATTTCGTGGCCTCGAGGCGGGCATGATATACCCTAAAGCGAGAAGTACGTCTTTCGCCCTCCGAAATGGCACGCTCACCGCAGAGAAAATCGACCATTATTGTGAAAGACTAGCATGTGATATGATTCTCAGAGAGTCTCTGAGCTCAGTGAATAACAGTCTCCTCCATCACATTCTCCTCTTCGCTGTAACGCAGATAGATTATGAAGATGAAAGTTCCAGGATAGAAGGCGTACGTGCTATTGGTCTAGAAACCCTTTTCTTGACGTAAGCTAACTCAAGTATTAGCTAGAGATGGTCCGCCTAGCCCTCCGCTTCTGGGCTATCCAGGCTATTTTCTTCACCTACCCATGGAGAGTAGAGAGCGGAGGCCATCTCATCAGAATGTATCCACTGCAGCTACCTGGATATTGGAATGGAATTACGCTATTACCACGACTAGTCAACCAAGAGCTCGACAGGGCATTTGAAAAACGCATGGACGAGATCGAGAAGGAGATATTAGAGAAACTGCAGGTCGCCATTTTCAAACGTCATCGAGACCAGTGGTGCTCCATTTTTCTGGCTTCCTTCATCCTTCTGCACAGCTTAGAAAGGGACACGTGGAATATGAGGGCGTGGGATCATGAGACGAGAAGTCGAGGTGCTGCTGCCGTAAGTATTCCATGGGGCAACTCTTGCTTATCTCGGCAGACTTTACGGAATAAAGGCTATTGAGGCCCAGCGGCTTTTTGGCGCCCCGGAACGCTCAAGCTTCGGGCTTGCAATGTCGGTTACTGACATCGGTTTCTGTAGTGGCCCCTGAAAAGAACCCCATCCGAATATTGCGAACAGAACAAGCATATCGCAGACATCATCGCCACCCACTTCAAGATTGTCAATCAAGGCAATAGCCCCTTGAAACAAAACTGGAATAAGCCTTTGAATCAGCAACTACTGAGCAACAGTGTCAGAGCGAGGAGGTTCATCTTAAGCATACAGAGTGACTTCAATTCCCCTTCATCCAGTATGTTGAGATGTTACTTAATTTTCAAATCGTTTAGCCCTGGCGCTGACGTTGGATTAGGTTACAAGGCGGAACTACACCAACCGAAAGAGTTTACCCGCGTTAACCCTCAGAGTTTGAACTATACGTACACCCAGATGCTTTTTGGGGAATAGCAAGAGACTTCAGTTAGTTTGATATATACTGATGACATCATTCTCACTATCATTTTTTCATCATAGGCAATAGCATATTCACCGCCCATTCTGTTTGGCCAGCATAGCCAGTGTTGTATTCTGATGTACTATTCTGGTGTTTGAATTGGCGCTTTCAGATAGAGCAAATTTTGGTTACCTCATGAGTTTAATGGGATTGCCCCGCTGAGTGGTGCCTGGAGCATTGCTTCTTCAGCTTAACTTGCTATCATATAACCACTCTCCTCGAGAAATTGTGTATCTTATCTATCAATACCAACCCTAATCAAGACTTAAGTCATGTTGTAGAATAAATCGTCTACACGTCGTGCTGTGGCTTGTGTTCTAGGCTTCTCGGATAGGCTTTCGCATTTTATATCGGCCCTATGACTTTGGTAAGGGAGAATTTGTTTTCAGAGCAATATTCAGTATTAGACTCATCGTAATTACAGAACAAGGGGTTACAGCAATTCCTATCTCTTTCTCTTTATTAGTGCTAGACTGTATCAAGCGAGTGAAGATACTATCAGTATTTTGAATTTCTCTCTCAGGTTCGCTGACATCTTGGGATATCCTCTTGCTCGAGGGTAAGGATCTTATGACGGAATTCCAAATTCTTTTCTGTTATCTTTGAGAATAATGGACGCCACTATCTTGGTAATGTAACTCAAAGGAGAACCAAAGTAGCATCAAACAACATAATAACTACTGATCAAGAGGTCATCTATCGATCGGTTCTAATAACCCCCGATATTACCCCAGGATCAACTCAATACGCTCGGTTGGTAGCTTATCCCATTCATTCTTTTTGACTTCTCTATAGGAGATACGATATGCTACTCCGTCAATCTATTTTACCTAGAGTACAGCTATGTGTTCAGAAGTCGTTACATAAGAAGCGAAGCGGTCCTCTTCGAAAAGGTAGGGTACTTCATATCTTTTAATTCGAGAGATTGCGACTAATTCGACCTCTTTTTTCCGTTCCTGGGGGAGTGTTGCAAGTTCGGGAGGTAAGGGGGGGATCAAAAATCCTATAATCTTTTTTGCTGCGTCGTAAAGATATAGCGTATCCCCCAATCTGCCGTAAACAGCCAATAGACGAACCTTGAAAGTTTCACAGAATAGGTATGCTGTTTGCTCGGGTATGAAAGGCGGTGTAGATGCAGAAATTTCGGCGATTGGCACTGGGTAGTACCACAAATTATTGAGCCCTTCTCTTTCGTTGCTGTTTTTCATCATTGCCTCGTTACTAAAAACATACTGTCCACATCCATCCGGATAGACGATTGGTCTAACTTGAGGGCCGAATTTGGGCGGATTGTGGCGTTGCCAGCCTGGAGGTAAGGACCTGCTGAGATCTTTATATCGTATTCTATCCTCGGGCCACGTGGATAAGATGCGGCGCCTTTCAGACGCTACGGCTGTCGGTAATTTAGCTGTAAACCAAGTGGTAATGGGAAAGGTTTCCCGGGTATTATTTGATTTGCCTAGAATACGCGCACCATCGCAGTGGTCTGTGGTGATCCTTTCCTGCCACTATAATAGTTGGAGTCAGTAAAGCTGAAGGGTTGGTTGCCAATTTTATGAAAGCACCAACGTCTTCCAATCGTAAGGGCCCTAATGCACGAGGTGACTTAGATAGATACTTACCCCTATCCACGACCAAGACGGAAGTTCGGACGGCGTCAGAATAGCATATGAGGCGCCTGATACCGCCGAACGTCGACGCGGGCGATGATTGTAGCCCCGAGAGTGCCACCCTAAAGCACTATCAAAGTATAGTGTCAAGAGTAGTACATGTGATCCCATTAGATTATCTAGAAGTCTAAGTTACAATACAGTTATCTGGCTGGATGAAGGTCTTATATACAGATTTTAGCATTCCAGTATATGGAACGTAAGTATTACCGCCTTCCCTTTCTAACACTCCCTTTCGATCCTTATACTAGTTAATACTGTAAATCTTGATCGACTCCCTTTTAAGGGTAGCTCCCTTTAGGGTAAGTTGTATAATTATATTAGATGGTATAAGGGTAATGTTTTAAAGAACGCCTATTAAAATAAAATAGATAAGGTAAAACTTTTTAAGAATTAAGTTATTTATAGCTATTAAGGTAGTAAATAAAAGCAATGTTAAGTTCTTTAAAATAGGATGCTATAAAGGGTAAGAATCCTATTAATATTACTTTTAAACTGCTATTTATAATATAAAGCTTTTAAAATTAGGGCGCTATAATATATAATAGCTATAATATATTATATATCTATCGTTTTTATATAAAAGTAAATATATATAAGTATAAATATCCTTTTTTCCCCTTTTTATCTTTATATTATTTATATATATTTTTATAATTATTTTTTCTAATAATTAATATTTCCGTTAAGGTATAAATTATAAATAGCCTATAATTTATAAGTTTTAAGTTTTTAAAAAGGGTATATTACCTATTTTATATTATATTTTAATTCTTTTTATAAAGTAATATATATACTTTTTCTACCTATTTTACTATTAATTTATATTATATTAAATTATTAAGCTTAATAACTTTATTTTAAAATAGTTATAAGTTAACCTTTAAAAATCTTATAGGGCTTCTTTAACTTTTATATTTTTTTTTAGTTAATTATAGGGATTATAGTTTTAAATTATTATATATTTTTCTTTTTAACTTTTTTTTTTATTATAATAATATTAAAAATATATTAAACTTTATTTTTTACTTTTTACTTAATTAATAAACCTACTATAAGTATAATAAATAAAGCTATTATAGCTAAATTGTTTAGTTTTATAATTAGTTAAAACTCCTTTAAAGTAACTTTTATTATTATATTATTATATTAATTACTTTTATAACATTTTAAATATTATTAATATTAAAAAGTTTTAATAAAGGATATAAAATATAGGTAAATATATATTTTATTATTTATAGGTAAGGTTAATTTAAAGTAACTTTAAAAGATTAATAGCTTATTATTATTATATTATTAAAGGTATCTTTTAAAAGTTAATCCTATTATATTTAAATATATAAATATTTAAAAGATTTAATTTAAGTTAATTAATAATATTTATTATTTTACTTTTTAAAATATTATTTTAGAATATTTTATAGTTTTATTTTAAACTTTTTTTAGGTTATTTTTAATAGTTTTTTTTAAATTTATATTTATTTTATAATTTAACTTTTAATAATTTAAATTTTATATTTTTAAATTATAAAGATAATTTTTATATTATTTATTATTATTAAAGGATATAACAGTAAGAGTATTTTAGCTTAAATCGATTTTAATACGGGATTTTTTATTTAACCTTACGTATAAACTATTTTAACCTTATTATTTATTTTAAGCTTAATAATTTTTTAAACTTTTTAAAGGTTAGCCTTAATAATACTTTTATTAGCTTATTTATTACTTAATTAATAGTTAAAATATATTTAAAATTAACTTTTTTAATAGCAATTTATTTTTAATATTATTAATTTTAAATTAATATATATTTCCCTTTATTATATAGTGGTAGGTTATATACGGTTAAAATTGCTTTTTAATTATTATTATAAATAATTATAGGTATATTATTTAAATTAATATTTAATTTAACTAATAGTTTTTATATTTAAATAGTTTTTTTAATAGCTTAGGTTTATTTTTTTAATTTAGCTTTAAATAAAAATAATAAAACTATTAACTACTTTTTTAAACTTTAATTAATAGTATTATTCTTTAAATTAAATATATACCTTAAAGTTAATTGGTAAATCTTTTTATATATTTTTTAATTTAAATTAATAAAGCTTTATAATTTAATTTTACTTTTTTTATATATTAATTTTAAATTAATTATAAAGTTAAAGTATTTAAATATTTATTTTATTATTTTAATATAGGAGGTATTAGGTTTAATTATATATTTATTATATTTAAAAATAATAAATGCTATATTAAGTTAAATATTTAATATTATATATATTAATAAGCTTATAGCTTTTTAATATTATTTTTAATTATTTAAATTTAAAATAAAGTTATTTTTAAATACTTTTATTTTAATAAATAAAGGGGTATAGGTTAGCTTTAATCTTTAATATTTTAATTTATTTAAATTTTAAAATCCAAATTCTATAAGTATTTTTTTTAAATAAGCCTTTTATAATAGCTTTAAGGTATATACCTTATAGTTTTATTTAATAGCTATTTTTAAATAATATTTTATAAGGCTTAAGTTATTTATTTAAAATTTATTATTTAATATTTATTTAATCTTTATAATTTTTAATATTTTAAATTTAATAATTAAAAGATTATTAATATAAATAATAATATAATAGTTTTTTTAAATAAAGATTTTAATATTTAAGTTTAAATTATTAAATTTAAAGTTTTTTAAAAATATAGCTAATATTTTATACTATATATAAGGTATTTATTTAAATTTATAAATTATATTTAAGTTCTTTATAAATTTTAATAGTTATTTAATAAAAATATCCTTTAATACTTTTTTATATAGGAATACTATCTTTATATCTATTTAATAAATTTTAAGATTTAAGGTAATAATAATTATAAATAATATTTTATAATTTATAAGTTTTATTATAAAGGTAAACGTTTTATTATAATTTATATTATTTTTTTATTTAAATCCTTTAATTATTTATTTAGCTTTATATTTAATTATTTTTTTTAATTTATTTTATTTAAGTTTATAAACCTACTTTTTAAATAATACCTTTATATTAAGTAGTATTAATATAAGATTTTAAGTAATATTATTAATTAAGGAATTATATTTATTATTTATTACCTTTAGCTATTTATTCTAATATAAATTTCTTTTAATAACTTTATAATTAATTAGCTTAATAATTTTAATTATATTAATAACTTTTAAAGTAATAATAATAAAGTAAAAAGTAAATAGTTAATAGCTATAATTTATAGGGTATATATTATTATAATAAAGTTATAGTATAAGCTTTATATACCCTTTTAAAATTTATATTTTAAACCTAACATTTTTATTATTATTATTATTAGTTTTTAACTTTATACTAGGTATAATGTTTAAAACGTTTTGATTTTTAATATTATTAGATGATGTTTTTTAATAGTTAAAGTTGTTGCTATTATTTAGCTTTAAGATATTATTGGAGTTTCTAATAGTTTTATTAAAGGATCCATTTATTAAAGCTTTAAATATAGCATATAAAATAATAGTTAATATAATAGCTAATATAGTACTTAATATAATATTTATTATAATAAGGTTTAATTTTTTTCTTTTTTAAATTAATATATAGTTTTTTAATTTAATATAAGGAAAATTCTTAAATTTTTATTTTTTTATTATATTTAATTTTTTAAAATCTTTTATAGTTTTATTTTTAAAGTTCTATTAAACCTGTTTTTTTTTATTAATTATTTTAATTAAATTAAATAAAGGGTAAAAGATTTTTTAAAAAAAGCTTATATTATTAATATTTATAACCTTTTTACTTTTTAAAAAGATTATATAATTATAGGAACTTTAGTTTTAATAATTTAATATTTTATAGGGTAAGGTTTATTTAATAAATATTAATCCCTTTTTATTTAGCTAAAAATATTTTCTATTAGTTCTTATTATTATTATATAATTATAGGTAAGCCTTTACCTATATTATTTCTTATATAGTAATATTTTAAATTAATTATTAAATTAATATATTATTATATAATAAGCTATTTAAATAATAATAGGCTAATATTTTTATAATATTCTATTATTTATAGCTTATATTATTATAAGAATTATAATAGATTTATATATTCCTATTATTTTTTTATAAATATTACCTTATTAATATTATCCTATAATAATAAATAATATTTAAATTCTTTAACTTTAATATATATATTTAAATTCCTTATTAATATTTTCTTTAGCTTTATTAAATATAAATATATAATATCTTTATTTAAAGCATTTATAGTATTTAAGGAAAGATTTAAAGGCTTAGGTAAATTTTCCTTTACTTTTAAATAATAATACCTATATTATTTTTATAAAATTATAATATATAATAGCAATATATATAAAGCTTTTATAACCTTTAAATATTGCTTTAAGGATATTTATAATATTAATATATAGTAATTTTAATAAATAGGTACTTTGTTAAAGCTTTTTTAAATAAGGTATTTCCTTTATTTTAATTTAAATATAATATTTATATATATAAGCTAATCTTTAAGGCTTAATATATTTAATATTTATTAATTTTTTAATTAAAAATTTATTAATATATTTAAAATGTTTATATTATAATATAAATTTAAAATTAAAAAGAAAATAGGTAATAAAAGTAATAATAATAGCTTTAATATTTAACTTAAATTAATTAATTATATATAGGCTATTATATTTTATACCTTTTAAAAATATATTATTCCCCTTTAAAGTATAAGCTTTATTGCTTTAAAAAAGGAATTTAATATTAAGTTTTATAAAGTATAATATAAAGATTAAGTTTATATTAATTATTAAATAATAAATTATATTTTTTAATATAATAGGTTTTTCTATCCTATTAATTATATTAATAAAGGTATAGTTTTTATATTAAGTTAATTATATTATTAATTTATTAATTTTAATAGTTATAAAGTATAGTATAATATATAGGTTAATAAAGCTAGTTAGGTTTAAAAATATAAAAATGTTAATATTATTATTAATAACTAGTATTATTTTTAATACTTTTATAAAGCTATTAATTTAATTTTTATTAATAATAATAAATAAAGCTCCTATAACTTTTTTTAAATAATTATTCTTTAATATATTATTTAAAAGTTTTTTTATAGCCTTAATGTTAATGTTTTTAACGTTAGATTTGTTTTAAAAGGTATTACCCTAAGGTAACTTTTATATAAATCTTTTAAATATTAAAAATATTAAGTTAAATATAATATTAATAAAATTAATAGGAATAGGTTAATTTATTAATAATAAATAAGTTATAAAAATAATATATTTAAAAGATTTAATAATAAATAAAATTTATAGTAATTTTTAAAAGGATATAAAAAGTATAATAAAGTTTACTTTTCTTTCCTTTTTTATATTTTTATCCCCTTTAAGTTTTTTTGCTTTATTTTTATATTATTTTATTTATTATAAATATATATCCTTATCCTAATTTAAAGTAAACTATAAAATAAGGAAGAAGATATATTTTATTATAATTAAAATATACCTTCCTTTTATTATTAGGTTATTATTTAAATAAATAAAAATTAATTTTAATAATTAAAAGGGTAATTTATATTATTTATTCCTTTTAACTTTATTTAAAATATAATATTATATTAATTACCTTTTTTAAAATAATTATTATTTATATTATAATTTTAGCTATATTAATAATTAAAATTTTAAAAGTATTAATTTTTTAAATTATTAAAAAAGAATTAAATTTAGATTTAAAACTATTAATAAATTTTTTAATAATATATAAATATAGTTAAATTAAAGCTAGATTAAGCTTAATTATATTTATTTAAATTTATTATAGTATAGTAATAAATTAAATAATATTATTAATAGATTTAAACGTTATTTCTTTTTATTATTAATAATATTATATAAATTAAACCTTTTTTTTAAGCTTATAATTTTAATATAATTTATTTTATAATAAAATAAATATATTAAGGGGCTTTATTAATATAGGTTAAACTTATTAATAAGTATTTTATAATAGTCTGCTTTAAATTATAATATTAGTTATATTATATTTTTTAAACTATTTATCCTTTTTAATAAGAAAGGTTTTTTTACCTTTTTTTTCTTTTTATTAAAGGGCTACCTTATAAAGTTTTCCTAATAATATTTAAATAAACTTATTTATATTAAGTTTTTTTCGTATATTTTAGCTTTACTTTAATTATTATTTTAAGCTATTAAAAAGGGCTACCTTTTTAAACTTTTTAATATTATTTAATAATATTTTAATTAATTATTAATATTATAAATAATATAATAGTAGTTAATAGGGTTAATTTAATTAGTTTAATAAATAGGTTAATAGTTATAAGAGGTTTTATAGCGTAAGGTTAAGTAGTAATTAATGATTTTTAATTAATTTCTTCTTTAAAGTCTAGTATTATAATATATTATTAATATAAATTTTTTAAAAGGGCGTTTAATAGGAAAGGGTTTATAAAGTAATTATTTTAAAAGTTTTTAGTTAAAATAAAAGGTAAATCTAAATTAAGTTCTTTAGTTTAAAAATTAATATTAAAAAGGAGGGCATTAAAATTAATAAAAAGGTTCTTTAAAGTAGTTAATTTTAAAGTTTAATAATTAAATAGAATATTAACTTTATAATTAAAAAGATTTTAATTATTAAGTATTAAAGGGTAAAAAAAGACTTTAAATGCCTTTAGTAATAATAATAAAGATAAAGGTGGTTAATTAATATAATTTAAACTTAAATTAATATTTTAATTACCTATATTTTTTTAATTAAAAAGGTATTTAAGCTATATTAAAACTTTATATATAAAATAAAAAAAAGTTTAAATATTTAAAAAATAAATAATATTAAATATTTAAAGTTATATTTAATTATAAAGGTTATAGTAAATATTTAATAATATTTTTATTATTAGGTATTAATAATATAATTATAATTATTCCTATAATTATTAAAAAAAGGAGGTTAGGTTAAGGATTTTTAAATAGTTAATTATATATAATTTATTTAACCTTTATTTATTTTAAGAAATTAATAGGTTAAAAATTCTTTAAGTTAACCTTTAAAACTTAGCTTTATTAACTATTGTTTAAAGTAATAATATTTCAATATAATCTTTATCTATAGGATTAATGAAATGGAATTCTAACGTATATCGTTATTTTATATTTATGAATAGTGGAGGGTTAAAAATAAAGTGCAATTTTAACCCTTAATAGCTAAAAATATACTTAGATAAACATCCGGGCTTATAACCTATTAAAAGTAATATATATAATCCCATTAGATTATTTAGAAGTCTAAGTTATAATATAGTTATTTGGTTAGATAAAGGTCTTATATATAGATTCTAGCATTCCAGTATATGGAACGCAAGTATCACCGCCTTCCCTTTCTGACATATAGTTCTGGGAGGCCATACAGAAAACCGCCAGCAAACAATCAACTTAAAACAGAAAGTAGACCGCTTATAGCAGGAAGAGCATCCGCATCGTTGGAGAGCTCTCTATAATTGAATTCGGTAAATATCTCGTTAAGAGGCGCTGTATCCGGGAGTCCTGTAAGAATTGAGTCCATCTGGCGATTGAAATACTGGTAATCGTGTTCTTGGATGTCTAGACCAGTAGCCCGCCCCTCGCCCCAGAAGTTGCAAGAACACACCCATTTGAGCTCTTTCTCGTGGAAAACTACTTTGCGACAGGACAACATACACTCTTGATAGGTCCAACCTCTCGTGTTATAAAGCTTTCCCCTTTGGAACACTTCAAAAGCAAAGGTTAGCTCCTGCTTGTTGAAAATAAGGCTAGGGAGCAAATTCTTCGTCTCCTGCCCCTTTTGCTCCTCAAAAGCACACCATGTGATAAAGTCAATGGGATATTTGCGACTCCCGCATCAATTTTGAAATGCGGCATGAGTGGAAGCTACTCACTTGTAGTGCCAACATCATATGGTCTTGCTACAATCTTCTCGGTCCCAAAGGGCACGACGACTTGTTTCATCTCACGGGAGTTGGAGATGCCCTTCAAGCCCGGGATACCTTCTTCGGAATCGGTATCTAGGGCGATGATCGTTACAATAGCATTTGCATATATGGCACCCATGAGTTTTAGTTGCTCAGTCGTAGTTGCAGTATCGTGATGCGGAATACAGAGTACATCCGCCCAAAGGAAACGCTCACCCAGTTGAGTCGTCAAATACATCGCATGTTTCAACATCGGCGAAATTTTGGCTAGCATCTCCACCGTCTCCAATGAACCAGGGACCTGTAGCCTAGACAAAGTCGCGGCACTCGTGATCTTAAACCATGGACCAGAACCATATTTGTAGCTCAAAGCAACGAACGGCATTGCATCCCCCGCTACACGCCCTGAGACGAGACATTGACGGTTAACGTCAACCAACCACGCAGACCGGGCTGACCATATCCTCATAGGATTTTCGCACGCTGTACCATGTGTTGATAGACACTCGTGTTTCCATTTTTTAAGCAGACTAGGGATGGGAATCAAGGCCGTCAGTACTCCTATTCTCGCCAGTGAAACGGCTAGTTAGTCCCCTACCCTCATTTATCCCCCCTAAACAGATTTCGGTCTCATTGCTCTTATATGGTCCCGAATGAGCTGAAATCTTCTCCTCTCTGCTAATTGCTGACTCCAGCATGCAAATAGTTCGCTTCTGGAGAGGCTCCTTCGTGCTGGCGTGGCAACTATGGTTGTACGTCTACCCAATTAGGATTCAAGATGCGACCAGTACCTGGATGGTTAGGAATCAAGGTATCTTTCAGCAACATGAGCTGCCACATTGGCATGGAACTGGTTATTTGGGTGCATTCTGTGTAATAGCGCATGACATTGAGTCGTTTCGACATCTTGTCATCGGTTGGCTGACCCAAACGCTTGATCAGGGGGCGATGCTTAGGGCACCTCATCCTACTCAAAGGCTCTTCCATTTTAATTTCCCCAAAGCTGGGATCGATTAGTAGTCGCCGCAAATTGTTGCAAACTGCACATTGGCCTTCCATGATTGAAAAAATACTAATTGATGTATTAAAAAAAAAAAAAAAAAAAAAGTAACTAAGTAAGTCTATAGAACTCGGCTGTTAACACCTTGGCGAGAGGAGCTGAAATAATGCGGGGTCCATCGTAGCTTTCAATTGTCTCGCGTCAGGAAGATGGACTAGAATCATGTGGTAAATTCCGCTATCTTTCATGTCTTCTGTGCGCAATGTTAAGATAAATTTTAGAGTCCTGGCGCGTACAAGGCAATCATTCATCGGGTTTCCCAAACATAATGGCCATGAAAATGATGACTATCCTTAAGACTGCTGTGATGCCAAGAGTATTATGTCCTATCGCCGAAGTCCCTATATACATGCTGCTTAGGATCATAATTACTCATAGGTAGTTCTTCACCCTGTTGGTTCGGAATAAATGGTGTTCCCCTTACCGATCCTTTCGCTATTCAGCCCTACTGATATGCAAGCCCTACAGCAGCGGACTCAGTAACCGAGATGAGTCTTCTCGCGGAAGTAAGCCCAAATCCCTAGACACCTTACCAAGTAGATAAAGACACCCGATTGCGCCAACCATAGTATCACAAATACTCCGAATTTCTGCTAGCCACAAGTGGTCGCATCCGATCGCGTCTGACTTCACTCTTTATTTCAGCCTTGATGGTGTGGCATTCTCCCGAAGGGAAAGGGGTCATCGTCGCGAAGCAAGTAGTTCGAGAGCGGTAGCCACGTCGGCAACCTCTGGAGGTTCGATGCAACGAGTGTTGCGCCGCCATTCGGTTGATCTCTACTCCGCCCCGACTCTGCCGAGGTGCCGGAGGTGTGTCGAACCTGGTGCACACACGAATGAGTGCTGCCCTACCGTTTGTCCGAACCGAGAAGGAGATTATGCGCTGATTCTCACCTGATCTGAGCCGTCTCGGCTGCCACCTGCGCGCTGATGCACGATGGATTTTCGTGTCATTGTAGTGCCGAGAACGCAAAGCTAGTGTTACTGCCATTCAATATATCGAGTAAAATCCCAACAAACGCGCATGCGTGGTCACTCTGGACCTTTGGCTTGTAGGTATTGGTTTTTCCCCTGTCAGGTTCGCGCGATCTGTGGTTCTCGTCAATCTCGTCGCCACTTTATCTCTCTTATATTGTCCGAATGTGCAAAAACGAGATAGGGATCCAACCCTCCTCGCCGCGCCATCTCGAATCAATTGCATAGCTATTTTCCGACCTCACTTGCGTGATTTCCGACTCTTGAACTCCCGGGCGCCCTGAACGGCGTCTAACAGGCCATGAGCTACAGGATGGTCTATGATCCATGGCACCCCGTTTGTTCTCGCGGGACTCCGATACGCTCGCTAGCCGGATTGACTCTATGCGTGACAGCGCATAGCGTTCTTGGCCGCCCATCTTCTCAGCGGCGGCGGTCAACGACGCGTGGTACCGATACCGTGCACAAGTACCTACTCCGATATGCAGCCCGACACAAATCATGATGTAACAGGGTATCTGCATAGTCATGTTATGCATACAGGATGTTTGCTAATGTGAGCAATTAATCTGAGAGGTGTGGCTGGGGTGCCGCTCATAGCCAAGTCTAGGCATAGTGATGTCGCTCGTGGATTCAGCCAGTCATAGAAATTGTCGGAAATTGACAGACCATTTCACTGAGCAAGGGTGGGGATGAACCGACTGTGATTTGTGTGTCCGTAGATTACCTATCTCGGGTAGATAATTTGGTCCTAATAGCAGCGAAAGCTACGTTTTGCGCTGCGCCGTCGTATCTCGTGATACCAGTTCATGCCTATCACCGGCCTTGACTCATGCAAGTCTTATGAGGCTCAATGTGGGCCGTTCATCCCTTGACGTCGTGCAGAGACGACACGTACACCTTTTGAGAACGCGACAAACATCGGTAATGCTATGTCCGATGCCTGTAAGGGAGAATAGCAACGCCACAGGGCAGAGTGTGATCCTCCGCGGATCTTCAACCCTGGCTCGCTGATAAGCCACAATCCAGCCATTGTTATCTCGCTCGGTTTCAAACCATATTCCCGCTCCCTCCGGAGACGCGTCCTTCGTAAATTCCTCACCGGTTAACCGGCCATGCCTCGCTTGTGTTTTGGTAGGGTATGACAAACAACACAAATTCACAGCAATTTTTACATCGACGTAAAATCCCTTAGTTCAATCATTCTTCGCACATGTAGACTTTTTGCCTTTTGCTCTGGCGTCTCGGCCAATCTTTCTTCGAAGTAACTAGTCGTAATATTCCTATCGTGTCATGCCGAATAGTATAGGGGTCAAATATGGTGCGAGTAGCCTTCAGGCGGTAGTTATTCTCGCCCTGCTCACTTTGGCGGATAATATACTCACCAATGCATTACCAATTGCATTGGGACCTGGGCTTCCCCAGACTCCAGGCTTCTGGAACCTCACGACGACAGCTCTGATCCTATCTGTAGTCTCAGGTGAGAACTAGCTCTTAAAGTAATAACGCACACTAACTGATGCAGATTTGATCGGTCAGCCTATCCTAGCTTACACAGCCTATCATTACAATTTTCGGCATGCTATAACTCTCAACATCTTAAGTATTGCTACAGCAGCAGTCTTCTCGCTAGTTTCCTGTATGAATATCTTATCCATCTGACAATAATCGTAAAACTTACTCTTAATAGCATTTTGGTGGACCAACGGTTTAGCGTGGACTTTCGCTATTGCTTCGGCGTTCAAGATAATAGGGAGCGGATCTCATGCTACAATATTCCTAACAATTATTGGTATACGAGATAAAACTTCTGGTAGCTTGCGGTATGTAAATCACTAAGCAAATTCGTGTCCAAAACTCAACCAGCTGATGTTACGCTCCACAGCACTTGTCTCATTTACACGACCGGTGCCGTCGTTGTTCTGAGCCAAACCATCGCTGCCTCAGTTGGCCCGTTTCTTGCAACGCAAAGTCTAGTCTTGCCGTATATCTTTTCCATTATATGCTGCTTTCTGGCGGCATTTGTCGTGAACGTTTATGTTACAGCGGAGGATCTGGCTAATGGCTGCGAATGGGCGAGTGATGCTTGTACGCAACCATTGCTTTCGCCTCCGGTGGCAAGCTATGATGCCTCCTCAGTTATTCCGCTCGGAATGATAAGGACTTATTCAAATAGATGGCAAAGTAAGCCATCTACGACTAGAAGGGTGCTCAAGTTATTGGGACTGGTATTTTTGTTAGCGGCTATCGCGAAAGCCACCCGTCCCTTGTTCATAACTTACATTCAGCATCGAGTTGGCATCACACCTTCTGAGGTAAGTGAGAGTCGACTTTATCCGTGCAATCAACTAACTCGGCATTTAGGCGAGTTCTCTGTGGCTCATCCGAACCATCATGTCTCTTGTCACTTTCTCCACGTTTCTACCCACAGTTGTAACGCTTTGGAGTAAGAATCCATCGCGGCCGACGGGTACCCTAAACTTATACATAGCCAAGATCAGCATAGTTCTTCTCTCGTTGGGAGCTATTTTGATTGGTGTAGCTCGAACAAGGCCAGTTCTTGTGTCAGGTAAGATGGAGATGTCATATCACGAACGCTGTAAACTGGCAAAAGCTAACAATCCCAAGGCCTTGTAATCAACACATTAGGAGTGGCAACAGATCTGGCTCTTCTATCATTCGCGGCAGATGCAGTACCTGAGAGTATTGCCAGCTTCTTCTTTATGACAATTGCTTCAATAGAGAGTGCTGGCACGCTGATTGGGATTGCGGTTTTATACCCACTCTACCAAATGTTCCTCGACGACAACACACTGCTCGGTGGAATACCATATTACGTTTGCGGCGTACGTATTCCCGTACCTTCTTTCACACATGTGCTAAATTGAACTAGGCTCTGTTTATGATCTGCGTGGTTATAGTTTGGAGTCTAAAGCCACTTGCCGTCCCCTAAACTATGCTGCAAAAAGACAGAGACGTCGCTGTTGTAGGCGATCTCTGGCTTATAAACGTTGCCAAACACCTCTATGAAATCCAAAACTGTACCCTGAGAGGTGTGCTATACTAGGATAAAATTTGGCGTTGAGATGTTTGGGGTTATAGATCTAAAAGTTCTTTGAGATTTTGACTACCGTGTAGGCGCTGGACTACATGGCTTGCAATGGATTCGAGCCATTATTAACTAGGAATCTACTGTGAATTCAGATAATGCATCACATCTTCCTTTTCACATGATAACTTGTTTTTATGACAGCGCGCAGCTAACTGATTGTGTTATGTTAGATAACTGTCGTAAAGTTCCAGCCTTCTCCGGCTATCGTAACGTAATGCTTTGAGGGCGGAAGTTTAAATACTCATGATTCTCAGTGAAATCATCTAAGTAGAGCCATGAGTACGTGCCTCTTTTAGTGCGCGAATCACGATAGAGCATTCACTCAACAGCTTTCAGCTGCACTCCAAATAGCGGTCCGCAACCAGCTGTCGAGTGCAACACTGAGCCCAAGCCTAGATTGAGCGCCATTTCGTCATTATCAACTTGTTGGATCTCGCGCCAAGTTAAGCTTTCCTAGGAGCCTGCTCATCAGAACATTCAATTCAAACGCAATTATCACAACCTACAAATTGTTTATAGTTGAGGATGCGGCTTATCAATGTCCACACTCTCAGTATCACTGAGTTTTATAGCAACCGGCCTCCACGATATGCCATTCTATCTCATACCTGGGATGAAGAAGAGGTGACAATTCAAGATATGAAAGAAGGCAAAGCACCGTCGCTTAAAGGTTACCGCAAAATCATAGCGTGTTGTGACCAAGCTCGTTTTGATGGGATTCCATACGTGGTATAGTGACTCTTTTTTCTGACATTGGCTGGGCTGTTGCTGATGTATAGTGAATGATAACACTAGTGGATCGACACTTGCTGTATCGACAAGACAAGCTCTTCAGAACTTTCTGAAGCTATAAACTCTATGTACCGATGGTATGAAAATGCGACAGTCTGCTATGCCTACCTTGCAGACGTCGAGGACACGCAAGATGAGGGGATGGAAAGCTTCAAACACAGTCGCTACTGGGGTCGTGGATGGACACTACAGGAATTGATTGCTCCCAGGATCCTGGTATTCTTCTCCTCCGGATGGATCAGAATTGGTAATCGGCTCGAGTTAAGGCAGGTAGTTGCTCAAGCTACCTCTATACCAAAGGGGGTGCTTAAATTTCGTAATATCAGTGACTATAGCGTCAGTCAAAAGATGTCTGTAAGCATGCCTCCTCAAAATTTACTCTCACGTCTGTATTCCTATTTCCTATTGCTCGTGTCAAGACTTTGAAGACTGAGATCTGTAGTATAGTGGGCTTCGCGGAGGCGCACGACCAGGATAGAAGATGAAGCCTATTGTTTGCTTGGTTTATTTGGCGTGTCCATGCCTCTACTCTACGGCGAAGGTAGACGAGCATTCCGCCGTCTCCAAGAAGAGATAATAAAAGAACTCGACGATGAATCGATATTCGCCTGGCAAGGAGGAGCTGATCACGGATTACTGGCTTCATGTCCTGCTCAATTCGCCTTTTCGCATTCGATTCACAGGAGTATCGAACGTCCCATCACTGAGGATGCTGATGGTCTACCGTTCGCAATCACCAACAAGGGTGTTCGCATTTCTCTACCGGTTCTAGAAGATTGTTACTCCGTTCCCCTCTACTCTTTAGTACACGAGTCCTCTATGCAATATCTGATCCCCGATCCTCCCCACCTACAGCGGAAAGTACAACGGAGGGTCCTCGCTATTCTTAATTGCCAGCAAGGTGCCGATGCGAGCTCACGCATAGCCGTCATCTTAAACCACGACGTCTCCCGAGACACATATACGCGCGATGTCAATATCAGGCTCGTGAAAGTGTCTATTGAGGATATAGTTGCGCGAGCCACATCAAAGCAGGTTTTAGTAGCCGCAGGCGAAAACCCCTGGGATGGCATCACCTTGATGGAAGAAGATCCCGAAAGACTCATCGTGGTTCAGGGGTTATCTGGAGCACTGAGCCACTTCAAGTTCATGAATACAACTCTGGTCAACGGTATAGCAGTTGGATGCGATTTACAAGAGAACGGAACCATATCTATACGCTTTCGCCAACGGAGACCCCTTGTTGCTATATATCGCAGCGAACTCTTCCCAGCCCACTATCTTGTCCTCTACCTCAGATCGTCGGACGATGGAACAGAAGATGGAATCGGAATTTATGCCGCAATCACTCAAGTATTTGGCGAAGATACTAGCACAGAAGACATACTTGGACAGACAGCTCAGTTCGGCCAGGACTTTCTGTCATCAAAATCAGCAGAGGGTATAGTGTATGAGACTACTCATGGAACCTATACCTTGTCTCTAAACATTCGGGAGGCTGAACATGCATCCGTCCTCACAGTTGATGCGCTGCCACGACCACAGTGAAATCTGGAACAACAAAGCATCACTATTTGTCAGTATAAGGGTTTCGCGACCTATTCATGTCAGGAATTATTATTGAACAAGACATAAACATCCGCGCGCTAGATTAGGGTTTACAGATACCTGCATCCTTGATTTTAAGTATTCTGGAAATTGTATTTATCAGATTGTTCAGCAATTATACTATATAAACAGTCTGTTTCTGGGTCTCAAAGTTCCTCATTCCCTCCCCATCCATGAACGTGTCCAAGTAGCAGTCACCTAGGAGTTGATGGCATGGCTGCATTCCAAGTCCGGGGACGTGTCGCATGCCTACATAACGCAACACAAATGGTGTCTTGCCGCCTGGAAAGACGAATATGCGATCTTTCTGAGGATAGGTAAGCCCGGCGATGGGGGGACCGAGACCCAGGCGACCCTCCGTGCTTACGAACATTCTTCTAATTGCTGTGGAGATCTTGATTGCATGTCCAATTGTACCGACGGCGGGATCGTCGACGGCATTATGACCACTGTCGTTGGTAATCGGCGACAGTCCTATGCCAAGTTCGTTGAGGCGTTGAGCCTTACACCAGAAGTCAAAAGCCGCCTCATCTCTCTGTTTACCTGGGCCAGGTACAGTTGGGATCCGTCTCAGTGGTGCTTTGAAGTCCTCTTGCAGTATCGCCTTCTGCTCGATCATGACGGTATCGCCACATAATGTGCGCCAGAATCGTTCGGTCCAGTGAACTTCACCGCTCCGAGCGCCTCTCTCAGCCGCTTCCTCATAGACGCCCTTTGCAAATGTGTACCATTCTTTCAAGACTGGTCTCTGAGAGTCTTCGACTCTATAAAGCATGGAGCAGGATGTGTTTGCGATAGTATCAACTAAGCAGCCTTCGAGCACTAAGATGTTCTCCTCAATTGTTGAAACAGAAGCGCTTTTTCCCGCGCAGGCATTATATAAGGGCAACTGCTTCAGATATCTGTCGAGGGATCCGGTGAATCTCGTAGGTTGAGAGAAATCAGGTACCCAGGATGGCAGTTTTTGGTCGAGGCTGCGAGTGGACATGCCAAGTTGCGAGATGATATCGAGCGATGCACTGTGCTTTATGATACTATACACAGCCTCCGTATAGACTTTTTCGAAGGTCATGCTGGGGCTGTAGTCAGGTACTATTAGCTCTTTTGCAGGCTGCCCTGTCAAGGCAGAACGCCCCTTTATGAGAGATAGAATCCCATAGATCTTATCCCTCGGATCTGTAGCCTCACGGTGCCAAAACGTCCACAGTAGAGACTCTGGTCGAAACAGAGATGTGACATGTGACGGGTTGTCAAGATCAGAAACTGGAGCATGCGTGAAGTCTTTATGGTGACAATATTGATGCAAAGTGAGGCAGGGCAGGACCGTATCTACGAGGTCGTTTAGCACTACGATATGAGAAATCAGTACAGGTTCAATAACGAACAAGACATGTAGAATATAACGGACGCCGAGGAATACTCACTGTCATTTACACCAGGAACATGAGCGCAGCAGCTCGTTCTATGTTTCTGGAAGTTTGATATGGCCGTTAAAAAGCGTCCCCACGAAAGCCGAACCGCACCATACAGCAATTCCGAGTCTCTTGGCAAGATGCACTCTTGCACCGTCCATATTCGAGACCACCATGGTCTAGTACCAAGCCAATGCAAAGCTTGCCGAGTATTCGTTCGGAACGTAGCCGGCGCATCCACCGGCTCATGCTGAAGATGCGCTATCCAATTCAGATGTGAGCCCAGGCCTAATGTTAATAAGAGACAACCAACTTGGTAGAAGCTGTCCGCCTCTAAGGCAAGCTTGCCAGCTTCGTCCAGTTGTGTTGGGTCGAAGCCGGGGTCCCAATGCTCAGGCCGTGTCCGGGTGATCCTGAAGTCGTCTGCACCGGGTCTCGGCTTCACCTCGGGCATTGAGCTCAGCTCTTTGGCAATATTTAGATAAGGCAAGGAACTCGAGATTCCGTCCAAGACATCATTGGAGCTCTTCATTAGACGTGCGACTTCTTCTTCTTGCTCTTTACTCACAATCGGCTGTGGCTCGTCAGGTTCCTCGCCTAGCCACAAGAGCCCACGGGTAGCTTGGCTATATATATCGCCCATAAGCTGCACCTGGTGGCGTTTTTCGCGGGCGTCTTCTTGGTCGATGCATACGGCGTCAACCCACAATGTCCTACTATCATGGTTGCTTTCGTTACTGCCGATCTGCTCTCTCAGCCTTCTTAATGCCGAATAGAGGTTTCGAGTCGCTGAGAAAGTCGCGCCGTCGACTTCAATATCCACAAGATCAGTTGACGATCCCCAGACGTAGGATAAAGCCTGTGGTGTTAGTGAGCATAGTCTTGATAGTAATGTGTGGTTGTCGACCTTTGGATACCTCATATTTCGGATCGTCGTTCAGAGAGACTATGTCGAGCTTGCATTTGATCTTATCATCCCATTTTCCATTGAATAATGTCAAAAGACGAATCTCCCTCTGTGACGGATGTCTCATATTAATCGGGATGTGGTCTATAGTCGCCATTCTTGTGAACAGGTGTCTTTCAACAGATTATTTTCCCCCAAACATGTATGGGAATCAGGCATCTATCACAACTGAGGATTGAACTGTGCCTTTCATGATATATACCTGCCTACTTGCCTTAACAGTCCGCGGCTGGGCTTTCATATGCAGCCATTGGCTGTGCCGGTCGCTGTCAGAGACAGCCATGATCAGCTCGGCTCAGCTATCACTAACGGAATCAACCATATGGCTGATTATCGGTCATTTGCCGGAAAGGTCTTGTTGCAACTAAGGACATTTTCTTATACTATATATTCCCAAGATACTATCTGCAGCATGCAATAGATTCATTCCTCTTCAAAATGTCCTATACTTCCGCATAGGCGTGGAAGCAATTGCTAGGTAGATTCTGGAAGGACCTCGGAATCCGACATCGGATCTCCGACGCTAAGTACTATACCGTGGAAGTACCTGGACCAGTACCAAAACAGCCTTGACCGAGGCACTGGACCAGCAGCTAGAAGCCAAGTCCAGTCCCGTTGTTTAGGTATGCCAGGTACGCCTATTTGGTAACCTTAATCCACCACAGCAACCATCATGAACTGCAACTTATTGAGACTATTAGCCTTCGGCTTGACTGCCTCACACGTGTCCGCTTCGCTGCGTCCAGGCTCGCAGGTGGTATTGGACTCGCAAAGTTCTGTTGTGAATACCTCCCCTGTGCATTCAGTCAGCGATGCCATTCTCACCGCTCTCGACACCTACCCCGATCCTGTCGATGCCCTCGTTTCCCTTCGACCAGAGCTCGCCCAAGAGCTAGCCGAGCCACGTCTTCTCCATGTCTTTGGTCATGACATGCCGCAATGGATGACCGAGGGTGACAAATTGCGCCTTCGCCGGAAAGGTCTCAAGTTCAAGGACATTACCGACTATCAAGAAGAGGTGGACGTATCGTGGGCAGGCAAGGCTCACCTTCCCGAGCTCGCCCATCAATCACTTGTCAAACCGCTGTTTTCCAAGATCTCGACTGACAACATGCGCGACGTGTTGACGCACCTGACTGGTTTCTACAACCGCTATTACGGCGATGTCTACGGCGAGCACAGCGCCCAATGGCTGCACGACCAAATCGCTGACATCATCAAGACGGCGCCTTTTCACACTCATATCTCTCTCGAATACTTCACTCATCCGTTCCCGCAGTCTTCTATCATCGCCCGTTTCGAGCCGAAGGTCCGCAACTCTTCGCTTCCCCAGACAATCATCGGAGCGCACCAGGACTCAGCCAACTATCTCTTCCCCTTGTTACCTGCCCCTGGCGCCGACGACGACGGCTCCGGCACTGTCAGCATCCTCGAAGCCTTTCGAGTCCTCGCCCAGTCCGGGTTCGTACCTAAGAATGGGCCTGTCGAGTTCCACTGGTATGCTGCTGAAGAAGGAGGGCTGCTCGGCAGTCAAGCTATCGCGCGCGACAAGAAGCAACAAGGTGCTAAGATCGGCGCGATGCTCGAGTTTGATATGACAGCTTACATCGCACGAAACTCCTCCGGTGAATCGATTGGCATGATCAAGACAGATGCGGACGATGCGTTGACTGCTTGGGTTATCTCGTTGAGCAAGGAGTACATCTCCATTCCTGCCGCCGTATATAGCTTATCACCGGGAGCTGGCTCCGACTACATGTCGTTCACCCAGAATGGATTTCCGTCCGCATTCGCATCCGAGGGCAACCCCTTGGCCAACGATCGCTTCCCTGGAGACTTTGACCCTTATGTGCACACCTCCAAGGATACCCTTGATGTCGACGATGAACATGGCTACTTCTCATTTGATGCAAGTCTCCACGCTCCTTTCAATAATCACTGTTACTGACACGTTCGCATAGCATATGGCGAGGTTTTCCGAGCTAGCCATCGCATTCATCATTGAACAGGCTGGCTGGGATAACACCTGGCGGTAATTTGATGATAATGCACTGGCATTGAGTCCTAAACGTCATCCATTTACTTACGCCGTAATTCTAGTTATACCATGCTTGATTCGACTATTGGCGTACATGTTTATATACGCCGGCTGAAGCTGGGACCTCACGGTAGATACTTAACTCAACGATCTGAATAGACTAGTTACATATTTTCTGAGACATGGTGCATTTTCACCAAATATGCCCACCCCTATGCATTATTTAGACGAATTTCACGAATGAGTCTAATCCAATGCAGCCGAACTCATTCCTGCTAGGCATTCGGCTTCATAGGACTACCGCATCAAAAGCCTCAGCATACCTAACCTACAGCAGGTGATTAGATATGTTGCTGACCAACAAGTACCTGGCCATAAGGGCATAGCAGCTGCGCAGTCTTACTGCATAGGAACTGGCATTACATCATAATGCTTGCCGACGAAACGAAGCACGCGTTAGAGCATATAGCTTCATCCACAATGTGCTCGAAAGGCTGCTCCTAATCACGATCGAGTATACTGCAGACAAATCATAGACAGGCCCACACTGACATGCAGCCAGAAGGGCATAATCTTCACAGCTTCCGACGCCGAAGCCCCTCGCAGAGCTCAACCCAAGACAATTTCAGCTGCACACTAGTCTCACATAGAATTCTATTTTGCGTTAGATGATTTTCGTTATCCACCCGAGATGGCAATTCATGACAGTAGTACGGGACGATCCGTTCGTCGATTAAAGCTAATTCTTACCAGCACTGCTTGCTATTGGCTTGCATTTCGGCATGCTCTAGGCAGTATGTAGAAAGGTACATCAATAGCTCTCTGCGGTCCACTTGCACATCACGTCTCTGCTTCACATCTCATGCTCACAACTATCCATGAGACCCGAAGACAGATTACAAACTCAGTTACCGACAAAACTGTACAGAGATACCAGAGCTCACTACACTACCACGCATCAGAGTAAATCACGCCGTCTGTCTCGTCAAATAAGTCACGGTCCCGAGGTCAGATGGTTTACTGTAGCCGACGTGGCTCTCGCACCTGGGTGACACTAAGTCAGTTTACGTAGTCTTGTTCCGACTTAGTGAAATAGACAGCAATTTCCAAAACGGCAGTTGTGGGTATTCCGTATGAAAATCGTTACCATGTCTGTCAACTTAGCATCGTGAAGCGTCGAGCCGCTCGATGCGGCATCTTTCTTGGGCTAGCTTGCTATTGTTGATCTGTACGTTAGCCTATGACATCTGTGGCACTACCCATGGCGCCGGTACGTCGATCATAAAGTGTAAAAGATATAGAGCTTCTCTAAGGTTGCTGGCGGTATGTCTCGCTTTTCGCCCTCCGTTGAGAAATCAGTCCATAATCGTTAATCTACTGAACAGTGATATTTATTCCCTTATTTTTTTTTGGGGGTTGACTGAATACTACACAATATGGAGAAAAACAACGGCGAGAAATCACCGAATCAGTCTAACAATGAGCAGCGCCGTTTGCCTAGATCCTTACGTGCTCTGAGAAATTCAGAAGATGCGAAGAATCATCCTCGAACCCTTATAATCTGCCTCGATGGTACAGGTGATCAGTTTGACAATGATAACAGCAACATCGTCCATTTTGTTTCGTGTCTCAAAAAACACACTCCTGATCAACAGGTGACATACTATCAGTCTGGCATCGGCACTTACGACAAGGGAGGTTTGCAAGATGGCATTACTGCAGCTATGGATATGGCAGTTGGCAGCGGGCTCGGTGAACAAAGACCAACTTAACGTTTCGGTATTCGTCTACTAATATCGACCTTAGGAATTCATGTCAAGGACGCATATAGATTCTTAATGCAAAATTACCGTGAGGGTGATAAGATCTGCCTAATAGGTTTTTCTCGAGGCGCGTACACGTAAGCTTAAACTGCCTAGCTCTGCCTTCACGCCGGGGCTTTCCTGCTTACCAGTCTTTCTGCAGAGTTCGATGTCTCGCTGGAATGATTCACAAAGTCGGCTTGTTACCATCTAGCAATGTATCCCAGATCAATTTCGCCTATGACTTTTACAAAGACGATTCGAAGAATGGAGAATATCTCGCCGCGGAGTTTAAGAAAACGTTCTGTACCGAAGTCAATGTGTACTTCCTTGGGCTTTTCGACTGTGTCGCCAGCGTCGGCTTCTTTCCCCGCAAACTCCCATTTAGCAAGACAGCCACAAATACAGTTCACTACTTCCGACATGCCATGGCCCTAGATGAACATCGGGCCAAGTTCAAGGTGTGCCACTGGGAAAACAATGATTACGGCGACGCATTTAATATGAAGCGCCGCGAGACAGTCGACCTGACACCGAAAGCTCGCCTGCGTAATCGCTTCAGGCGACAGAAGATGCCTGCTGGGATGGGTGGCAAGCAATCAAAAAGAGCTGCAAATAGGAATCAAAGCGATGATTCAAGCGATGACGGATGGGACCAGAAGTTTCAGGCTCAGGAAAAGGCGAACAACCGCTATCGAGAGATCACCACGGACGCTCTTGAAGTGTGGTTCATGGGCGCCCACGCGGACATCGGTGGCGGGGCCGTCCGGAACGAGAGCCGTCACATGCTATCCCGGATCCCCCTGCGCTGGATGATCCGCCAATGCTTCGAGTGCAACACGGGCATCTTGTTCAACATGGCGCGCTTGGCGGAGCAGGGTCTCGACGTGGTGAATCTCTGGCCCGAGTACCAGGAGCCCAGCAAGCCTACGTCGCCGCCGCCGCCGCGTCTCATGACGAAGTACCGCAAGGAGATCCTCGCGCCGGTCCAGCGACGCTCGACGTTCTTGCCGATCGGCCCGGAAGGACATACTATTGACGATGCGCCGACGCGGGAAGATCTGAATTATATCCTACCCTCCGAGCACGACGAGAATCACTTCGACGCCTTGCAGCTTCCGAATGATATGCTGAAGATTGCGAAGGGGTGGTGGATACTTGAGCTGTGGCCTGTGAAGATGCGCGTCTTGTCGAGCGATAAGGAGGGCTGGGAGAAGAAGGTCCGGGTCAATCTGGGGAGACACAGGGCTATTCGCCATCCGAGGCCGAATATGCATTGGACTGTGCAGAAGATGATTGATGAAGGGAAATACGAGCTTAAGACGCGGCAGGTTAATGGGACTAAGGTAAGTCTATCCTCAAGTTTGATTATTTCTTGTATATGGGGGCATTATAGGGCACGTCCCCCCCGCGAGTCAAGTCCAGAGGGTGTCGGTACTCTGCGCGGATTTCTCCTAATGCTCTTATACGGTTCCGTGGATCAATTACTAACTTCTGCTCATAGTGGTGCGAAGTCGTGTGATGACGTCTTGTCGAGACGCTGGCGGTTAGAAGTCATCGGCGTATTGGCGATTTGCATATTGTTACCACCGTTGGGGGAGCCAGCCAATCGTTTACCTAATTACCATATATATCAAATATGAAAACCCAGCATTCGCTAATGTAATGGTATTGAACGCCCCTATGAAAGCTTGATTCCTTACGAGAGCTTGGCTCTCTACAATCGTTTATCTGGTCGCCTGACAATTGGAATGATCGTGTAAATCATGTACACACCTTATTATGGTCAACGGAGTTTGGGGGTCGGCTAAGTTCACTGGTCACCAATAGCTATGCTCACAACGCCCCGGACTACATTCCATGGAAGCATGGCATTCAGTTCTGTGATGTCTGGAGTGTCAGCTAGTTAATTCAATGCTGAGTTCATATTGCTCCTCTCATGTAGCAAAACTTCCCGTCGACCTACATAACTCGGAACCTAGATAGGCGCCTGCCTCCAATATTCTCATCAAGCTTGGCTCTGCATCTTCCCAGAATGTAAGTCCGTACATGTGGATTGCATCACCAAACAATACCTACATACCTATTTTCATGTGCATCTATCTATCTGCCTTTACATCGTCACTGCTACACCCTAGCACCTGGCATCACAGCACCAACAGGTGTTTGCGTATGTCAGCAAGCAGGGCAGCACTCTACAAACCAAACAAGCCAAACTAGGACCAAGCACATGTGCAACTGGGAGTACTTAGGTACCTGGAAGGTGATAGGTGTCTGAGGAAGCTGATACTTGCTGAATACCGACCTAAGTATGTACACATTTACCTATCACAGGAGCACTGGAATGGACAGTAGTACACATGTAGGCATCGATGTGATATAGGTACCTAGGTGTCACTGTCATTGCTATGAGGAATTCGGAGGGCAGAGTTCTCTGTTCCAGTGTGCTAGGTATATGAGAAACAGGCATGCATATCTACACCTGGTAGGTACAGAGAGCTGTCGAGGTGTTTGCATCGTGTACCTACCTACATACATACATACATACCTCTTGATCTGTAGTTTGGGAAAGACCAGCTGCATGTCAACAAAATCAAAGTGCCCAAGTAGTTTCCCGTCAATGCCATGCAAACCAAGTAAGTACTCAGGTACCTGTAGAGAATCACATCTACACCTCCTCTGCTCCTTCCCTCTGATAAAGACGTGGCGCCTGCTTTTTCATTCTCTCGGCCTTTTCCCACCCTCCCCCCTCCTCTATCAACCGGACTTTACTTCACTCTTCTCTTCTCTTTCCACCGCATCTCCCTCTTAGGACCATATAATTACTTTCGACTGTGTATCTTACGCCAGACTTAGCTTGGCTACGATTCTTTCCGAAGTCTCGCTCACGATATTTTGGTCTCGAGATGCACCTATAGTCTATTCCAGTTTGTGTCACTTTATTGATGTCCGTTTGCGCAGTCCTTCGATTCCCACGTTGGCCACCGTCGAAGCTACCAAGCTTCGACTCACCTTATAAGTACGAAAGATTCAGTCAGTATGTCAACCCATTTTCAACGTTGCTTGTGCCTCATCACAGTGCCACTTATACAAGTCACTGCTCATGACTGAAGGTAGCTAACTGTTCTGAAGTGTCCGGCAGTATGGAGCAGCAACCCCCCTTCACGGGGGCTGAGTTGCAGGTAACAATCAAACCAACAATTCTGGACCCATTCATACAACTAATATGCTGACTGGTATATAGGAAGAGCTCGAGATAATTCAAAAACATGTAAAGTTTGATTATTCGGAACGAAATGATGTTCCAGAATGGCAAACGTTTCCTGAAATCCCGACGGCTCAAGACCTTAATCCCAACTGGGATGACCCGGCCGACTTGGAAAAGGTCCATAGTTTGTTGCCGAACAATTGGCAGTACCCTTTCCCAGACAAGAATACCTATCTTGAAACACACTATCGCCTCCAGCGTGAAGAGGCAATTGCTATCCTAAGATACTCTGTTAAAAAGTGTCGCGAACAGCCTAACATGCTAGATGACGATGAGACGTGTATTTACACCAAGGTAAGACTTCGGTTTCTTTCATCAAAGTCTGTAGACCTTGATAGGCTGACAATGTTCGACCCAGGTCTACGTCCAGGGCTATCTAATGACCCGATTGGGGCCAATGTGTCGCATTCAGTTCTCTACGGAGAGGGCAGGGAAGAAGATTCGTTGGAACCAAACCCGCCGCTTAACCACCGGGGCTCTTGTGGCCATCTCTACTGCCGAAGACGGCTTTAAAACAATTTGTATGCCTGCGATCGTCGCCGACCATCAAATCCAAGATGGGCTAGATCGACGACCGCCTACAATCCAAATCTTCTGGGCCAAAACAGATGACGCTATTTTGGACCCTACTAGGGAGCTGATAATGCTCGAAAGTCGTTCTGGCTACTTCGAGGCCGTACGCCATTGCATGGTCGGTTTACAGCATGTTGCCGGCGATGACACTCCCTTAGACAAGTACCTCGTGAGCCTTGACCAGAGTGACTTAGCAGCCCGTTACGTTCAGGAGAATTCCCGGATGAACATTGGTTCCCTTGCCCACCACATACCAGAATCTTCTGCTTTGACTGGAGAAACTGCTCGCCAGCACCTTTACGAGAAGAGGGAGTCACTCAAAAATTATGAGATTCTTGATGGTATTGATGATGAGATATCTACCTACACAAATCTCGACAATTCTCAGCTGTCTGCTGTGCATCGCATCCTCACAAAGGAGCTAGCTATCGTCCAGGGCCCTCCTGGAACGGGAAAAACCTTCACTTCGGTCCAGGCTCTGCAGATCTTGCTAGATAGCCAACAAAAACGTGGAAAGAATGTCATCGTAGTCGCCGCCCAGACCAATCACGCTGTCGACCAGATCATATCCAAGCTGATCGACTTCGGATTCAATACCGTCCGTTTAGGCGGCCGTACGCAAAGTGAGAAGATCAAGTCGTATAGCTTATATAATCTGCGTCGTCGGGTTATGCCAACCCGATCGAGCGTAGACAGGGACTACAGAACGCTTGACGCAGCTCGGAGACGAACTATCACACGGGTTGAAGATATCGTAGCAGGCATCTTCTCTGATGACTTAATCGATCCACAGGCTCTCCTAGCGGCGGGCATCATTACACAGAAGCAGTCAGAGTCTCTATTAGCCGAGGACGGATGGGCTTGCGCAGAGCCTGATGAAGACTCGTCTTGTCCGCTATCTCAGTGGCTTGGTGACCAACGAGTGGAGGCCCCATCTATGGACATGATAGATCCCGACTTTGATACTGACGAAACCGACGAAGCAGCGGACTTCGACGCTGAAGATTATGATATAGAGTTGGATGACTGCATTGCCGACGATGACGAAAGCAAGGGCAGGGTTGAGGGCAGATGGGTGCCAATCAAGTATCAATGGACTGGTGCAAATCCTCGAAATTATACCGAGGCCGACCTAGTTATTCGTAAAGAGCTCAAGCGAGACAATCTATGGGACGTCAGCCAGCAATATCGCGGTGCTATATACCAGTACTGGCAACGGGAACTGTTGCGTCTTCGTTGTGCCGAGTTTCGTGCTGAGCTAACAGCAAACGCTCGAATATGTCGAAACTTGAAGGCCAATAAATGGCATAAAGACTTACGGTGCATTAAAATGGCCGAGATTGAGATCATCGGTTGCACCACAACTGGCCTGTGCAAGTACCGTGGGTTACTTGCCGCCCTCAAACCACGAACAATGCTTATCGAAGAGGCTGCCGAGACCAAGGAGGCCAATATTCTCTCGGCTCTATACCCATCGCTCCAACAGCTCATCCTAGTCGGCGATCATCAGCAACTAGCACCTTCATGTGATACTCCCTCCCTGGACGAGGCTCCGTATCACATCCGAGTTTCGATGTTTGAACGGCTTGTGAAGATGGATATGCCATATACAATGCTCAATATGCAACGTCGAATGCATCCTGATCTAAGAGAGGTACTCAGTCCATTCTATCCAAGTTTGCAGGACCACCCGGTAGTCCAGCGGCCAGGTGCTCGCCCAGGCATACCAGGCATAGCTCAGCAGTCCTTCTTCTTCCATCACACCTGGAGCGAGAGTACAGATGAGAATTTCAGCAAGTTCAACATTCTAGAAGCAGAAATGATTGTTCGCTTCATTGACTATCTTATTATGAACGGCGTCAAAGGGACTGAAATAACTGTCTTGACATTCTATCGAGGACAGCGGAAAAAGATCCTCAGCGAATTCAGAAAACTGAAGCATCGAGAGCCTTTCAAGAATGTTCAGACAGTTGATTCTTACCAAGGCGAGGAAAACGAGATCGTTATACTATCTCTAGTTCGCAGTAACGGCCCAGATGGACCACACAAAGCCGGGTTTCTTCGGGACAGCAATCGCGGCGTCGTCTCCATAAGCCGCGCTCGCCGTGGGTTTTATGTCTTCGGCAACATGATCAACCTATGGGAGGCGTGCAACGAGTCACAGGTGATGTGGGGACAAGTCTATGAAGTCTTTCGCCGCCAGCACCGGTTCAGTTATGATGGAGGATTTCCCATCACTTGCCAGAAACACGGGAGAACTACCCTGATTCACCATCCTGATGATTGGATCAACAATCATGGAGGCTGCGAAGAGCCCTGCCCTGATAAACTTGAGTGCGGTCACGATTGTGGCCTCCGTTGCCATTGGTAAGTTTACTTGCTCCGGTTTTGGTGTCGATCCCTACTTTCTCTTAGATGTTGGTTCTCTTCATAGTTGGATTCTAATTGCTCTGTTCAGGACTGAACACAATCGATTGATCTGCATGAAGCCTTGCGAGAAGGTACTGAGGTGTGGTCATGGTTGCGAACTCCATTGTGGGGCCAAGTGCCAATGTTCATGTGCTGTCTTTACCGGTGCATATCCCAATGATGAAGCATGGGATGACGATAAAGCCCTAGGCGAGCCCGCCCGAAGCGCGATGGTCTCAAGAGAGCCAACTGTTCCTTTCATCGGGAGAGATGGACGTGTTGGACGAATCCGCGGGAGCCGCAATGGGCCACGAAGCCATCGAGGTGGTTCCGTGCTTGTTGGAAGATCAAACTGGGCGATTGAGCCCAGAGGTTCTTTGGTAAGACCACACATACCATCAGGCCTAAATTGGGCAAACTTTAACGCTCGGCAGCACGACGAAGAGCGACGAAAAGAGAATCGTCAATCTGCAGGGCTAGCATCTTCCAATCCACTCCATCCCGGTCCGTTCGGTGATCAGGCTGCCCCTGATATGATGAGTCCCATTCAAGAAACTTTCCGTCAAGTTACGTTGAGCCCCCATGGTAAGCGTAATGTTCAGAAGGGGGCTGTGTCCGATAAGAGTGGGACACCGTCGCCTGAGAAAGCGAACAGCAAATCATCTGGAAATGCCAATGCACCTGAGCGCACTGGACATGCAAGAGGTTCTTTAGGCTGTGACGATGCTGTGCGTGCGGAAGACTTGGTGTATCTGGATGCAATACAGCCACAGACCTCAGGTCGTCAAGCCGTGCCCAATGGGCCATCTCCTTCGTATACCTTAGCCAACTCTCACCACTTCATGGCGAATCAGGAGATTCTATCTCGAGTTCGTGGCCAAGACTATACCACTGTGAGGAATGCTAGGATGATTGGTGTGGCGGAAAACAGAGCTGAATGGGAGGATTCCAGCACGGTGTGCGATGGGCGAGATGGCAACGCTAATCGGACTGAGGGAATTGAGGAGATTGAGGGAAACCTCATTGAGCTTTAGGTGCCGATTGTGAGGAATGTGTGCTTCACTGTGCTACACAGCTTGCTACGTGATGTTATAGAAGAAGTCATACTTTGCATGATTCTGGCACTTCTCTCACCTGGGTGGTGATGATAATGACGATTGTATCATGGTTAGCTATCCTAGCTAGGTAAAAGAACCAAAAAGGTTAAAAAAGAGAATGCAATGAAGATTGATATCTCAAAATTAATCCCTTCTAGAATATGTCTTCTTGAAAGTACAACGGAGTACTTAGTCGTGGCGATCGGAAATGTGAATATGGCTCTAGATTTGGCTGACCAATTAGAATGACGATCCCACTAACGCGACATCGCGCATCCCTCTCGCACCGATCTCCACCGATATCCGTCAGTGTGCCTACACAGTCGATGCTTCAAGCGCCTGAGCTATTCAGTCAAACGCAAGTTTTCCCCCGAATCTCGAAAGTTCTGCCTTGCACTGCCTTGCAGTTCAGCAGAACCTTAATTCCGCCAGCCGCCGCCGAGCCCACAAAGTAAACAAGTTCCCAACACAAAACACATCGACATGACACGCACTCGTTGGAACAGCTTCTCCTCCACATCTACATAACACGATCCAACGCCGCCTAGCCGCGCCTTTTCGCAACACACCAGCGCCAATAAACGTCTTCTTGTCGCACCAAATTCCTACAGCACTACATATAACCATATAATATTAGTTGAAAATCCGCTCTTCAAATGGACGACTTCGCACGAGACTCAAGCGTCAGCTCCGAGAACGAGCATGACCACGATGACGATATCGCCATGCAAGACGTTGATGCCGAGGAAGACAATGATAACCCGGACGCGGACGAAGATGACGAGAATGAACCTGACAATGACCACGACAATGACGAAAACAACGATAATGATAATGAAGACGAGGAAGACGATGATCAGGAACATCAAGAGGCAGACGAGTCGCAACAGCAGCAGCAGGCGCAACAACAACAGCCGCCCCAGTCTGCGTCGCGCAAGTCGGCATCACCTGGAGAACAGTCTACACCACAGTGGCAGCCAACCATCCGCCCCGAAGTTCTTACAGCCAGGACCTATGATATCGTGCCCACCATGGCCGCGCCCATGGCTACAAGCATCAATGCTATCGCTATCACCCCCGATCTGCGCTATTGGATGACTGGTGGAACAGACGGTTATATTAGGAAATATGACGGCCCGGCCACCATCAACGGCCGCACGCTTTTGACCGTAGCCCAGCGGCATCCCTTCGTTGACTCGGTTACCAAAGCTGGCGTGCTCATGTCTTACTGGGAGAATGCTGAGCCACAGTCCTCTACTGCACGCCAAGAAGACCTTGTTCTCAGTCCCGTCTACAGCTTGGCGGTACAATCGCAAGCGCTGTGGCTCCTTTCCGGTCTTGAGAGCGGAGGAATCAACCTACAAAGCGTCCGTCACGACGAAGGCAAACGCATCACGTGTTTGCAGAAGCACACAAATGCCGTCAGCGCTCTCACCCTAGCAGCTGATGAAAAGAGCGTCCTCAGTGGTAGCTGGGACAAGAACATCTTCGATTGGGATCTCAACATAGGCGCCGTATCGAGGCAGTATAACGAAAGCAGTAGTCAAATCTCGGCCATCGAGCTTCGGCCTACGAGCGGCGCGCCCATCCCACCCGAGGCAAGTGAGGAGATATTTCTCGGCAACACTTTCTCGAGCAACAACGGCTACCCGACAGCGGGTAATGACCTCGACTTCAAACTGGAAAGCCAACTCAGTGGCGACATTAAAAACGAGATGAACAGCTTCGAGGTCAACGGACACTCCGCACAAGCAGGAGATGTTCCTCATGACGCGGCGGGTGGCGCCGACAGCCCCGCGCATGATAGTCTGTTCGGCGGCAGTCCAGGCGGCGGTTCCGATTTATTCGGTGATAACGATGGCATGGGAGGTTTCGGAGGCGACGACGACAATGAATTCTCCCGCGCCATGATGCAAGACTCAGCACAAGACAACATGCCCATGGGCGACTACAACGTGGTGGACTCTAATTTCAATCCCGAGAACGGCCCGGCACCCGCCGTCCAACCTCTCTCAGAGTCCCAGCAACAAAATGGCCCCGATGCACCCATCGATATCACAGACCCCAACATGGCCAGCCTTCACATGACAAACGGAGATATGTCCACCTCAATACCAGATCCCACGGCGCCAATAACAGCCGACTCCTTCTCCATGGACCATCATCCACAGACAGACTTCTCAACAAATCAAGAAGGCGACCTAGCCCCGCCGCAATCCCCATCCGCAGTCTTCGCGGCTCCACCGCCCACACACCACGACACAACGCAGACATCGGACAGCACATTCCTATCGGCCTCGATCGACGGACCCATCCGGATCTGGGACCGCCGCATGCCGAACCCGGTCGCGCGCATCGGGAACCGCCCCGGCGTGCCGCCGTGGTGCATGGGGACCTGCTGGTCGCCGGACGGCAACTGGATCTACGCGGGGCGCCGCAACGGCACGGTGGAAGAATTCAGCATCGCCAAGGCCCGCGCCGGATGGCAGCCCGAGCGCGTGCTCAAGTTCCCCGGGGGCAGCGGCCCCGTCTCCTGCTTGCGCCCGATGCCCAACGGACGCCATCTCGTCTGCGCCTCGCACGACATCCTCCGCCTGTACGACCTCAAGAGCGATAGCGCCGCCGCCAAGCATGCGCCGCCGCCGTTCCTGATCATACCCGGCCCGCCGCGCGCGGGCGTCATATCCAGTCTGTATGTCGATGCCTCGAGCAGGTTTATGATTAGCGCCGCGGGGAATAGAGGGTGGGAGGGCTCGTGCACGGAGGTGCTTATTGGGTATGAGATTAATGTTCCGTGAGGAAAAGGGATGGATAAGATTGGGGGTTTTTCTCTCTCTTTTTTTGGTTTGTTTTTGTTTGCTGGGAAGGAGGGGGTTTTGAGAGGAGAGGAGATGATCTTGTGTTTGAAGCGGGAAAGTGAAAGCGAATCAGCAAAGGGAAAGAAAGAAGGGTTGTCGGGGATAGTATTGCTGCGATTGTCTTTTCTGGATCTGGGTATCGAGAGAACTGAGGATGATTATTGTTTGGGATATGGCTCTCTCTCTGTCTCTTTCACTATGCTGATTGCTGATGAATACGCGCTTGGAGATGGATATTTCATGGGTGGAAGGGGTGGAAGGGGTGGAGGATTTTACTCTCACCGGCGCTATTGGGATTTTTCAAAGATGGAGTTGGGGAATATGTGTTCTGCATCTGTTTCTTAGATGGTTGATACCCTCGTATTACACTGTTTGGCGTTTTGGGTTTGGACAATTTGATTTGGGCGATTTACATTTATTTCTACAGATCGTCCGGGTTTTGAGAATCTTAATGGGAAGGATATGTGTTTTGCTAATGGGTGGAGCATAATTACGATTGAATGGGGTTATTGATGTGCATGTGATATTCATCGGGAAAAAGATGAGAGGACTAAGTTACGATTGAGAACTTGTTTGGTTCATTAGGTGTTACTGATTATATACGTAATAAGATATTAATATGGAGGTATATATGTTTCAATTCATGAATGGTTAATTCGTGGTATACGTAAGGATATCATACATTGACGTGCAATTAGATATACAAACCGCAATACGTCCTGGATGATTATGAATACATTTCCTTCCATGCTTGATACAATTATATCCTGGGATTACCACCTTCTGTTTTCACACCACATTTCCGATTCTTCGCGCATCCTTTTTAACCAGCCTGGTAGATCGTCACGGCGTTGACGAAGGGGTTCAGCATGGTCAAGTTGAATGGGGTCACGGGTAGCTCGCGGTCGGTGAGGACCAGGAACATGGTGCCGTTGATGGCTGGGTCGCCCTCGTACGTCGACATGTTGGGCTGTATCGTGTAGGCCGTGTTCCCGCTGATGTTTTGCAGCGGCGAGTATGTGACGTTGAGCTGGGAGACCCAGGCGGCGAACTGGGGCGGCCCGGCGGACGTGGACGTCACGTAGCTGTTGTTGGGGCCGACGGCTTGGCCTGGCGCGTCCCATTCGAGGAACACTTGACGTCCGGGATACGAGAGCGGGATGGTCCTGTTGCGCGAGATAGCTGCCCTGCAGTTCTCGCCTACAACGGTCGAGTTGAGGCAGGCGTCGGAGTCTGTGAGATCCGCCGTGCTTAGAGTGTTGGCGTAGTCGCCGAGCGTCTCATTCCACACGTCCGCGCCATTGATGCGCGCCGGGTTGGGCTGGTTGATGACGTGTAAGGCTGGGAAGTTCTGCCAGATCAGACGAGTCTGGTCCGCTGGGCACGACGAGATATAGGGTGCCAGGAGAGTCCAGGCCCACGATTGGGGAACTCCAATCTCGAACCATACGGGCATCGGAAACAAGCCTTCGAACTGTCGGAATATCAATTGCTGCCGAGCCTCTGTTGAGATGGACTGCAGAAGCAGCTGGGCGGATTCACGCGAGTCGAGGTGATTAAGGAATCCGTATACGCCAGACTCGCCCCATCGGGTCAGCTTCTGGGAGAAGTCGACGTATTCCTGCAGATTCATCGACGGGTAGTTGTAAGTGCACTGCACGGGGGCTTGAGGGCCTAGTATATTGGTAAGGACGGTCGCGTGCCCAACCTCCTGCTCGGCCATGAATTGTAGTAGATATCGGTCCTCAGCCGTCAAACCGAGTTTCTCAAACTCCTCGACTGGATAAGTGGCCAGCCCGTAATGGAAGAGGTCCAACTCGATCCACTCTTGGTACAGCGCCAAGGCGATGGACTCATAGTCGAAGTCACTCTGCACACGATATACGGGCTCAGTGCCGTTGGTGCCCAGCCCGCCGGCTGGCGTGTACGGCGCTGGCTCAGGGGCATGCAGCTTGCCGTCGGCGGGATATTCCAACTTGTACTGCTCAGGAGGCAAAGATGGGATGGTAGGAGAAAGGACGTCTGTTGAGAGGGCTCCTGTCGTTGTTGGGGGCGGTCCCGTGTATGATCCATGGGAAGTCACATCTGTGACTGGGACGTCACAAGCTGTCGCCGCCGGATCGGAGGTGACTGTTGTCTCAGGCTCTGAGACAAGGGGCACAGCGCGGCAGTGAGAAGCTAGGGCCAGGGCCAAAGTGCCCGAGCGTGCTAATGAGTTGAACCATGCCATGGTGACAATTCACAAGACGGGTGAGTTGGGTGTATGAGGAAAGGGTAAGATTTAGTGAGACGAGGAGGAAAACACCATGTTATATACATAATATGACCGCTGCCATCATAGCTACATACCTATCGCGCTACCCAAGAGCAGCCTTGCTCTAAGGGCTGTCTGTGTGCTATTCGAAGCTCGAGAGTCATAGAGACCGCAAGGGGGGAAACACGGCTACAATTACGACCAGAGATACTGGGTTATTGGGGGCCCAGCTATGGCGAGACATGTACCGGATCATTAAGCTGTTTAGCACGGATATTCCTCCGTGATGGTTACGTCGATGTGGACCGGTCAATATAAATGATGACGAGCATACGCCATCTCAGGGCCATGACGAGGTGTGGTCGTGCTTGAGGTCCTAGTTAGCACCGTAGATGCTAATCTTTCATATTCTCAAAGTTGACCCTAAAAGGAAATCTAGAGTAGTCTAGGTCTCACATGCTGAAAAGCCTATGAGGTTCTGCTCTCCGGGCCAAAAAGGTGCGTGAGATGAGCGAGTATATCCCTAACCTGGCGGATATGTCCTTATGCTTACGTGAACATGACCTCTCGGGCGTGTTATGTGGGTTTGTCGTTCGGTAGTGGTTACGGACACCAAAACAGATTGGGAAACTCTCATGTTTGCAAGTAGCTCTGGGGCATTTTACGTCGATATCTTGATGTAGATGGATGCCAGACTACGATGAGTAGACAGGGACTGGGGACGATGGACTTGGTTCGCATTGAGTACTAGCATCGCGAACCCAGTATATACGTAGATTACCTAACGTCACGATTAGGCAGGCCGTGGCCGTCGCGTTGGGCGGGCTATTCTGTCCGGGATTGGGGTCGAGTATCGCGAAGGCTCATGAATCATTACTTGTCGTGGTCGTCTCGGCAGCGGTCTTGATTAGCGCATCATGACGGGTACTTATTGGCTCCGCAGTCTGCCGTGTGCGTAGAAGGCATACTGGATTCTAGCCAGGTATATAAGTATATGGGTCGGGCGTATATACGGCCTCGAGCGAAAGCTCGGAGTTAGTTGCCCCTGGATAGCAGGTAGGTAGATGGAATGGTATTGCACATAAGAAGTGACCTCTCCCCAGCGAGGGTTTTCGTGATAAGAATAACTGCACCAGAATCGCAGATACGAACGTCGCCCTAGAGTGGGCTAAAAATGCAGTGCATCCCGATTCCCGCGCTTTCGGAATGAACGAGGTTGCTCGCTTTATTGGCTGCCGAGGCTGCTTTAGTAGAACAATGCATCCCAGATTTGGCTGTCCTCAAGATCTTGTGGGAGTCTTCCAATTGTGAAGGGGTCAAGCAGATGGCATGGAACTGAGCGGTCTGCAGCACTTTACGAACCATTTCTATGGTCTCATTTTTTTTTCACTCTGGTCTGGCCATGTGCAACCCTCCGGCCGGACATATACTTCTCTCTGTATGTGTAGGTCGACATTAGTAATCTGTTAGATATCCATCGCAGCAACGACATTTCACATCACATTCTGCTGCTCATGAAGCTTTTATGAAGCGTGTCGGCGACAATGCTACGAATCCCATCCTCTTACCTCTAATCCACAGCGGTATCGTGAATTGAGACTTATCTCAGATATGAGGTATGTACACATGCAATGCCGGCAAGTCGGAGCCATCTTAGTCATGTTCGACAAAACAAGGGATGGATCATCTACAATGTCCAACGTCCCCCTCCTTCGCTCGTCTTTTATAGGAAGGTAGGAGCTGCAATATGATCGTGCCTCGCATCACTGTGGGGATGCAACGACCCGAGCGTCGCATTGCATCTGCATATATACTCTGCTCTGCTCTCGGTGTAGAGGGGAGTATCGGTCCATTATTCGCTGTGCAACCTCTGACGGTAGCATTTATATAAGGAATGCGTGTGTTCCAGTCAAACTCCATCTAGAAATAGTACGATTAATTAGCACGATAGAAATCGTGGTGTGTGGCATATCTAGGCATCAGGATGGCGAAAGCATCGTGGGCTTCCCCGCAATCTGCTGCCCCTCGCTACCTTTCCCTCTTCTTCTTCTTCCTCATAACGCCCCCCCTCGCAGCTCTGGGTGCCGAGGACAGCAGCATCCTCCGCTTCGTAGACCCCCTCATCGGCAGCACGAACGGAGGCAATGTTTTCGCGGGCGCTACGAGGCCCTACGGGCTCGCGAAGGCCGTCGCCGACGTCGACGGCCAGAACACGGGCGGGTTCTCCACCGACGGGTCGAATGTCAGGGGTTTCTCGGCCGTCCACGACTCCGGCACGGGAGGCAATCCGAGTCTAGGCAACTTCCCCTTGTTCCCGCAACTGTGTCCCGACGACGAGGTGAATAATTGCGCCTTCCGCATCGGCGATCGCGCCACGCCGTACGTGGGCAACTCGGTCGCTGCGTCGCCGGGGTATTTCGCCGTCGAGTTGGGGTCGGGGATCAAGACGTCCATGACCGCGAGCGAGCACGCGGCACTGTTCAGATTCGAGTTCCCCGCCGCTGGCGATGGTGAGAAGCAGCACCCTCTGGTGCTCCTCGACTTGACGGATCTCTGGCAATCGCGCCAGAATGCGACCGTCAGCGTCGACGCCGAGACGGCGCGGATGAAGGGCAACGGCACGTTTCTCCCGAGCTTCGGCGCGGGATCTTACGTCATGCACTACTGCGTTGATTTCTTTGGCGGAGAGGTCTTTGATAACGGCGTCTGGGTGAATAATCGTGGTGGCACCGAGCCGAAGGACTTGTACGTCACCCGCGGCTTTAACCTCTTCTTTCTGGAGGCGGGCGGTTGGGCGCGTTTCGATGGGCTTGCTGATAATACTCTGACGGCGAGGGTGGGTATAAGCTTTATCAGCGCCGAGCAGGCGTGTCGAAGTGCTGAGACGGAGATCCCTAGTCCCTTGGATGATTTTGACAGGCTTGTAAAAGAGGCTGAGGATGCGTGGGAAGAGAAATTGAGCCCTATATCTATTAGTGCTGGTGGTGCGAGCGACGAGCTTTTGAAAAGTTGTAAGTGAAATACTACATGGAGTCAATTTTCTTATATGTCTTTTTGATCATACAGCAAAAGGAGACCTTAAAAAGGTGATCTATATGCTATGAGCTACGCAGCTAAGACTAACATGAACGGTGTAGTTTGGAGCGGTGTATATCGAACCATGATCTCGCCGCAGAACTACACAGGCGAGAACCCCAAATGGGACAGCGGCATTCCCTACTTCGATTCATATTACTGCATCTGGGATTCCTTTCGTGTTCAGCATCCTCTCCTAACCATCGTAGACCCGGCTGCGCAAGTACAAATGGTAAACTCACTGTTAGACATATACGAACACGAAGGGTGGCTACCCGATTGCCACATGTCGCTCTGCAACGGGTGGACACAGGGCGGTTCCAACGCCGACGTGGTTCTCGTAGACGCCTACGTCAAGAACCTGACGGGCATCGACTATGAGCTCGCGTTGAAAGCCATCATCCAAGACGCGGAAGTCGAGCCTCTCGAGTGGGCTTTCCACGGCCGAGGCGGGGTGCAGAGTTGGCGGGATCTGGATTATATCCCGTATCTGGACTTTGACCCAGTGGGGTTCGGAACGAACTCAAGAAGTATTTCGAGAACGCTGGAATATGCCTATAACGATTATTGTCTAGCGACGCTCGCACAGGGTCTGGGTCAGACTGATGTCTATGAGAAATACGTGGCGCGGAGCACGAATTGGCAGAACTTGTGGAAAGAGGATCAGACTTCTGCCATTCGGGGTCGAGATACCGGGTTTACCGGGGTATGTTTCTCTTTCTACTGGTTCTCATCTTGAGAAGATGAGTTATCGGCGAAAATCCGCCAGGAATATAGTTTCCCACATTCCACATGTTTATATACAGATGGTGAGTATGTGAGTTACGGCTAACACTGAAAACTAGTTCCCCCAACCGAAATATCAGAACGGAACCTGGGGTTTCCAAGATCCCATCGACTGCTCTGCACTTGCAGGTTTCTGCTCACTGACATCGAACCCGAGCGAGACCTTTGAAGCAAGCGTCTGGCAGTATCAGTTGTAAGTAACATACCCCCCTTTTTACATCTAAAAAGGAATAAAAGACGCTTGAGACTAATGATAATTACATCTAGCCTGGTGCCTCATTCCATGTCCACCTTAATCGAGTACATGGGCGGCGAGGAGAAGTTCATAGACAGATTGAATTTCTTCCACAGCTCAGGCCTCGCAGACATCTCCAACGAGCCCGTCTTCTCGACGGTTTACCTATACCACTACGTCGGACGACCAGGTCTCTCGGCGAAGCGCGTGCACACGTACATCCCCTCGGCCTTCAACGCGACGAACGGCGGGCTGCCGGGCAACGACGACTCCGGGTCGATGGGCGCCTTCGTCGTCTTCGGGATGCTCGGGCTCTTCCCGATCTCGGGGCAGGACGTCTATCTGATCTCGGCGCCGTTCTTCGAAGCTGTGAATATCACGAACCCTGTCACGGGAAGGACGGCGCAGATCAAGACGGTGGGGTTCGATGCCGAGTATGAGAATGTGTTCATCCAGAATGTCACGGTTAATGGAGAGCCGTGGACGAAGTCGTATATTGGACATGCGCTTTTCACGGAGGGGTGGACGTTGGAAGTCGTGCTGGGAAGTCAGGAGTCTAGTTGGGGTACTCAGCTTGAGGACCGCCCGCCTAGTTGGGGCGAGGGTATGAAGATGGCCGCCATGTTGTAGGTATCTCGGCTTATCCAACGCATAACGCAGGAAATATCTGTAATCACCATCATCATTGGTAGTATTGAATAATTAAAGATTATCTGTAATAAATTATCATCATCATTTCTGGCAATTGCGATTGATCAAGGAAATGTAATGTGTAGGTACGCTGAATGCTGAAATGGTCCACTGTACCTGCTGGGACCTGCTACGCCTACAGTGGGGCATCAGCAGATGCTGGGACTCATCTGGGGTGCAGTAGCAGCCTTCAGTGGGCGGCTTCTAGCCAGCGTAGATCATCCTTGTGATGTCACGCCTTTATTTGTCAATTAGGTACCGACCTGTTACAGCCTGGGGCTAACATTTCGTCTCACCATTCATTGAATACCTGACCTGCCTTACATTGATGAAATTTCGGCCGTTTGAAGATCCAGGATACCTTCAATCTCTCACGCGCAAATCAATCGCATCCCAGCGGAAGGAGACAAAATGCTTAGACAACGACGGCAAGTAGGCTTGGGCTCTACGACAACCGCGAGGAAGCGCAAGTTCCCATCTACCTGGGATGAGTATGAGTCTGGTGGCGTGAATGAGGGGGCGATGAACCCCGAAACCTCACCGAAGAAGAAGGCCAAGGGCAAAGAGAAGACGGGGGATGAGGAGAAGCGGCTGCGACGGTGAGAACCGCTTACTTTGGCCCTGGAATTATTGAATGGGCATGAGAAAGAGCTGATACCATCGCCATGAAATAGCTTTCGTGAAAAAGCCCCCGCCAGCTTTGAGGTCATATACCAACGAGCAACCGAGCAACGGTGTGTCCCTGCTTATCTTCAAGTTTCTTCGCCGGTGCTGATCCGACCAGATTCTACGTGCTAAATCGGTCGCGTGGCGGCGATCCAAACTGCCCAGAAGAAGATGTCGAGATCACCGGCTCGACAGGCAACATCTACAACGTGCACGTTGCGCAGGTTCCCACATGCTCCTGTCCGCACGCTCGCAAAGGCAACCAATGCAAGCACATCATCTACGTCAGTCTACGCACCACTCTCACTTTCACCCTCACTCTCATACTTCAATTTCCCCCATCTAACGCAGCCCTCAGGTCATGTCCCGCGTTCTCCGCGCTCGCGCAGACCTGGTCTACCAGCTCGCGCTCCTATCCTCCGAACTGCGCGAGATATTCCAGAATGCGCCGCCAATTGGAATCGGCGAGGACAGCAGTGGCAGTAAAATCCAGGACCCGAATCGCAAGCAGATAGAAGGCGACTGCCCCATCTGCTTCACCCCCTTCGAGGGAGAGGAGGATACCGTGTATTGCCGCGCCACGTGCGGCCAGAACATGCATACAGAATGCTTTCAGATATGGGCTGCGACGAAGCGCCAACACGCCCGCAACGCTATCACATGTCCGATGTGTCGCTCTCTGTGGCAAGACGATGAAGACATGGTCACGAAGATCAAGAACACCGGAATGGCGGGTGCAGATGGGTATGTTAATGTCGCGGATCAGTTAGGTATCAGTGGGGTAAGAGGTACGTGTAGCCCAACTTTATTCAAATCCTTTTGTTTCGCATGGATTACACGACTTATTTGCTAACTGTGGTCAATAGATGTGAGCACTTATTATGACGGTCCGCGCCGTGGTGAAAGGGGCCGCGGTTATTACGGCTCTTGGAGTAATCGGTATAGGTGAAGAATCGAGAGGATCTATTGATTTCTATTTACAAGCCGGGAGCTTATGTCTGAGTGAGGGGTGGAGGCCGCATACATACCCTGTTCTCGGGAAGTGAGATTGCAATTATAGTCCTCCATTATTCGCCTTTACACCCCTTACACTCAGAAGATCTATAGGTTTGAAGATGATTGTAACTACTTCGACTTTGCGATATCATTTCCTCATCACCTCATTTTTGGAAGGCCGAGGGAATTATTGATGTTACGATATCAAATGCTCGGCGGGTTCTCCATAACCAGCGACGAGGTTGATAATCACAGCCCTAAACCATTTACGAGGGATGTGATGAGAGCGCTCGCCTGGAAGTGTTTTACTCTGGAAATGGACCGAGCGAATGGAGATATACTTTGTGCACTATTCCATAGGACATACACTACTCGTACGATATGGACGGGACGAAACAGGACACCTGCGGAGCGTACACACAAGGCGAATCTTACAGAGGCGGATCACACAACTTCAACTTCGTTTTAGTCTGATCAATCTTTCCGTGTCGGGGTGTTGTGTGCCCGGTTAGCTTGTTAGCAACCACACCCAAGCCCCCGACCGTAAAAAACAAAACCAACCTCTCGGATCGACGACCGTCAGGTTGGTTATGAGGACTCAGACATCCATCCCCAGCACTCGATCTTGATCTTTTATCTCGTAAGATTGCCTTGTTAGCAACCGACCGAATCAAGACGATCACAACTTCTTGAATTTTAACCGATTGGCTGGTTGCGTCCACAGCTCCGACGTTACCAATATCTGCAGATACGCCGCGCAGATCCAGCTAAAGGCAAAGGTCACGCTCCATTCTACACTTACGCCGAGTAGCCGTGTCTACTCCTTACACCATCGCATCCGGCTCGGTCGACGTCTAGGGTATGACGGGTAGTATTTTTCCGAGTTTCTGCCCTTCACTGCGCGGCACTGTAGGATCGTACCCTGCACACTCTACCCTATCGCACTGTCCATACCCTCCTCTATCCTGCGTCACATACGTGCCAACCCGTGACTTTGGCTTGGCGACTATCTTGGGTGGGCTATCTGCAGATACGGTAATATATCCGAAACGAACGCCTGAGCTAAATATCCTCGTAAGGATAGTTACTTAGTCTACTGTAGGCTAGGTCTCGTCTATATCGTTCATGCTTTATTGTGGGCGTACGGAACCTCCTGAGGTAGTTATTAGGCAGGTATAGCTAGTCATTTAAGGAATCAAGACATGTCGACAGGATACATAGATATCTAAATAATAGCATGAATGAGAAACAAAAGTAATTATATATATTTATGCAGATGGCACGCAAGTGCCAGAGGTATAATTAAATCTAACTGGAAATTGATTTTGCATTTACTCCCCTTCTAACCTCTCTCCCATAGGATATCCAAACCAGAGAATAGTCCAGAATCACACTTTTCATAGCTATGCTTTATAAGCGACATAACTTAAATATCCCACTTTATCTACCTATTACTGGAAAAGCCATGAAACAGCTTTGTACCCCTTCGCATTCTTTTTCGACTTGAGCTTCCGACTAGCCGGGCCAAGAACATACGCGACCTCGTCGTCGTCGTCGGCGCGGGCATGCTTCCGCGAGCCCTTGGCGGTCGGAGTAAGACTTATCGATTCCCCCGTGTAGGGAGCGGGCGACGGCGTGGCTTTCCAGTTCGACGGGCCCAGGCCTAATTGCATTATGGCCCTGCGCTTGGGACTGGGCCGAGTAGTATCTCTAGCCGGCGATGAGTCCGTGTCTGCTGCAGGTAGCGTCGACGAGGCCTTCCGCTTCGGACTGGGGAAGGTCACGGGTAGGTTGGGCGTGGGGCTTTTAGATTCTCGCCGGGGGAATAGAATCTTTGGGGCCAGAGTCAACTCCGGTATTTGGGAGGCGGGCTTGCGTGGGGCCGAGGGAGAGGGAGTGAGATTATTAGGCTGTCGTTTAAGAGGTGTCGTGAGACCTGTAATCGACGAACTGTTAGGATTGCCCGTGGATGGGTCGACTTTGGAAGAAATTGGCGTGTTTAGTCCGTATGCCGTTTGCGCAGTTCCGGATTTTGGGTTTCCGTCTCGAGTCACCGGTCTTGGCGTCTTGTCGATGGACGAAAACAGATTTAGGGGCTCGGAACTCTTAGAGGCTCTAATATCCTGACTCATGGCCGGAGGTTCGTCGTTGGAATCATCGAGGACTATGAGTGGTGTCGACGCCGGAGGAATCGGAGAGAAAGCAGGGCCCTTGCTTGTGGGTTGGAGCTCGTCGTCATCAGAGTCATCAACAATCACCGCATCCTTACTTCCAACGTTCAGATCGGGTACTAGCTTATGCTGGTTTGGCATAGGAACTGGAGGTGTCCAATCTCTTGGCGGGACAGGCATTGGTGGCGGCGAATCGAGCATAGCAACGTTATTGTCTTCTGCGGGCTGCTCCTCAGGAGGAGCGACATTCTCCAAACCCATCCCGTAATCGGCGTCGTTGTCAGGAAAACCCGTGTGCACATGTGGCCGCTTCTCTGGCTTCATGTTTTTGATATTGACGGGTCTCATCATACTATTGGCGCTCTGCCACGGCCCCGGCCTACCGCCACTGTAGTCTCTTACCTGGTTGACGCATTCTACGGATATCCGAGCCTTGTAGTCCATAGCGCGAACCGCTGCCCAAGCGCACCGCCCCGTCATTTCGGCACGCACGAACTCCTCATTAAACCACCCGCTGAGATCTCTATAGAGATCATCGGGGCTGATGACTCCCTCCTCCAGCTCAAGGAGGCGATCTATCATTTGCTTAGCATTCCAGTAAGCCCGCGGGCCGCACGAGGTGGAGTCTCTCTGTGCAGGGATCCACACGATTTTTGTACTGGAGGGTGAGAAGGAAAAATCTCCAGCCCGGAGAAGCCATTCGCGCAGTCTTGAGCTCACCCTATTCATCGTTGTATTCTTGCGTTCCGGATCTATGACAACCAGATCCTCGACGTGCAACCATTCCGTCGTTCCCTCACGCAAAGCCTTATGCATGAAGACGAGGACCCAGTGCATATCATTTGAGCAAATTGGAAAGATGCTGTACTCCGTTCTTTTAAGATTGGCCAGGGCGCGCTTCATAGGTACCTTAATTGCCATTTCCACGGCTTCGGAACCTTTGGGCCCCTTAGCCCAAAAATCGGGCTTGAGACCTGGAACCCCCAACCCGATCTTGTCTTGCAAAGCCTGCGGCAGGCCGCGGCAATACTCTGCTATAGACGTCTCGATTGCATCTCCATTTAGCCAATTATCCCGGCTATAGTTTAAGCTATTGAGACCGCGGGTATCGGGCCAAAAATTGGGTGGCTCCTTGATCTTGTTAAGCGGGATGTCGATGTGCTCGATTGGGCATGATGGGGAACAAAGGGTTTGCCCACTCCGATAGTGTAGTATGTGACTCATGGGGATGTCGCTCTTCCTAAAGACTCGAACTCGACGGGGTATATATAGGGGGAAACCGAATTTCTATATATTAAAAATATTAATGTCCTCTTGCTTTAGTTGTAGGAACTTTCCAGTTCAGCGGCCCTGCACCCAATACTATGAAATCGCTGCATATAAAGGAGTGCTCAGTAGAGAGAATGGGACACACAGATGAACAGGTGAGTGCAATTTCCCTCTTTACATGAGAGCAAGTCAGTTGGATCAAGTGAAAGTGTTTGTTAGTATGGGAGTTCGAAAACATCAACATCTTCGACGTGCGTGAAACATCAGCTATTAGTTACACATTGAGTACATTGAGGTGTAGTGCAACAAAGGTCTTTGAAGCCAACTGGCTCGAATTGTTCAAAGAGGCCTGTCTCTTTATGAAGGATTCGCTTTCGGATTATTCTTTCACGTTTAGCATCGAGTAGCAGAAGGCGCGCATGCGAAAGATATTTCCCTTTGTTCTGCGGTCTGACAATTGATTTAGCTGCGCCCCAAATACAGCGCAGAAAGATCCTTGATGAATAGTCAGACGCTTTTTGCGACAGTATTGTCCGCTATGATTTGCAAGTCGGCATCCTTTTCTAGGATTCAGATCTCAACATGCTTGTTGCTGATGCCTGAGTGTATTGTAAGACGGGGTAGCAGCGGACACAGGGCGAGAGAGCAAACAACATTCAGAGTATGCTCCTAAACATCTTCACGGAAGTCTCATCAAAGCCAACGAGATAGGACCAAAGAATCGTCAGGGCTTATGTACGCTGTCCCAGATTGCCACAGAACCAGGCTCGGAAAAGTCGCACTATGCACGGATTTTCGCTCAAGCTCAATGCCAATCACTGTCGATGCTAATGAGGTAAGGGTGTTCGCGACTCCAGGCCTTGATGGTGCGAATTTAAGTCCTATTGCTTAGGAATGAAGGCTGCACCACCTGTTTCACGATAATACCATCGCACATTTCCAAGCCATTTGCATGTTCGGCGCCACCCTGGAACATGTCGTAACACTACATGATGTTGGAGAGGCGAACTATAATTCATGTGGCTATTGACTGGACACAGTCCATGTCGCGATAAGTTCAGATTCTAGCATCTACCACGATGGTAGGCAGAATGAAGGTGCTGTGGGAGACAACGATCTCAGCTCTCAGCTCTCATCCCTGAATCGCCAGTGAATCGTCGTGCTAGAGAATGTGGTGTCGGCCTGATTTTCTGGGAACTTGGCCTTGACGCAAAGCTGGTCTAGCTGCTTCATCCGTGTCCAATCTAAATTTTCAGGGCCGTGAGAGCTTTGACATGTTAGTCCAAAAGCCACAGTTACCATTTGCAATCATTAGGAGAAGATTGAGCGATTGGGGCCATGATGAACTTACTCTTCCCAAGTCCCATAGGAAGTTCCGATAAACATGGCAGGGATGTGTGTGGCTATAACCTGGGAATAAATATCCCTGTACAAGTGTACTCCGAATGCCAGGGTCTTAGGGTCGACGAGCTGAAACCCAGCGGGAGATTCCACGACTTCATGGCCTAGGCTCTCAATGAAGACTTTGTCGACGGAGTTGAGTATAGGCTCCTGGAAAAGACAGCGAATTTGGTGGCTCGCTTGAGTTTGAAGGTGTTCGACGATGGAAAGGAAGGCAGCTAGCTGGATGTGGGCCTTGCGTTTCTGCTCCCACGCACCATCAGGCGGATCAAAGGTGCCCAGACCAAAGCAGATGGCGGTGGCCACATTGACGTTGACGCTAGCAGCATAGCTAGAGAGTAGGTCTTGAAGTTGGGTAAAAGAAGATGAGGATTTCCACTGGCCAGCAATACGGTCATAGTCCTGCTTTACTTGCTCGAGAGACAGACTTGCCGGGCTTGGCAGCAAAGTGCTCGGGACAGAGACAGTCAATGTCGGCTTTTTCTGGCAGCGCCGTCCCTTACGGCGATGGACTTTGACCCATACCTCCGGTGGCTCATCTTCTGTAGTGAGTGACATGGGTATCTGAGAAAAGATGGAATATGACGCTCAATAAACCGTGAGAAGAGTGAATGGTTCTTGAGCCTACACAAAAGCCCCATGAACCCACCAATTGGTGTAGCGCAGGTCAGCAAGGATCTACATAGGTACATAGGTACCCTTCTGTACTTCCTGTACCTATGTACATACTGTAGGTATGTATGTAGTGGGTATTTCGGCCTCCCTTTTAAATAGGTATTATTTGTTAAATACATATACACACATATCGAAATACATATATAAAATTAAGTGTTCGAATTCAGAGATTGAGATTTATCCGCCATGTGGACCTACCACCCAGCCAACCTCAGTAACCTTTCAATCAAATGTTAGACGATAGCTTCTTCTTCTTTCCCAGTGTAGCCCGTCTGTCTCGACATTTGTGATAGTGTCAGCATAGTAAATCTATTCTAGTGCATCATTGTGCTACTCTCGTCATCACCGATCATCTCGCTGCGTTTAGCATTATCACAACAAGTATTACAGAGATGGTGTAACCCCTGTAGATCCAGCACAACGACCTTGACCCTATCTTGAACCATCCCGAGCGACCGCAACGCGCGACCAAAGATGTGACCGCTGCGGGAGCTATCCGCGTGTCTGGTGTTCCTCCCGTTTCACAAGAGTAGAGCGCTTGCATATAACGTCTGCAAGGAGACCGATTGACTGCCGGTCCAACACTTCCATCACGATTCGGCTGCCGGTCGGTGGCGGGCTTGGCCTATAATTGGGTCTCGCGAGGCTGTTTCTTGCATGTCTTGTCGCTCGTCTTGCTTGCATCGATGCATGGATCAGAGCTCGGGAATAATGCATTCAGATCGACCACCTTTTATTCGTCATGATTATCGTCAGATTATGTATCTCTTCGCTGTGGTCATACCCAGCATCTATCTAGTGAAGATGTCTGGTTCGACAGAATGTAATGTGGTAGCGTCATGATGGTCAGACTCTCACCTACTCACACTCGTGCAAAGATCCCAAAAATAGTCTTGGGGTGTTACCTATCTGACTCTCTCGACCCTTTCGAGCTTCTGCTGTTCTACAGGCCGCCAAGGCTCGCGTCTTGGCTCCCGCCCGAATCGCTCTGGGAGTGGAGATGGATGGGCACACTCGCTTTCCCAAGTTGGATAGCTCAGCGCTTAATGGTTGTGAGCTCCGTCGTCTGACTGGTTGCGCAAGCTCCAGTGACGGGCGACCCTTGGACAAATCTCTCCCCGCTAGCTGTCCGCTTGCTGGGAAACCCTGTAGCTTGCCTCCGGACCACAACCTCGTCCATGCCCACCAGACGCTGCCATTGGCTATCTCGCCCTCAAATCACGCCCCCGCTGGCCCTCGATGCTCAGCGGCTCGCTGTTGCTTCGTCGTCGCCCTCCCATTGGCCGTCTGACAGGACCGACGCACGTCGTGCACACCGTCCAGCCATCCTCACTGGTCCGTCGAGGCTGGAATGCCGCCCAGATGGGTAGGCCCCTGGGTCTCTGGGGGCGGGGTGGTATCTTGGTGGCCATGCAGGTTGTGATGAGAAGAGCGCATTGCTGTTGGCGCTTGGTCGCCGGTTAGGCCGCGTGCCCATTCTTAACGGCGATGACCGCCCTTTATCGCCCAGCCTTGCTTCTTCATTGACATTTCTCAATTCTTTCGTGCGACCTATTTTTTGACGACCGAATTGCTCGTGATCAGGAGAGGTTTGGATCAATCTCACCCTCATCGCGATCAGACTACCACTGAACACCACGAGTGTGTTGGTGTTACTCCCTTAACAACTTCCCTCGAGCGCGAATTACCCCAACTCAGTAATTCCGTTGACATTCAGGGGAGAGTAATTTCGGTTCTGAACAGACGCTGGGAAAACGGAACATCGTCCTAACACGATAAAATCTACGGTGGTTTGAGGGGGATAATCGAGCGACAAGGGGATTGCTCACAGAACAACCTCACTTTCCCTTAAAAGGGAAATCATATCTCTGGCACACCTACAACCTCGCAGATATTGCAAAATGTTGCCTTCACTATTGCTGGCCACGACGGCCGCCACTTTGGCATCAGCACACACCGTCATCACATATCCCGGATGGCGAGGGAACAACTTACATACAAATGACGACTGGCCATATGGCATGCAATGGCAGTACCCATGTAAGCAGCGTTCACTCTCCTTGCGAAATGTAAGATCTATCAAATTACTAACACTCAAAATTAGGCGGCGGTATCAATCTCACAACAAACCGGACATATTGGCCCACAACAGGTGGTGCGTTAGCATTCCAGCCGGGCTGGTTCCAAGGCCATCAGACCGCATTTCTTTACGTCAACATCGGCGTCGGCACCGATGGACCCGACGGCGGCCCATTGAACATGTCCAACCCCATGGTCCCACCATTCCAGCTCCTAGGCCCCTCGAACGGGCCATATCCCGGCACAGTCTGTCTGCCACAGGTCTCACTGCCGACGAATTGGACCATGAACCCCGGCGACAACGCCACGATCCAGATTGTGGAAATCGCTATGCACGGCGCCGCTTTATTCTCGGTATATCTACCCTCTTGCTCCCTACTTGAAAAAAATAAAAAGCTAACTCTGCCCGTCCCCAGTGCGTCGACATCACCTTCGCCGAACCCGGCGATGAGAGGATACCAGTGGTTAACGAGACCAACTGCTACAACAGCTCGGACCTCGGCTTCGCGAGCATCTACACCATAACGACGCACGCCATCGGCGACACGGCCGACCAGAACGTCGCCACTGCCGCCGCAAGCCTGCGCACCGCGGCTCCCTGGCTCGGCTATCTCCCTGTACTAGCGGGAGCCGCGTGGTTGTTAATGTAAAAACAACATAACACATAAAACAGGATTAAAAAAAAAAATCAGAACCCCTTCCGAAATCCAGCTGTGCGAAGATGTCTACGACGACGGAAAGTGAGGAAAACAAGAAGGAAGGAAGGAAAGAAAGCTCTATACCCAATATGTTCAAACTGTATATCCTTAACTTATTCTCTTTTTATTTATTTATTATATAATAGCGTCATCAAAGGCGGAAACCTGGCAGGCAGGCAGGCGTTCCGGGATCATTAGCAAATGCATACCTACGAAATTTACTTAAAACATCTCCGAGGCCAGATAGTGGTGTATCTGTCTTGTCTTACGTAGCTTTTGATAAATGAAATATTCAATCTATATAAGCGATATCTCATCGTCTTTTTCCTTTCTCCTGGTGTCCTTGTATCTTAATGCGTGTATGAAACGATGTACTGAAAGTAATGTAATCACTTGATGAATGAATGCGTGATGCGTGATGCGTCAGGGTGTATGTAGATAGACTAATACTTACAAGAAATACACCTTGTGGTCCAATAGGTAGCGAATCAGAAACACATTTGCTGCGCATTACGTTACGTTACGCCTAACAGACCCGAGCTCAAGTCAAGTGCGACGTCGGTTAGTACGTAGGTATCCCATACCGTTTGAAGACGCGCCGATTAAGTGATAAGGGTGTCATCACTGCATTCACTGTTACACACACACCTTCTGACCGTCATGTTACAAATAGGGGCTGTCAGGATAATGCCAACATCGGACTAAGTACTAGATAGCGTTTGTTTTTCTCTCCGCCAAATTCACCCACACGGGATGTCAATGATATATCCAGTGCCCGAGTCCTCTCCTCCCATTCTATCTCCGACAGCGCAACTAACATTAAACAGGGGTCGCTCTTTGAATGACGGCTTAGTGGTGAACCACCTTCCGTACCTCTATCAGACCAACATGCTATTGACTAACGCCAGCCTCGGAGCTTCCAAAAATGCAAAAGGCCCTCATAGCTCATACAATTCATGCGCATCGCCTAAGTATGATAGCCTGTAGAATTAGTAATAGCACAATCTTAGGTTAGAAGCGACAGACACTCGTTGGCAACTGTCTGAACTCTCGTCTCCGATACCCTCTCTTTAGCTGATTTGATTGAAGACGACAAGCTCTTAGCTTCGGGGGCCGCCTTGCCAATAACAGTGATGAGTGTACCAGCAGCTACGAGCGCTCTATATATGACCTCGGAATCTGTTTGTTTCTGAAGCACTAGAGCCAGAGGTGATATAAGCCGAGCCTGGTTCTCTGTTGATATGCTTCCTAGTTGTTTTGAAGCTAAAACGGCGTAGTTGACGAAAACTGTCGTCAAAGCGATCAAGAGATTCCGATTGAAGGGCCCAATGGGAGGCTGGCCCCGAACTCCAACAACTCGGCTGATGAATGAGATCACGGCAGATATCTCAGAAGGCTGCGCTACAAGTTTCCTCCCTTCTGCAGTCTTGAATAAGTTGGCAATTGTCCGCAGTGCCATCATCACACAGTTCTCGTTTGGTTCACTTCCTTCAGGAACGCCTTCGAGTGCTGCCGAGATTGCTATCTTGACCATGCTGTGATCGTCGCCTGGCGACCTGAACTTGGCGGCAGTAGGTGACACCGCAATACATCGTAAAATATCTAGAGGAGCCACCCGATCCGTGTAGTCCCATTGTGTGCACATCATGACAAATAAGCTAATTGTGAACTCATCCATTACGGGTTTTTTCGATTCTAATACCGACTTGAGAGCCTCTATGGCATTTTGTGCGGAAGGGTTAAGAGAGATATCTTTGCGGCCAGCAGCAACAAGAGCAGCATTGACACTTGAAATCTTCTTAAATATGGCTGCAGATAGTCAGTGCAAAGTTGGACTAAAAGAGAAAGGATACAAATACTAACGGTCGTATTTTGCGACGGTGATGTCTAAATAATCGCGAATTGGTAGAATTTTCGGAGTATTTGCTTCCTCCCCAGGTCGATATCGGGATTCGGTGCCGTACGGGTCTGGCCCTGAGGGTGTTTCTTCATTTTGTCCAATCGTTGCACCTTGCGTATTAGAGACGATGAATTGAGCTACCTGGTCTAAAAAGTTCTGAGAAAGCTCATTGTCGTCGATGAACTTTTGTGCTCGTGCGTAAGGGTTTTCTGATAAGTTATAAGGTAGTTTGAGAGAGGGCTGGCCCTCTTCAATTGCGACATCGAAAACATAGTCGTATGATTGTCCATTATACTCAACCTTTCGGCCACTACTGCCGACTGCATCCACAACGGTACCGACATTGATCCATTGACCGGCTGACCACTGGTGTGCCGAAACAGACCCATCCTCCTCCTTAATCATCTGAACTTGACCTTCTTTGGTGCCGGATTTTGTCTTTAGATAGTCCGGACCGGGTAGCTTTTCTTTGTTGACACCACCTACTTGTTGCTGTGGGATGGATGAGGACTTGACTGACTCATCGAAGTGAGCTATCGTCTCGGGGCTAGCAGCACGTTCTGCGCTACGTGAAAAGATGCGGACGACACCATCACTGGCGCCGGACACAATGTCGCCATTGGCAGCACAAGCTGCGACAGACCATACTGAAATAGCAGGGTGCGTAATAGTTTGGACGCACTCGAAGCCACGCCATATGCGAACTGTGCGATCTTCGCCGGAGCTAACAAGCTCGCCGGTAGGCAATGACGTCAGTGAGTATATGAAACTCTCATGCCCTGTAAGTTCACCAACTTGCTGGCCGTTGAGCTTCCATAAGCGTATGATACCATCATTGCTAGCACTTGCGATGTCGGCGCCGCTTGGGTGACCCTTAGGCACCGCGCAAAGGGCACGCACAACATCTGGAGTATAGATAGTGGACCGGGGTTCGACTTGGCCGGCGACAGACTTGCCTAGTTCAAAAACGCGAATGTTCTTATCGGCGCAGCCGGTAACGACGAGGTTCTCGCTCAAGGGCAAAACATCCCAAACAGCACCGTCATGGCCTTCTAGGACAACCACAGTTTCCCAGTTTTCTACGCTCCATATACGGGCGGTACGATCCCAGCTCCCGGATGCGATGAATTTAGCACCTGGAACAAGAGCCAAAGCGCATACATTTTGAGCATGCCCGATCAACAAACGTTCGGCATTGTCGGAGGGTCCAGCGGTGACGGATCGAGCATCGATGATGGCATCACTACCGGCAGATATAGCCAGGCCATTTGGAAAGGCAGGAGAGGGTGGTAAGCAGGTTAGGCTATTGACGAAATCGGAGCCTTGAGTCACAGTACGGGGTTCGAAGGCCGGAGGAGAGGGTGTGCTTCGGGACCAGGCGCGTACTGTATGGTCTCGCGAGGCCGACAGCACGAGATCGGGGGCGGGGAAGTGCACAGCGCGAACCTATTGAAGAGTGAATTAGACGACAGCTTCCGAGAGGTCATGCGCGAATGTGCAATGATTATTGGGAAGTGTCTTAGTATAGCTAGTATAGTGTCCGATCCCATTCCACAGATGATATTGGAAGGGCGAGTGAGCAACCAGCGGTGATGCCAGAGTGCTAGAGAAACCATGGATGGATAAGAGAGGACTGGTGACCGCAACAGAACACATACGTCGGCTTTGTGAGCAGCCAGCTGCGCAGACAGTCTGAAGGTAGACATTGCCTGCTGCTCAGGGCACTGGATGACACGAGTGTTGGAGAGGTAGAAATTGTTGAAGCGTTGTCGACGGTTTGCCAGGTCGGGAGGACAGAATGGTAGGTAGTACTTGTGTTAACTGGGGTAAGCAGTGTTAGTGACATCCATGGATGTGTCTACCCCGCCAAGTGGGTGTTGTTGATTGAGGGGTGAGCTTAGCTACCAGTCTCTACCAGTCTGTACCTTTCTATCTGGCAGATTACTAACGTCACGAAATGGGTCATTTTCTTGACCTTCTGGATTTCTTTGAAGATTGAAATAGGATTCTCTAGATATCGTATACACAGGCCTGTAAAACCACCTATCTATGTAGGTAAGTCTTCACATACTTTAGTACCTCATAGGTATGTAGTAGAAAGAGCTTCAAAATTTGGTGTTTTCAATGTTGAGGTTACCCTTGAATCTCATAAATGATATCATCCATAGATGGAAGGGGCCACTAACCCGCGACTCATATCACAGAAGCGACCTCCCACCTACCAATAAGTATAAGCTTACACTAGGTAGGCCGGTATCTGTCTCAAAGCCTCCAGTACAAGCCGAGGTACGTATCTCTTAACTCCCAGCTCCCAACACTGCCATGATCCAACGCAGTGTCCCAGGTATCTAGGCATCATTCTGAGAATACTCTAAGCTATCAAGCTATTCGTATCCATGTTGTTGTACCTAACCCTAATTTCAAAAATAATCTGGTGTAGGTTTACTGAAGCAGGTGCAGTTATGCCAATAACAGCTTCCCCATGAATACTGGTGGTACCTACCTAAGGTTAGTGTGTGCCGGGTGCCCAATGAGGAAGGTACCCGTTAGAGCACGTTTAGGTGTGGAAGGTACATGTAGCAGGCACTTTTGGTCGCAACTTGCCCCCTGTCCCAGGTAACCTGACTAGGGCGAGGTGTACCTAGATTCCTCAATTCATCCATCCATCCAACCACTGACCTTGTGCGACGGCATCTTTTCTCTGGCGCATCATCTTCCAAACCATCTTGCGCCAACCTGTCTCGCAACCACATACCACCCGTCCTCATCCATCTCATTTCTACCGCCTCTCCTCGCTTTCTCTATCCTCATCCCGCCGCCGGCCGCCCTCCGCCCTCCGTTCTCCCTTTCCTTATCTTCAATTCGCCCCCCCGTTTCCCGCTCACTCACTGCTCGACTTCACTGCTGTGATTTGGATCGCAGATTTCGTTGCGCTCGGGCTAGAACCACTTCCCGTTTTTGTCCTTGCCTCAGCTAGAGGGTATCCACCACTAGAAACCACAATTATACTTTCCTTTTTAACGATTTCCACGATATCACGAGACGAAGCGATACAACTTGACCAGAACGACACTGACCCATTGAGACGGAACACGGTACACACTCAAGATATAAAAAGCACGTCGGATCGATTAGACTAGAGTACATACTGGCAACAGTTTCTCTTACTCCCTCTCCCTCTCCCTCTTCATATTCGCCTTTTGACCACGCCAGACTTCTTGTCGCAACCACGAACTCCGTTGTTTTCGCCCAACTATCTTAGGGACTATAACCACACCATCGACTAATCATCATTGTGGACAACTTCGCTTTTGCGCTCAAACTACCGGCTTTCGTCCACACTGCGTCTCCCTACCAACTACCTCCATCCCTCTCCACTAGACTGTCGACCTTGATTTGTTCCTCTATGGCTACTCCCGCTTCCGATGTCCCTAGGCAATACGTGCCTTTAACCTGCCATGGCCACTCGCGCCCCGTCCCTCATATCAGCTTCTCGCCGCTTGAGAAAGAAGATACGTACTACTTGATCTCGGCTTGCAAGGGTATGCCTCTCTCTGCGCTTTCTGAACTCGTAACACCATCATGGGTTTTAACTTGATTGGATTTAGATGGTAACCCTATGCTTCGTGATGGTCAGACTGGCGACTGGATCGGCACCTTTATCGGTCACAAGGGTGCCGTGTGGCAGGCCAGACTAAGTCCTGATGCCAGCACAGCTGCTACCGCTTCTGCTGATTTCACTGCGTAAGTGTGCTTGTGTTTGCCCATGTTACTCATCGCTTATGCTGTCTATAGCAAAATCTGGGACACCCACACTGGTGAACTACTTTGTACCCTTCAGCACGATCACATTGTCCGTGCCATCGCATATCCTCCTGATAGCTCCGATCTTCTTGCAACTGGTGGTATGGAGAAGAAGCTCCGCATCTTTGACCTAACCAGCGTGAAGCCACAAGACACTGGCGACGTGGTAGCCCAGACAATTCCTGCCTCATCGGGGTTTGAAATTGGAAAAGATATCCATACGGCCTTGATCAAATTCATTGTTTGGACTAGGGATCCCAATATTTTGATTACAGCCTCTAACAACGTCCTACGATGGTTCGACCTCCGCACTCGAGAAGTTGTCAAGCAAGAGATCTTGGATGGAGAGATTGGCTCCTGTGAGCTTTGTGGCTTGGCCCCTGAGTTGATGTCTCGGACGGACATTGGTGAAGGCTTGCCTGTGCTGGCAGTTGCTGCGGGAAAATATGTCTATTTTTGGGGTGGAATGAATGCCACCAACGAATTGAAGCGTCTCAAAATGGACTACCAAGTTGCCAGTGTTGCTGTGGACCCCAAGGGCAGAAAGGTTGTCGTTGGGGAAGACAAACCCGCAACATGGGCCAGAGTTTATGGATGGGATGATGGTGTCGAAATTGGTGAGTTTTTGGTGTGCCTATTCATTCATTTCACACATTAACAGCTGTTAGATATTCACAAAGGCCACCATGGTCCTGTCTGGTCGGTTGCGTTTTCTCCAGATGGCAAGCTTTACGCAACAGGCTCAGAAGACGGTACTATCAAGATGTGGAAGAACTGCGAGGGGTTCTACGGGCTCTGGCGCGGTGGAGCAGGAGGAAATGGAAACGGAGGTGGACCTGAACGATATGCTGATTAGAATGCTGTGTTGTCTGAAGGTCCGCCTTCGATTCCAGCCATCTCGAGCTGTGAGGCCCATGACACATCGTCATCTGGCAACTCGCCCTGGGATGCTATCCCCATCTTCCCAACGTTGAAGAGCAACTAGTATCATTGTGTGGTATAGTCAGAGCCCGAGTTGGGAGTGGGGGTTGGGTTTGTGGCTAGCTTGCATCAAGCAGTGAGTCAGTCAGCGTAGCATTCCCAGTCAAGCTCTCAACCTCGTACCTTCAGTCTGACAGAGCCAGTAAGCTAACTGTGTTCTAAAAGGTCAGAATTATCAGGTACCAAACCCATCGAGCTTTTAAGTTGTCGGGAACTACTGCACCAAATGTTATGTAGACAGTAGTATCAACATACGAATGAGGTAGATCATGTACCTATCAAACTCCTTCATCCATTTGTTCATTGCCCTGAGTCCGTTTGTAAAAACCTAATACGCATTGAACGAATCCTCCGGAGACTATGTAAGAAGAGCCAGGCTATTGGAACTGGCTGTAATCTTCAAATTACATTACACATTAGGTCAGCATTTGACCAAGATTTTATGTTCTCCCTTTTCTTTTCCCTCTTTCACCAGCTGTCAGATTGACTTCATTCTTGCAGATATTCCACACTGCGTAGGCTCTGGATTCTCCGCTTCCTGATTAAACGCCTCTCTCCTGTACCCCAATCTCGAATATTGCCTCACTAAATGGCACTGCGTTTCCATCAGTGTTGTTACCATTGTCATCATTGTTACTGTTATTGTCAATGGCCGGATACTGATGACCTCCACCACAACCGTAGCCATTGTTCCAATCCGGGCGAAACGGATATGCATATGGATATGGATGATGGTAATTGTGTTGATCCACTGGAACTGGAGCGGGAAATATCTCGGACGCATTGGTGTGAGAGAAGGTACTTGGCGTGGCCACGACGAAGTCTGCCTGCTGCTGATGCTGTGGGTAGATGTGGAATGTTTGCTGCATTTGTGCCTGCTGTGCTTGTTGTTGTGAAGGTGCAGGGGCAGGGGGATGGGAAGCAGTGTGGTGGTCTGCCATGGAGAGCTGGTCTACGCGCTGTGTTAGACTCTGGATCAGGATGCGCATTTCTTGCATTTCTGCCCCGAGACGGCCTAGTTCGTGCTCGTGGTGGCGCTCCTTCGCTTCATACCGGCGTTTCTCGGTCTCGTGCTGCTCTCTGAGTGACTCGATGGCGGCATTTATGGCTTGTGCACGGTTGCTGGGCGAGTTGGTGAGGGATGTTAGAGTTTTTGGGGCTGTTCCCGCATTGTGTGTGGAAAGAGATGCTGATGTGGAAGTGAAAGAGGAGGTGGAAGCCAAAGAGGTGGAAGCTAGAGCGGGCGGTGCAATGTGTTGTGCTGGCGTCTCCTGAGACGTCGTTACTAGGCTGGTGGCAATGTCCCTGTTGAATGCAGTATGTGGGAGAGCAAACAATCGTGACACAGAGTCTGCAACAGCCTGGTTGGGACCGATAGAGAGAGGAGCAGAGGCGTTATTCTCCTCGATGCTGTACTGCTGATTCAGAGCTGCGATCTTGGACTCGGCATCCTGCTTCTTACCACGTCGACGATCCATGACCTCTTTCTTGACCTCCTCCATTATTTTCTCCTTGTCAGTCTGTGAAGCTGCCTGGAAACTCTTGGACTCGGCAAGCTTCTTCCAAGGGGCTTGCACTGCTTTTGTGTCATTTTGTCTAGCTCGTTCTACGGCAAGTTGGTACGGCGGCAGATTTGACAGGCGACGTCGAGCACGGACCGTGTTGGGGTTCGTGGAGTACTCATGGGGTGCCTTGGCCCGTCTGCTTGGAGCAGTGCCCTTATTAACTGAGGGGGGCGAGGCCGCTAGAGCCTCACTTGATGGTGAGCCTAGCTGTGGCGGTGCCATGGTGGTACTTCATGGCCATGGACACTGGGTGAATGCCTGTGTCTCTGATATTCACTCAGTGCACAAAGGAAGGTGTGACTGTGAAAAATAAGGGAGACATGATGGACTCTGTATTTGGTGAACTGTGGTTATGAACTGTTGTGAGTGTTCTCATTCTTGTCTTGTTCTTCTGGATCGGTACGTACCCTTTTCTGCAATAGAAGAAGGTGCACAGCTTGGATATGTAGACTGGTCTAACGCGCCAGCATGCCGCTAGCGTCCTTGAGGGCCGTCTATGGGAGCGTTGCCAGGCAATTGGTAGCATGTTGTTCTGATAAAGATGCAGGGTGTGGCTCATTACCTGGCCCACCAAGGTGCCATTACCTTTAGTGACTGCTTCAAATTCTCCTTTTTGGAGACACAGGAGGGCACGGTGCTCTGGACTTGGTGAGGTAGTTTATCCTGTTTAGGAATTGGGAGTGTTTGTTGTAGACACTGTCACATGTGAAATTATCAGACTTGGGTGGTGAGTTGGGTATTGAAGCCATCATTCAAGTTATCAATATGCTAAAAGAAGGCAGCTGCGACTCACTTGAAAATTCAATAAACTCGAAATCCAAAGGAGATAAATGAATGTATATTCTTCTTGCTGAAACAGAAAAGGGTATATGAGCATGAAGTAAGTATATGAGATGTTCTTTCTCTAGTAGTAGTTCTTGACCTTGATATCAACCAGCACCAGCAAGTCGGGCTACACCCATAGACTCAAGACACACATCTCCCAAATTATCTTCCAAATCAACTCCTCTCCACATCTATCTGTCGCCATCTAATTATCCAGATTAGACACTAGGCTTAGACCCCACAGTTGCCCTGTTGGGGGAAAGTATCCTCGACATCCTCGACCTCCAGCTCGATCGGTCCACGCTCGGAAGCTCGGCGGGATTCTCCATGGTCCCAAAGGGCTTCTCGTCCCCGAGTTCCGGCAAAGGCCCCTCGGTCCCTAGCTCCGCGTCCGGCAGCTTCCATTTCTTCCGCCTGTCTCGGCCGTCTCCTGCCTTCTCGTCGACGCTGTAGATATCCTTCTCCCTCAAGATTTTTCGTTTGACTGCACGAGCGCGAGTGCCCACCCAGGTCTTGATTTCGAATAGAAAGAATGATTCCGTCTCGCCTGCGCGATAGCGTCGGTAGCGGTACAGGATTGAATACGAAGTGTATGCTATGATGATGGTTATTAGGACTGCGCTTAGCACTATCGCGGCTACGGTGAAGTTCGAGGATGTGTTGCCGATGGTGGTGCCGCCGCCTTCGCGCTGGGGCGAGGCGTTTGGAGGATCGCTGGGCGATACGCTTGATGACGAGGGACTTGTTTCTTGAGTCGTGCTTGGCTGGCTTTCTTCCGTTGATATTAATAGTGGAGGTATGCTAGACGAGGATGACGTAGATGAGCCCAGAGTTTCTCTTGTTTGTCTAGATAGAGTAGTTCTCGGTTCTTGTGTTGATGTTGTACTGCTCGATGACGTCTTTGTTGATGGTGGAGGCGGCGTCGTGCTTGAGGAAGAAGTCGAGGTCGAGGGAGGGAGTTCTGTCGTCGTTGGGGCTGGGACATTTATAAGTGTATCGGGAACAGTAGGGCTGGGCGTAGTTGTAGTTTTTGGCCCTGGATCAAGGGGATCTGTCTCAAGATTCTCTAGATCTTCCTCCCGCCACCGAATTTGAATTGCCGGACCAACTGTAACCTGCGCGCCGCTCTCAGAAGCCGTCCGCGAGACACCCCATACACCACCACGAAAGTCGGACGTATCGGATGTACATGTGTGGCCACTATCCAGTCCATGAGTTAGTACATATAACTACGATGCTCAGTCTGTAAGTGGTAGTGCATACGTTGGTATACAATACGCTGCTGTCTCACCGCCTTGGATTTCTGGAAAGCCTTGCTGGGTCCGCGGGTTCGTTATGATACATGATGGTCCTACGTAGAATCCGTCGGGACATATGGCAGGCGAATAGTATTCGAAACCACGCTCGCCGATGTATTCATCCCAAGAAGGCGGGTCGCAGGACGGTGCTGCAGTAGTGGGAAACGGAGGAAACTGAGAAGGCACCTTCGTCGTCGTTAGAAGCCATGTTGTCGGACATGGCGGTGTGAAAACCGTGGTGAGGGCGGCGAGCGGCGGGGTGAAGGTCGCCGTCATGTTCGCGACGATTCAATGATGTCGGGCATCCAGTGCTCGACACACAAGTTCGTCAAGAACCTGGTGGATTAATCGAGGCTCGAGTCACCGACTCGCCCCAAGAGTTATCTCTCGCCACCCCAAGGTCTATATGATGTCCAGATCAGCTTTCGGCTACGGGAAGATCGATCGCCTCGCCAGCTGAGACATACGTAGATTATAGATGAGAGAGATTCCCGTGGCGGATTGCTCGGGGGTATAACTTGATCAAGGCCCCCTCCGAGGCAGACAGTCCGGGGAGTCCAGGTTGATTAAGCTCCTGGCTCGTTTGAATATCCTCGTACAAGGGAGATCGGTGGGCTCAACCCGGGCTCACGACGTCCGGCTCTTGACTGTTAGCTTCCCCATGACATAGCACCATGCAGGCGATCATACATGACTTTTGTCCAATTTGGAGAAGCCGTTGGGTCGGCCAAGGTCGGGTTGACAATGCTACTTGGCCTCGTCTCATAATTTCATACGGACAACCTCCCCAAAACATGAGTCAAAACGTCACATGCAGGCCCCCTGCTATTTCACCCTCGTGAGATTGATCGCATCACGACAATCCCAAACTAATCGGAATCTGAGCCGAATGTGGCGTCAAATTTCAATTGACTTGTGAGGATCTTGACACCGCTTCCGTGCTTGCCTACTGACCTCGGCATTGTCGTCGCCATCGCTATCTGGGTACACAGCCTCGAAGAGGACTGCTAACAGCTGCCTCTACTTTTTCTTCTTGAAGGTGCATTGTGTTGTGAATGAGGATAAGCTAAAACAGCACCCCCGGCTCTCTATCTGCGACCGACTAGAGAAGAGAAGCACCCGCAGGCTAGGCCCATGCTCCTCGTTGCTTCATGTTTCACGAGGTTCTCACAAGCAGACAGGGTCCATGCAGGGGACGAATCAAAGAGTCGCGACCGCACCGTGGCTATGACCCAGCACGGCCATGACACAACAGCTTGCAGGCTTGGCAGGTCGGCCCAGGGTCTTGCCGTCGCCCCGCGAACTGCTGGCCTTGCCTATCTCTGCAATTTGAAATCGTGTTCCTATTACAGGAGGTGTGAAATAATGCAGTATGGCAATGCTCAATTCAATTCATCTGGGGCTAAGTTGCGCCCGGCCATCTCCGTAACTGTAGCCAGAAACTATTGGTAGCCTAACGGAATACTGCAGCCAGTCCTCGCGCCAAGAAATGTCTCCCGAGTTTGCGACGACGTCTCCGCCGTCTCATCTTATGTATATACTACTCGGTATGTTCCGGTATATGTATTAGAATGGGGTCTACCGCTACGCATTAGACAGAGATGTTACTCTGCAAAACAGCTTCTTTACATTCTGTTATCCTACACTGTCATACCTGTCGTAGAGCATTGCACAGGACTATGTCATCCAATCTTTGCATAATGGTAAGGCGGTTTGGGCCCCATCAACTACGGCTGGGGCACCTCACTGACCTGGAATGGTCGCTCACTATACCAGCCCACAATCTGATCCGACGCGATCAATCGTTCAAAAGACTTTGAACGGGACCTACAGACCGCAAAACCTACGATGAAATCCGTAGGATGATGCGATTCTCTCAGAGGGATAGGTGGGAGCTCAGTATAGCTACATATGCAATCTCCGGTCAATTGCATGCCGCTTGTCCATGACAGATTCGCTCTAATTGCAATAAGTATGAGTACAGCAAGGCATGATTTCATCGTACACTCGGTGGCAGTCCAATACCATACGTGTTGGTTTATCTGAGATAGTCTTCCATAACAAGGACCGGGACCAGGCCTTGGAATTGAAGCTACTCGGGATACAGTAATTTGCCAGGGCTGCTAAAGTTCTTAGACGCTGCAATCCTCATCAAGTATGATGAAGGGTTTTTACAAGGCGTGCGACCATGCCTATAGGCGATATGAATGCCAATGTTGAAAATTTAGATTACCTATGTACTTGAAATCAAGGCCATTGAATATGATGCTTAACTCTCTCACTAATGGGGGGTGCGACCCCTGGCAGACCTGTCTGTCATGAGTAGTTCAATGAAACTAGACGGATACTGATATGACGAAACTCTCTGGTATCTCACGATAGTGGCCACTCCTAAGAATACGCGCGCCGATTTCATTGCTAGTTACCTTGTGCTGCTATCACTACCTGAGAATGTTACACGCGTACAAGCTGTGCTAGCTGAATATGCGGTTCGCATTGCACTTCGGTCGTACGAAAGGCCATTGCAGGCTGTTAATGATCATTCAGAGACATGCAGGCAATCCTTGAAAGTGAGGTTATAAGTACAGACTTCGCTTCTTGAAACAGAACCTAGAGACCTAGGCGGTCTGGGCTGGCAGACCAGTTGTATATAAAGTCGAGTCAAGCCACCAACAGCCGAGAAGGAGTTGGTTGGTCAAGGACTTATGCAGTCCTAGAATAGCATCAAGTTCCAAACCCAGTTATCTGCCGATGTTATACGGTAGATATTGCGATAAACGTCGGAATCGAAATCGTTGTTACCACAGCTTCGTCGGCATTCAACGTGTGGCCTGTGGGCTTCGGGAAGTCATAATTAGTGGGCAATGTAGGTGGGCTATGATGCGAAGACACTTTTTGTTCAGGTGCTTAATTCGAGCCACTGCCTAACGATCTTTGAAATATCCCGAAACTTGCATTCCCCTCGAGCCTATATATACGCATCAGGCAGACGGTGAGAACTCTTCTAACTTCACATTTTTGTACCTTTTTTCTAACAGCGCGCTATTATTCACAGTGTCAATATTTCAAACTCCTGGGATGGTATAACACGATGTGACGAGCTGTCGAACGGCGCCGGCGCAGACTTCTGCTAGCAATCAAATCTCCTTGAAGGAATATGTCTATTCATGAATATTCAACCCTGCTCTCGGCCAAAGCCCTAGACTCTGGAAGTTGCCACAAGCAGACTCGGTCTCTTAAATATGCGGCAGAATCGACATGCTTCGCCCCCCATATCAGCTTTATTCACAATTGTGTACAAACGTCTTTCATTATGCGACGTTGAAGTTAATGGCAAAACTCTACATCTAGGAATAGGACTATTGCTAAGCGACTCCTAAACTTGCGGGAGAGACTGGTAGTCACCGATCAAGTAATACTTGGCAGGTTTAATTCTATTATATAATTCTACGTCGAACTATAGTATCTATGCTTAATACAAGATTATGTCGGTGTACGTTTCATCACTGCTAGTTAGTTTGTTGCGACCAATGATAGAGGAATACCAATATGGGTTTGATAACACTTAATTAGTTATATACGGCTACGGGTTCTTGGCACAAACCTTCAAGTATATCTCAACCAGACGCGTTTCTGGCTAGGCACGCTTTGTGGAATAAAGGGCATCGGGTATGAGGTGAGGCATCACCACCCACTTGCGGTGACGACAATACTCCGATCATGAACTCACCTATACTAGACATATCTTCTGTTTGATGTGCGAACGTAACTTGACATACCTGTTTGTTCCATCTTAAACCATGCATATCGTCACGTGTGATTAAAAGTTTGAGTATTACCTATTTCAATGGTCAGTCTTACCATCAACAGCTTCTACTCATAATAAACACAGCCGACTTGGCAAGCGTCCGCAGATGATCCCATGCGAAGAATTATGTTCTATTAATATCCGTTTGTTCATATCCGGGGATGAAAAAGATGGCTCGTCTGTCTCGTGCTGTTGTGCCGCACAAAAGTTTCCTGGAACCAGCCAATCATCTACCCAGGCTGGCACCAACAGCATAACAGCAGCTGGTTTCTGTTAGCATTCACAAAAATCCTAGAAAATGGGATTATTGATACTAACAGTATTATCAGCTGGAGAGAGCTCGCTTGCAAGTATATAGCCACTGACTATTCCATCATACGAATCCTTGAATTCCTTGGATTACATACAGATCATCCTTTGTTCAGTTACATACCGTCGTCGCTATTTGCCCTGACATATTGTTGAGAATTCCATTATGATTGATTTCAATACCGAGATAGTCACCGTCGATCTGACTAACAGTTTCGAGGTAAGCCATGGACCAGTATTAGTTGAGCTCTGCCTCCATTTTGCGTCGTATTTTGCTAAAATGAGGCTAGCTGCAACACCAATGGCGTACAAACCCAGATACCTGCGTGAGGCCAAATTTGGAATTTGATCTTCCTGTACTCTGCCAAGTCAATAAAGCTTACGGCGAACCATCTGACATAACCTCGTTGGGAAAAGAGTACGACGCCTTTGCGGTAAGTGTAATCACTCCGTGTCTCCGCCTCCGCTATGAGAGTCGGTTAAAGTCAACCAAAAGTTTCATAGAACTTGCGACTGCTAATTTCTGATATAGGAATGCTGTCCAAGCTTTAATCAACTAAACATACATCAAAACCACTGGCTAGCTAGCAACGTCTGCCACACACAGTTTTGTTTCACGGAGAATAATACAACAGCAATGGGGTTCGATGAATGCGTCTACAATGCTGGGGACAAACTGAACAGCGACCTCAAACTTAACTCGACGGAGAGTAGTACATACCGTGGAAGATGTGAATGGATCAACTACGACAGCCTTAAGAAGGGAGTTGTTGATGATCCTGCGGACATTACGAATGCCGCCTCCACACCAAGGCTTCTGTCTTTAGCCTTGCTCGCCACAACATTGACAGGGGCCTTTCTGGTGCCCTCACTAATGTAAAGAAGAGCAACTGTAGTTACGGATATAGTGAAGTAATGCGGAATGATATGTTAGTTAGCCGGGTGACTTAGGAATTTCGGGAATCCCAGATGGTCTTGTACAACGAAAAAGAACCTGTGGCAATGGCTTCATATTTCTAATAGGCTGACTTTATGCTATTCCACGAATACATATCAATTTTATCTCGGTAATCAATTAATTCCCGAATAATTAGTCAAAATTATCTGGTTCCGACCGTTAATAACGACGCTCCCTTTAGGCTTAGTGCGCGAGACATTGTGACAAGGGCCTTAGTAGAGGGCAGATAGAGGGTTTAAGGCTTGGTCATATTCAATATCATTGGAGGTTTCTAGAACCGTTTGTCCGATATTCTGGCTTAAGATATAACCCCTTATATTCGATAGAACCAGTGCTTGCGTGTCCCTTCGTGCCCCTTGTCCTTGCACAGTATATGAAGTGAGTTATCGACCACCTACACTTTCAACCCATGTTTCTGAATGATCTCGAGAAAAGAGATATTATAACTAGCATTAAGACAGGTAAAGGTCGATATACATATTGATGACAGGTATCTAAGTCGTCTAGTCCGTCCGCATATTCCTATATGAACCAGTTCTTCCGTTAGAATTAGATGGTGAAGTGTTCTCCGTGGTCAAGCCCGTTTTTCACTACAAACACACAATCGTTATACACAAAGATTATATCTTGATTACGTCTGACTCTACAGATCAGAGACGAGCCCCGAGTCCTCCAAGCTGACGGGACAAAAAAGTATTTCTGCAATGTGTCGCATGGCGAGCGCCCGGCTGCATCAATTTCGACTGAGCAGACCCAACCCTTGTTGGAGAGAAATACGAGATGCCACAAATTGAATCTCTTCGCTGTCCCGATGATACTCTCAATATCGGGAATCTCTTCTGTCCTCCTGATAAAAGAACGTCGGCGAGGAGGGGCGAGCGGAGGAGAGCTGGTATCGAGGAGGGGAAGAGGCGGCCTCAGAAATGGATTTTTGAGATGAGACGGTAGCGTTGCTGGTGGACTGGAAGGGGCGTGCGTAAGACTGATCACGCTAGGGAGGCTGTTCAGAGTAGGGAACCGCCCCGAAGTGACGGCACCAGTCTCCGGAGTTGATATGTCAAATATATGTAGTTTTGCAGCAGCTAGACCGCGAGCTTGCACAGAACCGAGGGTTTGAGGCCCCAGACGATAAACCCTCTGCACATAAACTAGATCCTCACCATCACTAGACAGCGATATTGCATCCGCTTCCGCGTCCGCAGATGGTCGAGTTTCGGAAATGGCAGCGGACGTTGGCGCATTATCCAATATAGTGAGCTCCTTGAGATCACTCCAACTGTAAAGTTTCAGGTTGTTGTCCTCAAAGAGAAGCAGTTCGCCCAGCGACGAGGGGCGATTAAACCATTTCCAGATAGATCTCTGATGTGTACCAATGGTAGCTATCTGCTTTTTCGTAGAGACTGACCACACTGCATCGGACTGTGACGACGAAACAAGTACTAGCGAGCCGTCTTGATGCACGAGAACCTGACGGATACTCCACCCTTGCTGCAGCCTGGCCTCCACGAGTAGTTCAGCGCTCCATTCTCTGCGGGGGCCGACGGTAATTTGCATCACTCGGAAATTCCCCGATGAGTCGGCACTGGCTACGATCCTCGCTTTCTGGTTCCAATCTAGGCATGTAACACTTGTGAATTTTCCTCGGTGCTTAAAGAGGTTCCGCATTGTGTTTTCGGGGTCGCCAAGGTTGCAAGTATCTACCCGCCCATTGTTGCGTCCACAGAAGGCTATGCCGGTCTCATCGCAACAGTACAGGGATGTTATAGCTAAGGAGTCATCGACGATGGATGAGGTATCTTCCCCCATCATTCGGTGTACGGATTCGCTTGGTTCGCTCAGGTGGGATTCGGTGTCTTGACCTACGAGAACGGAAGGCTCCCAAACGTTAGTATGGGTACCGCGGGCATCTACTATTCGCAGACTGTTTCCTGTAAACGCTAGTGATGAGACTGGGTCGCCTTGAAACTTAATTCGGTGAAGTGACTGAAGTGTCTCGAAGTCGTAGATAGTGACCGCGCCAGTCCCATCTCCACCGGCAAAGGTCTTGCCATTAGGAGCAACTGCAACCTTGTCCATGCTGGCAGAGGTTGACGCTAACGGTTTGCACGTAAAGATGTTAAAATTGAAGATCACGTCATCCCAATAGGATACCAGGAGCCATGGATTTGCGGGATCTGGGCTGAACGCGACACAGTGGATGATGTGGTTGGCCTGAGCGTGCTTGTTAATAGCTGGCCGAATACAAGCTCCAAGTGGGCGTTGGTCCTCGAGTGACCATAATTGAACTGGTTTGCTGCGAAACACGATAGCCATGGCTTGTTGCTCTATGGATATCTTTGCGGCGTTAGCATAGGGTGTAAAGGCTTGATCATTGGACTCCAGGATACTGTCCGTCCATGATATACTGTACAACTGGGAGCCGTCTGTAATTTGATGTGCGGAAAGGGTTTTGTCTCTAGATGCTGTGAGAAGATATGTTTCGGTCTCACTGAATGCTAATGCTATCGTTTCTGATCCAGTCATGATATCGAATACCTGGGTTCCAGTTGAGGAATCCCATAGCTTTACATGTCGACGTCCGGCTGAGGCAACATACTTCGTAGTGAAGCCGAACTCTAGCGCTGAAACCGATTCCCCGTGCGATAGTGTCAGTTTCTCCTCGCATGTCGCGTTGCTGTAGACCTTTACGGCGCCGTTGGATAGTCCGACAGCAAATTGCTGATCTCTAGCTGTAACAGTTGTAGCGTAAGTGTCATTGTGAGAGATTGAACTTATTCTATCGCCCCAGCCTCGGTTCCAATCTCCCAACAATTTAATCCCATCCTCTGCGTATCCAAAGTGCCGATACACTGCTGAATCACGAGGGCAGAGAGGGGGCACAAGTGTGTGTATCGCTGAAGGGTCGCTCAAAAGATTGACGCCGAACTGAGTTACCATTTTAGGCAGATCAACAGTCCACGCAGTGATATCACTTGCAAGGACTGGGGCGTACTTCGCTCTTCGGCCCAGATAGTTCGATAAGTGCCGTGCTGTCCGGTTCAAGCAATCAAGATCCTTCAATTGTGCCACACGCTCAATCCACGATAATACATTACTATTGAAGAATGTTGTAAGCATGTCAAAAAGCTCTTTTGATGAGGAGGTGGCCTTTAAGATGTGCTCGCCGAAGTTGAGGCAAGCATAGTCGCTCATTGAAGTTTTGCTTGGCCCTGTAGTTGCCGCACTCCGCCGGCGCCTAGAGTACTTCAACTCATCACTCAGAAGATACCTAAGGCAGGCTTTTGCAATGAGGAGGTGACCACTGGGATAATCAACCCGGAATTCGGAATCCAAACTCGGCTTGACTAGGAATGCACGCGCAGTCTCATGCACGACTTGCACATATGAATGCTTGTCGACGTCCAAGAACTGACCGCACAAATATTGGAGGCTAGTGCGAAGGTCGCGTGCCAATGTAATATCAAGACTAAGCTTGATAGCATCTTTCATTTGATCAAGGGTCAATGGATGAACGGAACATATTGCCCACGTGATCATATGCTTTACAGCATCTTTAGACCTCGAAGACTCCATCCTTCTAATGTTATGTAGATAGAGCTCATTCATTTCTTGGGGGACTTCGCGGAGGACTTCGTGTACTTCTTCCACGGCAATGACGTCCCGAAGCTGTCTCATTACTAAGACAGTCCACAGGAAACTACCACCCGACATGCTCACAATATTTTCAATGAGGTTTCGCTTTTCAGAAGCATCCGCAACAGGGAGGTTCGCTGAATATGCTTCAACATATAGCCGAATATCGCCAACAAGATCATCCAGTGTAACCAGCTCAGTTATCGTCGGCAGCTGGCTAAACATGTTATCCAGAACAACACTGGGCCGACTCGTGATAAAAATTTTCAGAGGTATAGAGGTGTCAATCTTGGACAATAATAGGCCAAACTCATCCAATGGAGCTCTGTCAGCAGACTCGTCTAAGGCATCAATAACCCAAAAATGTCTACCTGATCCGTTAACAAACTCATAAGCAGCGTATGGAATGGTGTCTATGAACATACGGTTTCCGAAGCTTGGTATGCAATACGCAACCGGTAAACAGGATATTCCAAATGGACCTTTGATCATGTATGTCAAGTGGTAGTTCTTGTTGCGAGAGTTTGAATATGGCCTCCCGAATATCGAAGTTCACTAAGGCCATCTGAAAAGCCATGGAGCGTAAGAAACTGCTAAGCCCTGAAGTCTTTTTATCCCCGGCCTTGAAGAAGTAGAAGCACGTTGGGTTCTCTTGAAGATGTTGAATGACATAACTTGCTATAGTGGACTTTCCGGAAGCTGGGGCTCCCTTTAGGCAGAAATAGTGGTGAGTAAGCGAGGATTTCCAATCTTGAAACGAGGCCTTTCCTATTAGCCATCTGCAGGAGCCATCTAATCTGGTATCGTTGATTGATGATAGACGATCATCGTACGACCGATCGACACCCAAGTACTGGGCAATGTGCCTCAACTGTTCCGAATCGGGCTTGTACAGCGGCGGAGGATCTGGAACTTCCGATTCAGCATCGATTGTTACCGGCTTGTAGACTCCCCTCTCCTCTCGTATCTGTTGAACTGTAGATGCGAGTCTATTTCTGAGCGATCTATAGTTTGAATCGTTGACACTGTCGAACTTCGCAAGTCCCCTGTGATTGGTGTTCATAAGTTGCGGCCGCTCTTCAGTGTAACCTTTCACGGAGATTAGTTCCAGATCGTTCCGTTCTTTTGATATACACGAACCTAAAGTGGCTGATTCTACGTCGACGATCAATCCCAAGGGAGGAGTCGGCTGGGTTTCGTAGAACGTATGTAAATGGATTCCTGTGTAATGAACTCGAAAGGAATCGTTCAAGCCTCGTATCATCTCTGACTTAGTCTCGAGTCCCGCCACGTAAGCTCGACGGCCAGTGCCCGCAGTGCGAAGAAGGTTATTCAATGTTGAAGCGAGGTTTGATCCCCGGTGAGGGGTTCCTAAGAAATAGAAGGAGTGTAGTCTGTTAGCGATATGCCCGAAATCCGGGTTGGTCTTGGAGAGAATGCACGCTTTCTTTATGACAAGTCCGCCCAAACTGTGTCCGATTAAAACGATAGGTGTTTCTTGAGCTTTAACTTTGGGATCACTTCGGAGCTCCTCGATCAAGGACTGCCCAAAAGCGTGCACGTCTAAAGGACTCGACAGCCATGTCGCCCAGTTGGCGTTGTATCCAAAGCTGTGAATGCGGATGCCATTGAAATCCGAATCATTTGGGAGCCATTTCTTAGGCCAGAAATAATCTGGATCCTGATTGAGACTCCAAGTTGTACTAGATCCTCCGCCTAAGCCATGAACAAAGACGAAGTCGGCGATGACCACCGTGGCTGAGGGCGGTTCGTAGAGTGTGTTTAGTCCGAAATCATTTACGGGGTTCGGCGATTTTTCACGGGTCGGAAGGAGCTTTGTAAGCTTTTTGGTCCAACCAGAACTAGAGGATCTTCTACTGGAAGCACTTGGCCTCTTCGAAGAGGAGCTGGAAGGGACCTGTGACATGGTCCAACTGTGTAAGGGGGTTCGGGAATTCTGACAACATGAATGAAATCTGTTGGCTCTACGAATCTGTACGACTAAGTTTGCTTGAAGAACAGAAGTGCAATGCTTGGGAGTCGGAGATCGGATCGGCGATCGAGTGGATGAGGCTCTTGTGACAAGTTACTTACAGGTAGCCCGCGACCCTGGAGAAAGAAGTGCCACAGCGGCAACATCTTGCCCGAATAAGGGGCTGGACGAAGATACTTGGCGAAGAACCAATCAAAGCGACGCTAAGGATGCACTGCGGGGTTGTGATCATCATCAGAACCAACAACGAGTACATTGAGTCGAGGTACAGATACCAGGCCAGTGCCCGCTTGGGTGGCATATCAGCTTGCAGATAGGTATTCGTACGGCCATATAGGTAACCGGACCGACATAATGATCCAACAGAACCTAGCCATCGCCCAGAAGAAAATTCCATCCAAAGCCTTCCCTCTCACAGGCGCCCCATGACATCGAGTTCATCTATCTTTCCCATCATTTTAGTTCCTTACTGCACTTTCACTACTTGCGCAAATGGCCGAAATTAACGGAATCCCGAAGCCGGTGAGAGAAGAAGCCCTAGCAGTCGTTCTCGATGACGCTGTCAAGAATCGTGAGTAATAGGCCTTCCATACCAGCAGCCATCTCTTGGCACCCGATCTGGCTGCTTACCACTGCTCTAGACTTCCCCAAAGGTCGCCGGGGACGCCACTTTCTTTGGGTTAGTCATATCTTTCTGGGTTTGTCTGGTGTAAGTATGTCATCTTGTTGGTGTACCGTACCTGGCGAGTCCGCCAAAAAGACTAGCGTTGGTGTTATTTGCATACATGTCCTTGAAAGCGGCACCGGGGGCGGCTTCTCTGAAGTCGATAAATTCATATGTTGCGTTAGCGGCGCGGACCAGCATAAAACCGCCCCCACCAATACCGCTGTGCATGACATTCACCACACCAATACAGAAGACGGTTCCAACCAGTGCATCGGCTGCGTTTCCGCCCGATTCTAGTATGTCAGCCCCGATTTGGCTGCACCGGGAGTCCCCAGATGCAACTGCGCCTGTCTTTGGTATCTCACTGAGCGGGTTGTGATATCCGACGGCTGATGTAGCAAAATGCATCAGCCAGACTAGAAGTAGGTGGATAGCTAAGCGTCGAGAATGAGACATTTTAGCTAATAGCAAGAGGCAAGTGAGTCCTGGTGAAAGCTGCGTGACACTATGTAAGCTTTGAACAATCGGTGATAGCTTTGAGCTGGCGGATCTGGTCAGTCCTAAAATCGCGCTGAAAGGGATACATGTGTCAAGAGTAGTACATGTGATCCCATTAGATTATCTAGAAGTCTAAGTTACAATACAGTTATCTGGCTGGATGAAGGTCTTATATACAGATTCCCAGCATTCCAGGATGTGGAACGCAAGTATCACCGCCTTCCCTTTCTGACAACATGAAGAATTGAGTTGGCTTCGATCTCCATTTATGTAGTACACTGCATGACCAATCTTAGACCGACCGGTCAAGTCGAATCCTACGGCGATGCAGATGGTATTACGCCTATTCCAGATTGGGGAGCTGCCCTAATACTGATAGAGGCTCATAGGAGGTTCCTATTGAGAGGCGTAGCTAGGATCGGCGAATGACAGCTGCCACCTTAAGTGTAGTACGCGTTGCGTAAGGGGGACGTCAACGCGTAAGGCGCCTGGTTAGCTGGCACCGTTATCGTAAGATTAGTTATAAGGGTAAGCTGTTTCCGTACTCTCCAAACTACTCCGTGCGGGCTAATGATGTGACAAGGGCTCTTATAGAGGGCTTGGAACTTAGTCATATTCATTAATAATCTACTAGGGGTCTCTAGGGCCTTGATTTCTCTCTCTCTCCTGGAGTGGGAGATTCCTTAGCTATTTATGCTCATTCAGGCCTCATACAATCTGTGACTCCCTTCCTTCTGTTGGGCATTCATGCCTTGACTGTTGGTCTTCTTGCAGCTAACAGATTGTTCTCATCCAATCGCTTATAGCCTCACTTTCTGCCAGGGGTAGCGTCGGTTATCTTCGGGTCTTTAGGTCTCATAGGACTGTCCGTGTGACAAATGAAGACCTATAAGGCTACTTTGGTTTATTTGGATTACTTGGTGACCAGTTATAGTTAAGCCAAATACAGATTCCAGCTAAGTAGGTCAAATAAGGCCAAAAATGGGCTCAAATCAGAGAAAATAGGATAAAGACAAATTGCTTGACTTGTTTTGACTGTGTGCAGCGCTCACAAAACTAGAGAAGGAGAGTAGCAAAATAGAGTAACAGCGAACAGGCACGGTAAAAAGACGACAACCGAAACAGAGCGACAAGACTTCCACCAACCCACCATCTCCCCTTACTCCTCAGCATGCCCAGCCTCATGATGCTCCTCCTCCTCCTCACGCACATACTTGTCCAGCCACGTCTCAAATTCTTGCACCTCAGTCTGATCGTCATGGTCTTCGTGCGCTTCGGCGGCGTGGATCCGCGCTAGTACCTCGAGCCATACGTCGTGTCCGTGGCCATGGGGGTCATGCTCACGCTCGTGTTCTAGACGGGAGAGGATCTCTGGCACGGCCGCGTGGCCGTGTGCGACGACGGCTTCGAAGAGCGGGTCCGCGAGGGCTTTTTGCTGGGCTTCCTCAGAGGCGACGGCGGCAGAAGCGGCGGCGAAGGAGGTCTGTGGGGGCGGTTAGTCAGGGGTTGAGATTGGGGGTGTAGATTGTGAGGTTGGGAGGGGGGTTTTGGGGGGGCGGATTGGGGGGGAGGTGTGGTGAGAGAACACATGTAATAGGAAGGGATATAAAGAGGGCTCTGTGACGGAAAAAAGGCCATACCTCGCCAGGCGTGGACAGCTTCAGCTCGTCCTTGCGCTCGGCAAACGCCGCGATGGTGTTCTTGGTCGCACTCGCGTGGGCGGCCTCGAGCTTCAGGATCCCGGCCGCTAGTTGTCGTAGCGACGAGCCCTTGACTTTGCCGTGTAGCTTGGCCCGGTCAATGTCGCGTAGCGCGGGTGCGGCATGCAGCTCGCCCTTGGCCAGCTTGTCGGTAAGCAGCGGCACGATTCCGGCGCCGAGCTTCTTAAGGTTGGCGTACGCAGGGACCTTGAGCCAGGCTGACGTCTTAGAGCTCGGGCTCTCCTCGACCGCCGTGAGCCAGGCGGCAAAGGCCTCGTCGAACTCTGCCGCGAGCTTGTTGTCGGGCTTTTTGGACGGGGGAGTCGTCTTTGGCGGGGTGGTCTTTGGGGGAGTTGTCTTAGGCGGAGTTGTCTTCGGGGGTGTCTTCTTGGGAGGGGCGACAGACTGGCGGGCCTGCTTGGCATGATCCTGGACCAACACCAACTCGTCCTCTGTGAGCCCCGAGTCGTGCTCCATGACGGAAAGGGTCTGAGAAGCTCCTCCCTTCTTCCAATACTCGGCGATGATTCCGTAATCACCGTCTCCGGTACCCTCGTACAAGGCTTGAGCCTCGTGAGAGATCAACCAGAGATCACCAAGCTTGCTCGAGCTCTTGCTGTCGACGATGCGGGTAAAGTGGACGATCTCGGGGCCCTTCCTATAGACCGCGATCACTTCCCCAACGGCAGGTGCAGTATTGCCCTCAACCTTGGCGAAGCCGTGCTCCTTCACTGCTGAAAGTCAGTATGTCCCCTTTTGGTTGCCTGCCTCCTACACTCACATGTCTTGTAGACAAAGGCCTCGTTCAGCCCGTCGTCTTCGTTGTCAAGGTCTTCTATCCAATCATTCACCTGTAGCGCCCAGCCGAAACAGTTTTGATGCTCGCCCTTCTCGCCGAAGACTTTCCAGGGAGTTGTCTTCAGGTGCTTCCAGAACCTTTCGCAGATTCTTTTCTCGGCTGAGTTTGGATCTCTGGGAGTAAAGGTTGACATAGTGTAAGCTACTAGGGAATAGTGTTGCTAGGCAAAGAAGAGGCAAGGACAAAGGCGAACTAATGAAGAACTCACTGTGATGCTGGAGCCCCTTCAACGCAATCTCGAGCCGGAGGAGAGCTGCTTTTTGTATCCCGCGAGCTGTAAAGTCCTTGGACTCCTCTAGACGTGATCGTGGCCGCCGAGCTCTTAACGAGTCCTTGGATGGTGTGCCGGTGATGACGGTCGCGATGACCCGACTATACCCAGGAGAGATGTGGTGTTTATCTCCGTACTCGCCGCCTGCGCGTCGTGCACCTGACGGACTAGAACCCAGCGGTGTTTCTTATTTTGGAATTGAGGAAAGGGAATAGTTCTAACAACTCTACGATGGCCACGCTATATTTGGGAGAGATGCGGTTGTTCATTCTCTGTGCTCGCCACGCCTTGTGCACCTGACAGACCAGAGCCCGGGCTTTGGTGTAAAGTTGCGGCGCTGTAAGCAGTAAATACCTCCTAGGTAAGTAGCGTGACGACAAGGAACGATTGTGAGTGGCCAGTGTTCCGGGACACGTGTGGAGGTAATTAGCTGACTAAACCTCGAAGAATTTTCGACTTCTCTCAACATCCCCAGCCCTTTCCATAGATTTGATCTAACTGTTGGCATTAGACCGCAGCTCTCCCAGCCGTGTGCCACGCGGATCGTCTCTAAAGACCTGAGCTGACTTTGCCGCTGACTTGCGCAATCGGCTTATACCTTTAGCTAGCGGTCACTGGGAGCCGGTGGACGGGTGCCATAAGTTTGACCCTTTTTTGGGCAGAACTTCCAACTTGGAGTCACTAAAGTCAGTTGAGGCCATGTTAAGCTTATTGTCACACGGGTCTATTAAAAGACCCTCAAAGGACCAATAGGTCCTGAGAGACCTGCAGGCAGCACAAGGCTATTGGAGGAAGAAGGTCACAAGGACCTTCAGGCACCTGCAAGGAGGCCCAACCGCATTAGAATGTACCAACAGACTAGATTGCCTGACCAAGATGGCTTAGAGATAGATAGGCCTGGATTTCCCTGACTGCAGGGAGCAGAAATCCATGGACCTTGTGAGACCCAAGAGAATTATTAGCTGAAATATACTATGATTCCAAGCCCTAGATTCTAGCCCTTGTCACATTTATACAGCTTCAGGGGAAATATCTTTATCCACCTCGTGTTAATTATACCACGTCAGAGCAGTCCCATGCGTTCTCGCCAAGGATTGAGGGAAAAAGAGACCGTAGTAAGATCAAAGCCGTATTCTATGAAGATATGCTAGGCTATGATTAGAACCAACTTGTGTGCTCGGCACGATAAGCATACCGGGTATGGTGACGGGCGTTGCCCTTGTATGTGTTTGTTGGTGCAAAATCCTATACTAACTAAAAAGGATGATACTCTCTCACATTTCATGCTTACTTAGAGCAGGGTCTGCCCTGCATTCTACTGTTGCTTAGGGCTTTTTCTCCTAGGGGGTTCAAGAGCGGCCGGGCGCTCTTTTGCTATTTTTATATACTCTTTCGCCATTTTAACCTTCTACACCCGAATATTATGTGTGCTGAACATGGGACGATAGAGGATATAAACTTGGCACCTCTGGTATTTTCGGACTACTATTTTTGAGGCTGACTTATATTTAAAGTTGGGATATGTACAATAGGATGGGGGGTGCCGTGTGGCAAACAAAGGAATTAGAAATCGGCATACCCAACACTAACACGGGAATTTCAGAGCTCTCCCAAGCCTATTAGCGCATGCAAGGCTACCGCAAAATAAGTAAGCCAGCAGGCAACTCCCGAATATAGACCAATCCATCATACCCACCATTAGGGTAGCTTGTGACTTTATTTTCTGACAGAGAAACATTCATCAGTCCACGACCTCTCTGCCATGGCAGCACTATGTGCTTCAGCTAAGGCCGGTTGCTCGTAAAATAGGCGCTCATTATGGCGAATATGACTGCGTAAAGACTCGGCCACCACAGAAAACCCTTTGCGTTCAGCTAGCTGAATAGCACCTTCATAGCCGCTTTGGCCGTGGCAATAACTCAGAGCCCCTGCCTTCAGTAGAAAATGTAATGCATCCAGTCGTCCTTCTTCAGCAGCAACATCTAGAGCACATCTTCTTCGTAAATGGCTAGGCAAATTAACATGAGCCTTGTGACTGAGTAGTAGCGACAAAAGCTCCAGGTTGCCGGCAGCAGCTGCAAGTTGCAAAGCGGTGTAACCTCCCACTGTTGAGCTATAATTTGGATCTCTTGTACAAGGGGGTGCATTCACGTCTGCATTGTTGCGGAGCAGAAATTCAACAAAGGTAAGTTGTGCTCTTCGGTTTGCTTCGGACGTGCCAGTTACAGAGCAGGCAACTTGGAGAGCTGTCCGTCCTTGTGGACCGAGGGCTGGTGAATTGATGTCACCCCCACGTTCCATCAATGTTGAGATAAGACTCTGGTCCCACCACTTGCTTGCAGCCTGAATAGCGTTGTACTTGTCATCACGTGATGTTGTATAAGCACTGATATCTGCGCCCCTATTCATTAAGTCGAGAACAAGTTCACGCGGTGCTGCCAAGTCAATAAGTCTGGATAACACTGCGCCAGGGTATATAGGAGCGCCATGTCTCAAAAGAAGCTCAAAGACCTTTGACCTGGAATGAGTCGCACTCCATTCGACTAAACGTACCAAACTGTCCTCAAGCAAGAAAGAACCTGAGTGTGGCAGATCTTTCAGCATCTGGTAATGATCTAATATAAGACTGACTGTGTCAAACAGGTAGGGGTTACTGGAATGTTGCTGAAGGATCACTCTCAATGCTGTGAATGGGCACGAATCGCGTGAGCCATACCATATTTTGGCCCCATGATGTATAAGGTTGATGACCATCCTAACATTGGGGAAACGACGCGACGCCACTTTGGGGTCCCAAAGCTCTTTTTGGATGGCCATGGCGATACTCATAGAGCCAATTGAAAAGCCATTTATTGAATTGATTTCTGCGTTGATATCCACATCGTTTCTTAGTAGCCATGATACAGCGCAGAAATTGTTCAGGCGAGCAGCGGTGCCTAATGCCTTAGCCCCTTCCCGGCGAAAATCACCTCCAAGAGTCAACAGAAGCTCTAGGATTCTGGTTCCTTCATCCTCAACGGCGAGTGCGAGAACTTCTGAATTAAGCAGTGCACCCTTACGTAATAAACTGTCCAAAATGAATGTATGGTTCTCTTCGTAACCAAATAACCGAATATGTTGGATAACCCGGCATAACAGTTTGGTGAACAACTCACTAGGACTGAGTGTGCTGATCGTCACGCCAAGCTCCAGTAGAGCACGCACCACGGCAGAATTGAAAAACGAAGTGTCAAGGAAGAATTGTTCTTCGAGGACGTATTCAAGAGAGGTAGCATCAACGCTAGGCTTGGAGTTGAAGTAAGCTAGTAATGCTGAGGGACCTTGGGCCGCTGCAAAGCAAATCTCATCTCTGTAGACACCGTGAGACGTTCGCGAACTAAATGGGAGCAGCTGATCGTATACAGCCTTATTGTAAAAATAGCAATGTTCCAGGAGTGACGGTTCCATGTTGGGTAGAGCTTTTGTTGTTTCGCGTCGATGCCCCAGTTTCCGACATAGGTGTTTAGGACACGGAATATCCACATTAGCTCCGTGCTCAAGCAAAATTGCCAAAGATGCTGGATGGGGTTTCAGTTGCTGGCGATTGAAGTCAAAGCCCTGACGATGATGTCCCATGCTAGTTAACACTATCGAAGAAATAGAGAGTTCTTGGTCCTCAATGTTGAAAACAGGGACATTTACGTCACAGTGTTCTAGTAGAAGTTGAAGGCATTCGACATCCTGAGACGCTATAGCCTCAAAGATAGCAGGGCGAATATAGAAAAATTCTTTAAATTTCCATTCGGGAATTTTCTCGTCTGCGCGTGCGCCAAGCTGTAATAAATGCCGTACGATATGGTTGCAGTTCTTTGATACGGCCACAGAAAGGTAGGCGTATGTGTGGGGTAAAATCCGCGTTGGCCGATTGAACGCTAGTGACATAAAATCAATGAAGTCTTTGCGCTCAACATAATAAATTAGTCGGGCAATTGCTTCCAATGCAGCATTAGTAGAGGGGAGGTTGCTATCCAAAAGATCTAGGACCAGCCTCTGAGGCATACGTGAGCATAACAAGTTGAACTGCTCCACAAATCCTCCGTGGAAAGAGCGATCATTTGAAAAAAGATTATTCGAGATAAGATAAAACACCCTTGCTAGAGTAAATATTGGGTCGAATTGGGTGCTCAGCTCGTTGGAATTAGGACCTGGGAGAGCGTAAGAGCGAGGCCAGGCATGCTCCACTCCGTGAATTAGGGACCGATGAAGAGTTGTTGTAGGTGTTAGTATAGAACCACCTAGACAAGTGAATATTATTAACTTATGACTCTAGTATTGGAAGAGTTGCTCAGAACCTACTCAATAGGGTCGCTTTTAAGGCGACCCAAGGAGTATTCTCCAGGCATATCAAGCTCAGCTGGCGGTAGAATTGTGAAGACCGGCTCAATACATTTCCTTCTATAATTATAAAAGTTAGCAAAAATCGCCAATTACAACAATTGGTGTCTTTGAAGACTAGATCAATAAGTTCGGCAACTATCTTGGGTCAATGTCCGTGAATTGTCGGCCTTGATTTTATTTCAAGTGAGGGATACTGTCCACTCGCCTGGTGAACTAAAAGATGTGTGCTCTTACCTAATGACTCTGGGAAAGGAACGTTTAAACTAAATGGCTGTCGCGGCTCCAGGGCCATCGGGGCGGGCTCATGCGCTATCATAACAACAATTAATTCAATATTGCACAAACAAACTAGAAAGGATTGTCAAATACCATTTCTTGGCACAATTTGTAGACTTTGAATCGGAGGTGACAACTGAATCAACTGGGAGGAGTTGCACACAGATATTGGAGCACGCGGAGGCGGCGTCTTGAGCATCACACCTCGTGGTAGGGGCATCACTAAAGCCGTCAGATCTGAAAATAAAAAGAAAGACATTAGTATGCTGAGCTACGTACCTCCTGACCCAAGTTGAACCCTATTTCGGCGAATCTCTTTCCAGGCTTTCCTCCAAGGAATCAAAGTGTCGTTTAAATACATGCGGCTTTGCTTTCCTTCAGCCCGTCGCCGCTCGTAGTGTTGATAAACCGCTAGCCAGTCATCTTTCTTGAGCTTCTTTTGAAGATTCAGATGGTGCCGAAGCTTTGTGCCATAAGTCGCGATACTAGACAAAATATTAACCACGGTCAACACACGATTCCGGTCAGTTTCAACGCCCAAACTCGTCATTGATATAGAATAGGGGGGATTCTTACGAGAAGGATGGGAACCCATGGTGCAGCTCCATTATGTCCTTTACCTCCTTGAGCGTCTTGTTCTCCTCTATATACAGTTTCTGAAGAATCGACTCATGCATACGCCAGATGTCCATTTCCAAAGTGGAAAAGGGGCGATCGTGTTGAGACATTGTGGGAGAACTGATAGATACAGCAACTGGGAGCTACTCGCAAAATAGTAGGTCTCGAACGGGGATAGAATAGATGTGGGAATAATGTTGAAGAGTCGTGAAAGATACCGGGGCCCCGGCGGTCGAAATATATCATCCAAGGCTATGTCCATTGCAGGAAAATCTCTAAAGTATTGGGGCGCGGGCCTATGTGAGCCGCGCACCATTGGGGTTACGTTGCATGGACTAGAGGACATCTCAATATATTGGCTGGGATTTACCTGAGACTAGGCCTGCATTGCGCCATGCATGAAAATCTTCAACCATCCGATAAACATTTCTATAATTTCTATAGGGACTGACATGGGGTTATCTAATGCTACAGTCGCGATGACGCTGAATTTTGGATAGGCTGGTATCAAGTGCCAGCTAGCCAGACGACAGCCTGCAAGGCCAGAGTAGAAAGCACGCTTACACGTAGGCACCTATGTTCCTGGGTACCCTCGATCAAGTAGCATAATAGAAGTGAATTGCTAAACTGGTACGCTATCCGAAAGATAGAAATGACCTTATCAAGGTCGAGACCCCTGCGCGTCTACACTCAACTACATGGTACTCTGAAGATGATTCGCTGAAAATTGGACAGCATCGCGCGGGGTAGTGTCAGCTACGGAATAATTTGTAGTCTTGCAGGTGTCTAGATAGGCGATACTATTGGATCGGGATGGCTGAGATTAAGTGAAATACATAACGTAGCAATGGCAACACTTAGCTAGGATGCTGCATAACTAGGCAGCATTATTCAGAAATTGGCATTCCATGCAGCGGTGGGAATGAGCTGGCTATGCTGCAGAGCCTCACTATCGAGGGACGAATCGTTTCGCAGCCTGCATGGCATGGCTCGAACCTTGAGCCCAGAAGGCGACGACTATGTTAGGCAAAGACTAGAAAGTGGACACGACGAGGCTTCAGCATGGCAGCAAGGTAAGACCAATGAGTAGAATTTGGCTTGCATCTGACCTATTTCCGGCAACTTCATTGCCACCAGAGCAAACTGTCGGATTAAATGGGGTTGGGCCTAGAAGAGCTCGGAACTAGAATCAGCTGCGTTACTTTGATTAATGTGAGAATAGATCTGTAATGGAAATGTAATCAAATCTTTTAACCTCTATCATATTCTCAATCCCAATTATCCTAAAGCTGCCTTTTCCCAATTCGTACTAACATCCTGTAACCTTCCATCTCCCATGACAGCGACAGCGTCACGCCCCTTTTTCATATGTTTCTCTAGTACACCGACTCTATGTGCCACGATCACAGCCGTATGGCCTTTACTACTGAACTCCTCATCTATGATACGGTAGATAGTTGCCTCTGTCACGGAATCCAGAGACGACGTGGCTTCGTCTAAAAGAACGATAGGCTTAATCCCGTATCTTTCTAGCAGAATAGCTTTAACCAACGCACGGCTCAGCGCGAAGAGTTGGCATTGTCCCACTGATAGCTCGGAAAATTCTAACAGCTTCTGATCGAGGATCGGATGTTCGCCGTTCGGGCCTTCGTACTTGTCTATGTCTGTCTGCTCAAAAGAACTTCTACCTTCAGTAGGGTCTGTCGTCTGCCCTCTTGAGAAGTGTGACGATAATTCGCATTTCCTTAACGCCTCCATAAGTACTTCGTTTGGAATCGACGCGCTAGGGTCCAGGTTGAAGCGGACTGTCTCATGCAGTAGAAGGAGAGGATCTTGCGAGACCGTGATAAAACACCGCTGTCTGAGTACTTCCAGAGAGACGTGCTTGATATCAAAGCCATCGATCTCAATACTGCCGGATCTCAACTCGAGAATTCGCAACATCGTTAGTAGCAGGGTACTCTTGCCACTACAACAAAACATAATCAGGCTCTGTGGTTCTTCTGTTATTTGTGGAGATCTTACCTGCCAGTACGCCCGCAGACAACAAGCTTCTGCCCTGCGGGGATATCCAAGTTCAGAGCCTTGAGAGCTACATTTTCGTTTCTGCGTATTATGCCGTTAGATGTAAAATCATAGATGTATCGCCTCTCCCTGGAGATACGTACTGATACGCTGCCGTAACCTGTTTCAACTTAATATGCCCTTTCTGCGGCCAGTCTGGCGCAGGATCTAAGCCTGGAACCCTTCCGCCCTCAAAGGGAGTCATGTTCTCCAAAGTTTTCACCCTGGCAATCGCGCCAAGAGATGTCTCTAGTAGAGCCCAGCTCTCAACCAATCTTAGGAGTGTGGTATTTGTTACAAGCATAGTATTCAGTGCAACTCCGATCTCTGCACCACTAACATGCCCTTTGAATGCTACGGCGGTTACAACAACTGTTGTTGCTATAGCTGCGGCTAGGAGATCAAGAACAATGTTAAGCCATCTTTGAAGACACAGAAGGAGGAATTCTGGTCTCGACGACTCGTCGACCTTGTCGATGTTCTCTCTTGTCACGTCTCCGGACCAGCCAAATGTTCGTATTGTTTCTAGACCCTCGATCTATAAAAATGTTAGCTAAGCGCCGCATCTGGCAAGATTCTACTTACAGTCTCCAAGAAACTAGAGAACACTCCTGCGCGCGCCTCGAGTTCTAAGAACCGAAGCTGTCTAGATGTTCGGAGATAGACTTTCTGGATGACGTAAACGATAGCTACGCAAGCTGGCAGAGATAGCGCAAGCCATTTTTCCACGATGCACAAAAGTATCACTTGCATCAAGAGCTTGAAAATCTCTAATCGTTCCATTAGGTTACAGTACTTCAAAGATGAGGAAATCTTTGACTTACGGGTAATAAGTGTGACAAATGCAGTTGGCAACTGCTTGTCAATAAGCTGGATGTCTTGGGTAAACCTGGATATTGTTAGTTAAAAAAATAATAATAAATGGCTGCACAGCCTTTGCCGAAGCTTACCTGTTCAAAATCGAGCCATTTTCGGTTGCTGAAAAAAAGGACAAAGGGGCGCTTCGCATAATTAGTCAAATCCACGTAACACACATTAGAGAGAGATGGGGTAGAATGATCAAGTCTTACTTTGTCACAATGCTCAAAAGATGGCGATGGAGTCTCATTCCAGATTCGGGGGCAAGTCGGGTAAAGTTGGACCTTGGAGCAATCAATATCACATAGTAGCTATAGAGCTCGACGGAATATTACCTACCACATCTGGCCACTGGTAGAGAGCCACGATAAGAGCGATAAAAGAAGAAAACCAATTATGTAAAACGAGTCGCTTCGATTATACTGCCTCTCTGTCCATAATTGTAACCAGTATTGGGGAAAAGTGATAAAAAAGGAATATGACGCAGTGAAAATTACAATAGATAGGATATTCACGAGCCCTATAAACCTCAGATAGTATCCTATGCAGATATTAGTAACATTTCGTAAACCTTACAGAGGGAAAAAAAATACCATAGATCGCGGGGTCCCCTGTTTGCCGTGAAAGATCGGCTTCAGTTTCCTCCTTCACTCTTATCTGAGCGTTAAGTGCATCGTAGCGGCCTGCCAATTTGGCATCTTCAACAGGCTGCTGGGTGCCAGCGGAGAACTTAGCTAGAGTTTGGGATTTAAGCTTGATGGTCCGCCAAGGCCCTTGCTCAACAATGCTGTTATTCCCCAGTACCACCACATGATCCGCTGCTTCAAAATATTGCGCTACTCAACTTAGCCACTAGTACAAAAAAAGGAAAGAATGAAGGCTTACAGGAATTGGAAACAAGGATTACGGTCGTTTTCTGTTGCCGAAGGAGTCCTGTCGACTTGAACAGGTTATCAAAGATCGTCCGCTCGGTATCACCATCCAGTCCACTAAATGTGTCGTCAAGGAGTAGTATATCGCATCTAGCAAACAGTGCTCGTGCGAGAGCCTCAGGAGCATTTGTTAGCTTTTCTCATTTCATGGTTCTTGGCAGACATACCACTCGTTGTCTCTGGCCCCCAGAGAGGTTGAGTCCTCTACTCCCGATTTGGGTTTGGTCTCCATTGTAAAGCGCAGCAAGGTCTTGAGTGAGACAGCATATCTCGATGACTTTATCATACCATTGCTGGGACCAGGGCGATATCGGGTCGTTCATATTCGCGAACCCTCGTATAGCATTCCTGATGGTTCCGTTGGGTAGCCAAGGTCTTTGAGCGCAGTATGCTATCCGATGACTTGATAAGCTGATTGAACCATGCGAAGGGAGGACTTCGCCAATCAATGACCGTAATAAGCTTGATTTGCCGCTGCCAGTAGGACCTGACAAAATAGTAAATGAATTTGCCGCTAACTCGATATTGATGTTCTTAAGGGGCACCCCCTTAGAGCCGATAGCTACGTCCCGGATTTGGATGGCCGGACCCGGCTTCGCTAAGCGGCCAGAAGAGGGGTCCCACATTACGGGATGCGCATTACCCCTCGATAGAGTTCCACGATACGTCTGCAACGGTTGCTGGAGGAGAAATGCTTGTATCCTTTCAAATCCCGAGAAAGCAGCAATGGTTCGCGGTACGATAGTCATCACCATATTTGCTGGGTTCGTAATCATACTTAAAATAGCCATAGTAGTAAAAGCAGTATCAGTCTGCAAAGCGCGACCAGAAGCTTGCGAAATTACTGCGAAAAGGACTAATGTAATAGCAGGGGAAAATATCCCAAGGGCATTGGCTAGACTCCCATTAACACATAGGTGGGATTGTTGGAAATGTGTATGCTTACGTACCTGTGATGCCATAGTAAAGCATAACCAATCTTAGTCCTGCCGCCTTATAGAGCTCTGTATTTCGAAGGGTTTGGATGCGGCGCGTTATATCGTATTGGAACCCAAGCATTTTAATGATCTTTATAGAGGCTAGCATATCACTTGTAGCAGCTATTCGGTCTTGTGTTGCAACATTCCAAGCTTTTTGGCGAGGCTGGAGGTGTTTTGCTACAAACCGACTCATATGCGAAGACACTACATGGCTAAGTAATTGATCGAAGCGGAGTGAATGAATTGATGTACTGACAATAAATTAGAAAGAGAGGAAGAGGCCAGATCCAGCCAATCTGGTCGGCAAGAAGTCCAATACCAATTAGAACTTCAAGAACTTGGGCCCAGATCTCGTGAACCATCTCTGCAATGGTCTCGAGACCATCCGTATCTGTGCTCATCAATGTAGTAGCTTCGCCGGTATCATAGGATACACTAGGTAATTCAAGTGTTTTGTTGTAAATAATCCCAACGAGCGCAGTTCTAGTCATGAGCTTCAGTCTGTTCAGTGAGTGCTGGTATTTGGCTGTAGACAACTGGAATATTTAATCAGTAGCAAATCTATAAGGAGGAGAGGATTCTATCTCATACAGCAAGTCCAATGTAAATAATAAGAGATGACACGATAAGCCAAAATCCGGTATGGTTTTCTGAAGCCTCAGAGTCATCCATAGCGAATTTAATAGACTGTTTAATTAAAGCAGGCTGGGCGTATCGAAAACCAATCAAAAATAATCGTGGAATGGCAGCAGCAAGAAATGGCATTTGCAGGCACTTGAACAAGGCTAACGGGAGTGTCTTCTTGGTTTCAGGAAGCGCTATATAGGTGAGTAAGAATCAAGAGGATATTAACATCGTTGGAGTGCCTAACGAACCTCGCCGGGACCATGCCTGGAGCATTGTAGTTCTGGTATGCTCTGATTTCATGTCTTCACTTAGAGGCGGAACGTCTTGTGGAAGCAGCATATTCCTGTAACCGCGAGAAAGTATCGGGTTAATCCATATGAATAGCATCCTACTCAAAACGCTGCGCATATCTTCCGGGAGTAGGCGGCTACCGACATCACGGAATGCCGAGCGCTTCACGAAGCATTCCCAGACCAGAAGCACCGAATTAACAGCAGCACGTACAACAACAGGACGCGAGTTGCTCGTTGGCTTAGCTGGCATAGTTAGATATAGGACATCACACAGCGTGGATGCGCAGAGATACAGGACAGCCAAATCTGAAGCCTTTTGAGACCGCTGCTGCTCGAGGAACAGCAACGCACTCAGGCCCAAGGCAGCTAGTGCCGAGGCGAGAAGGCCGACCAGAAAGGGGGCTTCATCTTGAGAGCCTGAACCCCGCGTACCAGACCAATAAGACGCGAGTATGATGGCTAAGGTCACGGCCAAGATCTGTCAAATGTCAATGTCGGCGATATTGGAACAGGACTGAATCATGCAATGCATGGGATACTAACGGATTTCAACGGGCCCTGCCAACTAGGGGTCCGTCTTGCGTTGGACTTGAGAAGCCTCTGTAGTCGGATAGGGAGAAGTAAGAGAAATATCACAGAACATAGCGTAGAGATTTCGTGTATCGGGATTGCTGCGCCAACGGCCATGCTGTAGGGGTTTTGCGGTGGTGGTAAAGTGGGAAAAGAAGAGAGCGCCGCTTCTGACCCAACATCGAAATTGCTGTTGGTTGCAGGTAGACAGTGTGGCGCAGGGAGAAAGCGGGTTTAGGGGTTTGTGGACTTCGGCGTTTGTGGCTCATGCCATGTCGCAGTTGACGGGATGGGATGACTCTCGAAGAGTGTCGCGTGACGGATCGCGTAACTCGTCAGCCAGATTGGCATTGATCAAGACTGGAGGAGTAGTATCAGGAGTTGCTTTATACAGTAGTATGGTCTAAGTAGGAGAATGAGTCGATGCTACATGTGTATACTAATTGCTAGCGCCCGCATTAGTAATTCCGGCAGATGTTCAGCGGCCTTACTGCAAGGGAATAAGCGGGAATTAGGCAGCTAAGCCCTATGCAAGAATGGTTCAGGCACGCCAAGTTGCCAAGGTGCGGGGTTTAGCCTCATTGTTCCTAGTGTTCTCCCACTCCTCTGCTACCATCGTGGATGTGTATGTGTGTGTATGTATGTATGTGCAGTTCGTGTAGAGTGTCCTACCGTCGGCGGGGCCTTCGGGAGCCCGGGTCTGCCCGAGCGATCGACAGCCTGGCGTGGCATGTAACATGGTGGCTGACCGTGTCTGACAGTGCAGTGCCGACATTCCCGCCGTCCCAGCTTGTGTGTAGCTTGTGTGTAGCTCGCGTCGTCGTTGCTCTGACGGTGGACGCGACGCACCGCTTTCGCTTCCGGCGGCCCTGTCTGGTCAGCACGCGGCATGCCCTTGGCAGTGAGCATGCATCATGCCAATGGTAAGCCCCCGGTGGACATCAAATCATGGCCTCTCATCTAGGAAGGATACTGCGAGCATCATGCAGGCGTGTCGAGCCAGAGATGGGACAGAGATAGGCTAGAACTGGCAGAACTGGGCTCAGGATAAGATCAAGGTGAGACGAGAATTTGGCCTCCGTGCGGAGAAGTGGGCCAGCCACGTCTCCATTGGTTACCACCTGGTTGGATCGGCCCTTACCCGCGACTTGCAGAAAGGACAGTCTGGGCAGAGAAGCAAGGGAAGAGAAGAAATGACAGAGACGGAGACAGAGAAGCAAGGACAGAGAAGAAGATGCCGACAGAATAGATACGGAGTGTAGAGGTACCTAGGTACCTACCTAAAGATGCCGGTACCTCTGCTTACCTACATACCCTACCATGTATGTAAGTACCTACTTAAGCAACTAATGCAGTCGACCATCAGACCAAAGTGTCATCCACGATCCTCCCCGCCCAGAGCCTGCTTGCTTGCTTGTTTGCCTGCTTGCCTTTACTACCTCTAATAAGGCCCCCGCTTCTGCCCGTCGGTCTTGCGTCGGCTCACCTCATATCAAGACTCATACTGAGACTGATATCCAGACTATTGGTCCCCACCCCTAGAGCCATTACGTCATACCCGACCAGACATAAGCAGCCTTGGCGGGAGCCGTCTGCCATATTGGGGAAGAGCGAACGTGACCAGCAACCAAGTCGAGGATACCGAGGATATCCAACATGTCGAACATATCGAACGTGTCAGCCAATATCGCCCATATCGCCCATATCTCCCATGTTACCTGTGCCGCCCATGTCACTCCGTCCGCTATTCGGCTACGGCGGTGGCGGGAGTGCTTACATTTAATCCCAGCCGCCTACTCCACGATACAACACCTAGTCAACCATTTTATTACTATTTTCTTACCATGACCAGCAGTACCGCCGACGATAAACGGCGCCGGCAAAACCGGGAGTCTCAGCGCCGATATAGTACGTTCAGATAGAACTTACACGGCTACTCACCGAAGCATAGCACTGTACTAACCTCCGCCAATATCAGGGAAAAGACAAAGAATGGATCTCAAGAATCCAGACATCGACATTCTGCAAAACTACCTCCTGAGGCCGCCAATGAACCGTGACCATGGCGTACCGTGCTCGACAACTCCTACGTTGTGGGCTGGCGACTCCCTCGATAGCCGAGATCAAGGCGCTGATGTATTCCCCGGCAATCGTATTGTCCGTGATTTCCAAGATGTCGAAGCTAGTGAAACTAGTATCCTGTCCCAAAGCTGCGACAGTACGCAAACCCGTCATTCTACAAGTCTTTCCTCTATGTCGGCTGCAGACTTTCTGTCGATACAGTCACAGACATCTGACAACGGACACGCGAATACGGACCCGGGCCCAGCGTCATACATGACTAAAGACCGGGACTCCCAGCAGTTCGACCTTGTACAAACGGCCTCAACCTCTAGACTTGGACAGACACCAAGTCCCGTTACTCTACCCTTTGTGCCTGAAGGGTACAATCCACAAATTGTTTGGAACACACCCCCGAACTCGGCACATGGAACACTTTCTGGTGGGGAGAGACTAATGATGAATGTAAGCTGTCACTTCCTAGGCATTTCTCGTTATTTGTTAAATTGCATACGAATTTCCAGTATAGCCAGGGCATGAGAACCGACCCACCCGCCGTGCGTCCGTCCCCCAAGCCTCGGGCTCGAGGACGCCGAAAGTCAATTCGAGAGCGGTCCAAATGATCACCGAAGTCGAAAACCTATATGAATTCGGAGTTAATATAGGCATACTTCCAGAGGCCAGAGACACAAAACGCATGTTAAATCGAATGAAGTATCGTTTCATGTCTCTCTCGTTGTCCGCGTCGACAGATGGCCCGGACTCCGCTTTAGCGAGAAGTACGGACGAGGACGAGGACAGCGACAGCTGTTGAGCTATTGGCGCATGAAATTGTCCAGAAAGTCCTGAGGTTCTCGCATTCTGCCCCTTACGAAGCACAAATTCGTTGTACTCTTGCCTGGGCGGGGCTACCATTATCAGCTCGAAAGGTGTTACTATGTGCTCCAAAAGCCTGCTAGACAGAATAGAAATAAGGCATAAAAGCTACATTTCGTGAAATTTTTATGAAGTTATGAAACCAACAGAGCCACGATCTGTTGGCAAGCTACGGGGTTATGGAGTTACTGGGGAATCCCACCACTTCCCCAGGGAGTCACGGGGGGTCACAGGGAGGGTCACGTGACACACAATGTTGGAGGAATAGCAAGCATACCCAAGCATATCGGAGAAATTCAAATTTATTCCTGCAAACGTATACATTTCTCTATGTGACTACTGACTCTCCAGCCTCTCCTCTTCTTTGAGATCCTCCCGACTCTTTTGACTCATTTTCCTTAGATGGTGTGGGATAGCTCCATGGTAGGTACCTAGGGCTAAACAGAAACTGTAGGAAGAAGCTTATGTCGTGTATCGTATATAGAAAACTCAAATATATAGACACATAATGTATTGTCACTTGCCTATGAGATAGCAAAACAAGTGCTAATGCCCAATGACAGCAACCGGATGTCGGATGACATGACGGAGGCGGGGTGGGGTAATTAACGGCTGCATTAGGGAATTTCGCAATTACTGGATACGTACATGTAGCGACCTGACTCGAAGGATTTGACAGACGGGGTGATGAACGGGACAATATGTACGTGTGAGGCACAGAGGGAGAGAATGATATGATATCCGTAAAAGGAAAATGAACAGCCATGCTGGGGTTTCATGACAGGGGCTCTACTGGTTAGATCGAGTAGAGGGCGTAGAACGGGGTCATATTCATAATAAATCATTCACGAGAGATTCTCAAGAGGTTTGGTTTCTCTCTTTCAAGGGAGGAGATAGCATTTCTATTTACGCTCATCAAACTTCTACAATCTAGGACTGTTGGGCTTCCTTTGCCGGAACGTTGGTTTCAGCGGATATAACATTCCGTCAGAAGTTTGTGTCACCTGGGTGAAGTTACGTCAATGCTACTGTATCTCCCGACGACAAGATCTGTCCCGGTGTTTCCGTGTAGATATCCAATTGCTATAACTCCGTCGTCGCCAAAGGGTGTAGTCGATTGTAAATGATATAGGGGGTCTTGGCAAACCTCGGCTAATCAGACAGGTTTTGCTACAGTTGACTTTGTATAAGGCACGGTTAACGACGGAAATGCCAGTACCCTCACTTCCGGGCTGACAGATAGGGCAGAGAGCTCGGGGTGAAGAACGTATTAGTGAATTAAAAAAAAAGTTTTCGTTTCTATTGACTAAAAAGTATCTAAACCAGGTTGATGTGTCTATAGCATAGCTCTTACACCTTGACCTTTGACCTCACGCAACTCATCGACTACCTTTCTCGCAGCCACGAGAGCGAAGCAAGCGGCAGTCAGCGTTGGATTGCACGCATTCTGGGTCGGGATCACGCCACAACCTCCTAGAAACAAGTTGTCTAGTCGCCACACTTTGGAGTGTCTGTCTACCACTGAGGTTCCGTCATCTTTCTTGCCCGCACGGGTTGTCCCGCAAATATGCATTGCTGCGCCTGGGGCGAGGAATCTGGGCTCACCCCCTGGTAAGAAGTTGCCTAGCGTAGAGGCAACGCGTACCATACTATCACTCATCTGTTAAGTACAATGTTTTTTTTATCAGGAAGTGATGATCTGAAGACTCACTCTTTCATCATAGCTTGCGCCATTTCGGCGTCTTCTCTTCCAAGCCGGTAGTGTATAAGGGGCTGAAAGACCTGTTAGAACCTAATTCGGGGATAGGGGGAATCAATTAGTCATACTTGAGGCATGCCGAATAAGTCTACCATATCCGATCTAAATTCGACATAATTGTCGTAATAAGGCTTGACGTATCCAAAGAAACGGATGTCAAGGATAAGTCGTGGATCGATAGCAGTTGGGATGGTGTTATGATGAAATGGATCTCGCTGAATCTGCGTGTGCCATGGGAATTCCTTGGACACTGGCGTTGTGATCTAATATGAAAAACTTCAGCACTGTATACCGATTATCACAGGGTAACGTAGATTATTCACCTGAGGAGAGGGGTCATTGTAAGGAATACGCAAGACATCTTCAGGGTACTTTTCATGGTGCTCTTTACACCGCGGGTCGTCCCAGGCGGCTTCGATTATATTATTTCTTAGTACTACTTGGCAAACGGACATAGTTTGCTCCGTTAAGTATCGACCCTGGTTTCTGTAAGCTCACTGAGATAATGTAATGAATTAACTTGACCTTACAAGAGCGGGATATCCCGTGTCTTCTCGGATTCCCGAGTTAAAGAGTATGCCAGCGGTTAGAGTTGCTCCTGCACAAACAACGTACTTCTTCGCTTGGGCATAAACCACCTCGTTAGTCCGCAGGTTTACTAGTTCGGCTCCAATAACCTGCCCTACTGCTGCATCTATCAGCAACCTGCGGCAACAATGGTGGGGTTTCAATTCGAAATTGCCCCTGTTGTATTTGGGATCAGCGAGGTCGCCCAAGATTCTAGCCGGGCCTGTCCATCGGATATAGTCTGGGTTGTCTTTGCTTCGCTCGCAGGCCAGGGGTAGATTCAGAAACTCTCGCCCCTTGTGCTCTCGTAGGAGAGCGTTTTTGACAAGATGGTGACGAATGGAGTCGTCAAATTCTGTCGTGGATGTGTGAAATAAGCCTCTGGCTTCATCATAAAGGGCTTTCCATTCGTCATTTGAAAAGGTATCGGGTCTTTCAAGCTCAGGGTGCATTTCTGGCGTGGCGCAACTCCAGTAAGAGCCCATACCTCCGACACCCCTCACTACAGGTGCCACAGGCAGGTTACTGTACGGTCCTTGCTCAACGCTGGCAGGGTCCACGTCGAACTCGGTACATCTGGGTTCGTTTAGTGCTGCTAGACTAGACTACCGCATACACTTACGAAACTCGGACCACGGGCCGCTGTGATGATCAACGTGGCACTTCCTGTTCAAGGCAATATCCACAATTTTATTCGATACTAGGGCTGAGAATAGTGGAAACTTTGCCAGATGAGGAAGTGCCATGCCGATCTTCTCAACGGCGCGGCGATCGAGTTTCGGGAGCATATGCGTGTAGAATAGGTAAGAAACTTACTCAGCCGACCAAGCCACTTGGTCCAGGGAGGCATCTGCGGCATCGGCAACTTCCGACAATAGGCCTAACCCACCCTGGACAACACTAACGGTCGTAAGGTTAACAAGAAGCTGAAACGAGGTTCATATGTTACACACCTAGTATAACGGCCTATGCCTTTCTGGAGGGTGATGCTATTTTTCTTATGGTCTCCGGCTAATCGAGTTTCCCTAGCAAAAAGATAGACACCCTTTAGAATTTGAAAATCAAGGTTACCAGATGCTATGAAATTACTAACTGTTCTCCCATCTCTATCATGAGAATCCTAATACTTGGATCGGAATCAGAGATAGTTCTGGCATAAACGGCACCGACGGGGCCGGATCCAATGATCAACACATCTGACTCTAAAGTCTTGTGTGCAGTACTATACTCGATTTGTTGCGTCATCTTGATTGGTTGTCGTGAAGCTAGGGTGTGTTTCGGAGTGTAACGAATATTGGAAATATGTTTCCGTCTCATGACGTTATTAAGTATATTCTCATGTTTCTACGCAGAAACCAGATCGCCGCACAGTGCTGCATGCTGACCGTGTAAGGGTAAGCAAGCGTGTAACCATACTTCGCGAGCAAGTTCGCCAAGGTTGCCCCAACTAGAGTGATGATTCTGTGAGGTAAGCATGCATAACAATGCGATAGTTGCTCTCTTACAAGCCCACAGTTCAAAGGGCGTGATCACGCAATTGTTGCATTCATTACGTTATGGACCCCAACACACGCGAGGTCATAGCCGTGCAACTCCAAAGGTTCCAAACCTTCCAAACCAAGCTAGATGAACAGTTTCGCTTCATTCCAGAGCTAGTGCCTAAGTCCCTATTCTCTAGTCATTGCCAGTCTATCGTGGAAGCTGTGTGGAGGAAGGCTTTCTGGGCCTAGAATTATTATTAGGAAAAGTTTTGCGTACAAAGTCTTGTTGAGTGTGTCGTGATTAGGCTGACTCTAATCGACCCTTAGTTTAGGCATGTGATCTGCTCATTTTAGGAGCTACAATATTGATGTTAAGGACAAAACGTGAGTACAGAAGCAGCGGCATCTTAAAACGGGACAAATGGCTCTCACGACTGATACTGTCGAAGAATTGATCCATCGCTAGGAGAAAATCACACACAGGAATTATTCGAGCTCAAAGGTAACGGTAGATTTCACACCAACGATAGCCGGGAAATTCTATTACGATACCGTTGATGACAGTTGTCGCACTAGAACCAAGCGCTGGGTTATCAGCTCTATTCAGGGTTGTTAATATCTTGAAATATATTACTCTCCATGAAAGACCGATTAGCTCAAGTTGGGAAAGGTCACGTTCAGGATACGCAGTCTTGTTTGTTATGAATTCTCTCCATAAGCTAGACAGGCAATTTTCTGTGGTTCTATGTCTACCTGGGCTCGTATATCAAAAATAAGGCAGCTACGCGTCCTACAGATAGTTTAACCCAGGAATAACAATCAGTTCCTCCGAGAAGAGACCTTCCCTACATGTCAAAATATTCTTTCACCAGTCTCATAGTATCGTTAGGGCCCATTACAGTATGCCCGATCGTCCTTGAGTCCTCACAAATCTCAGCGTCGTTGCCCCCTTCATAGGTACAATCCCCGAAAAAAAGAATTTTGTTGTAGGTAATACCACTTCTGTGTTTCTCGGCCTCTATGTGCCTCAAACAATATGTTTTGTCCCATCCCTTGGGAAACACATCGAAACAAGCTTTACCACCAATTGCGCATTTAAGATTCAAGTACGAGAACTCCCTCTCAATCGCTGTAATCATGGTCTTCCGGATTCGGTGTTTCTTGTCATACCTTTCAAACTTTTCCATCTCAGTGTTGCTTGATCCTTGGCCGATGAGACAAATATTCACGTTGCCATTCCGAAGCTCAACGAATGTGCCATGTTTGACTGGAATTCCCAGATCTGCAATGTACCGCAGGATCCAAGTGACGAGCTGCTTGTACTGTATCTCGCCAATATATTCAATAAAGCTTTCGCCTAGCATAGGAATCCCCATTCTGAAAGCCGTGAGTCCGTTCTCAGCGAAGGAGAAATCGAAGAGAGCAGTCACGGGTAGATGTGCTTTGCCGGCCTGTCGCTGCTGCTTGACAAGGGGGCCGCCACTGACATAACCAATTGCACATTTTTGGCGGAGTCGATAAAGGAACTCGTGCATCTCCTCAGAAACAAGCTACGTATAGAATCAGTATGAAGTCTTCAGGATTGGCAACAGGATGATATGGTAGAGGGAAATCTAAAGTGGGCGTTCGCGTCACATACCTGTTCCTGAGCGCACAATGTACCATCCAAATCAAATAGACATATTGTGTTCCTGAGTGGTCTTTCCTCAAGAGGCAAGCAGAAGGACTTCGTTGCCGTCATTATTTCTCATGTGCAATCTTGACAGTAATGTGAAGATAACTTTTACTACTATTGTTGTTTGACTGTCTACTGCGGCCGCCAGCCATAAGGAGAGATGGTGTAGTCCAAGGCACAGACACCCAATAATCCAGACCCGAGCAGTCACTCAATTCCGTACACGCCACTGCTGATGAGGGGTTGATGCACTATCTACAAAGCATACGTTGCATTTTCTGTAAGCATGCATTACTATGATCATTCTCCTAGGTGGACGGCTTTCCCTATGCATGCTGAAATGATTTCTAACACCCGATGACGTAATTATACGGAAGTTGCGTATGATTACCGCTCTGTATGCCAATGAAATGAACTTCAAAGTCGTTATACCTTGTCCGATGTCAATCAAGGAATGAGTATATCTACTTGAAGCAGTCGATATCATCCGGCCATAAGATCTCCATCTCGGGACCATCAATCTCTTATCTCTCATTCACACCCAGTTGTTAAAATATTCGTTACAAATATTTGTGTCTTCAACATGGCCACTTTGACTCAGACTCAACCATCGAAGCTTGCCCTTGATTCTGTTGATTTGGCCAACTCTGTGGTCCACCCAGTACTCAACATCCCTCCAAAGCAGCAGGCTTCCTTGCTTAGTGAGAGGACCCAGTATCATGGCGAAGTGCCTAGCCTTCATTTGAATACCGTTGAGCATCGTCAACGTATTCCTACTGCTGAACAGATAGACTTCCGGGTACGGCTTCTTCGCAAACTACGCGAAGGATGGAAGAATGATGAAACCGAAGCCCGGTTTCTGGAGATCGTCTCTAGAGTCGACTCAGACGGTGCCGCCCTTTTTGGTGGTCTGATTGACCCAGCCAAGTTCGAGAAACTCATCGAAGCCTACGATAAAGTTCAGGCACAGGCAGGTAATGCTGCTTTCATGCACTCGTATATCAATTTAGCCCTCCAACACGACTTCTTCTTGGGAGGAGACTACATTGAAGCCTTCAGTCATCCACTCCTGGTATCAGTTGTCTCATACCTTGTTGGCGGGGCTATCCGCATTGTAGAATTCAGGGGGAAAAATACCGACCCAATCTCAATCAATGCCCAGGACAACATGCTCCATGTGGACAACACTCCTTTTAAGGAGGAATATAAGGTCTTGCTCAATTGGCGACGAGGTCAAGTCAAAGGACCCTCAGGCCAGAATTTTACGTTCTTACCTTGGACACACAAGGGCAACCGCGCCATAAACTTCAATAGCCAAGGAGAGCCTTGGTCCTCGGAAAGAGATAGTCTTTTCGTTACAGATGAATCAATCGATGGGCTTTTTGAATTTCAAAAGCGCGTGAAGGGCGTGTCTCGTGTCGTCGAAGCGAGACATCCTGATCAGCCATTGTCATGCTTGTTCCCAGCAGGGGCTCTTGTTCACCAACGTTATCGTACCGAGGACGGAGATCCCAGAAGTTGCATAATCACAGCTTTCCACTTGTCCAAAAAGCATCCAGGCCATATTTCGGAGCTTCCGCCCGTCACTGGCCGAAAGAAGACCCTGATAGAGTTCCTCGTTGGTCACCAAGATGAAGGCTCCGATGACGAGTTTTTGGACGTGCTCCTAGGCGAATCACCACGCGTTGAGGATAAACTCGAAGAGCTGTTTCAGCCAGACCACCCGTCCAAACTTATAGAAACTGCTTCTCTAGCCCTAAGTGATGATAGATTGGCAGTGTGGCGCGAGACCGTCAAGCATGCGCCAAGCCCCATTGTACACAAACTCAACAACGGTCTTCGTCTGTCTGAGATGGACTTTAGTAATCTTGAGACCTTAACAGAGAAGCTTGCTGCTGTTATGGACTACGATAAGCATTGCAATCTTCAGATGATTCTCTACGAAGATGGCCGCGAAGAGATTCGAAAGCCCGGCCGCAAAATCATAGGCGAGAGGAAGAAGGACGCGATTACGAAGCGTCTAGGACCGTGGCTATCCGATCTTGGTCCGGCCTCATTCTCAGCCAGTGATATGATTGAGCCACAAACTTTAAGAATCTTGTGCGATGCAGTGGCAGAGCTAGCAGGCAATCTTACTGGGGTTCCATCTTCAGTAAGCAATCGCACCGAGGAATGGAATAATTTGACAGGCCAGACAAAAATCTTCGGCTCTCTAAGCAGGCTGATGACGGATTTAGGCGAAGCAATCACGAGGACCGAAGGCATTGAGGCATTCGTCGTGACCAGCTTGTTCCTATTCCTGGCTTCGGAAGAGATCTATTCTCACTTGTCAAGCTCAGATAAAACTGTCATTCGTTTTGTCATCGTCTTGTTCTTACGGAACTACATTGCGGCTGTTCTACTTGTGGAGTCAAACATGTCGTGATGCCAAAGAAATTTTAGTGCATCAGCGCACATCATGACCTCCCATGGAAATTGAGAGCATATGTCGCTTGGCTCTAAGGGTACTCTTTTTTGGTCTTTTCTTTTGTCTTATCTAGGCCAGTTCCTTCATACCTCTGCTGCCGTCACCTTCGTTCGACATTTGATTATTTGGTAACTGTTGGTTCCTACCTCGATCATATGTCATGGTCTAGCTGCATCAGCTCGATTGCGAAACGGGGATAGTAGAAAATCATTATCATATCATCATGCCTACTCAACAGTCACTATTGGGGTTTCCGGTCATGTTGAATCAGCTCCCTCATGTCTATCTCCCGCCCATGACGTAAAATAGCTAGTTAAATAACAAAACACTCATTAAGTTTAAGAGTCTGTAACTCTCGTTGTCTCAATTGCGTGCCTCGTGTTGCCTGTCAATTTAGAAGAAGCGCCATCTAACACTATCAAGAATGCTCAACAAAACAACGGCAGCGTTCAACTATACGGTATCGTTACTGATCATGTATATAAATCAAACAAATTTTCCATGACCATAGAAAACTTTCGGTTTATTATCTAGAATTTAATTTGACACTGTTGTTTCTTCTACCATTATCTGACCAGCTCTCAAGCACAAGTTGAGACAACACTCACCGGTTAAGTAAATGTTAAATATTTGTGGACTTCACACACGCTGGATATAGCTTTTCATGAGAGTCTACTCGTAACTCGAGAATCTTGTGCTTACTGGTAATTAACAAAACAACCTACCTCTTATGGGGGACACATACGACAATGAATGTCGGTCTCCCGTGAAGCCCGGCTACTTTTCGCCACTATTCTAAGTCATCTGACGTATGTGAGTAAGGTTATAGGAGGTCACGCCGATCGTTGAGTGACTAGACATATTGGAGTCTCAGTAAGATTAGTACTCAAGGTCGCGCATATGCATGATTACTTTAACCTGCATAGTGACTATCATTCCATACCTTAACCATACTCGTAGATTGTGTCAAAACCCATTGCACCCTTCACCCGGCCATGACTCATCATGTCACGAGCACTGTTAAGTAGAAGGCTTATCAGTGTTGAAAGATATTCGAACCAATGCTACACTGCACTCCTCTCCGCTTGTCGCCCCCGCAAGTGTTATAATTTGCATAAATCCTTAGAAAGGGCACACTCGTCTGCAATATTTTGTATGGCCATTGAAGATCTCACCACCACTTCACAGAACTTGCCCCTACTTCTTGAAACTCAGTTCTAACTATCTGAAACATGGCTCCAATTCAATTAAACGATATTGCGCACAGAAGATACAACCCGCTTAAAGACACTTGGGTGATGTCAGTTTCGCCGCATAAGTTCAAGCGGCCGCGACAGTGAGTGCACCTGAATAGTTCAGATAAGGCATGATAATGACATTCATTTAGAGGACAGAAGGAATCTATTTCACCTCCTGTGAAACCACCATATGATCCCAAGGTACACTCAAATTCTGATAATATCGTGCTACGAACTAACAGCATTATAGTGCTACCTTTGCCCAGGTAATTTTCGAGCCTCTGGCGACCTCAACCCTACATTCTCGGGGACATTCCTATTTGAAAATGATTTTAGTACAGTGAGGATGGATGAGGGTCACTATGAAGGAGATGGTTGTCATCATAGTATGCCACACTAATTAAGGAACATGATATTATTCAACACTAACTAGAACAGATACTTCAGAAGACAGCTCCTTCGACATGCTGCGTGCTGAACCCGTGATTGGTCGGTGTTATGTACTCACGTACTCGGAAAGACACAATTACAACTTTTCTGATCTGACTCCTTTGCAAGCGAAGGGGATTGTCGATGTTTGGGCGACCGTCTACGCACGGCATATCTCTACTGAAGATCCCCTGGCTCTGGCGCATACCAAACGTCGCGATTCCAGTTGTGGTGAGAACTGTTCGAGAAACACGGCACTCAGATACATGCAAATATTTGATAATAATGGACCCATGGTGGGAGCTTCAATCCCTCATCCACATGGCCAAATCTGGATAACCTCGAGCATTCCTGACGAAGCAAGTCAAGAATTTACACATATGAGCAACTATTATAAACACCATGGAGGCAGCCACTTGCTACAGGACTACGCTCAACTAGAGATTGCCAAGGAAGAACGCATTGTTTATCAGAATGCGATGTTCCTGGTCGTCTGCCCCTGGTGGTCAATCTGGCCCTATGAAGTTCTCTTATTACCGAAAACGCACGTCAGCAGGCTTGTTGACCTAAGTGAACTTGGCCGGTTTTGTCTAGCCGATGCTATACTTCAGGTGACGAAAGCCTATGATAACCTTTTTGGAATCCCCTTTCCCTACAGTATGTGCCCATGTTCAGGCTCCTAAAGCAAAGAGCAGTCAAAGCTTACAACTAATGTAACATTTAGTTTCGGGTATTCATCAAGCACCTTTAAATGCCACACAAGCCGAGCTAGACCGCAGCTACTTACATATGCACTTTTCCCCACCTTTACTATTTCCTAATATCAAGAAATTTTTCGGCGGCTGCGAATTATTCGGGGAGCCGACTCGCGAACTCCTCCCCGAGATTGCAGCAAAGCATTTGAGGTATTCCCTTTCACAGCTCCCGACGGATTGCGCAAGATGCAAAACCCCTTGCACTCAAGTACGCGCGAATAAAATCACTATTTTAAAGCGACCCTTGAACGGGGAAAGAACCCGTGCTGAAGCCATCTCTTCGTGGTAATAAATAGTACCCCGAACCTTTACATGGCTCAAATGGTAGTATAGCCGAACTGCTGCGAGATTTCAGCTCAAGCCGATCTCAGTTCGTCCCGATACTAGTTGACATTGTGCTGGTTTGGTTTTCTTTTTTCACCTTCCCGTTTGTGTTGTGGTACGCCAAAGCTTTGGGCTTGAATACAGCTAGGACTTTTTATATCTGAATTTCTCTTCTTCTTTTAATCGTCTGATAGCTTATAGGCTTGGCCTAGAGTCGACTCATGCACCACAATACCACAAGTCTTCTGCTTTCTGTGTTTGATACAAACCTGTCGAGTGCCCAAGATACACCTGCGCTGAATTGAGAATGTATGTTACTCCAGCCGGTAGTTATCTCTACTATTGAACACCACGTTGTTGGTTCTGTGTATATTATATACTATAGTGAACTACCCATTACAGAGGTTTGGGAAGAAGTTCGTCCCCCACTGCACATATATGAGTGCTTACTTAACTTCCCACTTACTTAAACAGCCAGCTCAAGAGTGAATTGTATTTGAGATCGATCGCTAGAATACTATAAAAAAACAACTAGACACTTTGATTCCTCTGCCACAAATAGAGTCGATAGCATCAGGCTCGACGATGGAGATAATTCTCTCCTACCTATCTCTCTATTCCCCTTTCCTCTTTTACTGAAAGGTCTCCGTTCGAGCCATAACATGTTCTACAAGAGCAATCGAATACGAACGCGCGAAATGCTTTCGCGCGTTTTTGCGCCATGTTCAAAGGGGGAAATAGCATGGGTGGTGTTTCCCGTAAGCTTGCTGCACAATTACCCCTGATCGAGTCTAGCGTGCCACCCCGCAAATGCATGCTCACTATGATAAAGATCAAAACCGCGGAGGAAACCCAGGGAATGCATGCTTATGTGTTGAAAGATATCGATCCTCGGCTCTCCCAATCATGTCAGAGCTAGAAGGATTCTCCCCCCCAAAGAGTACAGGAACGTTCAGAAAAGTCAAACGATATGTAATTTACAGACAGCTTACATGAAAGAGGAATTTGCATGTGAATAGGTATCACAGGGCTACGTATCGGAATTAGATCCCAAGAGTTGCATCACTCGGCTTCTACTACTCTTTGTGCATTCCGTCCTCATTCTATGAATTTTTCTATGCCGTAAACCTTCTCATTACACACCTATTGAGGGCCAAAGCCACGGTATAATCGACTAAAATACCCGTTTCTACAAGATCATGATTCGGCGAGCCAATGAGCGAATGAGGTATCTACCCATTCACCGCGAATCAACCTCTGAGGCGTCCTCTAGTACTAGTGGAGGGTCGTATGTTTTTCCTTCTCCGGCGAAAAGTGCTTTGATTATCGGTATCGTTTGGATATTGCTGATCATCACTGCTTGGACGCGCAATGTCGTTCTTCTCCCCCTCAATGAGCCGCCTCGTGAGGTTACTGGAGATGGCAGGCCCATAGTACACACGATGAATGGTACTTATGCAGGCATCCACTTAGATTCCCTCAACCAAGACGTATTTCTCGGTATGCCGTATGCAATTCCACCCTTAGGGCCTCTTCGATTTCGACACCCACATTCTTTGATAGAGACATGGAATGGCGTACGTGATGCAGAAGCTTACGGCCCTCAGTGCCCTGGATACGGCGTATGACAGTTAACATCGATATATTGACAGGCATTTTGCTGACTTTTCTTAGAATGACTTAGGTACATTCACACACGCAGAAGACTGTCTCACAATCAACGTCATTCGCCCGCTCAATGTCCAAACATCACCTTTACCGGTTGCTGTATACATCTATGGCGCTGGAGTTAAAGTTGGGGGTTCTGATAATCAGAGATACAATCTGTCTTTCATAGTGAAGACTGCATCAGACGCTGGCTTGCCCTTTATTGGTGTTTCGTTTACTTACCGGGCATCTGTGGGCGGCTGGATCATTAGCCGCCAAGTCAGGGGTTCTGGGGAGACAAATATCGGATTTCACGATCAACGAATGGCTTTGAGATGGGTCCAGGAGAATATCTCATCTTTCGGAGGAGATCCGAGAAAGGTAACCATCTGGGGCGGCAGCTCTGGCGCTAGAGATGTCGCTTACCACCTAACTGCTTACGGCGGTCGAGATGATAACTTATTCCGGGCCGCAATTATGCAGAGCGGGTCTGCTGCAGAAGAAACATCCTCTCGTCGTTTTACGGCACAAGAGATGTACGACGCTCTAGTAGCTGGAACCAGCTGTGCGGAAGCCGAGGACTCGCTCGACTGTCTCAGAGGCATCCCTTATGTGGAGATAAACAAAGCCTTCGCCACGTCAAAGTATGGATTAGGGGCTATGGCCAGTGTTTTTGGCGGACCGTCTATTGACGGTGGATTTCTCCCTAACTATGGAAGCTTGAGTCTTAGAAACTCTCGAATAGTGAAAGTGCCGGTGATTAGCGGCATTGTGTCCAATGAAGGAATTAATCAAATACCCACAGATGTGCGCAACTGGTCCGATCTCCGGGAATACCTTATAGGTCAGATCAAGAAGGTAACTTCCTGCTTCTACAGATGACAGTATGACTGACTAAGGAGCTAGACTGGCTTTTATACCCCAAATCCGTGGTAGATCAACTAATGAGTCTTTATCCACCGATCGCCCGCGGTAGTGACGACAAGTTTCAGCCACCAATTGATAGCATTTCGATCTCCAGTAGAGCGGAATTTGATCGCATCGAGCAGCTGATGGGAGACCTATCCAACAACGCCGGAGCTAGACTTACTTGTGAGTGTTATGCCAATATCACAGGTTGCTATGCTTTCAGATTCGCGGCCACCGTATCGTCCATATATGACGAGCGGCTAGGAGTCCGTCATGGGGCCGAAATCGGACCTATTTTCCAAAGTTTTGATGGAGTAGGTTGGGATGTAAACCCCTTCGCGGGAAAAGGCGAAGGTCTCCGGCACATGTCTCGTATAATGGGCATAATGTGGGCTGGTTTCATTACATCCTTAGACCCAAACGTAGGGCTAAGTCAAGATGACCCCAACTGGCCGAAGTACTCAGCATCCGCACGCCGGATAATGGTTTTTCATGAAAATGGATCATGGGTTGAAACAGGGGACCGCAGGTCAGATGCTTTAGACTATATAGATACAATTCAGGAAAGCATCCTAGAGAGGTAGTGTTGTGGGATAAGAGATGGGTTAGTAGCCCTCGTCAGTTCTATTACACGTGTTGCGATACTTAGTTATTTGATACGAATCTAATAGAGTATATATATCTCAATTGTTCCTGATTGACATTTTTTGATGCTCTTAGTTTCATTATTGCGCTATGACCTGCCAAGAGTTTAATTGCCTGCTAACTTCTCAATGGTAACATTCACAAGGTTGTCTATCGTGGTCAAAATGAAAAGAATAGTTCTACGATTCCTATTAACCGCACAGTCATTAAACACAACGAATGGTTTCGGTAGATAGCATTCTGAATAGGCAAGTTATCTTGGAATTAGCTCGACATCTAAGTTGACAATTTCGCGAATTGGCTCTCTTCCGAATCTCCGAACTCGTCTATACAAGATACTAATGTCGGTGACCTGCTATTACATCGTGCACTATGTTTAATATTTGCTGTGAAGTCAACATTCCATACGTTAGATGGCCAACCCTCCACGATAGCAATTTCACTGGTCAACGTCCCTGCCTTCTTATGATGATGGAAAAGCTCCGGATTGATAGTCACGCACTTTAGAAATCCAGCCTGGCACCAGTGCGCTAGATCCTTAGTGATGACGCCCTTAAACGCCCAATTTTTAGAGTAAAGATGGAGTTTCCTAGCAGCGTCTCCCGTCAGCGCATATGCGTAAGTGCACATCGGTGTTGCTGTCATATGAACTAAGCGTTGTTGGGGCTCAGTTGTCAAGACAGTGAAGCGACCGTCATTTTCGCGATACTTCACATTCAAGTCGATTGGTAGAGACTCATCTCGTAAAGATATGGCATTCGGCGGAATGAAGTCCCCACAGTGTCCAACCCAGAGAAGATCCCAAGCATTACCGTAAGGTTGCGCTGTCGAATAGCTTGTAGATTTGGTAATCTTACGTATTGCGGGGGCTACTAGAGCTAGTTGCTGCTTAATGGAGACATCCCAATCAACATCGTCTTCAAGCACCAAAAAGGTTGCCCAGTTATGCTCTACTGCGTGCGACCATACGTTGATATGGCCGAGCCAACATTGGGTCTCACCTGGGCCAAGTTTTTCGCCGGTCGTATCGTCCAGGCCACGAAAAGCATTGACCTCATGTGTGGACCATTTCGGTTGGTTTGGTATATCGACTTTCAACTTCACACAGTTAGCCATTATTTTTAGACTAACTATTTTGAGCATCGCAAGAAGAGATGGTCGTAATCTCGTCTAAGAGAGCAATTGCCACATACGCCTGTGAGGTTAGCAGCGTCTAGGAGTCCCTCGCTTCGCCAACTCCAGCCTGTTGATACAACGGCGATTCCCTCGAACTATTCATTAGTCAGTGAATAGTGCTTTTTAAAGATAACTGTCAGGGAGCCTACTCCTAGCGTGGCGTTATATATATTTCGTTTATATGCATTTCCGAGGTAGGGGAACGGCAAGTGTTTGAACGAATGAATAGAAAACGCGATGAAGAAGAGCGGTGCCACTACAGCTAGCTTTGAAATTCTGCGCCAAATGAGAGACATCGTCAAAACTATGAGTACTTTAATCTCCTGTGTATAGTGTTCTTTCAAAGCCAGATCGCTCAAAGCCACCATGGGTATTGGAGTATCGACCGAAGTACGTCCAAATTCCAAAGATCAGTCGAGCAATCGAGGCGACCTAAACATCTGGACGTTGGCGAGATTAGACTGATTACCCCAACTCACCCAGCAACCCCCAATTTCTGACTAGTGTGCGATGCGCATGTGATCCAACGATATTCTTCTGAGGCTTCGCCGTCGGGTAGCATGGAAAGCATAACAGTACATGTAACATACTTGTCGACATGCTTGCTTAGGAGATCTAGACTAACATAATATGCAGTATTACCGCATCATCAAAAAGATGCTGCAGTTTACCATATACTGCAGGGCAGTTGATTATCTAGGTAGTTTCTTATGCAAGGTGACTGCGTTATGCATCACGAAATAACATCACAGCTTAACAATCTGTGTTGATATTCCAAATACTGTATGTCCAATTATCATCTGATCAAGGCATTGTTGCAGCACTCTATGTTAAGCATATTAATTAAGAAGTCATCTGTCGTCTTGGCAGCTTGTCGATCATCATCCTTCAGTTCAACACACTTCAATCTTCCCTTTCACAGATATTACACACAAGTTCATCCTAGTATATCTAGTCCCTTCAACAAGCTATCATCATGAAGTTCACGGTCGCCTTCCTTTTTGCCGGTGCTCTGGCTGCCCCCGTCCAGACCATTCCTTCGAGAGAGATAGCTGCTGTCCCTCGAGCAGAAGCGAATGTCATTCCTCGCGCAGAGGCAGCTGTGATATCTCGCGCAGAGCGTGACGCTATTCCTCGCGTCGAGGGCAATGTTGTAGCTCGTGCAGAGAAACAGGCCATTCCTCGAGCGGAAGCGGCTGTGATAGCTCGTGCAGAGAAACAAGCCATTCCTCGAGCAGAAGCGGCTGTGATAGCTCGTGCAGAGAAACAAGCCATTCCTCGAGCAGAAGCAGCTGTGATACCTCGCGCAGAAAAACAAGCCATCCCCCGCGTAGAGGGAACTATTGTCGCTCGCGCAGAGCGTGATGCTATTCCTCGCGAAGAGGGTACAGTTGTGGCACGTGCCGAAAAAGAAGCCATCCCTCGCGAAGACGGTGCTGTTGTAGCCCGCGCAGAGAAAGACGCTATCCCTCGTGCCATTGTAGCTCGTGCTGAAAGAGATGCTATCCCTCGCGAGGATGGTGCTGTTGTGGCCCGCGCGGAAAAGGAAGCCATCCCACGCCTTGAGGGAACTGTTGTCGCCCGCGCAGAGCGTGATGCTATTCCTCGCGAAGAAGGCGCTGTTGTAGCTCGTGCCGAAAAAGAAGCCATCCCACGCGTTGACGGAGCTGTTGTAGCTCGTGCTGAAAAAGAGGCTATCCCTCGTGCTATCGTGGCTCGCGCAGAGCGTGACGCTATTCCTCGCGGAGAGGGAGTTGTTGTGGCGCGTGCAGAGAAAGAGGCTATTCCCCGTGTGGATGGTGCTGTGGTAGCACGGGCAGAGAAAGACGCCATTCCTCGCGCAGAGGCTACTGCTTAGGTGGTGGTCGAGATACCTCGTATTTCACGAGACGAAGAAGAAGGCGCTCAGACAATACCCTCAAATTTCCCAGATCGGTTACGTGGATGGTGCTTCATCTAAATCCGAGTTATTTCATTCATCAACTACGACGGTATCCTGGGACACTTCTACTTGAGCTATGCGCCTTAGACCTACCTTTTTCCCTACTAGTTACTATGGAACGGCAAGAAGTGCAAGCGGTGCCCCGGCTGATGGGTCTCTATGAGGGCTCTTGGCAGATTGGATTTCATTTTAATTGATTTGCTGGATGCGTGGTTAAATCAAAGATACAAAAAAACGAAAGAAAAAAAACAGTTTTTAAGGTTCACATACAAGAAAAACAAAAAAAATGATTTAGGATAGAATTCTGACTACACTCGTTAATAACAAAGAGTTCTATCTTATTTGGCTTTCTTGCTTGTGCCCAGTATGCTACCTAGGACATTTTCACTTATTAATTACTACTTGAAGGTTCCGCTTAAAATTTCTTTTTACCTCTTAATACTGAGGTTCTTACACCACGATGTGTGAAAATAATATCAACACGATAGTGTGAAATTTACCATAAGCTCGAACGCTTCGTGAGCTATTGACCTACAGTAAATCCAGTCACGCAAGCCCATGTCACCTCTAACAACGTCGACTAGCATATGACATATATCTATTAGCTGGTAAGGGTGCCATGAAAGAATCAGTAGCTTTCAAAGAGTTGCAGGACCTCTGTATCAATGTCTTGGCCAAGATATCAGGACTGAACGACGAGCATGTTGGCCTACCAGAAACCTAGTAAGCCTATGCTCCGTGTAGCAGGTCCTTGAAGTAGCGCTCTGGTAGTGCTTCATCTGTAGCTGAGTGTTTGAAGATGTGCTTGTCCACACTCGAACGGGGGAGTTGACATCAAACTATGGTAATAGTCCCCTCCCACTATAACGCGCCCGATTTACGGATCAAGCATCAGTCACGATTCAAATGGATTCATTGCAGATTGCCTGGGATCAGGGAGAATATATGTTGCATCAGAATCTCAACAGCATATTTTCTAGATACAGAATCAATTATCTGCCAAGTCGCGGAGAGCGTTCCTCACTACGCCCAGAATGACGATAATGCATGATGCCAAGAAGTGTAGTGCCGTAACCAACACATGATACCACAGTGATTTCATCTTTCCACAATACTAAGGATAAAACAATGAGGCCAATATCCTTCAGGATGCCGCACACGCTAAGAGTAAGAGATGATGTCTTTTTAATCTACCTCTTATTAGCAGATGCAGATTAACAAGAACGTGGGCTGAAGTTTGTTTAAATCGGCACGATCGATAACGTGCAGTGAAATAGAGGAAAAGTACTCACCACAGAGAACCCGATCATGTTTAGACAGAAAGATAGAACGCAACTTCCCATTACGTATATCCACGCTCCCTGTATTTCAGATATGCTTGGGAAAGGGAGACCCAAAGATGCAAGCAACCCTGTCAATGTAGATAACGGCGCCAAGTAGTAGAGCATCTCAAACGCCTCGAGGTTCATGTCATATGTGCTCAAAATCCGTTGCATCAAGACAAGACGTACTGCATCCGCAATCACGGCGACAATCTGTAGTAGAGTTCCCACGGCAGATGGCTCACTCCAGCCATACGTTGCTATCACAACACCGCCTGATATCAACGCAATATCAAGGCACTTGGCAGCGTTCAGGGCAGCAGCACCAGATATACAAGAAATGATGTACACTGCCACAGGGGAGAACGCTTTGAGCATCTGAATAAACGCTACACTAAGTTGAATATATGCCATGTTTCCGCATATAATGCTGAATGTCATGAGGGCGGCAACGGGAGCAAACAATTTAAGATGTTTCATGATGCCAATGTACGTCTTGGTGTTCTTGGTAACATGGCCTCCAGTGAGCACGATGAGCTGAGAGCATATTGTGTTGAACATCAAATGACTTGTTGCAAGAAAGGCCGCTGTGATGAGTAAGCAATCCTAGTTGCGATAGACTATTAAAGATAAGATCTCACGGTAGTCTGAGAATAATGAGCTGAGCGTTTCATAAAAGTTGGCGAGGTGGTACTCACAGAATTCGAGGCTATACAAAATCCATTTGTTCAATAACACGAGGCTCATGCTCAAGCATAACCAAGTACTGAGATGCTGATCATTAGCCTGGTCATATCATGATAAGATTCAAGAACGCATACCTGATAGAGAGCCATACCCACCCCTGATTATTCGAGTTCGAACTCATGGGTGCGCAGGGGGGTTTGGCTTGAGGTAGGACGCCTCCTTGACATTAATCGATCAATCGCGAATATGGGGCGCTAGGGTAATTCTGTGTCTCCTTCCGAAACAAAGCCAATTGAAACAGCGATCATTACCAAACTGATGTAAAGTGTACACTTGGCAAGAGTCTTGTTATACTTGCCCAGACTTGTATCGTTGACGACTTGCCTTTCGAGGACATCTCTCGTTTTCCACGGCATATCAGATGTGTCCCACAATGAGTGCATTATGCTTACGACTCCAGAGACAAACTGCATGCTTACCTTGGTTTAGTATGTACAACTTAACTAGAGATAATACTAAACAGCCACCGATGAAAACCCCCCTGGATCTGCAACTTGCATGAGGGGGTTATGAACACTAGGACCTAAAGCCGCTTATTCTAACATCGCTGGTTCTGATTATGCCTCGGGTATTTACATATCACATTTCAATTCCCAGGTATCTCCCTAAACATAAAGTGCAAGCCGCCTTAGAACTTCTCGAGGGTTCTTGGATTCCCCCTTAATTCACACAACAGGACAACAAAGCTGAATAACAACTTCAGTATTAGTCTTTAAGACTATTAAAATATTACTGCTAAATGAGGGTATAGATCAGGGCTTATCTGCGGTACTTAGATTATGCTGCCTCGGGTACCATGAAGTATGGTAGTGTTGATGAGGCTCATGGAACGGTACGATTCACCGGAACTGCCGGGGCATTTTCAGCAAGTTCCATACCTTAGCGCATCAGCCACGAAGTTCACGGTAATAAGCAGGCCAAGGAACTGCAGTGTAATCACGCATAGATGGCGGGAACGTCACAGCACCGGGTGGTCAAGTGACTGCTTGTGATGCAACGAAGGTAAGCACGCATGATGCCGGCTGATTTCACCCCTTGATCTAGACTATCTGGGGTAAGGTTGAGGCTCCTCAGAGGCACAGCAGATGCGCCGAAGGGCATGAAATGCTGGGAATAACACGGATGCTGGTTTCTGGATGATAAGCATAGGATGGTGTTCGGGACCAAGACGGCAGCTTTATGACTGTCGATATCGGGGCCATATGAAGCACAAGTATGGAGTATAGGTATAGAATTCTGTACATTCCGATAGGCAAGGTTACTTCCCCCAAATTACTTTTCAGCCTGCTGTGTCAAGAGTCATACTGCAGCTTACTTACATCTCAACCCGCAAACAAGAAACACGATGACTGCGAACGCGTCTTAGTGGATGGACTACCTAAACGGGTAGGGCTGTAGAAAGGGCCTTGGCACCTATAGATCCCTGAAAGTACAGGTCCCTAGGTAGCCAGTGTAGCGCACTATGCTGTCTCAATCGCTTCGTCACTGCAAATCAACCTCATTCAGCTTGCATCATCATCAGTCCATCTCATTGCATGGCTCCATCTATCTACCTTATGACTAGCACAATGCCCACAGGTCGCCAATGGTTGCCATGCCGAAAGATCTCCTTCGAGATGATTGCGCCATACTACGAGTCCCATGCCCCTCACTACTACGACTTCAGGGCAACGTTGGAGCAGAGGCAGTCTGACCAGCACCTCTCCAGCAAGGGCCACACTCACCATCATCCATAGAACATGGAACATGGAACATAGTATCTGCCTGAGTCGACACTCCCCTGCCCTCTCGATCGCATCCATCTAGCAGCTATAGACCGCACCTTCAAGCCACATAAATTCCACGTTTGCTATCACACACAGTCGCTCATAGGCACAGCGCCCCGGAACCTATCGACGGACACACGACGGACTGCACGTTTCACGCCCTCGGTTCCACCCTAGAGTCTCATGCTGTCTATTCGTTACTACAACAAGTCAACCAAAGGTACTCGGAAACGTATAATGATTGACACCTCGACGTCTACCGCAAAACCCTGGTCGAAAGCATTGAGCCGCTGATGGTCCGACATTGAGGGTCTAGATCTGGTCACCCAGCATGGCAAGACGAATGGGATCCAGACATTCCATGACACCATGGCCGAGGTTCCACTCCCTATAATCCAAGCCTAAAAGGTTGAAAACAGAGGGTCAAACGGAACCAAGGCCGATGTCTCTGGTGCGCTTGATGATAGTAGCTTTGATTAATCTCTCATTCACTGAGAATTATGTGATTTGGATGGAAGTCATTGACTCTTTCCCACCACGTAGTTGACGCGCCGTTCACCTATCGAGTAGTTTCCCATCTCTTTAACACTTATTCTGCTCCCACTCCAATTAGTAGAAAGGAACCGCATCGTGTCGTCGATAGGAGTCGCCGGCTTGCTCGGTTGACTGGCTTGGATTCTAACACCTTGTCCCTATCATTCGTGGAAGGAGTCCTCATGCTGTAAACCTTTCTCAGCAGAAAGTTTTGTCATCCAAGTAACCTGCAACTGAATTCAGAGTAACTCGGGGTCGCATAATCCGCGCCTTTGGATCGTTTTCTACAGACCTCTATTTACTATCCCCCTTACGAAGCGATTACCTTCGTGCTAACCAGGTTGGCGCCATACAACTAGATGGTGCAAGATGAGTAGACAGCTGTAGTGTTCTATCAGAGGCAGTCATCCTATTTTTCCCCATCAGTTATTATTCACATGCCGTCATATTTCAAGGGTGGAATGCGCATCTCTTTCGCTACTGATGAAGTAAGACTCGATATCATCCTGGAACGGTTGAAGGTGCCCTTCCAATCCTTCATAAAGTAGTATAAGGGTATAGGACGAGTCTTGATGAGTGATGAGCGTAAGCCTTAGGAATAGGAGCTTGATTGTTAGAAGAGTGTGTTCGTAATAAGCTGTTTCATACCATTAGCTTATCTCTGTGTTCTCTCAGCTCTACGACTTGAATGAACAGACTCGTCAATATTACCACTACATCATCTCAGCATCCTATGCCCTTCCTTTCACGTAAAAGAGCTCCTAATCTCCAAGCCAAACAACCTACGTCATCTACCAGCCGGAAAATATTCCCCCCTTCCCTTTGTATCAAAGCCTCCCTTGACAAAGCCTGTTATGACATATTTCCCTATCCTTTCTCTAGCCTTGAAAGGACAACAATGCCCTTAGTAACACACTCATTCGAATGAGAGAATCGTGTGCTAATTTTAATACACAATCGCTCTCACATAAATGATGGCTTCATCTCATATTAAGACTCCCTTCTTTCGCGCACCATGGGTACAAATTCTGCATCGTCCTCTTGCGTAAATAAGGTAAGTTACCTTTCAGTTGTGCAGATTGACAAGGTGCAGAGGCAAACTCTACTTCTGGAAGTTTAATCAAAATCTAAGGTTTCTTGATTAGGTTGCAAAGTGACTTTGCCACTGCCTATACGTCTTTCTGGGGTTATGTTGCGTTGCATTACCTCGTTTTACTTCCCTTCCCCCCTTACTCAGCATTTGAACATTCGTATGTTTTCTCGAGTAGTGCTTCTTCATCTTTTTATTTTGTTCGTTTTTACTCTGTTTTATTTGATTCCGTTTAGGTGAAACTCTGTATATCGAAGATTCGCGCACCAAGACTCTGGGAGTCGTAAGCTTACCAACTTACTCATCGACGCCGCAACTCATAACATCTTCATTCTATTCTACCTTTCACCTAGCTCATACCAATATCCATTAAGCTACACTTTCTCCAATAAGAGGAGAGAGAGAGAGAGAAAAGTGAAGCAGCAATGGCGCCGAAGCTCAGCCTGAAAACACCCCCGTTTTACACCCTAGATACAAACCCGACATCGTGCCTGCGCGCCCCTCACGCTCACACTCATACCCAGTGGCCCAGACACCGAGGAGTGAAAAGCGATCTCCAGAAGAAGCTCAGCACCGTCGTGAGGCGGGTACTCGGAACCTCGGCATCTTTATCCTCCTTATCCTCCTCTTCTTCATGTTCGAGTCCTCTCCCAAGTCCTCACTTACCCTCCTCATCCTCTTACATGATAACCCCACGCATCATCGCTGATGACGATGACGACGACGAGTGTTCCAACTACGGCGATGTCGAAGACAACGACATCAACAATAATAATAGTAACAACAATAACAAGAAAAATGCAGACATCCACCGCACGAAAAGCATCACATCCCCCAGCTCCCTCTCAAGCGCACATTCGTACTCGTCTCTGGCCTCTCTAAACCCATACACCGCAGACGCAGCAGATGTAGCGGCACTTCTATATCCCTGCCTTCCTCTTCCTGCTACTCCACAACTACACCGGAGGACGACAGAAAGGAGAGCAGGAGAAGTCAAGCGGAAGCCGATAACAATAGAAAGGATACAAATACCACCTATCTACAATAAACAGTACACAGAATACAGACAGGAAAAGATCGACTCGGCGCATATAGCGCGCCTAGTAGCGCGGGAGCTAGACCTCGCGCACGCGGCTGTCGTCGCGGAAGAAGGTGTCGCGTTGCGGGCGTTGAAGGATCGGACGAGGCTGGATTGGACTTCGTCGGTACCTGGGAGTTAGGTATCTATCTACCTACGGCAGGCACTTAGGTAATTAATGATATTAGTAGTGTGAAATAGACCGGCGATGTTTGCGCAGAGGAATAAGGGGTAGATAAGACTAGAAGGATGAAAAGCGAAGCGGATATACACATTAACTACGTATACAATCTATCATCGAATAATGTATTATTTAAGTCTCTTTTAAAATATATGGAAATTGAGCTCATTAATTATTTATTTATATACTTGTTGCCCGAGAATATCATGATATAGAGAGAGGTAGGTATTGAACTAAGCTAGGTAAGTGTAAATCGCATTTGTATTCATAAAATCTCAATCACTGAGGCGTGCAATAATGAGGATCATCAAGCCCTTTTCAATTAAACACCACCACCCACCACCTCGTACCTATTATGCCTCTCGATCCCTATCATATCAAAATACATCTCCATCCCTTCCTCAATAGGTAGATAATCCCATTCCAAAACCCCACAGCGCAGCTAATATTGCACTCACTGATTGTATATATCGAAGCAATGATATCATTGCCATCTACTATCAAAAAAAAAAAAAAGGCCTCAAATCATTCCATTTCGCCTCATATTTACGCGCATCAAAGTACTTAAGCTTATCAGAATCTCCTCCCGCCTAGTGTGTATCTATATAGCATAACTAAACTAACAATGCCCTCCCGTCCTTTCCTTTCCTTTCCTTCCCGTTCCCCCAGGGATAAATGAATAAAAAGAGACCACATGATGAATTGAAAACTGAAAATAGCATCAGATCAATCAACAAAATACCAACGCCGGTTACCCTAGATGAGAAAAATTCGTAGGGTACTCATATGCCGTTATTTGTCTACAAGCGTTCCCTCCCTATGACGCGCGGTTGCTGTACAATAATTTCCCTCTCCCGTGAAAATGGTTGATCAAATAATCGTCTGACCAAGGGCGGTGTTTACACCGTCTTACCGCCACAGTCAGGTATCTTGACACCTTTCTTCAGCTTTCGGTTGACGTCTAATATGCCCCATTGGTCTTCCCATTCCTTTCCCGGCTCGTTGAAGCTGATCTTCCACGGCTCGTCGAACATTTCGAACCAGAAATAATTCGTGCCGTTGTCTAAAGCTTGGCAGACCCAGGTGTCGAGCAGGGTATTAAGCCCATCGATGCTAGCCACGGCTCCGACATCACACGTCTCCGCCTCGCCACAGTCTTTGCCGCCCTTCGTCGGCCACCCGATTTCTGATATAACGTTCTTCTCAGCGTCGGACTTGAAGAAGGAGCCTGCTTTGTTGTGCCAGAAGGTCCAGGTCCATGCGGCTGCCTCCTTGGCGTCTTGGCCTGCAAAGAAGGGATGGACATTACCCATGATATAATCGCTGAGTTGTGCCAAGTTAGAGTCCCACTTGTCGCCGAGATCACTGGTAGCTACAGGGAGGTCCCAGTTGTGCTTGCTGAGGTTTGTGCGAACGTCATCCAGCAATGTTCCCAACTCGTACGCTGTCATCTGCTCGCGGAAAAGAATCTCGTTGCCGACAATCAACCCCTTAAATGGCTTGTCTCCGTACTGATCCAGGATGGTCCACATACGATCCAGCTGACGAGTATTGGTCTCGTTGTTCTCATCTTGCCATACGCCAAGCCATATTTTCAACTCGTCTTGCATCTTCAACTGGTTTATAGCATGGATCGTCATCTCGGTCTGGTTGCAGTCAGTTCCATACAATCGGATGACGTTGGTGAGTTGCGAGAGGATGGCTACGTCGCGGGTCACGTTATTCTGGGAAGGGGGATTCTTTTTGCAATCGGGGTATTGCACGTTGATAGGAGTGTAGTCCACTCCTGGGAACACCTTGTGAAGATTGGGGTTGTTGAGTAGAGCTTGTATCTCGTCGGAGTCGATGTTGAGATCTCCGTTCTGTGCAACGTCTTGGTCCGCCGATTGTCCCTGGGAGCCGCTTTCGCCAGATTTAGAGCCCTTGTTCGCGTACATAGATCCCAACACGCCACCAACGACAGCGCCGGCCACAATTAGCACAACGACAATAGCGATGATCCATTTCCATTTCTTTCTGCTGCTGCTCTGTTTTGCCATCCACTCAGACTTTTCTGCCCTAGCACCGAGATCATATTCACCGGGCGCGCCGCCTTGGTAAGCAGTACTTGACGGATTTTGTACTGGATCGTAATTAATGCCACTACTATTCCGGTTCCTTCCTATGAGACCGCCGAGAACACCGCCTGCTGCTGCGCCGCCAGCAGCTCCAGCAGCGGCAGCGGCGTTGTTATTTGCAGCTCTACTACCACTCGAGTTACCTAAGCTCAACATGCTATTTCTCGCAGAGCGTCGGTATTCGAGACCGTCATCACCATCGTCATCGATGTCGTTGGGATTGAACTGCCCTAACCTCGGGTCCATCCTTTGACCATAAGCCAGTTGAGGGTCTCGAAATGGATCACTCTGGAAACTGTTCATGCTCCGCGTGGGAGTAGAGGCGGCAAAGGGCGGTACCAAATTTGGCGAAGAGCTGTGGTTGCTTGGAGTCTGATAGGGTTGATCATGCCCGTAGGGCTGCGCTTGCGCGTATGAGGTATTCTGAGGTTGTGTCCGTTGATAGACTTGGGGATACGGGGGTTGTTGCTGTTGCTGTTGTTGTGATTGATACTGCTGCGTAGCTCTCATAGCCTCGAGCCCGCTTTCCCGGGCGTGTCGTTCTGCAACGCTCATGGCGAGACCAGGGATGCCACCGGCGGCGGCCTCGCTGAAGTTATCGGCGCCGGGGGTGATACTGTTTGGCTGTGATTCGTGTCCCCAGGTGCGCTCCACAGATTCGCGCTGTGAGGGTAGTATAGGTTGGGCTGCTGAAGAAGCCACTACTCCTTGTGTGGCGCCGCCCTGGGCTCTACCCTGGCGCAACCGGGCAAAAGACGAGTCCGGGTGGGCACCTGGACGAGCTGAATGTGCTGGCGGCGGCGGTGGGTTTGAAGGGTAGTCTCTGTAGGGTAATGATTCGTCTTCGTATTGCGGCTGAGAGGCGTCGACGTCGTACATGGGACGGCCTGAGGCTGGATGTCGCTGTGGTGAGTGAAGTGTGGTGTCGGCGCGAGTGTCGGCAAGGGCGTAGGGAGAGTGATCTAGAGGGGCGCGTTCGCCAGCATCGGAGTTGTAGGAGTAACGACGGCTCATGGTGGCCGCGTGTGAACAGGAACAGCGTTCGTGGGAATTAATATGAGGAGCCGTACTAGCGGCTCGTGGATGTGGGTCAATAAGGTAGAGACAAAGAAGCAGTACCAATCAACGGAGCAGTTTCTATGTTTGTTTGTAGTGTGTGGAGGTGTGTGTAGGCTGTTCCGGTATGGCGGGTTGATAGGCTGTCTCGTCCGTCGGCACCGTCAATACGAGAGAGGCGGACAGCCCTCGAGAAGTGTCGAGAAGCGAGCAGGCCCAATGGCGGTGCCGTCTCACGTTTGACGAGTTGTCGTACTCTGCTTGGACAGGCGTACCTAAGCACTTGGGGAGAGTGGGGGATCTGAAAGATAAACTTGCAGAAGAGAGGCGTCAAGGTCGAGGGGAGACGGGGATGGAGTTGGTGAATTCACCCGACTTGAGGATTGAGTCCGAATGACACGCAGACACATCAACGTGGGAGGACTGGTAAGTAATCTATCTCCTGATCTACCTAGCCTAGGTTCCTCAGAGGCAGATTCGGTTGGATGCACACTGTCTAACAATGATGTAAGAGTGTTCGAGCGGGATACCTGGTCGCATATGTCGTGGGTCGTGGGTTGGTATCCGGTGTAAGGCAAAGCCGCTGTGCGCCTTTCTCGTACATACAATACCGGTACAATACAGCGAAAAGAATGGAGGCAAGAACTGAGGCAAGAAATTGATTGAGGCTGTACACTACCAAGACAAACGGTCGGCGCGGTGGATGGGTGGTGTGTGTCTGGATGTGGACGAAGAGGGACGGACTGGTTGCCGCTCGACGCCAGCCATCAACACTGGACCATGGCAGGGCAGACAAAGCTGGGTTTAGTCCGACCGTCTTTTTTTCGACTCTTTTTTTTCGGCTCTTCTTTTCGATACGAGCAAATAGCGTGTCGCATGGCGTGGTGCATAAGTACCGCCCTGCAATTAGTACCTGTTAGTTTAATGGCATCGTCCCATCAGCAGAACCATCACAGTCCCCATCAAGCCGAGACAGGCAACAATCCCACCTGGCTGATACAGCTAGGCCGATCTCTTGCCGTCATCTCGGTCCGAATCAGGACAAGCTTCTCTAACAAGCATTTCACCAACATGTCTAGTGTTTCTGCTAGGACTGTTCGTTGCTGTTAGAGCCAGGCCGGGCCAGGCTAGAACCCAAGCTATTGAAGCTGAAGTCTCGCTTGTTCAGTACAGGCACTTATTTCTCGTGTCTACTGTACTATGCAGCCAATGCTTGCAATCCCCAAGTAACGGGTAGTTCCAGCATATGTGGTGTAGCTGCTGCTGTGCCTTTGATTTGCACATACATACAATATACCTACCTAGGTAAGTATGCAGGTAGAATAGGTACCGTACATTTAGAATACGGGTGGAATACGGAGGATCTCTGGGCTACTGAACTTGCAGAGTTGGAAGCGATGGGCCAATCAAGCCTACAGCGCTCCTACAGGGGCCTTTACTAGCATTCCCCTGTCCTCAGGGCAACTATAAAGACGGTAGTGACGGGGGTCATGACTGATGTAACCTCAGGTGCCATTTTGATCAAGCTGCGACGATCGCCTCTGCGGCCAAGGGGAATCACCGTGGTACACCAAGTACAACGTTTTGTAAATGTGGTGTGAATGGGCATTTTGCGACTATTTATGCTCAATATCCCCAGGTCCTTAGCATGCCACCTACCTAGCTTTCTCTCTGTTTCAGATGCGGCAACTCATACCTACAACACCTCGTAGCGGGTGTTCTAAATGTCTCGTAATGGGTTCCAAGTTGCAACCTGGTGACAGCCGGCCTGTAATATAGCATACAACGTTACAACTCCAACCTGCTACTTGAGGACACCATGAGTGTAGAATATCCAGGTCTGCTCAGGTGCCTCGACTATACTACCACCAACAGAAACATGAGGGCGCCGACCTACCTACATACTCTTGAACACCTTACCTAACCCAGGTAGGTATTCATGAATACGGGCTGACTGTACTGTAGGTACTTATGACCTACCGTACTACCTGGATGGTGGTCTGGCCACCTTCAGATTACCGCAATAGTGCACACTAAGAGCGCCAGCTTATTCCGGCAACTCCAATCTATTTATACTTTTATTGGCAGGCAACCCTTCAATAGGTTATCTACCTAATAAGTATGGACATGACTGCACATGAGGCCTTTGTTGGTTCGTTCGCTGAGCCCCGGCGAATGCTAACGCAAGCGTGATCCTTCCAGGGATTGCGGTGCTGTGGGAAACCCTATAACTTAAATCTCGCTGCCTCTCGTATTGTTAAGACGTGAGGTCCAAACTTTAATCTTTTGCTAGAAGCCTACCTACCTGAGAAGTGACTTTACTTACACTCCCGAGGTCAGCGCACGCAGTGCGTTCTTCTGCCGAGCTCTTCTTGAGGTTGATGACCATACTTATGCCGATCGCAAACGTCGCACGCCGCAATAGTCTATCTACTGAAACCCCTGACCAAATAAATGAAATTAAATCATGGAACATATGAGATAGATAATGGCACATCTTGACCAGCAGCGCCGCGCTTATATCTGACGCTACGAAACTCGAGGCATAGTAGGTAAACTTGATAGAGAATACTATATCTCTGAGGTATTGAGGATACGGAAGACTGTAGTATCTTGAAACGTTAGGAGGAACTAAGAGAGCTAGGGTTAGGACGAAATGTATCTCTAAGGGAGCAGGAGAGAAGAGCCAGTATATCCAACCACCAGCAATCAAAAACACCGTCCATTCCTAACACGTACACTAAGATCTCTATGACATACCTACTTGACACTTACTTGTTAAGTTATCTGTTTCTCGTTCCCTCTGTATTCTGTATACTAGTATATGGACATACATACAGCAAGATCGTACGTTAGCTAAGCTGAAGCTGCGAGGGATGCTCGTGCTATATTAGAGTCGGCTACCAACTTGCAATGAGGTACAGAACAGAAGCACCAGCCAACACGGCGGAATTCAAGCTGCAATCAACGGCACAGTTAAGATGGCAAGCCAATCAAATCCTTGCTTCCGTTGTTACACGCGCGTACAGCTGAGCATGCGGCTCGCCTATGGCCCCCGAGCGAAATGCTGGTTATTCATGATTTTCGAGAAACATGCAGGTAATGTTGAAAGAGAGATTATGCAGACTTCGCTTTATGAAACAGATCAGTGAGACCTAGGAGGTCAGGTATAGAAGTCCAATTGCAATAGAGCCAAGTCAAGCCGCCAATGCCAAGAAGGGATTTGTTCGTCGAGGAGTATTGCAAGCCTAGTACATCATTATAGCTCGCTGTGAATGGCATCAGCTCCAGGTCCGGTTCTCTGCCCCTGTTATATCAATCATAATGTTGGTATAAATAGTGATTAAATAGACCTTTGACGATATGGCTCAAGTCATCCAGACTATATTTCGAGTTAGGTTAAGGAAACGGGTATCTATATGTCACACGGCTAAGACTTCAGAACCGAAGATAACCGATACTACCCCTAGAGGAAAGTGAGGCTATAAGCGATTGGATAAGGACAATCTGTTAGCTGCAAGAAGACCAACAGTCAAGGCATGAATGCCCAACAGACAGAAGGGAGTCACAGATTGTATAAGGCCTGAATGAGCATAAATAGCTGCAGAATCTCCCGCTCCAGGACAGGAGAAAGAGAGAGGGAGAGATCAAGGCCCTAGAGACCCCTAGTAGATTATTAATGAATATGACTAAGTTCCAAGCCCTCTATACGAGCCCTTGTCACACTATACAAATCTTATTCTCATAGCAATCATTCCTATACAGCACGTCACTCAAAGGCTGTAGGACCGGGTGTTTTTGGCTTTGATTTCACTGCTTAGACATCCACTTCTCATCGTTGTAATCATCGATTGCAAGGTGGTATGGGTGATTATCCAGCCATGTGTCTGCTTTCTCTTTGCGGGCGTATAAGCTGTAGAAGTCATTAAGCGCTTCGTTGAGGACTGTATCATAATCAGTATTGATTACTCTCAGGAGGCTGTTGACGGTAGATCAATTACCTTCAAGAGGCATGCCATGGGCTGGCTGGAGGGAGAACTGTGAAACGAATTCATTGATTAGAATGAGATGCCTCGGTATCGGTGTGCCTGAGTGTTCACAGTGAGCACATATCATCAATACAGGTACGCGCACGCTGCAGACGTGCCTTTGGGAACGGAGAAGACATAGGGCGTCTCGATTTTTGAGCCGGCTTCTTCGCGGTCGAGAGCGTCATCATAGTTACGACGAAAGAGTTGCTGCATCAAGACCGTGTTGGGAAACATAACAGCACCATTGGAGACGGCTACCTCTGTCAGTGCCTTCGTTAATTCAAGACGGTGCTCGTTGACCTACATGGATTCTGCGTAGCCCTCGGAAACACAATCCCGTTTTCCAGCATGACTCGATCATCCCAAACATCATCTGGATGGTCATCGGCCTCGCTTTCGTCGTACAAGCAAAGTTTGGGACGCGGGCTGTAGTATGAAAGTGTTGTGGGAAACGATGAGTAGATAGCCTTGATTGAAAATCTACGGCGAAGAATTAGTGACGGCGCCAACAGCGGGCGAAGGGCAAAACGTTGGGCCACGCCAATCATTGCGGACTGTGATTGTATTTTGTTATTGATGATGAGATGGGTGCTTCCCCCATAATCTCAGTTATCCAAGTTATCGAAGTACCTACCTACCTATATAGGTACCTACTCAAAGTCATCTTCGGTGCCAGCGGCGGTAAGCCGGTGCGACTGCGTCGCGAACAAACATAATTCTCGACATCCTTTTAAACGCCTTGAGCACCAAGGGCATGCGCTCCGCGCTGACCACCATTCCGGAGAGAAAGTGAATAAATTCCCATGTTGGACCACATTCGCGTCCTTTGGGGCTCTATGTACGGAGTAGGTACCTTTGTAGAAAGGCACATCCAATAAGCATCATCGGTTATCGATAATGCCTATCGATTGGGGGTAGAATTACCTGCTCACCGAATAGACGAGCCACGGTACTTGGTACTTGTAAAGAAAGCAATACATCTTTGCACGCATAAAGCAGCAGAACTTCGATATACGTAGTTGAGTACTGGCATCGTTACCTCTAAGACATCGCCATACTCGAGCCGACGAATTCAGGCACAAAAATAGGTGCGCGCGGAGTAGGTATCTAAACACTTACTTCATCAGCCCCAGACACCAGCCTCCCTCAAACACACTTTCAAGCCACAGATATTGTCATGATATCATCCAAGACTGAAGCTCGAGTAGACGACGACAGAGACAGATATCCCAGTCAACCGAGCCACTTCTTTCTCTACACACGGTATCTCCAAGGTTTTAGATCGAAGATCCAATCCATGGAGCTGACTAACCCCTTCTCCATCTCCCTCCGCAGGCACAACAAGGTACAGTAGGTAGCCATGCAGCTATGCGTGTTGGAGCGGTCGCGCAGGAGCCCGGAAGAAATGCTCCAGTCTGTTCTAGAAGCCGTTGTTGCAACTGTTAAGCTTCATCATGCATACATCACACAGGATCATGTAACATCATATGGCCCACATGAGGTTTCTGCCTCGACACCCTGCTCTCTATTCTCTTGGGCCCATAAAGCTCATCCCACCTTCACTCGCTACCAGCATTTTGAAATGTGATATGATGTCAAGCTGTAGATCCGCGCCGTAGTCCTTCGCTCTCCTCACCAGAAACTCCGATGAAGCCAGGCAATATAACGGTGGGTTGTTGACATCATGGGTGTGACTGCCGTGGTGGTGGGTGGCTGACTCGGCTGGCATATAAACCTCATACCGTCCGCTTCGAGGTTGGATTGAATTTATAATCATTTCATACTCATATCTAATATTACACTCTAAAATAAAGCTACGCAATATATTCACGCACAACTGTACAGCACCTATCACCCACTATACACCCACACCACACATCAATAAGTCATTATGTCTGCCAGCCGAAACCCCGAATCATTACAAGCAGGAGGCGAATTCCACAGCCGCGTGCCCCCCTCAGAGCCCCTGACAAAAGGCGGCCACGCGCCAGGCGTCCTAGTCGGCAACGACCGCGTGCCCGAGTTCCACGCAGAGACATATCCCGCCGGCACAGCGCCGCCGGAGCACACATACCAGCCGCGCCCCTCCGAGAGCGAAATATCCGCCCAAGCCTACGGCAACGCGCCCAGCGCAGCAGACACGCTCACAGGCGCGACCTCCGCAGACGTGTACCGGGGCATGGGCAAGCCCATCCAGGGCCAGGAGCGCAGAGAAATCGAGAAGCCGCACGGAGGACACAGGAAGAAGGAACGGAGCGGTGTCGCTGGGCGGGGCGGAGAAGAGGGTGTTGATTTTGTTAGGGTGAAAGGTGCGGATTTACCTGAGGGCGTGTACAAGGGTATGAGGGGGAAAGCGAGCAGTGAGTATCCTGCTGCTGAGGAACGGGTTCCGGCCGGCGCGGAAGAAGTCGCGGCTGAGAGGAAAGTCCCTGAGCGCGCGTATGATTATACGCAGTCGTCGTAAGGAGGATTTGTTTGAAGGGCGGCGGTGTATGATTGATTATTGATTAGCGAGGAAAAGAACTCATGATTGATGAAGGATGTGTAAATATCGTGAATGAGGTGATGATGAATTATTGTTTCTTGATTGTGTATAATACCTACCTTGTGCTGTGTGTCGCCTTTCAATAGTTGTTTGGCGATGTTGTGATGTTGGCTTTGGGGCTTGTTGTCTATCGTACGTAAGGCGGCTAGCTAATGCTTCGTTGAGTCGAGATAAACGTCTTGATCAATGCCGATCTACATCTACTAAGTCAATGAGTCAAGCATGATAATAACTAACTGTTAGGGCGGGTGGTCAAGCACGTACTAAGCGCTTGCATGTAGATGCAATACTACTACGACCACCACTCTAAGAAACAAGAAACATCAAGTCAAAACAGAGGAAATTACTGCAGGTCATCGCCGCCATTTAGATTACTACTAGGACAACAAGTGTGGGTCAAAGAGGCATGTGTATTGCTCTATCTACAATCAACTAGTCATCGCTCAGTTGATGTATGTCAGTGAGACAATATCTGTGTGTTCTGCTATCTACGATCATCTGATCATCATGTAGTAGTCTGAAACCATATCTGCCTGAAAAAATACATTCCAACTCATCCCACGATGTGCGTAACCATTGCTGTACGTCAAAAGTGTCTCGTCGAATCGATGAGTTCCATGGAGAATCCACCTCGAGATAATGGACGTAGAGAATTAGACGGTGCCGTCATCGACGCTCTCTCCCTTGAAATAGGCGAGTTCTCCATCTTCGTCGCGGGCAACAGCGGCCTTGGCCTTCTTGCCGTTTGCCTTCGCGCGTTTCTTGGGAGTGGTTGGCTCATCCTCGGTGTCATCGTCATCCTTAACCTTACGCTTGGAGGAAGAAGCGTTGGTTTTGCTAGGCGAAGGCTGCGGGGAAGCATCGCCGGCGCCAGGATGAAGGGCCTTGAGCTTTCTAGTCGCAGCTGTGAGATGAAGAGTAAAGCGTTAGTCGTTACAATATCAAGATTAGACTTTGGGATAATATGGAAGGTCGAGGAAGCTTACCGGAGACAAGGTTGGAAACACTGTTGTGATTCTTGTAGTTGAGAGTCTTCGCGAGGCCCTTATAGTCGACCTAAGATGCGTGGGTGATGGGGGTAAGTTTATGAGATGAAGGTGAAAGACTCGGAAGGTTAGGGAAGGGAATGGGTGCTATGCTCACCTTAGGCTTCCCCTCCATGTACAGCCAGGCCGTGCTCAATACGTCCTTCTCTTTATCGGTGAGCTGCTCCTTGTCGGAGGGCGGGTCATTTTGAGCCTTCGGAGGCATGTTGAGAGGCAATGATGTGTGGAAGAGGTGAAGATAGAGTTATGTTCTGCGGTAGCTTTAGTTGGTACCAGTCCAATTCCGGTTAAATAGTTAGGAAGAAATATCACAAATAGTATACGATGATGGGGTATCGTAACATTTAAGAAGAAGGAAGAGTAAACTTACAACTGGATGGTTGGGGTTGCAGAGCTGTCCTCAACGGCGGATGAGAATGTTGGAAAGTAGGAAAGAGAAAGTGTGTGTGTTCAATGGCGGGAGGAGAGACGGCTATTTATCTTCAACAAAAAGTGATTTGATGTAGAAAGGACACAGTTAATGTTGACAGCCTCTTGGATCGTACTTTCCTAAAAGCAAACTGATCTAGGTCAGTGATTCAGTGGAATATTTGTCCATGTGCTCTGGTTAGTCGGTTCTCATGTACTGACCGTGTATCTGGAATGGGCAATGTATCTGTTGCCTGGTTGAATTTGCAGCTGTGTAAGGCAAGTGCGAGGTCTCGAAACCATGGAAATCACCAAAGGCACATGAAGTACACGCCACGAGATTCAACAGTACTCAATTGTTATGTATTGCCTCCACATGGTTTCATCATTTCCCTATGTACCAGTACATTAGATATTGTATACCACGACCACTTCGATTTTTTCATTGGACATTGAAAATAAACTGCACAAACAAGTCCCATATATGCCAGATCAGGGGCCTCTGGATATTTTCCGCTTAGGCCCTGATTCGAACACTTTCTCCAAACTACAGATCAGGGGAAACCAGAGATCTGTAGGTATACAGAATACTCTAACAGAGATAGCTTCGACATGTATTGTTAGATACATATCATGATCTACTCAAAACCGAAAGTAGTTAAATTCTATTACCATCTTGAGAACTACATCTCCAGATATTGCCGAAACACTTTGACCAACCTTATCAGGGGCTTTTTTTCTTGGGAGACGGAACATATTAAGATGTTACTATCTGCTCAGCAGTATATAAGAACTTGAATCAGACGCTACGAATTCTTGATTTCAGAGTCACAGCTTTGAAGTTGTATAGAGTAATCACCACGCTCTTCTACGCAGCTTGGCTTTTCTATGGGAATCGGTATCAACTTCATGTATCACCACTAGCATATCATGTATTCAGTAGGCCTGCAGTACAGTTTACTCTGTAGGAGGGGAATAATCATGCCCAAGTAGAAAAAGGAGTTCTACTTGTGTACATATCTACATGGTGATAGGCAAGTTAGCAAGTACCTGCGACTAATACTCATCACAACACCCACATGCAGCTAGATGGTGGTAATTCTGCTCGAACCAATAAAAACCTGCGATCATTGGCAGTAGTGAGCATTCATATTTCATTCTACAAAGTTTGCTATTTGCTGGGTGGGGGATTTCATCGACGACAGATATGGATGTCGTTCTACATTGTAAGTGGCGATGGTGTCACGCAACTTCTGCAGCGGAACCATGCGGAATCTACTTTCTTTGAGATCCTAAGTTTCCGCAGCACAGACCATAGGAACACATGTAGGTACTTTAGGCAACGCAATAAGATGGAAAGTGCCAGATGTTTAACATGTGACAGTTGGCGTGATTTGAATCACCCAGTTGAGCCTACACTGGCTTAGTTAGACTAAAAGTCTCGGAATCTAATCACTCAGCTTTATTGAGGACTAAACTCCAAAGAGGAGGAGCGTCTAAGTGAGACAATGAGATTGTACCATCATTTCCTTATCTATCTTGGACATATTTAGCTCACATATGTTAACTCTTTGCATCAAATGAGGAGGAATTCTCACTGAGGAGTGATGACATATGGTGGGACTAATTGGGTTAGTTTCGGGATATTTGTGAGGCAATGAACTGCTTTGAGATTGCCGGCCAACGCTGATTGGATGCGCATACGTCATCACAACTTGTTTGTCCCGTAACTATTTATCACTATATCACTATATCACATCGGACTCAAATATTAATACGATAGGGAACTCCTAGGCCTCTTTCTAGATGAAACTGATTTCTACAATTTAGCTATCTAGTATCAATATTATAATCATCTCCTACAAACCCCTCTACACTCTCAGCCAGAGCACATCTACACTCGAAACACACCTCTACATACACCTACATCAACCTTACAACATGTCGAACTCAGGCGCAAACAAGATTGTCGAAGACGTCAAGACAGGCCTCAAGGGCATCCGCGGTGCCGGCGATGCCCTGCGCGGAAGTGTGATGGATGCCACCGATCAAGCATTCGACAACCAGCAGAACCACCCTGAAACGCAGGCTGCCAAACTCAAGAACGAGACCATTGCTGAGAAGGGCAAGCGCGAAATGCAGGGCGTTGATGACAGACTCTCCGAACACGAACAGAAGAAAGAGGCGCGGAGGTTGCACGAAACTGGCCTCGCCTCGAATGGTGCTGGCGCCGCGAGAGGCGTCGGTCACCACCCTCTGCCCTTAAACTGAGCTGCGATAGATAGCGAGCAATAGCTTGGGCTGGTCCTGAGGCGAAGACAATGGAGGGGTGTACTGTATAATTGATGAGAGATGATCCTGATTGATGCATCGAGGAAGACGGGGTAACGGCAGTGCTGATGCCGAGATTACTCCGCATGAGGAATAATTACGACAATATAAATCATTGTACTAGAGCTCTCAATTGAATTTCGGAGAAGTGACATGAAAAGTCATGGAACCCGGTATAAAACGATACCCCAACAAATTGTGTGCGAATCCGTGGACCGCCTACGCGATGTCCCCTTTCATCAGCGACATTGGCGGTCAACATTATCTTTAATGGAGTTGTGACTGCAGTTCTAATCCATGATTCTCCTTTCGACAATATCCGTGCCAATCAAACCACCAGCACAGTTGATACGCCTTCGCTGTTCGACACGCATCCTTATCATTTTTTACTAAGTAGGTAGTAATTGACACTGGTGATATTCTAGGTCATGCAATTATCGTTCCAATGCGACGAATAAAGATATAGACGATACCACTACTAGAAGAATAATCTAAAGTAAGATTCAACGAACTGCTCATTGCCGATACGGCATTAGAGATAAGATATCCTCGCCACCTATTGCCTAGCAGAGAACCCCACGAGATTCACCGTGTGACCGGGTATGCCTTCTTAGCTCTCCCATGTGACAATTCTCGGGTCTGTGCGACATGCAAACAGCAACATCCATAACTAAGTCTCTAGGCCTCAAAAATACCATGCCTCTGCCTGGGCCGAAACGTGAAGGCCTTTACCAACGACTCTCAATCGAATTCCAAGCACAATTCAGATCTGTTCACTTGAGTTGCAGATGGACATGAAATTCTCCATGTCAAGGCTCAGAGACGACCTATCGCAATGATTGAATCATTTAGAGAGGATAAGCAGTATTCCCGGTATGATCAACGTCTCAACTCTTCTGCAAGTTCACGCCGACACCGCCAGGCGATCCTCTACAAACAGGGCTGTTCCCTTGGTCACAGTGTCCTGCTCTATGATTTCTTTTTATTTCCTATATAGTATGTTTCACAGCTCAGCTCAGGGCTAGGCTGAGGGCTGAGAATATGCCCCGCCTTGAGCATCACAGAGGGCTTGGGCCGAAGTGACAAGCTCGATTTTGTTCCAATGAGCCTCCAATAAACCCCAAATCTGCCCGAGACCCTGAACCCTTAGTCGTGATACGCCAGGGCCAATCATGCACCACGTAAATAGTGCTTTGCGCTAGTCTGGCGTAGCGTACATGCGAGCTACGATCTCCTGCTATTCTAAGACTTGGCTTGACACCTTCTAGCCAAGACAGCGCAGAAACCTGCCTCCTTAGGTAACCTGCTTGACACTAACATGTCTTTCGTTAGAATCAACGACTGTCAGCTCGGGAAGTATCGATTTAGCTCCCGAGCCCTATCGACGAATCGATCACCGGTAACCCGGCAAATGAGCATCTACATGTAGATTGCCGATTGGCGGTGAAAGAGCCTCTTGAAGTGCTTAGCCATTAAGGGAGGACAGTTCAGAATGACAATCGAGCTTATAAGGAGCTTTCCCGCATCCGATCATGAGGCCGTAACTCGCTGTTATCTTTTCTGCCGTCTTTGTTTCTTCTTGCGGTGCTTTTAGGCAATATATCGACATAATGGGTGAGCGGGTGATCGAGCCTGTCGAATTGGGATCCAATCTCAAGCTGCCACCCAAGCCAGCATATGTGCGACAACGGCCACGATGGTGGCAGCCTGTAAACCTCACAGCTTTGGTTCTGCTCATGATAGGCCTCATCTTCTATCGATCACATCATGGCACAGGGGATGCGCCTCGGTTCTCTACGAGCGAAAACGGCCAGAGTTCTAGCTGGGCTTCTCACCGGCAGACAGATGAACAAGACTGGAGTATGATCGAGCCAAGCCCAGAGTTGCACTGGCATTCTTGCTACGATGGCGCATATGACTGTGCTCGCCTTGACTTGCCCATGGATTGGCTAGATCCCACTGACGAGGATCGCGTAGTCATAGCTATTATGCGACTCCGTGCAACCGAGACAGATGACTACCGCGGACCTGTCATCTTCAATCCCGGCGGGCCGGGAGGAAGTGGTATTTGGTCCCTCAGAGACCATGGGGCAAGTTTACAAACCATCATCGGCCGAAACTATGACCTGATATCCTTCGACCCCCGCGGCATCGGAGCTACAATGCCGAGGATTGAGTGTTGGGACACCGCGGAGCAGAGACAGCTATGGGATCTGCTGGATCCTGGTGTGGTAGATGCACATCCTGGTACTGTCTACGATATATACGCTCGCGCAGTAGCTTACTCCCAAGCGTGCGAGTCGCATATGATGAACAAATCAAATATCCTACGCCATGTGGGCACAGCATCTCATGCTAGAGATATGCTCGAGATTATGCATAAACTAGGCCAGGAGAAACTCAAGTATTGGGGTTTCAGTTACGGCACGGTACTCGGCGGTGTCTTTGCAGCTATGTATCCAGATAAAGTAGAGAGACTTGTTAGCGATGGTGAGCTCCGACACCTCCGTTTCTAACGCTTGGTGATAGAGGTGAAGTGGCTAATGAATATGTGCTCTAGGCAATGTCGACATTCGAGAATGGCATTACCAAGACCGCATCAACTTCTTACGAGATACGGACAAGGTAATGGACGTCTTCTATGAATTTTGTCATAAAGCTGGGCCAATGGGGTGCGACTTTTGGGCCGAGACACCTGAGTTGATCAAACAACGCCGAGAGAATCTGCTAGAGAGTATTCGCAAACACCCGATCGTCGTACCAGCGGATGGATCACTTGAAACTCCTGGCCCAGTCATGCCGCACCTTATAACTTGGTCACATATTCGCCGACTCACATCTGCTGCATTGTACCAACCGATTTATAAGTTCAAGGACTACGCGACAGTGTTGGCAGCCTTGGAAGCTGGAGACGGGCGTCCATTTTACACCATGAGGCCGTGTAAGTTATCCAACTTACTAATCAGCCGATGAGACGCTTGACTAAGTTGTATGCCGTTCGCACTCATGCTCTCTCACACGGTCTTCAATACATCTTACTAACCTCTATCGCGAAGACGAACCTGAAGGACCTTCGCCGTCTCTTTGCTATCCGGAGACTATTCCGTCTAATGTACCTCACCTAGAGGAAGTAAACGGCGAAGCGACTGCACCGATTGAGTGTTCCGATGCGATACCCTGGAACGGAACAGTAGACGACTTCGTCGACCTTACGAGACAACTTCGAGGAATCAGCCACGCTAATGGGGACGTCTTCGCGCTCTTTCGCACCCAGTGCATAGGCAGAACCATACGGCCTAAATGGCGTTTTGACGGTATGTGGTCGTATACTAGAATTTGAGATGGAGTGAAAGCTGACCCTTGAGAAGGCCCATTTGAAGGAAATACTAGTTTCCCGATTCTGTGAGTGAGATTGATTTCACCCCTGTTTCATGGTATCGAGAGAGGTTGCCATCTAATAATGTCTTGAAATAGCTATGTGAATAATATCGCCGACAACGTCACTCCTCTAGTATCGGCGAGGAGCAATTCTGCAGGGTTCCCCGGATCTGTTGTTCTAGTTCAGAACGCCTACGGGGTACGTCAGCACACTCAAGCGGGTATATAATGGCATGCTAACTGTTTAAATGCAGCATTCTACTCTGGCCGCATCGTCGACATGTACCGCCAATTACATTCGTGGCTATTTCCAGAACGGCACACTCCCCGAACCTGGGACGGTCTGTGAGCCGGATTACTCTCCATTCCAGGACACCAGTGCAATTGAAAAAGACGAATTGGTTATAGCGCTTGAGAAGCTGTCAACAGTTCGTCGCGGGTTCCCCTTGAGTTTGAAGATCTGATTCAAGCACGACAGATAAGCGTCATAATACCCCTCCCCTATTCAGTTACTGGTCTCCGGCTATGAACATTCACATACTTCCGCGTGTATACCTCAAGGCTCGATATTATATGCGACAGCATTCAAATAATATCTTTCTATGATGTGGACAATCTGAATTTATTTAATGAATATGCACGTATCGTTGGGTATCTTTTCTACTATCAACCGCTTCGCCACGCATGATTCCAGGAATGAATACATCCCCTCTAAACGAATAGTGATACGATGAATCCTCGTGCTTAACAACAGGATCACTTGCCTTTAGCGGTCCAAGCAGAAACGGAGATCGACCGCCCGACAACACCCAGATCTCGTCTCCAACAGACGTTCCAGACGGACCTAAGCCCGCCGCACCGCCTTCCGTGATGAACAGCCGCTGATGTCGAAGCATCTGTAGACGCCAGTACACGTCCGCCGTGGATCCCTCCATGCTCTCCGTGGAATCCGCACAATTCCCTGTTATAATGTCGTCCAAGACCGCCTGCCAGTAGACTTCCGATACGATTCGGAAACGGGGGTCTTCCGCTACTGCCCTCGTTATCGTCTCGCGCGCTTTTTCATGTAATCGATCACTTCCGTCGTTTTCGGCTATCACGTCGCTGCAGACTAGGATCTTATCAAAGAACACGCCGTTCACATTCAGCACGTCCTCGCCGTGTTCGGGCGATGTCAGATTATTCAAGTCGAGCATCGGCAGCCCCCTGTCCGCGGTATATTTATACCAGAACTTGATATGTTCCCAGAACGCGGCCCTCTCTTGTCCCGCAGGCGGCGTCGACCAATCGACTACCCAGCTCGGCAGACCCGGGACGCTCTTCGGCTCGCCCCGGAACCCGATTAACGGCCGGAGGCCATATTCGTCGCGCAGCAGGTCGAGCATGACTCTACGGTATAACACCGCCGCGGGAACGCCGTAGTCGCTCGAGCGCACGCTCGGGAGAGGATAACTCCCCTCTGCGACCAGGTTCAGTATCACGTAGACTTTGTCCCGCGGGTCCGTGGACCGGCGGTACCGGAAGCGGTAGAGCATCTCGTACGGCGGGTGCGGCGCCTCGATCCAGCGGGACGCCCATATCAGAGCTAGCATGGGCGATGTGAGGAAATTGTAGTTTTCGAACAAGTCGAAGATGGAGAAGCGGTCTTCCGGCGGCCATTTCCCTTGGATCAACCTCTCTGCGACCTGCGTCAGGTAGTGCCAGGGGATGGAGATGGGGCCCCAGAGCACGGTGCCGAGTCTTGGCGAGGTCGCTTCTTGGACTGTCCATATCCGACTCCACCATGGCGATTGGAATAGTGCCTTGATAGCGTTGCCTGCTTTCGCTCGTTGGTCTCTTGTGGTGAGGGACGGGGGGAGTTTATACTCTGAATCTTCTCCGGAGAGAAGTCGGATTGCGTCTAGGGCTCCTTTTGCCGCCTCGAGAGCTTCCGACTCCTTCACACCTATGGCGGAGGCCTCGATGTTGCCCATCCACATGTAGCATTGCGCGCACTCGGAGAAGATCTTGTGCATCATGTCTACCTGCGCCGTCTTCTCTGCGCCATCCTCCTGGTTGATGCAGAGCGCGTCAACCCACAGATGGCGCAGTTCCGTCTCGTGTCTGATGCGCGTCAGGGCGTTGAAGAGATTATCTGTCAATCCGACTTCTGTGTCTTCGACTATGATGGTTTTATCCACTTGTAGATCACCCCAGACGTATGAGAGAGTTTCATATTGTACGTCTCCGGTGACGGTGGTAAGACGGTACGAACACTTGATGACTTCGCCATATCGCCCGAGCTCAATCTTGAGAAGCCGGATTTCGCCTTTGTTGCTGTCTATGGGGAGAAATGCAAAGTCTGGCAGCGTGAATCAATTCTGTCTACGGGCGCGAATAGTCGGAATACATACGAGGCGCTAGGCAAACTGGTGATCGCGGGTCGGTGTCCATCTTATCTCATGATAATTCGAAGCCCCGAGCTTGAGGGGTGTGTAAATAGTTCAATGTGATTGAGACCTTATACTATCGACTTGAGGGGCGAGGGGTTAGCGTTATTTTCCTTGGCGAACTTGGGAAGGTAACAAATGGTGTTGCGCTAGGTATCACAACGAGGTCTACGAAGAGGCTCGTGAATTACGAGCTTCAAATGTATTACTCTCTAAATCTACTACGGAGTTTATATACGTGGTTGGCAATCGAACTCTGGGGTGAATCCGCCTTAAACTTGCTAACATTGCTGCACGGGTTCATCGACGAATGCTGCTCCATCTCACGTAAGCAGGATCATGCTATTGAATAAGTAAAGTGTAATAGGTACGTCGTATAGTGATTGTCGAATGATATATCGACGCGCTGCTAGGATGGTATAAGAGCCATGCACAATTGCGTATGAGGATCACCTGAAACACTACTGCTCCTTAACTCACTTAGACCCTAGATAAAAGCATCTTGTCGGTTCAAGCTCGAATAACATATATATAAGACATATGTTGACTACCTAATCACCAGGCGTCGTCAATTTCCTGTTAGGTATGACCCGGGCTAAGCGCTTGTGAAGCTACCTCATGAAAGTAGCCATCTCGGACAACGGGCGCAGACTAAAGTAAACCGACGGACAATGGCAACGGGCAGGTAGTCTTTCCGCGACGACAGCTGAAGGTCCTTGGTCAATTGCTGTAGCCACGGTGCGGTACTCTGTGATTGAGTTATGACCGAGCCTTGAATTGCTGGTCGGAACGAATTGCGCCCCAGAGAAAATCCGTGTTTATGAGGCGAAATGCGCTACCGATAAGCTCGGCTTATAAAAGATACCATGCTGGGCGGGATTCATCAAGTTGGCCAGGAGTGCAGTCGCATCGTTGCCCGTAAGACGGGAGGTGGGAGGATGATATTTGATATAGACTGCCCGACCAAAAAGCATACCAAAAAGTAGCTGAATGATTGATTTGAGTAGAGATATTGCACAGTCAGTGCCAAGGGCTTCGCTCAGCGAGGTTTCGCAGTGCGGCTCAAGTCTGCGCTCGGCGCTTGTCTAGAATTGAAATTCATCTGGCGCAATGGCAAGCGGAAATGTCGAGACCGACTTTGATATGAGCCCGTCTCTAGATCTATCTCCATCTTGTCTGGACGCGGGGACGTGGGGAAAGCGTCTTGACGAGGCTGGAAAGCGAGGAAATTAACTCATGAAGACTGAATCTCCAATTAAAATGCTGGAAAAGCCATGATTACGTCCAAGATTCATGGACAGATGATATATGAACCCGAGTACTGGTAGCTCAGCTACCCACTACATACCTTCCGCCTTGGTCTAAGTTACACACTAATACGACACGCAGCGCATGTAAGCAAATCAGCGCTGGGAAATGCGCTAGGTGTAACACTTGTGGCATATTGATTGATATCTGAATCCCATCATCCTGCTAGAGGTCATCGCATCACATATCACATCACGATGCACTGAGTCGAAGAAGCTGTGTATAGCAGTGTATAGCAGTCGTGGGGTCCCGTCACTGCTGAGCCACATGGGCAGATACCTGTAAATAGGCCACTACAGGCCTCTGTGGCCCTCTGTTACACACACTAAAAGTCCACCAAATACGCTAAAGTAGCTAATGGGCCAGCGCTCGCTTTGCCGACGGGAAGGTAGGTATGTAATAGAATAGAAACAAACTACTGCACATCGGTGCGCGGCCGGATCCACGACGCATGGAATTACTCTCAATGGCGGGCGGCTGAGGCCGCGGTATTTCATATCGCGCATCTTGCGTTCATGTTCATATCTCATATTTAGTAGCTGTCTTGACGCCGGATATCTTTCTGTCCATCTCCTGCTTGGGGGACAGCGCCAAGACTAGCCCAATCCCACTTACCCAACATGGCCAACTCCATGGTAGGCCAAGCGAAGCTCTCTCACTTTTCTACAGTATCTAGTGATGGACGACTAACACGAGACATATCATATAGCTTCCTGATCCTACAATTGATCTCCATTGGGCGAATTTCAGGGGAGGTATGACACCACAGCATCAATACAACACCATCTGTAGACACACAGGCGCTCACATGTTGTAGCTATTCACGACAGATTTGCCAAAAATGCCAAGCAGTTCCCGGACAGGCCTTGTGTTATAGAAACTAAGACCACACGACGCCCACAGAGGTCCTTCTCTTATGGTCAGATTAATGAGGCTTCCAACCAGCTAGCTCATCATCTCGTCGCCAATGGAGCAAGAATAGGCGATGTGGTGACCATCTACGCGTACCGTGGGTACGTCTACTTTTGACTTTCGACTGTTATTTAGCCTTATAGGAACGCTTCACAACCAGTCTGATCATCGCTGACGAGTAAACACAGAGTCGATTTAGTCGTAGCGTATATGGGAGCTCTCAAGGCAGGACTCACCGTCTCTGTTCTTGACCCCCAATATCCTCCTGATAGACAAATTACGCTGCTGTCTGTCCTAAAACCTGATTTCTTGATATCAATTCGGAGGACTCTTGATGAATTTGGCAACCTTGCCGACAACGTCTGCGACTACATCAAGAATGATCTGAAAATCAAATCCTCTATTCCAGCATTGGAATTACAGAACGATGGCTCACTGAAGGGGGGCGACGTAGATGGTCAAGATTGTCTAGCAGCTCAGGTATCCTTGAGAGAGGAATCTCCTAATGTCACTGTTGGCCCTGATTCTGCGCCGACATTGAGCTGTACATCCGGCTCGGTAAGCTGCCTCCCCTTTTCATGTGCTGCATGTACCAGAGCTGATGGTGGTGGATATATAGGAAGGCAAACCAAAAGGGTGAGGACCCGTACTCCCATACCATGTTGATCCATAGTCTTTCATATACCAGAGCTAACTGTCGTAACAGTGCGTGAAAGCTTGGGCTTGAAATGCCTCTACGGAGTCTTAGTTGTTATAACTTCGAATACTAGAATTGTGTAACGATACACCATACTAATATATTTCCAGCCGTCCTTGGACGTCATTTCAGTTTGACCTACTACACACCGGTTAGTTTTTGACCCCCACTCTCCACAGATTTCAGACTTCATTGCTCTTACATGTTCTCCGACCATGAGCTGAATCCATATTTTGATCATTACTAACTCAGACCAGTGGATGTATGTTACTTCCAGCATCACCTTTCTCCTAACAGGTCACACGTCAAGGCCATAGCTTCCTGTTATAATTCCAATGATGCCATACCTCCCGAGACCTTCTCATATTTTATCTGAAGGAGAATACTGACTCCAGAAACCGTAGGGCCGAGAGATTCTCTATGTCCGAAGCTGATCGGTTCACAATGTTGTCTGGAATTGCTCATGACCCTATTCAAAGAGATATTTTCACACCTTTATATCTAGGAGCATCTCTATGGGTTCCGCCTGTCGACGTCATTACCTACGGGCTGTTAGCCGAGTGGATGGATGAAAACAAGGTCACCGTAACACACTTGACTCCTGCTATGGGTCAAATCCTGGTTGGAGGTGCCACAACTCCGTTTCCCTCCCTTCGGCGCGCGTACTTCGTTGGTGATCAACTTACAAAGAAGGACTTGAGGAGGCTACAGGACCTTGCGGAAAACACCGCCGTGATTAATTTATATGGCTCAACAGAGAGCCAAAGGTCTGTGTCATACTTCGAAGTACCGAGCAAAGCAGACAACCCGAAATTCCTGGATTCTATGCCGGACGTCATTCCTGTCGGCCAGGGCATGCTGGATGTGCAGCTGCTCGTGGTAAACCAGGATGATAGGACTAAGCTATGTGCTGTGGGAGAACAAGGAGAGCTTTACATCCGAGCCGGGGGACTGGCTGAGGGTTACCGTGGGGAAGAGGAGAAGATAATAGAGCTGAACAGGTCTAAGTTCGTGCCCAACTGGTTCATCGATCCGGCCACATGGGTAGAGAAGTACAATTACCGGGCCACACCAGATAATCTTTACAAGGGGCCACGTGATCGGCTCTATAGAACCGGCGATTTAGGACGTGTTCGACCGGACGGAGCTGTGGAATGCACCGGTCGTATCGATTCTCAAGGTGAGCTACCCTTGAATTTCATTTCATTCTTTATTCCAAATGCTCGTGGAGACTAGAATTACCTTTTAAGGTGACAAGCATGCCTCAACAGCTTACAGAACCTTTCAAATTCGCTTCCATTTCAGTTTCGCCTGACAGAACAATTACTGACCCTTGAGAATTGTAGTCAAAATACGAGGATTTAGGATAGAGCTGGGCGAAATTGACGCAACACTGTCACAGCATCCCTTTGTGCGGGAAAACGTGACAATAGTGCGGAGAGACAAGAACGAAGAGCAGACTCTCGTCACCTATTTTGTCCCGGAGACCAGGAGATGGTTTGATCACATCGAACCACATAATGGGCACCTTGAACCACAAAATGGGGAAGCTATCGAACAGGAGATTGCATGCGAGACGATGGCTGGGATGCTTAGACGATTCAAGCGACTATCTGATGACTGCAAGCATTTCATAGCGAAAAAGCTGCCAAGTTATGCGGTCCCACAGTTGTTAATTCCCCTTACTAGATTTCCCTTGAGTACGTATCCCAGATTCTCTCCCAAACTTCGAGAGAAACCGCCTGAGGATGTCCCAGACTAACACCTCCATTTCAAGATCCGAATGGCAAGATCGATCGCCCAGCACTGCCTTTCCCCGAAGAGGCAGACCTTATGAGCGTGGCCAAGAGGAGAGCTTCTTCCGTAGTAGTTAACATGACCGAAACCCAGACCCGATTAGCTAAAGTCTGGGCCAAAATCCTGCCTAATCGGAGTGCGCGCATGTTCGTTCCCAAATCCAACTTCTTCGAAGAAGGCGGCCACTCCGTTCTCGCCCAGCAGCTGTTCTTCTTCATCCGGAGCGAGTGGAAAGACATCGACATGCAGGTCAGCGTCATCTTCCGGTCCCAGACCCTCGAGGCTCTTGCCGCGGAGATCGACAGAGCCGCCGATCCTATCGGCTTGCGGCTGGACGCGATGCCCCTGCCTGGCGATGCGGGCACCGAAGACGAGGCGTATGCCGCCGACGCGAGGGACCTGGCGTCGCAGCTCCCGGCGTCTTTCCCATCGGTGCCGAAGGATTGGGATTATAACAGGGGATCTCCTACTGTTTTCTTAACTGGCGCCACGGGCTTTCTTGGCTCGTATATCCTGCGTGAGCTTCTCGAAGGTCCGGCAAAAGCCAATGTCATCGCACACGTCCGCGCGAAAGATGCCGCGTCAGGTCTTGCGCGAATCGAGGCCGTGACAAAGGCTTACGGTCTGTGGTCACCGTGCTGGCAATGTAGACTTTCGGTCGTCGTCGGAGATATCACCAAGCCCTCCCTCGGTCTGTCCCAGGATTCATGGGACCGCCTGGCCCGGGACGTCGACATCGTTATTCACAACGGGGCGCAAGTGAACTGGATGCTACCGTATTCGAGCATGCGAGCAGCGAATGTGCTCAGTACCCTAGATTGTATCCGGCTTTGTTCTTCTGCCGAGAAGGCGAAGAGGCTCGTATTCATCAGCTCGACGTCTACACTAGAGTCTCCAAAATACCACGGGGTCAGAATCAGCGAGAGAGACGATCTGGAGGGTAGCTCGAAGACTCTGACTGCCGGCTATGGGCAATCTAAGTGGGCTAGCGAATTCCTCGTGCGCGAGTCTGGAAATAGGGGCCTTGTCGGCGCCGTTGTACGCCCGGGCTATGTATTGGGAGATCCGGCGTCCGGGATTTCCGTCTCCGACGACTTCTTGGTCCGGCTGTGGAAAGGCTGTCTGCAAGTAGGCGCACGCCCGGACGTCGCGAATGATATCAATATGGTCCCTGTGAACCGTGTCGCGCGCATTGTCGTCGCGGCTGGCCTGCATCTCGCTACTGCGACGGATGTGAACTTGGGCGTGGCCCAGGTTACTAGTCGTGACCCCCGAATGACGGTCAACGAGTGGATCGGCGCTCTCGAGTCCTACGGGTACCGGCTGCCGATGGTGCCGTACCAAGACTGGCGCGGTAAGGTCGTTCAGTATGTGAATGATGGCTCGAACGAAGAGCACTCGCTGCTACCCCTATTCAGTCTCGTGATGAATCTACCCGCGAACACGGTCGCGCCCGTCCTTGATGATTCGCAGGCTATGGCGGCGCTCAAGTTATACGATGCGGATAAGAGCTCTGCGCTGGATCCGGATAATGAGAGTGTTAATGTGCGCTCTATTGGGATGTATTTGGCGTATCTGGTTGCCATTGGATTCCTGCCTGCGCCGATGGAGAAGGGCGAGAATGAGTTGCCGAAGGTTGATGAGGAACGGATTAAGGCGATGGTTTGTTCTATGGGTGGAAGGTCTGCGAAGCGGTAGGATGGAATAAAGGGGGTGAGTCCTGGCGATGAGGGTGTTAAAGAGAGAGAAGGAAAATAGATAGATACATGGATACATGGGTGAATAAATGGTGATATATAGATATATCGAGATCTCTATTTTCTGTTATTTCTATTTAAGAAAATAAATGCTTTATATACTTCGGAAGCGGTAACCTGTACTTCATTGAAGCTACATATCTATCTACTAACTACTAAAGTTTGGTACTGAGGAATAAATTGCTGAAGCCTACTTTTGAATACCTTAAAAATGGACTGCGAAGCTTTAACGGTTATCAATGACTACGACGTGATCCGAAATAGGGGCCGACGAGTATCCTGTTGGATGCTTACGTAAGATAGGGGCTGCTGTTGGAGCGGTGGCAATTGGTCACGATGCATACACCTCACCTCTTGACTGCTACGACCCGCGCACGTGTAATCAGGCTTATCTCCTTAATATTCAATATGAGGCTGTATGTCTTATGAAGTATCATGGAGGATTTTTGCAAGGCATTCTACCATAGCCGTAGGTGATCTGCATGTTCGGTTGTTCGCTCGCGTAATACGGTAATGATTGAACTAAGAAGAAGCGTGATACAATAAGCGAACTAATCGTCCTTCTTCCCAACCATATCACTCCTCCTTCACCCGAACCAAGTAAACACAGCGATGACAGAAGTCGCCGCACAGACAGTCCAGAAAGCAGACCGGTAGCCCTGTTGATCCCTTACAAATTCATCAAGCAGCTTTTTCCCAAATCCCTATGCTATCCTCATTGGAGCATTGACTAGCCAGTGACAAATATGAGAACGGCGAAAAGGTTTGGAATACTTACTTCAGATAAGCTTTCTGCGAGGAGATCTCGAAGCAGACGAATCTTTCTTCCGGAGGCCGGCTTCTCCAAGGTTTGCGCGACGGGTCTATAAATTCTCCCCGTGGGCCCCTAAACCATGAACGACAACAATTCTGCCTTTCTGAGCTTGGACATGACTCGTACAAGCGCGATTGTCTTGCTAAAACTTGCCATTTCTAGGGTCAGATTCGACCCGGATAACGCTCGGTCGAGATTCTTGACTGCGATGTAAGTTGTTACTGTATGCAGCCCAACAGACCAATCATGGCCATGCGCATTCAAATCCCCTGATATGCGAGCTTACGTACACATAGGCGACGCCAATCAGAGGGTGATATTTCGATAATCATATCAAGCGAGATCGGTGAGTAGATTTCAATATTGGAGCCGACTGCTACGAGAGATCTTGAAGTAGACAGATCTTTCTCTCAAGCTACTGCAGTGCAATGGTAGTGTGGCTTCGCATGTCGCCTTATGTGGTTTGAACAGACAAAATCAGACCATCTTATATCGATAGAGAGGAAACTGAGCAGAATTTTCCGAATCATTGAAGAAGTAACAAGGAGCACCAAGCTGATGGAGTACATGGGGTTTGATGACAGTAAGTCAATCATTGACTGGTATATCTGCCTATAATAGCTATTTGACTTGGCGCCCGCGAACGAAAACCTCTTTGATGTTGCGGTCGTCACCTGTCATGATGAACTTATCCAGCATGAGGTCCATGGTGTCGTGCTCTTCAATCATGGTCATAACCCCGGGTACTGAGCCCTTCGAGTCGATCAACAATGCGTCAAACTCCTTCCCAACAGAGAAATTGCCGATATTCTCATCCAAACAGCAGACTTGAGCGCCGCCAAGGGTCGCTAAATAGAACACCTCATGGACAAAGAGTCCTTTATCCTTGCCTTGGCTCATCACTTCTCTCGCATTCGAAGCTACGAGAGCCTGCCGCATGGTGTCCAACATGCTGCTTGAGAAGCCGCCGCCGCTGTCTGTTCCTAGCCCTACCTTGATGTCTCGCCGGAGGAATTCGCGCACGGGTGCAGCCATGAAGCCGCCACCGACGGTCATATTAGAGATAGGGCAATGTGCGACACCGCATTCGAGCTCCTTGAAGCGTTCCAGTTCGTAATTGGACATGTAGCAGCAATGAGCTAGGATCGAGCGCTTAGATAGTAAGCCAAAGTGGTCGTAGAGGTCCACTTCATTTTCGAATTTCGGAAACAGCTTCTTCGTATACGATATCTCCTGCTCAGCCTCATTGAAATGCGTCTGGATGGGTAGATCGGGGTTGGACTTGGCTATCCGTCCTAATCCGGCAAGCAAGTCATCCTCGCAGGTTATGGCGAAGCGAGGGGTGATCACATACTTGATAAGCCTACCCTCCGGATCGATCTTCCTCGTATGTGCTAGGCATTGTTGTGTCTCTCTCACCGAAGTTTCGACTGTTGCGTCTCGATAGTAGTCGGGTGCCTCGCGATTCATATTGCATTTGCCTACGAATGCGCGTTGTCCCTTCTCAAGACAAAGATCAGCCAATATATTAGTGGCTTCGGGGTGTATAGATCCGTAGTATGACGCTGTCGTTATACCCTGCTGAAGGAATCCGTCGATACAGCCGGAATACACACGGCGCGCATATTCCGGATCGGAGAAACGGGCCTCGTTCGGAAAGGTATGCTTCTCCAGCCAATCTAGGATGTGCATGCCCTGGCCAATACCACGTTGTGCCCATTGTGGCGCATGATTGTGCGTGTCTACGAAACCCGGAATGAGAAATTGCCCTCTCTCAAGGAAGCGAACATCACACTGTCGCTTAGAGAGTCCAATCGTGTCCAGATGCGCCAGCACTGACGCTGGCTCAATCGACTTCACTAGATTTGATATGATGCCGTCGGGTGTGATAACTATCAATCCATTTTTGATTATCTCTAGATCCTGGAGTCCGAGACAGTGGATAATTGTGCCGTGGAAGACACGATGTTGAGCCATATTTGGGTTATGTGTAGATTGATACCGACAAACCCCTCGCTCAGATTACTACCCGTAGATTATCTATATAGTACACATACATTACTAGGTCAGCTGCCGGAAACTAAAGAACAGCTGTCAGCACTTTCAAAGATTATCAGATCGGGCGGTTCTGATGTAGCATTGTGAATTGAGTCAATTGATTCGCACAATGATTCTACACGAATACTATGAAGAAGATAACCATGAAGAACTATGTTATCATGAAAGAATCGCGGATCAGCTCCTAAAGCTTGCTTTTTCTCACGCCCATCAAACCTCCTTCCGAACGTCGCTTTCCTCACTTTCGCCATTGAGTCCAACAGCCTTTTCGACTGCGTGAACGGCCTTGTCGGCAAGCGCCTTATCTTCGAATACTGTTACAGGGAGGAAAAGGAAGTCGATTAGTCAAAGTCATGCGGGGTAGATGACTGAGGGGTAAACTCACAGAATGCTAATTCTTCTAGTGTTCGGCCAAATGTTTCGGGGAACATAAAGTACACGAAGACGATCTCATAGGCCAGGAATACCACATATGAAATGAGGTAGCGCCAGCCAGCATTTTCGAGACCGATTGGGTTGACAAATGTGGTGAAGAAATTGGCCAGACGACCCCATAGCTGGAAGTAAGCAATACCACGAGATCGCTCTGCGTACGGCCAAATCTCGATCATGTAGGCTGAGAAGAACCCCATTGTCAGCAAGCATTGGAGCGAAAGAAGATACGGTGGGCTTACTATAAGTGAGAGCATTATATCCTATGTTATAGGCGGGACTGTAGGCGAAGATGAAGAATAGCACGGCGCCACCGGCGGCAGCATTCAGTTCGCCAGAGTTCTTGCCGTCGATCGCATATTTCATTGAAATTGTCCAGCTTATGTATACGATTAACAAGCTGCATGTGCACGCCAGGTACATTACACGGCGTCGGAATCGCTTGACTAGAAGAGATGCGATCGTTCCAGACACCAAGCTCGTTGCAGCAATCTCAAAACACGACATAGTCAGCAAAACTTCGTAGGAACCGACATTTCTCCTTAGAAAATTGGCTATATGCGCACTTACAGCTACATTGATCTTCTGCTTGAACACTGAGTCGGTCTGTCCAATAGCCTCAAGAATATCGCCCAGGTAGTATGAGATAACTAGACGAGGTCGGTTATTCAAGTCATCAAATAGAGGAAATATCAATTGAAACTCGGCCTCTTCGGGTAAACTCACGTGTATTACCAGACCACTGCGTGAACAATCCTAACATAGTGCTGAGAAGCAAACGGCGCCGATTACCGCTCGTGCGAACGAGGTCTATCATCGATTTCTTTGAGTGCTCCAACTCAATGTTAATAGTAGTCTGCAGCTGCGCAAACTCAGCCTTGACGAATGGCGACTCGCGATCACCTTCGGCATGGTATTTAGCAAGAATTTTGAACGCCTCCTCGTGTCGCTCCTTGGTAATAAGCCATCTGGGAGACTCCGGGACGAAGAATATGAAGGTAATTTGAACGAGCGAGGGGACCATTTGCAACCATGACGGAATGCGCCAGGCGTAATTGCTCATGATGCTGTTAGTGCCGAAGGTGATTCCTGCAGCTAGCAGCTGTCCGACGAAGTACGAGACGTTGAAGAGCGATGTCAACACTGGGCGCTCTTTGGGATATGACAGTTCGCCGATAAGAGAGGAAGCTGACACGATGCAGGTCGGAATACCGAAACCCAATATCAAACGTGCGATAATGTATTGAGCAACTGGAAAATTTTGCATTAGCTCTCAGATCCAACAACTCCGTTGTCATAGCATGTTTTCACAATATTAAGGAGTCTTCGCAGTCACTTACCATTGACAGAAAGACCTTGGATAAGAGCCCCAATTACCATAATCACTGAACCGCCGAAGATTGACCAACGCCGGCCAAATTTGTCATTCACGATGCCGATGAAAGGCAAAGACAGAATGGCACCAAGAGAGTACGAAGCCGCGATAATACCCTTGATAGGACCTTCAGGGTCATCGAAATCTGTTTCCGACATTAGATTTCCAGCAAACAATGAACTTGATACTAGTCGAAACTCACAATCTATCCACGAAGGTACGATTTGAAGAGCATTGATGAGTTGCGAGTCGAAACCGGAGGTCAGCTCGATGCCCATACACGTAGGGAAGAGCAGCAAGTATAGCAATCGCAAGTTCGACTTCCGGTACCACGGCACCGTATCCTCCTCAACAAGACGAGTCAGAATGGGATCTGACGCGCCCGTTTGGGCTTTCTCCGCGGATGTGAAGGCGACCATTTTCTATAAGAAACCCCTCGTAGCAGAAGATGTGAATCGCAAGCTCTCCTTAGAGACCTTTCGGTCTTTATGAATATCAGTCACGATTAGTAAGATAGGCGAACCTCTCCGACAATGACACGCCGACGATGGAGAGGAAATCTACGGTATTAACCCGCCAGCTTTTGATAATATAGGCAGCCTCGCCTTATATACACCTTCATCCCCATGTTCTTTGTACGATTAGCAACTGATACCAAGACTAACCCCGGCTACCCCACGGGCTAAACTAGCTGGATATGGGGTCGTAAGTTGGGGTTGAACTCGCACCGCCTGCACACAACCGACTCTTCCCCATCATTTGCCAGGATGGCCAAGCAACGTCCTTGGGTGCTCTCTACGTTCGAGAGAGAATAAATCGCAAGACAGTCATCTAGCGGTGGCCAGTACGAGGCAAACTTATGGAATTATACGAACTACGCACACTGGATATCACGTTATTGTGCTTCTTGACCCTTGTATGTCGGCATGGCCTTCCGTTTCTAGTAGCCCTCGAGCCCTCACCACCATTCTCACACCAATAGACACTGCGGGATGGGCTCGTTAGCTTGGCCGGGGTACACGCCAAGGCGGAATAACAGCTCTCGTCGCCGAAAATAAGCTCCACCGCCGAGCGAGAATCGAAGTGCTTCCTCAATAGAATGTTGTCGTGCCAAGTTGAAGGATTCTAATGGTCTGCATGGCGTCGGGATATCAACCGAACAGAAGTTGCTTCCTACCTACCGTACCTAGTGATGGGAGTATGTCAGCTTCGCTACTGGGGATAAGATATGGATGGCCTTGATTGGGTGAGCAGCGTAACATCAGATGATGTGCAGATACTTTGTCCTTCAATGCTACCCAAGTTCCCACGGTTCTGGCGTCCAAAGAGCCCCGCGATGGAATGTATCACGTGTAGATAGAACCGGGATCTAAGCGACGTTGTATGGCATCCCACGTTGCCTTGAATCTTACTCACTTTTTGGGCGACGCTAGTTCGGCAGTGGATATACTCTCGGAGCGACGCTGTCGGCAATATATCAGCGCTATTTCTTCGATGGACGGTGGTCGTGTCTATGGAGATCTTATTGTTGTAACTTAATCAATCTTTCCACGTGCGTTATGAGATGTTCTTGAGCCTCCTTTTTCCTGTCCCGGTGGTTTGGTCTCTGATATTAGCCTAAAGAGTGATATCCACCTACAGCAGGATTGTGGGTGCCCGCTTTGTTGGTGGTTTACTTAAACGAAGCTCCCTGTAATTACTTGGTAACCAGGTTTTGGGGCACTGATTCGCGGGACTTGACAACTCTACTCTTGCTAACTACTGAGATCACGAGGAATGCCTTCGTTTTCATAGTTACTGTAGCATAAGACTTCATAGTACTTCATTGATAATGATCAACAACGAATTAGCACAACTACTGAGTCGGGGTGGAGTGAGCAAGGAGGGCATGAGTTAACAATGGTATCGGAGTTTCGGGTTTTATCTGATGTATACTCCGTATACAAGTTGGCGATGGCTCCTCATGGGTTGTCGGTCAGTCTAAGCAGCGCATTTCGCATTTCTCTTTTGATTTATCTCTGAATTCCAAAAAGTTCATTCAATTACTGCATAAATCTGTAAAATCATTTATCCCAATCAACAAGTCTTAGAATCGTGAGAATATGGGGTATTAGGTCATCTCACATAGCTCTAGTGACATTCCCCTTCAGCTTCTAACATGCCGGTTGTTTCCAAATAATGAAACATCGCACCGTACAAAGATCCATCGCGAACTGCTTCGTAAATTAATGACACCCATGAGCCGATGGTTCTTTTCGGTCGACCATCAATCACGTTGCCGCTTGGGTCGTCTGCAAGGGGATGTTCCACTAGGCCGCGATGCAATGGCACGCCAAGGTGCTCTCGGACGAAAGTATACAACACTTTAGTGCCTTGACCAAGATAGTCGGGTGTGGTCTGGTTCTCGAAAAAGCCCTCTCGATGAGTTTGGTAGATATCTAACGCAAGGGCACTCAAGGACTTCTGACAAGCTACCACTTCTGCAACAGTGAGATGACCAGTGAAGTCAGAGTTGTGGGTAATAGCAATCATGAACGACTCGGAAGCTTTGTCGCAGCGCTCAATAATGTCCAAGGCCACGGATTTATACCAAGTTTCTTCAAATAGCTTCCAGAAACTATCAAATAGTTCTGGCGGCATGGATCTCTCACTTTTCAAAGAGCCAATAAACCTCCTCGCTGAGCCTTGAAATTCGACCAGGAAGGTCCTGTGCATAGTTCGGAGATCAACACCCTGGCAACCTGTGTAAAGACAGTTGGCGACAATCATTGAAAGCAATTCTACAGCGGTCATGGTCTGTCTAGCCGAGAGAAGGCCCAGGGAGTTTATCGCTTGGTTATGCATCTCAGTAGACTGTACGTGGTTACTCACAGGGTTCGCGATGAAGGCTAACTCTGACATGTAAGCCGCCGTGTTGACATCGATGCCTTTCAAGCAGAAAGATAGACTCGGATCATCAGCGGCTAAGTTAGGCGGAAGTCCGTTACTCAGATCATGATTGATCATCTCGCTCGTTTGGCTGAAGAGCATTTTGCCGATAGATTGCAAGGCGAGGCGAGTCTTTTCCATGGCGGAAGTGACGGAGGCTGCCTGAAAGTTGGCGCCACAGTGTATGTCGTTATCAGCGACATTCACCACTGGGTTGTCTGATGTCGAATTAAGCTCAGTCATGAGTTGACGCTCAGCACTGAGCAAGTCCTCTAGTTGGGGTGCAAGCCATTGGGGTGAACTCCGTAAAGCATATCGTTCCTGAGCCAGACCAGCTTTAAAGCGGTCTTTCGTTTGCTCCAAGCCGTAACTGAGTCTTGAACCCTGAAGGATCGTGCGGATATTCTGGGCAGCTTCAATTTGCCCCGGGTGAGGTCTCACGGCCGCAATGAATGGATGCGCCCACTCATCATTAGCGTATAGAGCTTCAGAGGTTAAAGCCGTGAGAAATTGTGAAACAACAGCCAGCTGGTTTGCCTCGTAGAGAGCGAGGCTTGCAACGGCGGCTGAGGCAGCTGTTCCATTTATGAGTGAAAGACCTTCCTTAGGGCCGAGAATTACTGGCTCAATAGATGCATCTTTCAATGCCTGGCACGCCGTCTTGATCTTTGGGGAGCCCCATTTGCCACCCACACGAACATACACATCTGGGTTCCCCTGAAGAGCGCCGCTGACGTATGAAAGTGGCATCAAATCACCAGAAGCTGAGATAGACCCGCGGAGTGGTATAACGGGTATAATATCGTGTTTGATAAGTCGAAGCATTGCGTCAACAACACGATGGGTCATGGCGGAGTGACCACGTATATTAGCATTGCAGCGGAGCAGGATCGTTGCTCTAGCCCAGGACGTAGGCATGGCATGAGATTCGAGGTACTCGTGGGTGCTTGGAGTATCCTTCTTGTCTTCGATACAAAGAATGGCACTCTGAGTATGCTGCATTAGAGATCTTTGAAGCCCAAGTACATCTTTAGTACGAGTTTCGGCACTTCCACCAAACCCAGTATTTACACCTATCCTGTTGTCAATAAAGATGAATTAAGAGGTGGTAGCTAATAAAATTACCGTAAAGGTAGTAGCCTTTCGCGAGGTAACCTTGCAGTGTCTCTACACTAGCATCTATTCGGTCGCAGATAGCAGTGTCGTTCTTAAGGACCATATAACAGCCATGTCTAAAGCGTGATTTGAGTTAGAAAGTAATAACAGCTTCCTAATCAGTGTCTCAACATTACCTTGAGAGGGCCACAACCGAAGCGATATCTAGGGATTCACCATCAATCGTGATGAACCCAGCCTTCACAAGAGTTTTGGTTCGAGACCAGGAGACCAAAGCCTGCTTAGCATGAGGCGTTGGCCACTTTTGATGAAGGTCATAAGTCAGACTTGCTCTTTGATTCTCCATCCTGAGGAATGAGAGTAGTCAAAAGTACGTATGGTGCAGAAGTTACAGCTGAGGGCTCTGGCGACAGGATGTCTTGCACACAAACTGCTGTATTTATAAATCTATGAGAATGATCGATATCATATGATGTATTGGAAAGATTGTATGCAGTACTGTGCTAGTCAGTCCAACATTAATATGGCGTTTCCGGGGTTACATGTTTGGCCTAACACGTGTACGTGCTATATGGCTATTGGCAACGGACTCCGATCAAGGCGTTCAATCCTACTATCACACTCACACAGCAATCTTGTTCCACGGTTGCATCGATGAGGGGCAGAACCTCTCCATCTTTTAATACTCTTTTCCGCAGATAAGTGCTATAAAGAACACTGGCTCAGTAATACATAACACACAACGTAAAAGGCTGATAATAACATCGATACAGTGCTAACTAAATTTTCTATTGTGAGAACGAAAATCATTTCTAGTGTAAAGTAAAAGATATACTATTAGACCTATAGAGTCCTATACGTATCAAATGCCATTGTCGAATCACAGTTACTCTACTAGTGAAGAAAAGCCCTCCTTATCTTTACAAGAAACTTTTAATATCTAATGCAACTGGACAAGACTCACACGCCCGTCTTACTCAGAATTCACAAGCCTTATTTGCGCCGTCAAGGTAGAATTAGTAGCCATGAAATGGAAAACCAATCAGGAGTAGACAGTTTACATAATGGCTTTCAACGCCAGTGTGACACCTTTCATTTTCAGAAGCTGAAACACTTGCAGCATACCCGCATCACCAGATCAAGCTTCACAGTGTTACAAAGCCACCGGACCGAACAGCCAATAAACAAGGCGTATGGAAGAATCTCTCCAAAAGAATTGAGGGCTGGACCAAAGAGGCTTGTTGTACACGGCCACGAAGATCTCACAGAAGCCTCGTGCAGCAAACATGAGTATCCTACTGATAGTGATCCTGACACACTGCAATTCTAACTGAGGAGAGGCGTATCAAACACGCAAGCTAAAGCTGACGATCTACGTGTCCTTGGCATCCCTGTGTGACAGGTTGTCAACAATTCATGATAAGTTCCAAACCCTCATCTGCGCCGAGAACAAACAAATGCCCCTCTCAAGATCAGAGTGGGAAGGATATTTTCTTTTGCAAGCCTATGCATACTGAAAATTGGCCTCAAAATCTCTCATGTAACCATTCCGGACGGCGCCATGGCGCCTGTTATCTGTGCTGAATAACGCCATCCTGCCTAGGACTGGATAATGATATGCCCTACGTGGCCGCCCCTTGGGATTTCTAAGACACTTGAGGTGTGTTAATGCCACGCTACGGAATGAAAAGTTCGCCGTTAGCAGTGAATTCTCTAGTAAAGTATCCTTATCCATGAGCCGTGAAATTTTCCTTTGTAAAATTTCGGCACGGAAACCCTACACTTACGATGAGACTATCCAACGAGTCGGAAGACCAGAACCAGTCGAGTTCATCTAGCAGTAACTTAGTAGACCAGATTGAAGGCCAGAGTGTGTCCGAGCTACACAAATGGCAACTTTTCTTAACATTTCTTTCTATTACGTGCAGTACCGGCCTTTTTGCCATCGTGAACGGCATGTTTACTATTGAAATCCCAACAATCGCTCACGATGTCGGCTTAGAAGACAGCTTACTACTGTGGGCCCTGTCTATCGCGTCCCTGGTAACTGCTGCAACGCTACTGCTCGGGGGTTCACTCGTGGATGTTCTCGGAGGCAAGTCGATATATGTTGCTGGCACTATGTTACAGGGGCTTTCGACGCTAGCAAGTGGTCTAGCTCGGGACAGCTCACAGACGATTGTCTTCAGGGGGGTAATGGGCCTTTCGCAGTCCCTTTGCTTGCCTTCCTCAGTGAAGATTATTATTGATACTTTTCCAGAAGGTCGATGGCGCAACCTTGCATTCGCTAGTATGGGCGGAGGGCAGCCTGTTGGGTTTGCCCTGGGGCTCGTTCTCGGGGGCGTCCTCGCAGGGACCTGGGGATGGAGGCAAGGTTTATACTTGATTGCAGGTTTGACATTTGGAGTGGTCATATTGACTTCTTGGGGCCTTCGATCCCCTCCAAGTGAAGGGCTTGTGTCCACTCCTCGACGGTTGCGAGATGAGATAGACTGGGTGGGAGTGTTGATTGCCAGCATTTGGCTCGCCTCGATTGGTTATGTGCTGGCGTGAGTCCCCCTTGAAACCGTCATTTGGCTCAGGTTAGAATTCTCACAGTACTATTCAGGTCTATTTCGGTACAGCCAGAAAACATCAAGCAAGCGGTCAACATTACTCTGCTTTCCGTCGCAGCACTACTTCCGCCCTTCTTCGTCCTCTGGATGGAACGCCAAGCTTCGAAAGACAATGTTCCTCTCATCCCTAATTCGATATGGAAGAATACTCTTTTTCGATATATATGCCTTAGTGTCTTGCTTACTTGGGGTGCTTTCAATAGTATTGAGCAGATCTTGTCACTGTGGTTACAGGTAGCAGGAGATACGACGCCGATAATGACGGGGATACAGTACTTACCCCAGACTATCGTTGGCATCATCGTCAATACCATAGTTGGTCTTTCTTTGCATTGTTGGCCTGCAGGTCCGATAATTATCGGAACTACTTTGCTAGGAGTGCTACCCCCAATCATATTGGCACTCAGTGATCCAAACTCGAGTTACTGGGCAGCAGCATTCCCTGCATTGTCCATAATCGTAATTGGGCCAGATAGCCTCTACATCATATCTAACATTCTTATCTCCAAAGAATTCCCAATATCACGGCAAGGTTTAGCCGGGGGTATTTTCAATACTGTGGCCCAGGTAGGCAAGAGTATCGGGTTAGCCTTGTCTGCTGTTATCTCCTCTGTGGTTTCCCAGCGCTCTAAAGAAGTTTCAGAAGCCGCAAGACTTACAGAGGGGTATAAGGCAGCATTTTGGTTCCTATTGGCGTTGAATATCGTTGCTTTTGGTGTTGGGGTTATTGGCCTGCGGGGACTTGGCTGACTCGGCAACAAAGGAAGTTTAGACTCGGAATCATCTTAGCACAGAGAAAGTGGCCTATCTACTCTTTAAAGTCTCTTGTAAATATTATACTACGATATCGGAATGTAGTTCGTGACTTCAAAAGTCTCAGATGAACAAGATTTCAAGCATTGCATACTAGTAGACTACGCAAGGTGAGGCTCACTCGGTAGGCCACTGTATAGATCACGGGAGACATCCTAACATCTTACATTTTTCCTAAGACACATACAGATAGATAAATAGGCCCCGTGGCCAGAAACTGACCAATCAATACATCTGTATAGATTAAGGTTGTAGGCTATTCGTTTCTTCAAAACTTGCATTGTGGATTTGTTGCTAGATACTCCCCCAAAAATGACGAAATCGGAATTGGAACCACTATTTGATGATGACCATTTTGACACGCGGGTAACTGAGTGGCTGTGGGTGCATCGATTGACGGGACCTAGAGAAATTGATTCATGAAACGAGACTCACAATCCAGACCAAGAAGCTTCTCCCGACCCCAAAGACATCGGCATAGTATCCCAGCCAGTCTCGAAACCCTCAACACTAGCACTATGCCTCAAGAATGTCATCTCGCCAAACACCGTCGGCCGCGTCTCAAAAAACGCTTCCTCTTCCTTATTCCTCTCCCCAGGTGCCCCCAAAACCATCAAATCTTCCCCTTCGAATCCAGACCGTCCCTCATATTGTCCAAGGCTTTTCAAATACTTCATCACGCCGGCGAGCGAAACATCAACGACATAGGCACCAACACGCCTTCCTTCTCTACGGTCCTTTTCACGATGATACAAAGCTGCGCACACGCCCGCAGCAAGCAAGAAGCCCGCGCTATGATCCAGCGCTTGACACGGCAGGGCTTTAGCAACTTCTCCCTGACCGTAATGTTCAGCTTCGGAAACATTCATGCCTGAAGCAGTCTGCACAAGGGAATCATAGCCCCGTCTATCTTTCCACTCCCCATCGGGTCCAAAAGCAGAGAGATTCGCTACGATGATTCCCGGGTTAATCTTCGCTAGGTCCTGGACATCTAGCCCGCGCGCCGCAAGACTCCCAGGCCGATACCCCTGAATCACAACATCTGCGTCTCGCACAAGTCGCAGGACCTTCTCTTTGTCCTCAGACACATCTAGATCAAGACACACGCTCTTCTTCCCGCGCGAAAACTCGCGGTCTAGGCCAGGTATATCCGGGAGCCGCGGACACGTAACCCAGAGGACATCCGCGCCGTGCGCCGCGAGCGTCTTCCCCGCTACCGGGGCAGCAATGACACGGCTGAACTCGAGAACGCGGAGACCAGAAAGACATTTCGGGCTCGACGCGTTCAATCCACATCTGCGATACCCATACCCCGATGAAGACAAGGAAGTCCCGACTCTCCTCACACTCACAGGGAAATCCCCGACGGCACCAGCCTGCGGCAGCGCATCCCATTCCCCGTAGTTCCTAAGCGCATATATCGCCAGCCCCGTCTCCTCGACACCAACGCGTTCCAAATCGGCACTTTTCCAGCCCCGCGTGCGCTCCGCCACGGCCGCGCGGTCGCGACACGTCTCGTCTAACCCCAGAAGCGCGAGCGCGCCAGCCCGATGATGCGGGAAGTTATCGTGGATGCGCACGTGGCCGTCGACCGTGGGGTGCAAACCGCCTATTGGACCCCATGACTCGGCCGGCGGCGCGCCGGAGAGCGTGTATAGCTTTTCGCACTGGAATTCGAGGACGGCGTGGCGCAGGGGGACTGTGGTGCGTGGAGTATTTACCCCCTTCACCTCCTTCTGGTCTTTGTCTTCTTCCTTCTGCTCCGGGTCGGAGTCGAGGCGAACGCATAATATAGAATGCGCTACGGCGGCGCTTAACGCCGATAGCGCGATAGTGCTTTGCGCGAGAAGGCCGATCTTAAAGGATGAGCGTACGACGGGTTTCTCTGTTGCTCCCGGGAGATGAAGTGATGGGAGTGCTGAGGGCGGGAGGTCGAGGTGTGTCCATATCTCTGCGACGATGTCGGAGGCTGTGAATGCTGTGCGATTGGTCATCTTACTCTGGTGAAGCATGCCCTGAGGGTGTAAACGATTTTCATTTATTTACTGCTCAACATATGACTCGGATAGCGCCAGCGTGTAGTACATAGCTCATCGATTGCGAAGTATAATTACGATACGTGATGGGTATAGATATGTATCGCCACTTGTTCGGGCAGTTCAACGATGATCTAAACAGCTCTTTCGCATTGAGAGGTGGGTCGGGGCTCGTCAAGTAGGTAGGTAGAACATACCGAGGCTCATACTCTGCAAGTCGCAACATGAACCGATGATAGCCTTCCTCGCTTTGACGCTTGTACTCGGGGCTATTGGATACGAAGCAGCATAGCCGAGATGCTTAGATCCTCCCCATCCGCGCCTATCTTCCATCGGAAAATGATCATCTCTACAAGAATCCCAGGCCCTACGCGTACGAGCCAGGCTAATTGAGTCATAGCCACCGGTGTGCTGAATGTATGCCTATTGAGCTAGAATCAAGTACGTACGTACGTATCTATAGTGTGTAAGTCATATACAGTCCAAACCAGCCCACCTCACCATTCGAACACAAGTCCAAACCAAAGGCGCTACCTACTCTTATTATACAATATCTATCAACTCCTCCCGCTATGCAGCTCTTTCGTAGTAATACATGCTGAAGAGACAACGCAGAGCTGCGGACAGCCTTACCAATTGGCCCACTATCTAACTGGATACCGTCCGGCTATCATGTCTTTCCATTTCTCTGTCTCCTCTCTGATATTTGTTAGTTGGTATAGGAGTGGATATCGCAAAGGGGGGAGGAATCGTACTCATCTAGTTTGAGTGTTTGTTTAAAAACGGGCAGCATCGCGGACCTCCTGTCGTTGCTTCGAGCAGCAAGGAACGAATATATTATATTAGCGATATATTTCAATTCCACCTCATCGCCTTTACTGCTTTTACTGCTCCCCGGCTGAGCCTGTGCATTTTTGAGTTCCTTGTTTGCCTTGTTTGCTTCTTCGTACTGCCTGCGGGCTTCATCCAGGAGCTTCCGTAGGTCGTCCTTTTCCTTCTCGGCATCACTAGCTTGTCGCTCAGACGCGTCCAGGGTAGATCGGAGACTTGAGATGGTCTCAGCGTCAGCCTCAGCGTTCGCCTGAATCTTTCCCAGTGCTTCCTGTCGCCGGCTCCATTCATTTTCGCGTGCTTCAAGATCAGCTTTATCCTTTCTGAGACCTTCGAGTGCCCGTTCCATTTCCCTAACTTTAGTCCTGAGACCTTCAATCTCGCGAGTCTGCTTCCGCTTATCGTCCAAGTACTCCTGCTCGGCTTCTTCATGTTCTTTGATCGCTGCCTCCATTCGAGACTTCATATCATTAACTTTGGCACTCGCACCCTCGGCCGTCTCTGTCAGCACTCTGCGCATAGAATCGTGTTCGCTTGTTCTCTCGTCAAGATGCCTCTGCACCTCAGCTAGTTCTTCTTCGATGTTCTCTTTCTTAATTTCTGCTTCCCTGAGCCGCATAGTCAGCTCGTTAGACTGGTTCTGCATAGAGGTCATAAGCTCCTCGACGTTATTCTTCTGTTCCGTCATCAATTTAATGATTTTATTTACACGATCGTTCTCCCCTTGGACTCTGTTAAACTCGTGATCGAGTTCGGAGAATCTTGTTTGCAGATCGGACAATTCGGCTACCGCCTTTACAAGTTCCTCTTGATTAGTCTCACGAGTTGAGACTGCTTTCTCTTTCTCAACTTGGAGGCGTTTGAGTTCACGTTGTAGACCACGCCTCTGATCCTCCTGCTGTGCTTGACTCTTCTTCAATGTGACTATGCTGTCGTGAAGTTGCTTGATTTCGCTGTCTCGGTCAGCAGCTGCGCGCTGAAGACGATTCATCTCGGTCTTCATGTCCTTCGTTTGTTTCTCCAGAGCACGTAGCTCTTTCTGTTTGGAATCAAGTTGCTCTTTGGCGGTCTTTAGTGCAGCTGAATCTTGCTTGAGGGCCTTGGCTTCGGTTTGAAGTTGACCTGCGATGTTCTTGGCCTGTGTGAGCTTGTCGAACCGCTCTTGAGCAAGTTTTTGGGCAGCACGCAGCTCAGATTCAGTTGTCTGGGACTGGACCTTTAATTCATCGAATTCCTTCTTCATCAAATCATATTTAGCCTTCCACTCAGATGCAACCTCTGCCTGCTTATTGTTTTCTGCGTAGCGGGCAATTTCTTTTTGCAACTCAGAGATGCGAGATTGAAGCGTTGCGTTGTTATCTTGGAGCCCTTTCATCTGCTCATTAATTTGGCCACTTTGAAGCTGTATCTCGTCCTTCTCAATTTCGAGTGCCTTCAGCTTCTTTTTAAGCTCGATATTCTCGTCCCCGAGATGCATGACACTCTCTTCTAGCGTTGCATTATTCTCTAGCAAATCCTCTTCGTTCTTTCTCTGCTTGGACAACTTCTCAATCTGCATGTCCTTGTTGGCGATCTCTTCTTTGAGCCTATGAACCTCAGTTTTTAGAGCTTCGGCGTCGGCATGTTCAACAGAAGGAGACTGTGTGGACTCTACTGATTCATTGGGCTGAGAGTCTGTGGGTGTATGAGAAGCACCATCTTTTTTCGCCTTCTGTCTAGCTCTCTTGGCGGCTTTCTTAGACACAGGAGGAGGAGCGGAGGTTGAGGGTGTCGGTGCAGTTGGTGTACTAATCGAAGAACGGAGACTCTCATTAAGTGCTTTCAATTCCTCGCATTCAGCTGCAAGCTGTTTCCCTCTGGCCTCCATCACATCCATTGACTTCCGTAATTCTGAGTTCTCCTTTTTCAGTTCCGAGATGTCTTCAAAGTCCTTGGTATACTTGTCAATTGTCTCTTTATCAGAAGATATTTGTATCTTCATTGAATCGGCTTCGGAAGTCAGCTTGGTAATCTCTTCCGACTTCAAAACCAGCTCTGCTCGTAGTTGAATTAATGTGCGTTCGTGGTCATGGCCCTCTTCTTCAGGTTTGCCACTTCCTTCACTCTCAAGAGTGGTAGTTTCGTCCGTTTCTGTAGCTTTAAGAGTGGCTATCTCGTCCTTCAATACTATAATCTCTTTCTGGTAGGCCGTAGATTCCTTGGCAATGTTATGATTCACCTCGGAGAGACGCGACGCTTCCTCTTGGTATAGTTTCTTCTGCTTGGTGATATCATTAATATAATCAATAACGACATCTGGATCATTGATGTTGTCTACGGGGGTGTTTTCTCGGAGTACACGTTCAAGGTTATCAAGGATGGTTAATTTGGAATGGGCTATCCTGTATGAGCGTAGGAGAGCTATGGCACAAGCAATGTTAGTTAAACAAATAGGTATGAGGGTAACAAGACTGTAGCTTACCAGTGTATGCGCCCTCGACCTTGTTGAGTTTCTTCAGCTTCTTAGCAAGCTCAGGTGATAGTTTGGCATCCGAGTTGGCCCCAGATGAATCCCTACCAGCAGCTTTGTCCGTGTCGCCATCATTGGTCTGTACTGAGTCTTTATTTTCGGGGCGCGAGTCATCATCGCTCGATTTCGTAGCTGTTCCTGGGGCGACAGATCTCGAGACGTCAGAACGTCTAGGACTGTTGGCACGCTCTTTCGAGTCGTCGAAGGCATCTTTGAATATCTTTTCAAACTCGGCTGGAGGCGCATTCTCAAGGCTGTGTTGGGCGGGCTGATCGGCATCGGCCTTCTGCTCGGCCGAAGCCTTGAGACGGGCCTGCTCTTCAGCCATGGTGCGTTCGAGGCCTTCCCTCAACTCCTTGAATTTCTACAAGAGGTGAGGCGCGACTTAGCAGGCGGGTCAAAAGTGAAGGGAGTTATGTGATGGTTCTTACAGCAAACATATTGCCTCGTCCGTCGGTGCAGCCTTTCTACACTCTTTTTCTCGTTTCGCCTGCTCCTCGCACTGGTATATTTCCCCTCTTCTCACACTCGAACTAGGGACGAACAGACTATCTCGGCTCCATCCGCCAGGCTGGGTTGGAATGCGTACGACACGGATGGTTGGTGGTCAAGCGGAGTTATGGTGCAATTGACATGGCAGGACAATACAGCTTCATGAGAGGGCGCAGAAGTAAGAAAGGCAGCAGCTAAGAGAGGCACTCTATTAGTAAACCGATAACAACTGCGGATAAGTGGTCGGTAAAAAGACCGGCGTTTCGAAGAGGAGCGAGGTTTAGAATTGCAATGATACGGGCGAAGTGATCGAAGCCGCGGGGACTGGCATACTCGAAGATTAAGTAGGTAGGTACGCAGGCAGGGACGCAGGCAGGGGCGTCATCAGCTATCCAACTGCCTACTTTAAGAGGGAAATACCATTGGATTGGAAAGCCTGGGCAAACAAGGTCATCGAGTTCAACGTCAAGGCTTGCGGTCAGTACAGGTAACCTTAAACGATGAAGGTTTGATGAAGATTCGAGGTCGAGTGTCAGATTTGAAGCGACGACGCTGGCGATTGATTACACGATCTGCAAGACCTTAGGTAAGTACTTAGCATAAGTAAGTACCTGGTATGTACTTGTTGGGTCTGCAAATATTCAGGTAGGTACTATTAGTCCTAACATAGGGGGTGCCGGCACCCTCTCGCCCCCTCTACTAGTACCTACAGTAGCTCGAGACAACTTAAGTCTCGGTACCGTAGCTGAAGATGCCCACTACCTATTGGTCTGCGCGCCGTGTTCAAATCAAGTACCCAGCACATACCTTACAAGTACCTGACAAGTACCTCAATACTTAGGTAAGTAGGCTGCCGTCGCAGAGGGCCAGTTGTCATCGGTAACAGAGCTGGTTTTCTGTCGTCACCAGCGCACCAATTCGACTTGTCCAAGCTATCATAGGCAGCTCTACACAGTTTCGAGGCTCTTATGGTATTATTATTAAAAGGATTATTCTTCTTCTTCTTCCCTTCGCAGCAACCCCACGACACCGTCATTAGTCCTATCGTCACCACACTCCCTCGATACTCGTCCTTTCTCTCTTCCCTTTTCCCCTTCAGTCTCATCGTTGTTGTTTCTTCTGCATTGCGACGCCTCCTAGACCCTACCCATATTGATCCGTGTGCTATCCTAAACAAAGTAGCTTGCCTACGCCCTCTTCAGTCTCGCATGGCTACTGTCGATCCATGAGCACAGCTACCCAAGGTACCGTCAACTTCAGGCTACCTCTCCTCACCGCTACTGCTTCTCCGCCTCTATCTATCTTGTCAGTACTACGTACCACTTCCGCCATGGTCTTGTAATTTAGCCCTTCGCATCGACTCAAACAACAACATGGTGTCGCTTTGGCCTTGGAAGGTAAAATCCCGCCTGACACGAGCCGCCACAGAGGAGCGAACCGCTAGTCGCTAACAACTCTCTTTTTGAACAGGGCGATGGCTTATCCCCGGCCGAGTTTGAGAAAACCCTCGCGACTTTGTCCACTAAGATCACGAACACCCAAGCTCAGCTGGAACAGGTGCGCAATAGCTCTCGCCGCATCAAGCTCTTGTGGACGCTGTATCTCTCTTTTGGATACCTCGTCTATGCTATAGTCTTGACCCTGGTCGTGGGATGGCAGAACTTAGGTCCCTGGGAATGGACCGGTATGGCCGGCGGACCTGTGCTGTGAGAGACGGATTTCCCCCATTCGCTTGAGGATACCATGTCATGCTAACGCTCAGGCTAGCATCTACGTTGTTCGGACAGTCGCCAATGCATACTACAGCTTTCGGCTAGACACACTCGAATCTCGCCTCAAGGACAGGCAAGCGGAGCGCGCCAAGACCATCCAGAAGCTCAAGGACGCTACCAGATATGACTCGACCCTCGAGTTGCTCGAGAAGTACGGAGGCTCAAACGACAAACGAAACAAGGTGAAGAAACAAAAAGATGGAACCGAGGGCGCGCCGACACCGGAAAGCGACGTCTCAAGGAAGAAGCATCGTCAAAGTATCGACTCCAGTCACCTCACAGGAAGAACACACCTCCCTCCACCGCCTACCGCTAATATTCAAAGGCCATCGACGGCTTCAGGTCTGCCGCCAAACAGGCAAGACCAGTTCCCCAGCTCGCGCCTAGAACCAATTCCATCGTCACCACAGCACCAGCCAATCGAGGAATTCGCTCCCAATGCGGGGCCCCTCCCACCCACTTACAACCAATACGAGAATCCTGGCCCCCCTCGCTGGTACGATCGCATACTAGACCTTATGCTAGGCGAGGACGAGACGGCACCCAAGAATCGAATCGTTTTAATCTGTCAGAAGTGCCGACTTGTCAACGGTCAGGCACCCCCTGGGGTTAGGAACGTGGCTGAGCTTGGGGCTTGGAAATGCATGGGCTGTGGCGCTACCAACGGTGAAATGGACGAAGGCAAAAAGATCATACAAGAAGTGCTAGGTGCCAAGAGCACGAGTCGGGATGAGAGCCGTAGCGCCGACGAGAGAGACACCGATCGATCTAGCGACGTAGTTAAGGTCGAACAGGAAGGTGACGACAATACCCAGAGTGAGGCAGAGACGAGGCGCAACATGCAAGAGTTTCGAGCAAAGAGACGTGATAAAAAGTCACAGATGGTTCCATAGCTCCAGAGATCTATCACAGCTACAGCTCGCCTAGGTAGATACTGCATATGCATATGTTTATTTGTCACTATATAAAATCAAAATGTCGCTTCCTAAGTTAACGTGGTCGATAAACTGACCCAACTCGCAATGTTTTGTCTACTAACCTAGTGGTCGAACCCCAACAAATGATAGTCGCCGATGTAGAGGCAAGTTTTGTAAAAAAAAAAAAAATTTTAAATAAAAATTTATTAATACCTTTGGAGGAAAGTGACACGATATCAGGAGCTCTTTAGCTCTTTATATGAATAGCTGCTATGACTGTCTTCCTAGGCCCATCCAGGCAGGAAATCATCGCGTGGTTCGATATTCATTCATAGAACGTGGGACCGCCCGAGCGCACATGTGTCGTTGACTACTTTGCACATGGGTATCCCAAGGTGGCCCGGATAACTGGTTATATAGCTTATATCGGGCTCGTGTGTGCCTCGAATGGTGCTGTGCATTATTAGAAGGGAAGTTGCGCGCGGCAAATCCCCTGTCCTATGTAGATCAAATCATAGATGATGACACAACTTCCACTACTAGGTATGTATGTCTTATAGTTAGTGTAACAACGAGGTTCCACTTGAAATACGACAAGGCGCTGTAGGAGTTTGTTGGTTGATGTGCATTATCCGTTCCCAATTGCCCCCCCTCTTCAACGACGGCAGTGCAGGTGTACAATAACTAAAGCTCTTGGGAGAAGCCAAGCTTCGTCACCTTGATTCTAGAAATGAAGGAATGCCTATCCCAGCATCATTGTCGTCAGAGGAACGATGACTTATCGTTAGTCAGAAGTTATTAATAGTCTTTTGCCCGAGCGGTTATCAATTTCATGCTCGGTTACACCATAACTAACTATATCGACAACGATTATATCTCTTCGTTAACGAGGCTAGTGAGGCAGATATACCGACCCATCATGCTTCTCCACGTTTCTCTCGTTCTCCATCCATTCAGGAACCAGGGCGGTCAAAATTAAGTCGAAAAGTGTGCTGGGCATATCCTGATCAGGATGTTAAGTAGACGGAAAAGGAAGGCCAGGGCGGCATTTCGGACCACTGAGATTCTCCGATCGCGACTTTCGGCAAGCGGAAGAGACTAGCCTAACTCTTCAATCCCACCCAGATCGTGCAGTGCATGGTAGTAGCCGAGTGACGTTTCTTGGCCTTTGACTGGGGAACGTGTTTTTTTTTTCCTCCCTCCCGACTACTCTGGCTCGATGCTACTTACTACCTTACATATACTTACCAACGATACAAGGCCACTAGACTGCCTGCCGGATGGAGTTCGGACCACAGCGCCGCTGGACGCCGCGAGACTGCAGTCTCGGCATACTATACTAGGGCCGAATTCCTAGAATGGGAAAATGAGGGTGGCATGTTGGGCTAAAGGATACCATGTTTCGCTGCATTAATCACGCGGTGAGTGAAAGGGGGAAATAGGGTTAAGAAGCCGAATCGAGATGGAAAGGGAAGGAGAGAGAGGCACCGATGTATGGTGAGGAGTATAAATATTGCGCTTCTCGCTCGCTCATTTCCCAATGTCATCTTGCACGGCACGGTCTTCTTTCCAGTTCTCACCATGGCCTTCAAAACTTCTTCGTGTATCGCCCTACTCGCCGCCCTGTCGGGTGTGGTGCAAGCACAAGACCTCTGTCCACCACTCAACGACATCGGCCATGCGGAATCGCAGCAATGGATCTTCAACAACTTGAACTATACTCTGACGAAGATCAGCAGCGGGACAGTCTGGCCGCCTCCAGAAAACGATCTCGACGAGAGCCGCGTCTCCTTCGCGATCCAGAGCGACTTCAACGCGGCCCCCGTGCAATGCACGGCTGAAGGCGCGCAGTTCTCCGAGGAGTACGAGAGGCAGCTCGCCGGCAAGCAGCCAACATATGACTGGTTTGACTGCAAGACCGATAGTGCCGATGTCAGGACTCAGTTCAAGCTCGTCTGGTGGAACACACACCTCCTCAACGTCCGACAATATTGGACATGTCCGAAAACGGGGTGAGTCGCGGCGGTTCTGTACTCATGGTCTCCATTCCATATAGAAACTGACTTATATATATCCAGCCGTCCGATGCGCGCGACAGGACAAGTCACGCTGAATTACCTCGACTGCCAATATGACAGCCAGGGACGCCGGACACACTGCGCGCAATCGGAAGGGCACGACAAGCCCCCAATCACCGCCACCATCGTCGAGGTGCTGCCCCCGCCGACGAAGCGATGCGCGGCGGCCTCTGAAGCCACCCCGGACTGGACCGTGAAAGATTTCGTGTGGCAGTACTGGAACACGACGTACCCGCTCATCCCCCCCATGGTATACGCGAACATGACGTTCCGTTTAGTCAATGAGGCGCTCAATTACTCGCCCCGCATGAACTGTACCGAGCCCCGGCTCCACGGCCCCCTGGGCGGCGTGTACATGACGCCGTACACGTGCGGTGTCTTCGAGGCTAACGAGGAGGACGTGCCTGCTACGAGATTCGATTGGGTTCGTGATGGTACCCAGCTCCTTCGGATCAACCAGACGTGGTTCTGTGACGATGGCCCATCTGGAGAGTGAGTTTTCCCTGTTCATTTTTTACCTACATTTCTATCTAACAATCCCTTTATTTGTGTTTCGGACGGTGACTGTAGGGGAAATGGAATGTCGCTAATCAGATATTTTGTGCCAACTAGGACGCGCTTCCAGAGCATTGGAGACCGAGACCTCACACCCCTGCTGCAGTGTAAGACAATCCCTCTCAACACTACGCAGAATGGCGTGCCTATCGGAGATACCTTGACGACATGTGTCACGGGGTCCGACTTTGAGATCCAGGGAACGCTGCAGTGAGCTTGGGTACGGGTTCTAGGCACTTGAGAGAGGACTTGTCTCTCAGACACCACTAGAATGTTACGTTAGGCCCTTCAACTTAGGTGAACAGATGCAGAACAATATAACCAATTCGATATCATTCAGTTACGCATTATGCTTTCGTTGCTCATTGGGGCGATTTGGACGGTGTGAATGAGCACTTTCGATGAGATGCGTGTGGTAGCCGGCCGAGCGAGGCTAAAAATGCAGTGAAGTTTAACTGCCAGGATCCTCCCACGTGGTTGGAATTGAGCACTTCAGTATGTAACCGATCGAGCGAGGCTAAAAATGCAGTGTCCCCAGGCAGACTCCCGGGCGACCAATTAGACTATTGAAACTACCATTCTTCTTTCGTCTCCTCGATTGTCCACGATAAATGTTATGTCATTAACAACATCCAATATCCTTACAATGAATCGTGGTGCTGTTAAATCACATTGAGTTGTGGTTGTGGCCGGTCTAACGTCACTCTGCTAGGAATCTCAGGGGTAGTGCAATACGGGCCAAGGAAGGAGTTCGAACTTCCAAAGGGGTTCATAAACCTCTAGAGCTTCGTAGGCACTACTGGTGCTTTATAAAGAGTACCTACTACGTGAATAAGGTTGAGTAACTTCTCGCTTATATTAGGTTGCAGGGGAAGTGCATTTCATGACTGGCCAAGAGAGGCTAAAAATGCAGTACGATGAGACGGAGCGAGTTCTGTAGGGTTGCATTTCATGACCGCCCGGGCGAGGTTAAAAATGCAGTGCGATGAGACGGAGCGAGTTCTGTAGGGTTGCATTTCATGACCGCCCGGGCGAGGTTAAAAATGCAGTGCAATTGCCCAAAAAAAATGGAAACCGACATCGAGAATACCGACGCATATGCTCAAGCACCTAAGGTGAGGTAATCATGAAGGTATCACAGGGTTCATGTACACAATCATTAAATTATCATTCGAAGTATATACGCTATCCAAGTATATCCAATCCCAGCTATCCAAACTCCATAGCCCCCTTTTCTCGCATCACATCCCCTATACCTTGCTAGCAATGAAGCTAACAGCAGTACCAGCCAAGTCGTCGTAATCATAATGGTTGTCCGTAACGATCAGGGTGCCCGAGCACACCAGATCGCCATCATGACACAGTATAAGTGACCGCGAGGGATCAATATTCGGCACGACGCCGCCGTCCTGCTTCTTGCGCGTGTCGCCATACGTGACGGCAGCAGCGACCTTGCTCGCCACGGACGCAGAAAGCATCTTGGCCGCGGCGTGGACCAACGCGGCGCCCTGGCTGTACCCGGAGAGCACGAGCTTGGAGTTGGGGCAGTCGGTCGCGGCTTTCGTGATCAGATCCTTGAAGTCCTCTGCGTCCGCGGGATCGCAGCCCTGCGGACGGATGTTGTCCAGGAGACTCGCGGGATACTCGATGCCCTGCGCGGCGACGCGGCCGCTGCCGAGAGCGGCTTTCAGCGCGTCGATGGTCTGCGGGCCGGGCGAGCCGCCGATGTTGCCGTCTTGGTTCGACCCCCGCGCGTACAGGAAGATCACGTCGCGGCAGCCGCTGTCGAGGAACTCGTTGGCCGTCACGCCCGTTGCCGCGATGGAGACGGTGCCTGCGCTCTTGCCCGTCTTGAGCTTCTCGATCATGTCCTCTGAGAGATCGAAGGTCATGGGCACGGCGGACGCCAGACCCATGAGGGTGGTAGACAGCAACACGGAGGCCTTCATCTTGTCTGTCTGTCTGGTTTGCGGATGCCAAGGGGAAAGGGTTAGGATAGAGACAAGTGACGAGCTCCAAGACGGGAGAATTCTGTCAACCCGGTTTCGACGGCCGTGAGATCTCCCTCTCGAGTAGAACCGGGTGCGGCACGGTTACCTTTATATATACTTCCCACCTCCTACTCCGCCTTCTTCGGGTTCCAAAACATAATACACACTTACCGTCAGGGATATCGTCTGAGCCGCTGGACAGGGGCTAATGCAACCATAGATCTCAACAATATTTCGACCTGCCCATTATCGTCAGGCCCGCCGAAAGCCGTAGACCATTAAGAGCAATCTGTTCGTCATTCTTTCCCAGTCGTGGGGGCTGGCTGTGAACACGTGCGCGGCAAGTCCCAACAACCGGCTTGCTGGGCGCATATCCCATCCTGCTTGGAACAAATCCAGCTGCCTTCCTCGCATGACGCCTGGCTTGTCGCGGTGGTTGTTGGAGAACAACATGTCTACTCTTGGAAGAGTGCTCCGCCCAAGCGTCGCTGCCGAGCGCCGCGTTTACCTCAAAAGGGGCAACAGATCGCCGACGAATACCCACAATACCCCATATTTCGCTAGCTCGTGAGAGCTTTATTCCACCGTTGTTGCATCCGAGTTTGTCCTCGACTACACCCTACCCGCCAATTGGTGCAGCACGCGCGTTCACAAGGAAAAATCACCGCGCATAGCTGTCTAAGACGCCAATCAGGAATGGAGAGAAATCAATAGTAAAAGGAGGCCGAGAGCGAGCTGAACCATGATCAATTCGCTAGCGACCGCCATTACGTTGATCACTTCCTCGCCGTAAGATCACGGTGTCCGAACTCGTGCTAAACGGAAACCAAGAGGTTTCATCCTTGGTTTGACATACATATAGCATAACCTCCTGATCCGTATCTTCTTGGAAGTCACCTTTTTTCAGATGACTGGGATCACCATTGCTCCATTTAATAATATTCGCACAGCGCAACTCCACTCCCCGTATCTTGGAAACCTCAACAGCCACCTCCTTGAGGCAGTCCTATTCAACCCATGTCTATAAAAAGAGAGCGATCTCCGCTTCGGATAGAACCTCGATGATCGGGCTAATTCTCCAGCTTGGCCAGTGCTTGGTCCAAGGATTCTCCAGTCAGCCTTTGGAACGCCTCGAGATACTTGGCACTTGTTCGAGCTCTGTTAAAAATTAGTCTTACGTTAGATTACTCGTCGCCAACGTTAAGGATTCAACCCGGGATCGGAGAGTTTCGGGGGTATACAGGGCGCGTGTGAATTGTTGGGGTGGAAAATCGCCGAACTGGGATATGAATGGGGTCTAGATCACATACTGGACATCTCCCGTCATCTTACTTGCTGTTAGTCATCTGCACATACACGAAAATCATACGAATTGATGAGAAACATACCGAAACGCCTTCCTTCCCTTTGAGGCCTTCGCCTGTTGGAATTGACGAGTTAGAATCTGTTGCGTATTTGTCCTCCAATTTTCGGACGATACATGAGCTTATGCGGGGGCCGAAGCTCTGCCAAGACGGAGAATAAATCCACGGCGGAGAAACTTACCAGTCAACCAATCGCGTAGGTATTGCTCTGCGCCATATTAGCATTTCTGCCCTGTTTTCATCCGAGATATTTCAAATGTCTTACTGTCAAAGCTCTTCTGATCGCGCCCTGGCACATAGTCTGCAGCTGGCCAGAATCGCGAGCTGTCAGGTGTCCTGGTTGCATCCGTTCGTCAGCAATTCAGCCACTCGCCGAACGACCAGGTCTAAGAATAGAGAGCACTAACAGAACCTCATCAATCAGCACCACCTCGTCCGTCTCCTCATCAAGTCCTTCAGCAACTGTTAGTCTTTTAATTCAAAATCCGCATGGCGACTAGTATGGATACACACCAAACTCGAACTTGGTGTCTGCGACAATGATTCCTTTTTCGAGCTATATCACCGGCGAGTCAGCCGATCCCGTCCAAAATTTCTCTGTCTTGAAACTCCGTGCAAGACGTCGTTAAGAGCTACCACAACATCTAATCAAGTAATGGTATTTGATGGACCCGGCCCTCGAAGGTTGGGCAAAGGATGGGAAGTGACTTACAGCATATCCATGTGCGGCCTTGTAGATGGCCAAGGCGAGATTCTCGATCTTATCGGCATATTTGTCGCCTACAATCTGTCGCGCGTGATCCGGGGTTATCTGGCAAAAACCAAATGTCAGTACACGCCCCGCACAGCAATCACTCTGCTAGGTCTCGAGGCTCTACAGCAGCATTGAACCTCGGAAACTCCGAAAAGGGAAATAAGACTTGGATCATGCGTACGTTCTCATCCTTCCCACCAACCGGCGCCTTTGCTATAAGAGTAACGGTCAGTAGTCGATTCTTGGTCGATGAACGAACGAGGTCGATGGAGACGGAGCAGCTTACTGGACGGCGTGTAAATAGGACCGCCGGGGAAGGCTTGACATTGCTCTAGCCCGCTCGGCTGTGGCATGCCGTGCACTGTTCCTTTCTGCTTGTACTCAGACCAGGAACTGCCGGTGATATAGCCGCGTACTAGAATCGCCAGCGTTAGCGGACAAATCTAGCAGTAGGTGCTGGGATTCCGCGAGTCGAACCTATGGCCTCAATAGGGAAGACACGATATTTTCTGACAATCATGGAGCGACCGCGAAGTATAGCCCTCTGTTCAGAGCTCAGGTCAAGCGCACGAGGGATGTTCAAGGACACCAAATGATGCTTCAGCGCCGGAACGTGCTGGGGCAGGACGGTATTGAGCCAGTGGTTTGTGAGTAGAGTGAGAACGGTGCCCTTGTCCTGGACGCCGTTCTCCAAGATTACATCATAGGCAGAGATGCGGTCAGAGGTGACCAGAAGGAGCGTGTCGTTGCTGGCCTCGTAGATTTCTCTCACTTTGCCCTGCACGGTGCCGATGTATCAGTGCCTAGATCTAGGATGACTCAGTCTGGTGAGAGAGTGAACCAACCTCGGCCACCAAGGGCAATGACTTGAGGCCGACTGAGGTGATGATTGATGTCGCCATAGTGCAGCTGTCTCTGGTCTGCTCTTCTCTGCTCCTCTCTTCGCTGTGCGCGGGTGATAAAAGGTGACTTGGAGGGGTTTTGGAGGGGTTATGAGCACATGCGCCCAGCTACCGTAGTGTGCTTGTGCTCTTCTTCTTTTGGGTGCGCTCGCAGGTGCTTCGTTTTGACGTTCACACGGTCGACATCTAAGTACGATGCACGATGTGTATTTCTTGCGCTTGCTTTGGCCACGATGGATATGATGGAGATGGGCCTTTAATTGCGCTCATCACTCATCCCCAAGGTTTTTGCTTGTGTCCCGCTAAATTATCGACTGTCGCCCGGAGTCGGACAAAACCGTCACTAATACGCCCTTTCAGTAGATGCTTAGTAGCCTGTAGCGCTGTACTACAGTGGACTAGACAGCGCATCCCGTCCGTTTTGTACGGAATTAGTGCAGTACGCCTAGGTAGTCCTAGGTACATTTTCACGTACCAGTGTACTGGGTAAGGTGCTAACTTTTAGTGTGTACTACCCTCCCTCTCTATGTACTTTAGGTACCTATCACCGGGCATATGGAGTTTTGTACAATATCAAACAACAGCACGCTCAGTCTCGAGCCAGCCATCACCATGTTGTTTCTTAACATTGATATTCGCCCTCGCTGTTTTTTTCACATTCTGTTATATGCATAGGCATGACACCAAGTGGTCCCATTGTTATTAGCCAAGCCAGATCAAAGGTATGGAGAGTCAGATGGGGTAGTCGCCCACTCGGAAACCTTCCAGTTGTAGGGTTGGCCTTAATCTTGTTTAAACCCCGATAGCCGCCTCTATTCCTGTTGTTGTTGAAGTGTTGGTTGAATAGCATTATGTGAGACCATTCTACATCACTCCTAAAGCCATCTTCACGAGCTCGCCTTTCTGTAAAACAGCTGGCAATGTTATTGTCAACCCATGATATGAGTACCGGGCTAAGTAAATCCGAAATATAGATATTTCCTCTAGATTCAAGGGAACTTGTTGTTAGCCAAATGCATTCGGTTCTCTCTTTACCACGCAAGCGATGATGAACAGTTGCTTTTGTCTCCTGTCCCTTTTACTCTCTCACTTGATATGAACAATATTTCCGGCCGGACATGAATACTGTCAGGTTAATCAAAAGGTTTCAACTACAAAAGTATCGATAGCTACGGCGGCAAGGTGAGTTGAGTTGGATGAGTTGCTTTATCATGATGTCAGGATGGGGTGTCCCAAGGTGAACAGAAGGCTAGTCTCGATCAAGTAGGTAGGCAGAAGGGTCCTATGGGATCAATAAAGTAGTCAATTGATCCCAGGATATTTTGGTGGGCAACTCTAGAATATAGACTAATCTAATATAGCTACCCCTAGGGTAGATTGTGACTATAGCCCCGGACACATGGTGTTGTGGTAGTTATTCCCGCCTTGGCTAGAAATATTCCCTGTAATTCAAGCTATTATACGCAACGAACTACTATGTGCTACACGCGCGTGCAGTTGAACATGGAGTTGGCATACGGCTACAAGCGTAAGGCAGTCTGATCATGACCTTCGGGACATATCCAGACAATATTGAAAATAGAATACGCTTCATGGAGTAGATCACTGAGATGTAGGTGATTAGAACTGGCAGTCTATTACGCGCGTACGAGCTAAACATGCAGTTCGCCATGCGCTTCGGCCATACAAAAGGCCACTGTAGGTTGTTCATAATCTCTAAAAATATGTAGGTAATATTGGAAATCGAGGTTATACAGACTTCGCTTTATGAAACAAGTCAACAAGATCTAGGCGGTTGGGGCTGGCAGAGCAGTCGTATATAGAGTCGAGTCAAGCCCCCAAGGAATTGGTTGGTCAAGGACTCATGCAGTCTTAGTTGATCATTATATTGTGAATACCATCAAGTTCCAATCTCGGATCTCTGCCCTTCTTATACAGTCCAATTTTATATATCTAGAGTCAAAGCCAGCCACCAATGCCAAAAATTAATTGGTTGGCCAAGGACTTTTGCAGCTATAGTGGATTATTATATTTCGAACAGCATCAGCTCCAATCCAAGACCTCCGCTCTTGTTATTCTATCGCTCCAAGATCTATACCAAATGGTCTATTCTTAAACCTTCCTTCTAGACTTGTTGGCTAACTTTGGCTCTTCATAACATTAATTAGCCGTATGGTAATTTCTCAAGGTTTGTAAGGCTGTCTCAAAAGCAATATCTAAATAACTTTCAATGAGAGATTATGCTGTATCTCTGTTAATTGTATAACCTCAGGGTGCAGGTGTATGGTCAACGCACATAATAGACACCCTGTTGCTCTCCTTACTGTTGAAAGTGCGGGTGGTAAAGGAGTCACTTCATGTATACGGTACGGGTCAGGGGCACGAAGGCGCAGTTCATGTACATAAGACGGTCTTTTCACCTCACTCAGATCAAGTAGTTCAGTTGAATATAACCCTCACAAACCTTCAATTTCAGCACTTACAACACCTTGTGTGCCTGTTACCTGCAGAATTTGGTTGTACGCCGGATAGAAACAGTACATGCGGTTGATACCGAGCCTGTAGCTGTTGCGCACCCCTTTACATGAGGCATTATGGCAGAATTCGGAGATTGGGAACTTCGGTTAATTTCAGTCGAACTGTAAATAAAATCCGGTCAGCCATCTGTATGAAGGAAGGAACCCAAGCAAATCACATAGACCTTGGCATTCTGAGCAGTATATTACGTATAGGCTCGATGGAGTCCTAGAGAAGCTCGCATGGTGATAGATGTTTTGACAAATTGGGCTAGTCCTACTCGCTGATCACAATCCTTGACATGTGAAGCTAATTTACACAATTCACCAGGACATTGATAATGGTTGAACTGGAATGTTCACGCCAACGGTAATTATAGACTGTTGGAAACAACCTAGGCACATATTACGAGGCAGCTACTACAATAAGCCATATAAATTCGTTGTCGATTGAAGCATTGAGGTATCTCTGCTGACTATCGCGCAATGCACTATATAATTACCATAACTCTCCTTTGTTTCGGGAACCCTCATATATGAACCACGCTATAATCTAAAATATTGCATAGAATAGTCTCAGAATCAAATATCATAGTACTTAGGAGGAATATCAAGGAACCCTAGATGGTGCCGTAAATGCATCAAAAACAGCCCATATTTGACCATAACCTCCTGACTGTTTTGTTGCCACATCAGTTCATGAGATCGTCGAATCTCAAGCCGCAGCACCCTCGGGAACCCCGCGGCCTCATCCTTCTTGATCCGAAAACCGCAAAATATTTCGTTTCAAATTCAGGATCACCGGAAAACTCATCTTTATCCTGCTGCCTAATCGTCAAGAGATTACCCAGTAACTTACCAGACGAATTGACACTGCCTGAATCCCTTGCATGACCTTCCATATCTGAACGAGTCCTAAGCTACATATTGAATTGATTTTACTTAAGGCTTCCAACGAGTAGCTAGGTATAGTCTTTCATGATTTAGACAACTCCATTATATCATATTCGGGTGATCCCATACATGATAATTTTCTATTATTTGACTGCTTGTTTGATAGATGATGTGATGTGAAGAGATTAATAACTCCCTATATATAGGTGCGGGCCCCAGACCTAGCCATGAGCTTTTCTCCGCGATAGCCGAGGGTCTCATCCTCAATGGGCGGCACAGACACGGTCCAAGACAACAAGAAAGGAAAACCGAGCGAAATATAGAAAGAGACGGCGCCCTCTTGAGAATTATACATAAATCAGACACCCAGTCGGTCCTAATACGTTAGCTTACATAATTGGTGCTCGATTGGTCTCAACGGCGCGCAAAAATAGTGCACTAAATGGATCCTGCAGACGCCAAAGGATCCCTCCCGTTATATTAATAAATACTATGTTTTAGCGCGGAATTTTATTTTTCTCTCAAATCGAATCTTCCGCACACTTTATCTCATAGAGCAGGCTAAATACAAGCCTCATTTCACGATCGGAGCTATCATTACTGAGAGCCGAGTTACTGCTGCCCATAGTTCTTGAAAGGGTAGGTAAGCTCCAGCCATGCGTCAGCCACATTCTATCTAGAATCTCAGCTTATAATCATTTCCGTAAGCGGCCGCCGCAATTCGCATCCGTCCTCCCTGTTCCATCTCGCTCACGTGTTCCAGGGTTGCCCTCCCACGACGCATCGCTACGGTTTAGGAAAATGGTCCCCTGATCAGCTCGCCACGACCTGTTTTTTTTGGCGATTTGTAAAACACAGGTTATACTATGTAGGACACAAGAGGTTATATAACCGGGTAAGGATCCTATTTTGTCTACCCGGCCTATCTCGGCTCTGGGGCCCTAGGGGCATCTCGGGTCCGTTCGCTCATCAAGAATAGACGGAGACTAAATAGAGCAGTCGACTAGGCCTCTTATGCTGAAAAGTTCGGTACTCTTTCCGGATTTCGACATGGTTTACAGTGGGATTGGTTGGCCATGCCCATGCTGACAGAATATTACATAGTATGTCCATACAGGTATTTGTATTCAAGGATTGTACGCCACCCCGGCACAACGATCCTAAAAATCTATGTGAGCAACACTAGCAATCTAGCTCGGACTTTTGATCCACCAAGCGTATCTCGCCAGCGACGATCCGAGGGCTATCCTTCACATACTACTATAAGTACACAGACTATAGTTGCACTACATTATTTGTTATATCTCAGGTGAGGCTCCCTGCTGGTTTCCTAAACGAGGATCGCTAAAGAGACTGTTCATCCATGTTTTGGCCATGTTCTAGCCTGTCTGGTCCTCGCGGTGTAGAGTTCATATGACACATGTAGGCTAGCTGCGTTCCTTTCTCTTGGCAACGGGCCTGCCTACACCATGCACTTACTTATATACACATAAAGTACTTACCTAGGCACATGTGCAATGCCTATTATTAGTAATGAGGTGACATCCCGACAGCCCACATATCCCACATGTATGCATGTCTTGCGATCTTCCCGTGCGGTTGGGATTATACGCCGTGCTCTGCGGAGTTTTCCGCTCATGCTTCACATCCCACGACACCGGCCCGAGATTTGACAGCAGACTCCAAGAAAGTCTTCACGCCATCTACTTCATTGCTAAAGGTAGTTACCTAGGCACCGGTAGGGATCCGGTACCAAAGCATCGCGATCGATTATTCTCACGATAAGTGCGTGATCTTCCCGCAATCCCACAGTACAAATACAAGCAAATCCAGGTTGTTCTTACAGAACGGGCTTCCGGGCCAGCATATGGTCGAGGCGAGGCCAATATCACAAATACTTGCTAAGCTGATACCTTCTGTTCGTGTAGATCTAGATATACAGAGTGGAAGGTGTTATATTTTTGTAGCACATACGGAATAAATCATCCTAACCAGCCACTGAGCTTAGACGTGCTCCTATGCGCTCACATACTGCTCGCAAGCCATGAACAAGTTTATCCAAACGACGCCGACAGTGGGCTGTGGTCAACAGCTTTTCCATTCGATCGACACCAACAGAGAGAATACTTAAAGCCAGAGTTGACGCTCTACTTCAAGTCTCGATTCAGAGTCCAGCATTCACCACGCAAATCACTCATACTCTCAACATAATCTCTCTGCAAATTATTTCTAGCTTTGAATCATCATTTTGAAGGTCTAGTACCAATATGAGCGGTCCACAATCCACAATTCGCGTTGCAATTGTCGGCGGCGGCATAGGAGCGGCAGCTCTTTTGCGAGGGCTCCTGCGACACTCACATATTGCCGCCGATATCTACGAATCACGTCCTGCGTTCAAAGATGAAGGCCACATCATCGCTTTAACGTCCGCCGCTGAAGATATTTTGCTCAGGCTGGACCCTTCGTTAGATGACTGCCTCAGCCGAGCAGAGGCAGTCTATACCACCACAGAATTCCGGATCGCTTCTGGTCCATATGCAGGACAATTGGTCGACTCTGGGTCGATGCATAACTACAGAGAAAAGATGGTTGATCCTCAGAAGCTTTTAGACGAATTACTAAGAGGGACACCACCGCGCATGATCCACGCCAACTCTCGCATATCCTCCATCACCGAGGCATCACCCGGGGGCGGCGTAATCCTCAACTTTGTGGGTGGCGCACAGAAAAAATACGACATCGTCGTAGGTGCTGACGGCGTGTTCGGAAGTACTAGAGAGTTCGTCCTAGGGCCCGACGATCCTGCTCTGCGGCCGCAGTACACGGGAGTTTGGAGATTACCAATCAGAGTCCCCTACAAAAAAGCGTTGGAGTTCTTAGGACCTGAGTTCCTCGACCCGAATAGACCGTGCCAAACGTCGTGGATAGGTGACGGTGTCTTCCTGCAGCTTGACTTCATGGGCCCGGAAAAAGACGTTCATATCGCGGCTTATGCCGTCAACAGCGGCTATTCCCCTGAGGGCTGGGCAAGCTTGCTCACGCCGGAAGAGTTTGGGGCGGTTTTTGCGGGTGTTCCGTTGCCGGTTTGCCGCGGTATAGTAAACGTAAGTAAATAATTGTTAATTGCCTCTTTCCTACTTCTTGTTTCCTTTCCTATGGCTTCATTAAGCCCATGCTAACATACAACATGGCCAGTTGATAAAGAGTTTATATACGGTCCAAATAGCTGGCATCTCTTATATGCAGCATAAGCCAGCACGGACCTACGTCACAAACAATGCAGCCCTGATAGATGACGCGGCACATTCCGTAGTTCTAGTGCAAGGAATGAATGCTCTGGTTGCATTGGAAGAGGCTTATATCCTTAGCATGCTTCTGGGCCGATTATCATCAAGGGCTGCGATCCCAGCAGCTCTTCAGGCCTTTGATCATGTCTGTCGACCCAGAGCTGAAACAGCAGCACGGTCTACTATTCAGTGCGGGCTGGTAACCATTGGTAAAGATCAGGAGGTTGGACTTGATCCCTACCTCGTTGGTCCTCGCCTCCAGTATCATTGGCATATCATCAAGAATTCCAAGATCGAGGAGCAGCAAACCGAAGCCATTCGGGTCATGGATCAGCTCTTGATGCGACATTAAGACTCATGGATGAGTTTTCCTAGAATTGTTTCGAATCTTTTATGTACAGGCAGGAGGCATTGTTGGGATAAATTGCATTTTGATTTGGGATATCCATATTCGCACGGCGCGCATAGAGTTGGCATCTCACGAGCTCATTCACATCATAGCATTCCGGGCGTAGTCCTGCGTTTTCATCTACTCCTAGAGAATTTATATTTTACTGTCGTCTAAAGTCTTGGTCTTGCCTTTCGTATCAATGGTCTTGATTGAAGAGAAACGAAAGGCTTAGAGGTTCACTGATGTGTTAAAGGTAGTAAAGTAGTTCCTTTTTACTCGAGCTTTTATCTTCAATTACGTACTCCAGCAGCAATCGTATATTCAGTATATAATATGACGCCCAATTAAGCATGTACATCGCATTTCAGATTTACCATTCCACTCCCTCTACTATATGCATAGATTATATAAGCCTGCGGATTTTATGCTTGGAGTACTTACTGAGCCCTCATCCAGCGCAGCAGTTTTATTTTTAGGCAAATGTGGCGGTAACGTTAATGCTTCACTGAGAGATATCAGGTCATTCCAATTGTTTGTTCTTCTGGATTGCCAAGAGTCTTGTCATAAGCAGCGATCAAAGCATGATTCAGCGTATATCGGCTCATCCGCTTCGCTCATAAGCCTCCCACATGAGCACTTCAGCCCTTCGTCACTGCCCCACTGATCCGCGCCAGGATTCTGAATAATCACTACTATCATATGCCTCAGCATCGCCTCCACTTCTAATGACCTTTTTTCAGGTTAGGTACTTGAGTCGAAGTTTTAACGCTCAGGATGCGTATAAATATTTCTAGTGGTCGAGCTTGGGAATCGCGTTTCTGGATTGCCATTGAAAATCTGAAAGCCTAACTAAGCCTATGCTTACTAGCATCCTCGAAAGCCCTAGCTTGGCAACTCGGCTTAAACCTCGCTAATGTAACATCCGATGAACTCCGGACTTTACACAAACCCATGGCACCATACTGTATATTTAGACGTAGACAATAGTTTAGCCCCTGCAACCTGATGTTGCTCTGAATGGATGGCCGTGTAGAACTAGGTTGACATATTACTAATATGACTTACGTTAGAAGGAAATTGGTACGTGGCGTTCTGTACAAAGTGATTTTGGTCGGGAGGTACTCATATCAGAATAAACTATCTCGCATCGAGATGCCGACAAAACGAATAACAATTATTCGAAAGGGTTTCGATGTAGTCCAGCATATCTTATGTAATGCATTTTATACCCAAGGCTCATGCGGCATATAAGTGTCGATATTACGTACCTACCTGACAGGGCATATACCCATACCAGCCCCTGACATATATTACACAATCAAATGGGACTTCAGAGGATCATTATGTGTTGAATTCCCAAAACACCGGCAGTATAGGCTAGACTATCGGGAATCTTGAAAGTGCATGTGTTATCATGCTCTGAGCGAAGTCGACTGGCAACCTTCCAGCCCCTCGCTAACCAGCACTCTCCCTTAGCTTGCACTCCGGTCTAAGGGTACTATGCTAGCATGGAATAGAGAATTACGAAGTATATTATAAACGTGCTTTTACTTAATCTCTTTCTTATACCCCTATAGACGTATCAGAAAAACATCTAGGAAAGATTTATTACGTAAAATGCTCCCAATTAGAGAACCCCACCAATTCGACGGTATAATCCTGTGACTTCAATCGTGGTGTCCTATGTAGCATTTGGGGTTGCGCAAGATTTGTTCACGCCTTTTACGTTTACACTAAGGCTATCTACAACAAATCTCTGTGTAGGAGCCACGATGCCTCTTGAGGTGACTTCGTAACACAGAGATGATAGTCTTTATTCTCTTAGGCCAAATTGCAAGGCAGCCACGATTGGCTCGCACAATACTAGACCACACAGCGTCAATGAAAGTGTCTTCTTCCTGGGAATTTTTGGAGTATTCACGGGGCCCAAGAAGTAAAGATGCTTGGAACTGTTCTTGACCTCCAATGATGGCGGATTTGACTTGCGGGTTCGCCTGAATTGTGCTCTCCATGGTGGAAGAATTCGACTTCTCGGCTGTCGTAAACGAGATTATATTGTCAGCTCCTGCTTTAAAGCGCCATAGATAGCCCTGTTTTCAGGGGATGTAGCTCAAATAGATAGCTCATAGAGTGTTCCTCTTTGTAAGGGAACGTCGAAAAGACACCTTGATGCAGCTCGTAGAGTTCTTGTTTCTTAATGGTCAGATTGCCTAACCCGTCACGATGATCAACGAATTACGGCCAAGACTTGGGCTCAGAGATACATCCTCCCAATCTCGAGAATCTTCAATGATCTAATGAGGGAGTAAAGAAGTCGGACTCTGTCGCCTCACCGACTCAGATCGAGCAAAGGGGCCACTCATTGCACCGAAATCAGGGCATTTCATTCAGAAAGATAACCCACCTTTCGTTGCAGAGCAACTAGAAGATCTGTTCATGGAAGTCGAGAGCTCTTAAGTAAAGACACGTAAAGTGTCTGATAACTCTTTCTTTTTGATGCCTTGTTTTCCATGCTTTTTTTCTATAGTTGTCTATATTTCTGAGTTATGAAAGTACCATAACAATCAATGAATAAGCATAGTTCGTCTTCATCACATTTTGGTAAAAGTGTTTCTCAAAGTGATGGCTATTGGATGAGAATCACAAATAGTGCGTGTAAATATTATAGACTATAACAGTCTGGAAGACTTCGCAACTAGGTGTTGAGGTGTTCCTATGAGAAACAAGCGCGAGATTCCATTATACCACTATAATTTAAACTTATAATTTCATTACATCAATTATATAGTACACGTTGTAAGAATAGCTTTAATTAATAGCTTTTTTCCAAGGTTGTAGTGTGAGCTTTATCTGCCCTGTAGGGCAAACGTGGTAATATAGAGGACTTCAGTTCTAGAGGCCGGAAAACCAACACTTCACCACGCGCACCTACGCAAAATGCAGCGGCTGCTTCTCCGCCTTCACAGTCTCGCTGACACTCCGCAGCGCTTCCACACGCTGCACCAGCTTTCCATAAGCCGGATATGTCGCCTTCATATCGATCTTGACAAGCCGCACGCCCCAGGCCCAGAGGGTATACAAGAAGAAATCCACGACGGTGAGATGTTCCCCAATCGTGTAAGTTCTCTCTTTCAGTCTCTTCTCAATGATGTCGTAGGAATAATCAATCGTCTTTCGCCCTTTCTCCTTCACGGCGGGATACATATCTTTGTTCCCTTCTACGTACCGTTCCGGGTGCAGGAAGGCGCCGTACCCTGAGGAATGCAGCGTGTCCGAGAGCCAGATCATCCACTCTGTTACGCGCACTTTCTCGAGTGAGTCGTGGCCGAGAAGACCTTCTTTTGCTGTTTTGTCGGGAGATTGCAAGGCGATCACTATGTTTCTCCGGAGGTTAGTGATTGTTCTATGTAAAACGGGGGCGGGCTTTTGAATTCTGTATGCTTTCGTGACATCCTTCTCGCTCTAGCAGGCAACTTTGGCTTCCACGAATGTACAGAATGTGAATAAATTGGGCTCAGGGGTAGCATACTGGTCAAGATGGCGAATTGCTCCGTCACGACCTCGCCATCAACAGTGAGTACAGGGACATATGCCGCCGGGTTGATCTTGCGGTACTCGGCGTTGGAGAGACTGCCGTCTGCGGCCACCATGCCGGTCTCATCCATCTTCATTAGGACCGACTTAAATGGGAGGTCGAGATGACGGAGAAGGATGTGCGGTACTTGGGAGCACGCTCCGTTGTAGTGGTACAGAGTTATCTCAGGCATCTTGTTGAGTTTTCTTTATCCTTGTTGATGATACGATTCTGTCTTTGACGATGCTGTAGATGCGAGTGATGAAGATGGCATAGCACTGAGAACTGGAGACTTTTGTGATACTTATACCTTTTTTTTTTTCAACGATCAGGACACCTTTCTCTACGATACTGAACAAGAACATGGATCTACGAATCTGTTAGCCCTCCAGTTTCATCATGCAGGTAATTGATGTTGCCGATTAGTCACTCCTGAAGCTCACCATCCTCCATGACCCGATCGTCCCCAATAATATCCCACATGCCTTCCGATTGACTCCCACATAACATGCACAGGATATTGAATCAAGTGTTGGGCGCCAGACTGTAACCAGGCTAGCTCACGGAGCATCGGAGCACCCCAACAATGTCAACCAGCTAAACATTAGTCATCGTCGGTATAGGCATCCAGCTGTAAGCAGTCTAGTCATAGGGCGTAGCTTACATGCGTTTTGATCGTGTTTTGACATGCAGAAGCCGCGGAGAAAGGACAACTATGTCGTATGTAATTATGGTCAGAGTGGTATCAACGCGGCTTGGGTTACTTTTCGGGGAATTATGATTCCTCAGATATTTCCATATGGGGGATTACCAAAACCGGAGAGATTCTAATCCCGGGCCAATCACATACATATGAATTGTTAGCGTAATCAAAAATTAGACCGTCGCTAAATTTGATGAGGTGCACCGTGCAGATCAGTGCGTCGACTTAGTCAACTTTATTTGTGCCTGGTGTTAATCTGATACAATTCTCACCGGTCCTAAATATCTTGTCTACGCAGTTCCAGGAAGTATAATGTTTTCTTACCAATAGCCAAGCTATATCCGACTGACCTACGCATCGTACCATCGTAACTGCCCCAGCTCTTGTCTTCCTTCACGGCTCGGGGCCATCGGCCTACCTCTGCAGTCTGTTTGGGAAGAAGTTGTAACCACGGCGACCACCCGCAGGCTTATGGTCGAGCCATGTTGCGGGTGTGCGCTCTGCAGGAGTGAGCAGGATATAAGGATCTTTCTGCAACCGGAGACGCATCGCCAGTTTCTGATCGATGGCCCACCTCGAATACCCTCTGGCCATACTTTCATGAACAGTATTTCTAAGAACATGGGTGAAGTTCGCGGGTGTGGGAATTTGCTGGAGACCCATTTCTCGCATGAAGGCCGGAAAATTATCAATAGTATGTAGTCGGCGCACTTCAGCTGCGAGGTGACCGGCTGCATCTATAGGTGGCCCGCCATGACGATTGAAAAGTTCATCTCGCACTTGGGTCAAGCTCTTCTCATGGGAGGGGCGAGCTGTGCGCCGGAATAGTTCCGAGAACATAAGTAATCTGTACGAGGTACGAGAGCCTTGGAACGTCTTGTCTAACCGGTAAGCAGACACTGAATCTCTCTCCATATATGATAACTCATCCATACCTGCTCCTTTTCTATCGAGCAGCCAGACAACGTTTCGAACGATCGCCTCTGTTATGATAGCTTTGAGAAGCGTGTCAGTGACTTGGACATCAGATATCAACAGAGCAATCAGGAGATGTCCTAGATTGGGACAATCCTTTTTCGATCTTGCTCCATTCTTGAAGTCCTCCAACAGCTTATTGGCTTTCTGGACAATACAAGGATCTTCTGTCGCTATACACACGAGGAGGTGGAAGAGGTGGAAGTACGACTCTATAGCTTTCTCCGACGCATGGCGAAGCGTATGCTTCTTCGCAATCCCGGCCTCTAAATTCTCTGTCGTCTGGTTCAGCCGAACGACTATGTCATTCATGAATGTGAAGAGCACCGATGCACCCATCGTGTCCGATGACACAGACACATTGATGCGAGACGCAATCTCAAGAAAAGCGGCATGGGCATCTTTTCTGACCTTGTTCCAGTGTCGCCTTGATATCGGCAGCGGAAGCCAAATATTGAATGGTATGTTATGGATGGAACGGTTGACATGCAAATAATTGCAGGCTTCCTGGGAGATCAAGTCGAACTCTGAAGAAATCTGACCTTTGTTAATCCGGACACCGACACCAAGACTCGCCTGTTGATAGGTTTTCTTCAGGCAGAAACATTGCTGCTCACGCTGTCGGATGACATTGAAGTCTCGCACAACTTGACTAATCCTCGGCCATGCACGTGCGAAGCTAGTTAGATCTTCAAAATCATCTAGATGTTCAATGATCAGGAGTAAGATTTCATTGGGAAGTTGGTTGATTTCAACACCAGATGGCTCCCTCTCGTGATCGCTTATCGACAGGGAGTGCCGCTTGCTCGGACTTGATGGTGGGCTTATTTCTTTCCCGCTGGCTGCGCTAGATTTGAGTGCGCTTGGGGAAGAGGCAGAGCTTTGTATGATTGGCCACTGTTCCGGACTTTGATGAACGCGTGCATCGAAGCTTGTTGGTTTCAAAGGAGTACTAGCTCGAGGAGGACGACTCTTGGCTCCGAATCCGCATTCTTGGCACTTGTACGTATCTACTAAGTACGACTTGCTCGTTTGTTGGTAGGTAGTGAGATCTGCGGCCTTGTCATAGTCCTCCTGTTCCAGGCTATCGCTGTCAAAAAAGCTCAATAGTTGAATCGCAATACCCTTAAGTGTGTAAGCCGGCGTGTGCTCTTCACCGGGACGCAAGATACTAGCGCATATGAAGGAGCCGTAGACATTGGGATGCTGTACTGATGAGTTCATCCAGATACTAGGAGGCCGTATCGGATATAGTGAAGGGAATTCAATGGACAAGTGTAAAGGCGGATAGTGGTCAGGGTAAAGAATTAAACAAGCTATGTTGATATAATTTTCGTTGGGGTAAAGCACGATTTTGGGATAGGGTTTTGTGACGAGCTCGTGGATATCTGACAAAAGGCGTTGGTTACACAGCTTGACATCAGTTGACGACATTATTGCTTTCAGGGTAGAGTCTGAAGTAATTAACCTGACAAGAGATCAATGACTCTGAGCTGCACAGATTCTTATAGTCAAGAGGAATGATGAGAACAGAATTGTCTGTCTATCGTCGAAAATTCTGGGCTCGCTCTCTTTTCATTCCCTACCTATATATAACTAGCAATTGGTACATGTGTAGAGGATGCAGTGCCTCAAAAAACGAAAGCCAAGGTCTCACCTTCTCTTGCCGCGTTGACTCACTACGGCGAAGACACAGCCTGAGTAACTAGCGGTAGAGGCTTGGCTTGTTTCAGTGACTTACGCAAGGTTATCTAGTGCCTTGTAGATCCCGGTAGGCAGAAAAACAGTGTAACGTGATTGGACAATAAACCCTAGAAGTCTCTAGCTCTAGGTTAAGTAGGACAGGTAGACCTGTCAAGACCAGCCTACATACTTAAGGTCTACTGGGCAGGTCTAGGTCCTTCACTGCAATTTTAGCCCAACCACAGAGCAGTGTTCTGTACCTTAAGTACCTAGCTGTAATATTAATTATTGTAGAAACAATAATTATCCAGATATGAATATACACAAGTCACTCTCATTTACTAAGCCGCAACTATATCTTTGAGCAACATAAAACACCAGACATAATCTTTTATTATGGACACGGGTTTGGGGTGAATGGTATTTTCCATATGAGCAATCTATAAACAAACGCTTTTATATAAACAAAGATCATACCAACTCCCCAGCGACTTTGATGATGTGTTTTCAGCATAGCACAATAGAACGAATGGGTGTGAGTGACAGCAACACCACTCACTTAAGCATCATTTCCAGAATTTTCGACCTGTTTCGCCCGTTTCGGCGATGGAACCGCCTCGTCGTCATCGTCGACCCTGGAGCGCTTGCGCTGATCACCATTCTCTTCTGGACGATCCCCAGATCTGGGCTCTTGGGTTCGGTTGAGGGTATCCGGGGTGGGTGCGCCAGAACGGTTCGGTGTAGCAGCACGCTCCTCTTCTGTTACCTCTACTTGTGGTGAATGAAGTGGGATAGACATGGCCGTATTGTCATCTTCTTCATTCTCCACTGTGACCGAAGGAGGTCTACAAGCGTTTCTTCTAGAGGGGTTGTAGTAAATGGGAATCGCGTGTGTGTGGGTTTTTGTTTGGAAGATGTCCCACTTCTCGTCGTTGGCGAGGATATTGGTCCTGTCTCCGCTCAGAAGCTCTCGCTGGTAATTCGCGTCTTCACCCGAAATCTCCAGGGCCAGTCTGGCCTTGAACCCCGAACCTTCGATGAACTGGTGCGCACACGCTGCGAGAAGGCTTTGACGATAAGTGTCGAAGTTGTATTGTTCCTCAAAGGGCGCCCACAGGAAATCTTGGTCACCGCAAGTACCATCGCGCCGATCTTGACGATGCTGAAGGACCTTCAGGCGACGGATGAACTCTCGCGAAACTGCGTAGGCGATGAGCCCCGTTTGCCAATGGCCGTTTGATGTGCAATCGGTGATGATGTCTGGAACACCGAGGTTGTGGACCTTTAAGTTGAGCGCTGACTCAATACATCCCTCGGGGAAAATTGATTCGAGGCGGGAGTTGATCAGGGCTGCACGAGCTTCACGGCCCTCTGGTAGCGGATCAACAAGCGCTAGATCCGTAACCTTCATATCAGCGCTGAAGTCGCCCATTTGATTAAACTCCTGCTCCTGTTTCTGTTGGATTCTAGCGATTACGGTTACCCAGATATCGTCTAGCTGCAATGGCAGGAGTAAGAACTCTCGAGATCGGATGGCGTCGAATAAGTAATGAAGACTAAATCCAGTCTTACACGGGGTAAGGCGTTTGCCTATCTTATCCAAGGTTTCTCGAAAGCTTTCATCGTCGGCGGAGAATAGATCAATGTGGTCGATCGAAGGCGTGCACAGCATCTCCGGACGAGACAGCTGTCGATGCTCCCAGAATAACCCGTTTCGAAGAGAGATCGACTCGATAGGACGCACTCGATCTATCTGCAGCATGTACATGGAATCAGCTACAGTAGCGAGTTTCTGGATTTCATCTGTGACTGTGCCACTTATAGGCTTGTGCCACCCAAATTTGATGTACGGGCTCGCGATCAGTCGCGCAGCAGATATAGGCTGTCCTCGTTTGGAGGTGGGCTTCGGGGCCTTCCTGGGCTTTCTCTCTGTGGGTTTCTTCTCCCCAGATTTCTTCACTGCAGGTTTCTTCTCTCCGGCTTTCTTCTCCGCGCGCTTCTTCTCCTTTAGACACTCAGTAGGAGTAGTGGGCGACATTTTGTGATGCTGTTGATGTTAATGTAGGTGCTGTGAGTAATGTTGAGTGTTCGTTCTATTGCTGTTGCTTGCTGTTGCTGTTGATGGTGGTATGATAACTGTGCTTAACAATTCGAGTAGCAAGATGGTCTTCGCCTACCGTCCGGCCTCGAATTTATACACGCTTCGAGACAAGACCATGTCATATTGATCGACTAACAAGACACTTGTTCATCGACATTGAACAACAAGAAAGCATATCGTTTGATATTCACAACGACACGATGCGTTGAGTTGTAAGCACTTTGCTTTATTCCAAAGTTGATCTTTGGTAGAGACGAAAGCATCGCTAGGATAGTGAGGAGTCGACCGGCACAAAGGGTGAACTCAACAAAGCAAGTTCAGTGAGGTGGATATCGAGATGGTTCATTGTGCGCGATCTTCCCTTCAACTTAGTGAAAGATATCAATTTCTATTGGAGGATGGTAATGAAGGAGGCTGTGCTGCTTCTTCTTTGAATACAATTGCAAGATCGCGTCCACGAACTTCACGGCTTGTACCTTGCGCGGTGGTAGGGTATAGCAAGCTGGCCAGCGCAGTTCATTATTCTTTCACAGTTAAGAAGGAAACCGCCTTCCAAAGTCCCCGAAAATAGTATAGGCATTGTTCAATGATCTTTTAGTCAATCCAGGCCAAACAACGTTATTATAGATACTAGCCTCGGAATCAAAGGCTAAGAGGTGATTGTTGCTACTAACACATCAGGAAGCCTACAATACGTTTGTCGCGCAATTTCCCAGAGTGGTAGGCAGGTGTACTTTCATCTACGATTAGGCGACGCGCTGGCGTGATGCTAGCTTCGAGCAGTCCTCAAATTACTTCGCAGCACTACGTACTGTAGCAAAAGACATGCAGATACAGTCTGCAGTGAGGTTGGACACGTGAGATGGGCAGAGACTTAGTCATGATGAATCAGGCAAATCCGTCGGCTATAAGAAAAGTAGCCGGTCCATCTGGATAATATGAGTTTGGACAGACGGTATTGTTTTAGGGGGGGGGGGGGGGGGGGCCTTGTTTTTGTTTGTATCAGAAAAACGTTGCGGTTTGTGATTCTCATTTGGGTGTCTCGCACGTTTGGTTTGACGCGGCGAACG